>NC_139157.1:55739573-56385879 GCF_964270905.1 Leucopleurus acutus | reverse complement strand
CGTGAATATTAACAATCAGAAAGTGTTTGAGTAATTTGAGGTGGAGAAAAAGATTTGAGTCATCATGGTAAAGGGATGGTCAATTCAATGGTTTAAATCAGTTACAATACAGAAAGAGGTCAATAAACATGTTTTGAATCAGTCTGATTGGATTCAAATCCGAAATTCCTCAGTTACTGTGTGACCTCAGAAAGTCAATTAAGCTTTTAATATCTAAGTTTTTTCATCAGTAAAATGGATATGATATAATAATAAAAACTTGTGAAAATTTGAGATCATATTTATTATCTCAAGAGTATAGTAGTATAAGATACTCCAAAAGTATTAGCTATATTCCTAAGGAGAGTGTGCAGGGGAGGAGAGCTGGAGCTGTAACCCTAGGAATATCATCATTTAAAGAGCAAGCAGAGAAACAGTATGCCACAAAGATTGACCAAAAAAGAAAGACGAGAAATTGCAGAAAACAGAAGATAAGTATGTCACCAGGCACGAAGTGAAGATAATTTCAAGAATAAGAAGATGACCAGCAGTGCTAGAGGATGTGGGGAATTCAGTATTATAAGCTCATAGTGTATCTACCGTAGTTGACAACTAAAGGTCATGGGTGACTTTTTGGAAATAAAATAGTTTTATTGGAAGGTAGAGAGTAGAAACCAGAGTAAGATATGTCGGAGTGTGGGTTAGAAGTGAAAGAGTAAAGATGAGTGTCAACTATTGCCTAATTCATTTCTTCAACATATATTTGTTGTAAACTTGAAATGTGCAAAGCATTGTGTTGGGATACAGCAGTGAGCATGATCCAGTCCCCGAAGTCACGGAGCTTTCAGTCCTGCAGGAATGAAAGTTATTAAATAATTGCTTGCCTATTTAATTTTAATTACATTTTTTAAAATTAAAGTATACTTGATTTACAACGTTGTGTTAGGGCTTCCCTGGTGGCACAGTGGTTGGGAGTCTGCCTGCCGATTCAGGGGACGCGGGTTCGTGCCCCGGTCCGGGAAGATCCCACATGCCGCGGAGCGGCTGGGCCCGTGAGCCATGGCCGCTGAGCCTGCGCGTCCGGAGCCTGTGCTCCGCAACGGGAGAGGCTGCAGCAGTGAGAGGCCCGCGTACCGAAATTTAAAAAAAAACAAAACAACAACAACAAAAAAACCCACAACATTGTGTTAGGTTTTACAATTTTAATGTTATAAAGGAGAATTACTTGGTGCTGTTAGAGTTGGTACTTGGGGACCTCGTCTAGTCTTAGGGGTTAGGAATGCCTTCCTTGAAGAAAACTTTTAGGGCTGAATATGAAAAGAAAGGTAGGAATTCACTATATAAGGAAGCAAGGGGAGAGAATGTCATGCAGAAAGGATAGCATGTGTGATAGCTCTGAGAGAGGGAGCATGACACATTTTAGGAGCCAGAAGTAAGCCAGAGAGATGAAACAATGAGAGTAAGGAAGGAGTGGTGGAGATCAGGAATGGGGTAGGTCAGATTATACAGAATGTGATCAACACAATGCCAAGAATTCTGTTCTCTATCCTAAGCCCAATGAGGCACTGCTGAAGGGTTTAAACAACAGAGTGACATGATCACACTGAATTTTGAAATGATCATCCTGGCTACATTTTGTAGAAAATATTGAAGGGAGGAAGAATAGATGTGAGGAAACCAATTAAGAGGTAATTGAAGTGTTCCAGGTGAGAGATGATGGTAGATTGTTACCTGGTAGTGGTGGAAGAACTGGGGAGAAGTTGAAGGATTCAAGGTATATTTTAGGAGACAAAATCCACAGGATTTGGTGATTTGCTGAATAAGAGCAATTGGCGGAAACGGGTACCAACGAGACTCCTAGATTTCTCACTAGCACCGTCAGTTGAGGGTTGAAAGTGGGCAGACTTTTGGAATAAGATGGTGAATTCAGTTTTTGACATTTAGAATTTGAGGTGCCTGGGTGTTATGCACACAGTGTTATACAGTTTGATATGCTGGCTTGGTAACTCTACAGTTCCCAAGCTGCAAGTGTTGATTAGATTGCCTTTTTGGGGGCGGGTGGGGGGGATGGCACGCCATGCAGCTTGTGGGATCTTAGTTCCCCGGCCAGGGATTGAACCCAGATCCTGGGCACTGATAGCGTGGAGTCCTAACCACTGAACTGCCAGGGAATTCCCCTAGATTGCCTTTGTGTAAAGGACAGATGGTACTAAGCCTCGAAAACCTGTGGCATTGGTTATTTTTGAGGAGGATGTTACAGTTAGTGAGATTTTGCCATAGAGGATAGAGGCATAAGGTGAATGTGATGTTATGGAAACCATTGGAGGAGTGGGTTTCATGAAGGAATATACAATCAACACTATCATGTGCCGCTGTACAGTCAAGAAAAATGAGAACTGAAGACTCTCCATGACTTTAGGAGCCTGGTATCATTAGGACCTTAGTGAAGATGATTTTGGTCTCTGCTATTAGAAAATTAGAAATTAGAGTGGAGTATATGTGGGAGTAATGTTAGAAGAAATATGTCTGTGAAAGGAAGGAGAGCAGTATTCAGTGGTAGTTACATAAGGATGAATGATGAAGAAAGTAAACTTTTTAAAGATACGTCATTTGTGCATATATTGTTTTCTTGTATTATCTTAACTGTTTTTGAACTAAGTTACATTAGCAGGGGTTAACCTTACCTTGAAGTTAGTAGATAACATCCCTACTAGACTGGCAGAAGTGCAAAAAGTATTAGCATAGCTTTGTGCCTGTTCATATTCTAATTCCAGCTCAGTGTATGTCTATGGAAAGGGGGACAGTCTGTTTTATTCTCTCATGTTCCTTACAGACAGCTTTCAGAAGTATCCACAAACTACAGTTATTTAGATCTGCCATAATTCCCTAAAAAACATTTGAGGGAGCTATGATTCTGATTTTTATTTGGTGTTTAGTGATGATGATAACTCTGGCATAATGGAAAGAACATCAAACAGTTCAAGTACTTAGCAGCTGTTTGGTTTGGGGCAAGTTTCTTCTCTGAGCCCATTTTCTCATCTGTTAAATGGGAATTGACATATCTGTCTTTTGGGTTTTTTGATGATTAAATGAAACAACATAGGTAAAATGTCGAGTGCCATACACTCAATAATGTCTTCCTTCTTGATGATACCATTTTGTGTAGCATAAGATAATTTACATTTCATTTATTTGAATGCAAATATCGGTCTCTGGTCTCTGTGCTTTTCTTTTCATTCTGTGTAATGATGATTTTAAAATAAAACTAGTAGAAACAAAAAAGGGGCAGTGAAGCTTTATGGACTACCGCAGTTGTAATGGGCTACATCCTCTCATAGCAAATTCACCAAGGATGTATTTAATAGGGCAGCTGCTTCCACCAGGTCTCTGAGGCTTGTGTTGATTTTCATCCTTGCCTCTCCCTTCCCCTAATAATACCATATCCCTAATTTCCATTTGCTTATATGCAATATGTAATTGTTAAACACTATAAACTAGAAGAATGGAAATTTAGGCAAAGGACAGGGTAGTGCACCAGTAGGCAGGATATCTATCATTAACTGTATTTTTGGTTCTATTAAGTATCTTAAAATATCAATAGCAAATTATTGCTGATTTTAAAAAAGCTTAAAACACATGTTCTGAGAGAGAAAAACGTAATTTGTTTTCGACTGACAAGATAATTTTATTTATAATGAAGGGAAGAGCATATTTCCAACAAACATCTTGATCATTCTATTTAGGTTTGTTGAAACACTGAGTTGTCCTTTTAGTGTAATATGTAGAGCATTAGTTTTAACAATTTAACTTCAGTTGGATGTTTTCCAATGTTGTACTTAGGTACTTACATTTTCAGAAAAATCAGTGGTTTTTGAAAATGTTTTTCTCCCACACAGTTCCCCCCCCATACAACTTTGGCATTTTAAAAACTAAGAAAGCCTGAACATCTAAATTTCTAAAGTTAAAAGAGGCTTTATAAATTATAAATGTAATAAATATAAAGGCATTCAATAATTTTTTTTAAATCTCAGAATTTAAAATATAACATGGACTATCTTGTATTTGTATGATTTTTTTAAAGTTTAGAATACCTTTTTACTTACATTATGTAAACATCTTTCTTTCCCATCAATCCTATGTGGCTGACTTGGACAGCTATTATTCTTGACTTTATGATTTTAGCACATTTTAACCTTTAGCACGTTTCCTTTTATCAGAAGCCAAAAAGCATAAGCTTTAACAAGGAAAAAGTAAAATTAACAATACAAATACTACAATGGGGCTTCCCTGGTGGCGCAGTGGTTGAGAGTCCGCCTGCCGATGTAGGGGACACGGGTTTGTGCCCCCGTCCGGGAGGATCCCACGTGCCGCGGAGCGGCTGGGCCCGTGAGCCATGGCCGCTGGGCCTGCGCATCCGGAGCCTGTGCTCCGCAACGGGAGAGACCACAGCAGTGAGAGGCCCGCGTATCGCAAAAAAAAAAAAAAAAAATACAATGCAGGAGATGTAATATTCAATATTCCTATTTTAATATACTATTTATGAATATACCATAAACTACTTCATTATTTGCTCAACATACATATCCTGGATCCCCTCCAGCTTGAATACAAAACAAGACACGTTTATTTCATATATCCAAATGATTAAAGTTGAGCCCCTCATTAGGCTAATTTCTAGAAATTGTATACCCTCGAGTTGCCCTGAGCTCTTTCTGAGAGATTTCTAGTGTTCTGCCCTATGCGGGCTCAATGCAGGTACTTCAGTATCTTTCTTACCTATTACAACAATGCTTCTCCACTAGCAGTGACCCCCCCAGAGAATGCTCTCTGTTTTGCATAGCTCTCCTTCATTGGTGACCTCTGATGGAAGCTCAGCACCAGGATGGGATGGGAGTGGCTCTCTTCTCGGCCACTTTGGAAAGTTGGCATGAGGCTTTCCCACTTCTTCACAACAAAACTAAAACTATATAAAATCACAGACTTTGGTAAGATTGGGGCAGAGCCTCTAGGATAACATGAGGTGGAATACTGGAATGTAACATCAGCTGGAACTGGAGTGGTTTTTCTTAAAAGCCTAATGCCCCAACGTGGGTTTCAGGTTCCCTCACTGTGCCTTTTTGTCTAGCTTCTAGCTGGCTGCCCCACTGGCAGGAGTCAGTTTTCCTCTTAATCTAAATATTTTTCAGACATCTCCTTGCCTTGGAAATTTGACCAAACTGTCACCCCATTTATTATCAGCCACTGGAAAGAGATTAGGCAGCCCCAGACCCATCTAACCCTTATCACCTTGCTCCCCTGGATTACCTTCTTCCTCTGATGGTTACTTTCAGGACAGTTTCCCAGCCCCCACCTCTTTTAGTATGCGATCTGGTACCTTGGTTCTAACAGATAAATCCTGGTCCAAAATACTTCCCAAACTCTTGATTGTTCAGTCTTAAGTGATACGTGTATGGGACAAAGGTGTTCTGATCCATGTTGTACTTTAACCAATACTGTTGATTCCATTTACTCTATAGCAGGAGGGAAGTATCAGGATTGTACTTTCCCTCCTACAATTTTCTCATTTCCATGCCCAGTATCCTTCTGCTTTATATTCTCTCAATAATATTTCAGGCAGGAAACCACCTCAATCTAGGTTTTTAAGATTTAGGGGGAATCTAGCTAACATGATTTATAGAGTCTGGATTATTCTGAAGGATACATCAATTACATTACTAAACAGAATGCTTTCCATCTCAGTCTGGAGTATCTGCACTTGATTTACCTCACCATTTAGGATTCCCCAAAAGGATATATATGAATATCTGAATAACTACTGAAACCCGCGCGCCTAGAGCCCATGCTCCACAAGAGAAGCCTCCGCAATGACAAGCCCGCGTACCGCAATGAAGAGTAGCCCCCGCTTGCTGCAACTAGAGAAAGCCAGAGTGCAGCAATGCAGACCCAACGCAGCCAAAAATAAAATAAATTAATTAAAAAAAGAAAGAAATTAGAAACTGAATTTTTAATGTAAGTCAAACTAAAAAACAAAACCTTTACTAAGGTATCTTTCTTTCCATAGTAAACTCATCCAACCTATAAATGAAAGGGTTTCAATTATCTTTGGCATAACCAAAAGACCTTTTATTACTTTTCTCCTCTGCTTTTATTTGCCACTTCAAAATCAGTCTTTTACTTATCAATAAGAATAAATAGCACAGAACTTTTTTTTTTTTTTTTTTTACTCCAAATCTGTGAACATGTTGTATGTGTCTGTCTTACATAATAATTTCCTTGGGAGACTCTTTTTAAGAAAAAAATGCTAGCTCTATGATTTTTGGTATATTGTCCATTTGAAGGGCAGAAATTGCTTTAGCCAGGAACATGTATTTCATTGTACTTTCTGGGTGAGCGTGGTGCCCTGTGCTCTGTGGTAGGCACCCTAAATATTTGTTGATGGTAATAGTGATGGAATCTGTTTACAAATTCTTTGTACCTAGATTCTTGTTCATTCACATTCTTTCTACCTTATTTCAAACTTCTACCTTCTCTCTCTTGGCATACTTTAATAACCTTCTAAATTATTTTCTGTTTCAAAAAACATTGTTTTCAATCCATCCTACAAAATAAATGACAGATTAATATTCATAAATACAACTGTTTCATCTCACTACCTTTCTCAGAAGACTTCAGGGGCTTGTTACTGTTTTCTGAATTTATATCAAACCTCAACACTTGTATTATTTTTTGTTGCTTAATCGTTTTGTGTTTTCCCCTTACAACACATATTTTCTTCATCAGTCTCACATTTGGGCCAATTGAATAACCTCCTGTTTCATGATCTTACTCTCCAGAATCA
Source organism: Leucopleurus acutus (assembly GCF_964270905.1). Lineage (NCBI taxonomy): Eukaryota > Metazoa > Chordata > Mammalia > Artiodactyla > Delphinidae > Leucopleurus > Leucopleurus acutus. The sequence continues at coordinate 56,379,062 of NC_139157.1, read as the reverse complement.
TCCTAAATCCAGCTCTAATGCTGCCATCTTTAGAGAGTGTCCCTGAATTTTCTAAGTAGGATGCAGACCTGCTTAGACTTCTTACACTTCCAACCATCTTCCCTCCAGAACTGTAAATAGATCTGTTTTGTTGCTTTTATCACAACTTAGAAACATAGTAGATGTTTGAGTTAGCTACCTACTTGGAAATCAAAATCTTATTCAATAGAGTTACAATTCTACTTTCTAGAAAGGTACCCAGGAATATTCTGTGGAACAGCATGGTAGGTTCTATTCATTACATCAACTTGTTGAACTTCACCATCCTAAATCCATTATTCACTCATCAATTAGGTATTTATTCTAGTCCTTTCTGAATTTGTTTATACAATTATCCTTTTGTTCTTTATTTTTCAAAAAGATTCTTCCTAACAGAATGCAGTTAATTGCAGTTATAAGATAATATACACAATGAATAGAAGAAAACTAATCTGACATTTTAAAATAAAACTATCATTTGCAGATGCAGAAAACAAAGGCAAATATTTAGTTGTGAAGCATAATTAAAAAAAAAAACTTTATCTCTTTCAGGTATAAACTTTTATGCTTCTCTTAAAATTGTAAAGAATCTGGGGCAAATTTTATAGAATGCACATCCTCTATCTTTGTGAACTAAAAAAGAAGTACTTTTCTGTCTAAATATCATTTTCTTGTCAAATTAATAAAACTACACATATATGTTAATCTTTTCTTTTTCAGACTATTTTATATCATTTTTTTCTTTTGATTTTTCAGCTCTCTGTACTGTATTGTGAGGCATGTTTCTATTCAACATCCTACATTGAGTTTGGCAGAAACACTAATGCCAAGGTTATCCAAATCCTTTATGGCCCTCTGGGCACTAAACATGCTTCAAACCCTGGCTGCCATTTCTATTAAATTTAATTATTCAATTGCAAAAGTTGTGAAGAGTCTGATGACTGAGAAATGCAGATTAAATCAAATCTCAGATTTGTTTTTAAAAATCTAACTTTTCACTGAAAAATTGTTGGCTTGAGCTTTCTCCTTTCGTGCATGCTGTAAAACACAATATGTGAGGATGAGAAAGGGGTTAGGGATTGCTCTTAGCCCTAAAAATCATAAGCTTTTTCTTTCATCTACCCTCCTATCCATCCATCCATCCATCCATCCATCCATCCATCTATCCATTCATCCATTCATTCTTTTGTTCATCTCCTTAGAAAACATTTACATCTCTTCACCTCTGACACAGAGGAAGAAATAGACCCAAGGAAAATCCAGATCATTTTTCTCCCTCCTTATACTGTAGAGCATAATAATACATGTGGAAATAGTTTCTTTGAAGAAGTACTTTCTCATAAGTGTGAGAAAGCAGAAGTAGTATATTCCTTTAAAATGAGTGTGGCTAATTTCCCTTCTTTATATATTAGAGGGGAAAAATAGCTCATCAGATTGTAAATTAAGAAAAATAAATGGTATTAAATATCTTTGAGTTACTATGAATTCCAGAGGTACCTAACTTATAGTCTCTGTTTCTTAAACATTTGATGCATAATGATATTTCTATGCTGTTTATAGATACCATGCTCAATAAAAAGCTTTAAAAATATATAATTGCTAAAGTATGTTTCTGTGGTGCATGGCCCACTATTATTTGTACTTCTTAGTTTATGTTTTACTTACATGCAGGGCTAGGTTTAAACCAAATGTGTACGGTTATGTTTGTTATTGCAACTTCTCCTGCCTTTTTTCTTGTCACTAGGTCGTCTGGCCTATATCCCATTCCTACATAGATGTTACTTTTAACTATTTACTAAGAAATACCGATTGTAGCAGTAAATCCTGGTTTGAGGCCAGACTGTTTATATGATGGTTCCTTCTGTTTATGTACTTAACCATCCTCTAGGACAGAGGCTCCACCTGTTACTTTTATTACATGGAAATCTTAGCATTGCATATATTTGTAAGGAGATGCTTAATAAAGGTAATTTGAAGGTATAAATGATGCTACTAAGAATTTTAATTTTGGGGACTCTTAGAGCGCAATGCAAATGCCAACCATAAAATTTCTTTTTATAACCTTGTGACCATTTCTGTCATTCTTAGAAATGGTTAAAATTTGCCTTCAAGACATTTTTATTTAGGAGATTGCTTTCAATTATTTAAAATTACTTTCAAAGATTTGTTTGTTTGTTTATTACTCTGATAGCAAGCCCACACATTCACATATGAAAGTCTACAGAAAACATTGTAGCACGAAACTGCATTATTCTATAGCAATGAAAGTCCTCATGTATCAACTATGTTCCTTCTCAAAATGAAAATCAGTTTTCCTGGAATTCTGTCTTTCAACAGACTCTTACAGAGCTGGAGTAGGAGATAATTAAAAAGACAAGGACCCTCCATGGAAAAGGCCTTGCTTTGAGAGCCCTGATATTCACATCTCTTCCTAGCTATAAGTATATACCAATGAAGAAGAAGCTTCTCTAGTTTGAAAGGAACACACATTCTATACAATATCCATAGCTTTTTTATTTCTGAGCCTTTGGTAATAGATCTAGCTTACATGAAATTTAGTTTCTCAAATAGTTTTAATTTTTCCTTAAAAAAATCTTCTTTTTGGCATTGGTGGAAATTATTAAGAAAAAATATTTAAATCATATAAATTGTATAAGAGAAAAATAAAACTAAATAAAATGCTTAAAACCTCATAATAAGGTGATTTTTATAAAAAGTTACACACAAGTTAATGTTTAAATAAAGTTTTTCAAACAATTAAGTAAATATTAAACTTTATGATTCAAATGGAATTACATTCCAATCAAAGTTTATTTCATGGATGCTACCTTGAAATATATACAGCAAGTAATATCCTTAGTAAATTCCTAAAATATAAATTGTATAGAACTGAGTGGCTTAACATGATTGCTGAATTCTTTTAAATGTATTTAGTGTGTTTACAGATGATATAGTGACATATATCCACAATGATCTAATCTTTATGTATACATTCTTACTATATTCCATATCTGTTACCCAAATAATAAGTAGAATAGTCCAGTGAATTCTTCATATTCTTGTGTATGCTGACATTTCTATCCAAAGAGTCATCAAATATTTATGCATTTAAACAAAAAGCCCTAACTGCTTATCGTAAAAACGTGTTAGAATAAATCTTTAACCAACTATATCCTTTCAGAAGGAATAATTCTAGAAAGATGAGTAGATTCCTAGATAACTAAAGGTTAACCCCTTAAGCCTGGATATACTTATTTTAAATACCATTGCTGGAAATCTTTCTGAATTACTTTCTTTCTTGCCTTCTTAAATAGTACACTGAGCTTGAGGCAAACATTTCTTCTTGATTCAGAATAATCTTCATGAATTTTGTTTATTGTGAAGTGCTAAAACTTCAGCTACAGGTAGTGTTGGAGTGAAAGATGTAGCCAAATGGATACAATGCCTGAAACTTGCATAAACAGCTTAATTATGTTCTTCCTCAGTCATTGAATATAGTGTAGTGGTTCAGAACATAGTCCTTCGAAACACATAGGCTTGAGTTTGAATCTGAGACCTTCCACTTCCACAATCTGTTGTGATTTGGGAAAGATTATTTCACCTCTGCAAAATTTAGTTTTCTGAATGGTGAACTTCGGGTAATAATATCAACCTCTTAAAGTAGGCATATGGAATAAATGAGATGATTTGTATAAATCACTTAAACTCACTGACTGGTATGTAATAAGTATTCAACAAATTGTGATGATGTTCTACACAGAGCAATGTGAGAATTAGGGAAGGACAAGTCAGGATAAACAAAGGTGGAAAGTTACACTTAGGTGTTTGAAAGTCTGTTATTGTCATCTCCATAACTGGTTTTCTTATTTTCTGCTGTCACTCACTGTCTTACTTTCAAAGTCTTTAATCCATTTTGAGTTGATTGTTGTGTGTGGTGTAAAATAGGGGTCCAGTTTCATTCTTTTGCATGTGTATCCAGTTTTCCCAGCACCGTTTTTTTTTTTTTTTTTTTTTTTTTTTGGTGGTACGCGGGCCTCTCACTGCTGTGGCCTCTTCCGTTAAGGAGCACAGGCTCCGGACGCCCAGGCCCAGCGGGCATGGCTCACGGGCCCAGCCGCTCCGCGGCACGTGGGATCCTCCTGGTCCAGGGCACGAACCCGTGTCCCCTGCATCGGCAGGCGGACTCCCAACCACTGCGCCACCAGGGAAGCCCCCCAGCACCGTTTTTGAAGAGGCTATCCATTTCCTGTTGTATATTCTTGGCTCCTTTGTTACATAAATTAATTGGCCAAATATGCATGGATTCATTTTTAGGCTCTCTATTCTGTTCCATTAATCTATATGTCTGTTTTTATGCCAATATCACACTTCTTTGATTACTAAAGCTTTGTAATATAGTTAGAAATCAAGAGGCTGAAATGGCTCCAGCTTTGTTCTTCTTTCCTATGATTGCTTTGGCTATTCCAGGTCTTTTATGGTTCCATACAAATTTTAGTACTGTTTTTTCTATTTCTATGAAAAATGCCATTGGAATTTTAATAGGGATGCATTGAATTTGTCAAATGCTTTAGGGAGTATGAACATTTCAACAATATTATTTCTTCCAATTCATGAGCATAGAATATCTTTCCATTTTATTTGTGTCTTCTTCAATTTTTTTTTTATGAATGTCTTATAGTTTTCAATGTACAGGTCTTTCACCTCTTAGATTAATTTCTAGGTATTTTATTCTTTTTGATGCAGTTGTAAACAGGATTGTTTCTTAATTTCCCTTCCTCATAGTTTGTTAGTGTATAGAAATGCAGCTGATTTTTGTATATTGATCTTGTATCCTGAAGCTTTCCTGTGTTTGTTTATTAGTCCTATCAGTTTTTTTGGTGGCATCTTTAGGATTTTCTACATATAGCATCATGGCATCTGCAAACAATAACAGTTTTACTTCTTCCTTTCCAGTTTGGATTCCTTTTTTTTTTTCTTTCTTTCTTTTTGTCTGATTACTGTGGCTAGGGATTCCAATACTATGTTGAATAAAAGTAGCAAGAGTGAGCATCCTTGTCTTGCTCCTGTTCTTAGAGAAAATGCTTTCAGCTTTTCACTGTTGAGTATGATGTTAGCTATGGGTTTGCATATATGGCCTTTATTATTTGATGTATATTCCCTCTATACCGAGTTTGTTGAGGGTTTTTATCATGAAAAATGTTGAATTTTGTCAAGTGCTTTTTCTGTGTCTATTGAGATAATTATATTATTTTTATCTTTCATTTTGTTAATGTGGTGTGTCACAGTAATTTGTGTATGTTGAACTATCCTTGCATCCCTGGAATACAATACTTGATCGTATTGTATGATCCTTTTAATACACTGTTGAACTAGTTTGCTTATACTTTGTTGAAGATTTTTGCAACTATGTTCACCAGGAATATTGACCTGTAATTTTTTTTTTTCTGGTAGTGTTCTTATCTGGTTTTGGCATCAGGGTATTGCTGTTCTTGTAAAATTAGTTTGGAAGTTTTCCCACTCTTGTATATTTTGGAAGAGTTTGAAGATTGGTATTCATTCTTCTTGAAATGTTTGGTAGAATTCACCAGTAAAGCCATCTCATTCGGGACTTTTCTTTGTTGGGAGGTTTGATTACTGATTTAATCTCCTTACTAGTAATTGGTGTGTTCAGGTTTTGTATTTCCTCATGATTCAGGCTTGATAGATTGTATATTTCTAGGAATTTATCAATTACTCTAGGTTGTCCAATTTGTTGGCATATAATTGTTTACTGTAGTCTCTTATGATCCTTTGTATTTGTGTGGCATCAATTGTAATGTCTCTTTATTCATTTTTTTTTTTTTGTAATTTGAGTCCTCTCTCTTTTTTTCTTGGTTAGTATAGCTAATGCTTTGTCTGTGGTAGTTTTATTTTTCTTATTTTTAACTCCAAAAATATATATTTCTTCCCCTGCCCCATACCAGCACTCACCTCTCCACCATAATTATTTCTCAGTTTGAAATCACTCTGATATCCTTAGTTTTGTTGTAGCAAATATTTTGCTTTAAGTGTTTATAACCTGGTATGAATACTTTAAACATTTATATTAAACTAAAGCTGAATTCATTTTATAATTAAAAGGATGGAAACAAATAGTAGAACAGGAGATGCCATCACAATGAGGCCAAGGTTAGTTGTTTTATTTTTTGCTTAGAGATTAAAATCTATTCTAGATGTGTGCTCCCTTTAGAGGCACTCAAGCATAAATGGAGGTTGAGATTCACTACAATGCAATTCAAAATTTATTGTAAGATGTTGCCTGTCCCAAAACATAGGTATTATTTTCTACTATAGCAACTTTGTCCTTTTAGTTGGCCTCAGTTTCTTGATTTAAAATCATTTTAAATTGGATAATTAGTGTGTGGTGGTGGTATTGTTCTGGTGATGGTGGTAGAAGTCTTGTCTACTAAAGGACTGTGACATGAAGAGTGTAGGAAGACCTCAAAATTTGTTCTAATCCTCTTTTATGGAATATTTTTACATTATAAAGTTCATCCTGATAAGTTTAGGACTGGTGAGATTTCTGGTCATAGATAATCCAGAAGCAGAGCCCCACTCTGAGCAGCCAGGAAGCAGCATGTTGATGGGGACAAAGACAGTCCAAGGAAACAAAGCTAACTATTGAAAGAAGCCACAATTCTGAAGATGCATATTCCTCTTTAATAATTGTGCTGAGAATCAGCCCTCATACTCACTTTGTTCAGTGATCCATTTCTTTTCCTTCTAGAGTATTTCTATCATCTTAACTCACATGTGAGCAAATTGCAGACTTAATCTTATTTATTTCTAAATCTCTGGGGTTTAGCACAGGGCCTGGCACATTGTGCCATAATGTGTGATAACCTTGTGATAGATCTGTTTTTGCCAAATGTGACTTCTGCATGTTGTATACTCATCTTTTTGAGGGGTGTTCATGTATTATAGACCACTTTAAACCCTTTGTGGCACAGGGCAAAAATTCAAATAACATTCAAATACAAATAAGCAGTCAGCACTTATCAAATTTAAATTGAGAATTAGGAAACAGCAAAAGCTAAAGAGTGTGCCACGCCCACCCTGGTAGAGTTTAAAAGGTGATTTAGAGGAAATGCCCTTTAAATTATAAAAATATTTTGCCAAAATATTAAACTCTAACTGGACTCTGGTTAGTTTCTCCATTTCAGAAAGATCATGTAACTTACAGGCAGTTCCCATCATGTTGTGTTTGTTTCTCTGCAATGCATTCAAATGTTTAGTTTATACTGTGAAAAGGAGTTTAGGTCTTGATTACTCTTGTTATTGAGATTATGTATAGAAGTATACCACAGAACATAAAATGAATGGGAATATTATTTTTGAGGATAAATAATAGGTGTTATACAAACCATTTATTAAAAAATAAAGGGGTATTAAAAAGTAACTGCAGATTTAGTAACAGCAAAGATGAGTTTCAAATCCAGTTGAAGCAACTGTGGTATGAATAAGCTGTTAAAATATATGTATATTTCTGATGAGTTCTAATGTAAGAGTGTTACCTCTTTATTTTGTTAAAAGGAAAAGAAAACATGTAAGTAAAGAATTCCATACTCCATTTTTGGACAGTAAAGTTAAGCCGTGGCAGAACTGGAAAGCAGGCAAGGTGTACTTTAAGCGTTTCACTGGTCATTATTAAATCTTCATTACCATATCTTAGGACTGCCTAGTACCATGCATGTGCAGGGCTTACTTTTTTAAAAACAATAGAAAGCAGACTGCTAGTGTAATGTGTTGTAAAATCTGGTTTACTGGATGTTTCAATGGGGAAAAATGTGAATCTAGAATGCCAAGTTTAAGACTAAATTAAAAATTTTTAATCTAAGATGTACAATATCAGATAATCATATTAAATAGTATCATTTTTCAAAACAGCTATTAAATTAGCTAACATGAGGATTTCAGATACGTAATTTAGGATAATATTTATCTTTAATAAAAAGTTCCTGTATTCATTTCTTGAAAATGCTGTTCTTATTTATGTGATGGGCAAAATTAGATTAAAATAAATTCCTCTATAATATTGTGAAGAGCTGAATTTTCAAATGCAGATATCTTGCACCTGGTATTATTTATCATACAATGTATTAATAGTTCAGAATAATTTTATTACTTCTCATATGCAATATTTGTTATTTATTTTTATTATTTTCAAGATAAGAGATAGAGCACAATGAAATTGTCCTTAAGCTTCAACCAATTAAGTTCCCCATTATAAATAGATGGTAACAATGCAATAGCATTGTGCTAGGTAAACTTACATTAATTCAGTATATATATGTAATACTTTTCTAAATTTTTGCTGGCAAACCAGACTTTTAATTAAACACAGGTGAAAAAATTAGACATTAATATCTGAAAAAAAGTTTCAATTAAATAAAATCAAATAAAAATGAACATGTACAATAGTACAAAGTGGAAATGATCATACTGTAAGTCCATAAGCTTTATTTTATTTTTTTATTTATTTATTTAACATCTTTATTGAGGATAATTGCTTTACAATAGTGTGTTAGTTTCTGCTGTATAGCAAAGTGAATCACCTGTATGTATACATATATCTCCATATCCCCTCCCTCTTGCGTCTCCCTCCCACCCTCCCTATCCCACCCCTCTAGGTGGTCACAAAGCACCGAGCTGATCTCCCTGTGCTGTGTGGCTGCTTCCCACTTAGCTATCTGTTTTACATTTCATAGTGTATATATATGTCCATGCCACTCTCTCACTTTGTCCCAGCTTACCCTTCCCCCTCCCTGTGTCCTTAAGTCCACTCTCTACATCTGCATCTTTATTCCCGTCCTGCCCCTAGATTCTTCAGAACCATTTTTTTTTTTTAGATTCCATATATACGTGTTAGCATATGGTATTTGTTTTTCTTTTTCTGACTTACTTCACTCTCTATGACAGACTCTATGTTCATCCCCCTCACTACAAATAATTTCATTTCTTTTTATGGCTGAGTAATATTCCATAGTATATATGTGCCACATCTTCTTTATCCATTCATCTGTCGATGGACACTTAGGTTGCTTCCATGTTCTGACTATTGTAAATACAGCTCCAATGAACATTGTGGTACATGACTCTTTTTAAATTATGGTTTTCTCAGGGTATATGCTCAGTAGTGAGATTGCTGTGTCATATGGTAGTTCTATTTTTAGTTTTTTAAGGAACCTCCATACTGTTCTCCATAGTAGCTGTATCAATTTACATTCCCACCAACAGTGGAGGAGGGATCCCTTTTCTCCACACCCTCTCCAGCATTTGTTGTTTGTAGATTTTTTGATGATGGCCAATCTGACTGGTGTGAGGTGATACCTCATTGTAGTTTTGATTTGCCTTTCTCTAATGATCAGTGATGTTGAGCGTCCTTTGATGTGTTTGTTGGCAATCTGTATACCTTCTTTGGAGAAATGTCCATTTAGGTCTTCTGCCCATTTTTCCATTGGGTTGTTTGTCTTTTTGATATTGAGCTGCATGAGATGCTTATATATTTTGGAGATTAATCCTTTGTCAGTTGCTTCATTTACACATATTTTCTCCCATTCTAAGGGTTGTCTTTTCATTTTGTTTATATTTTCCTTTGCTGTGCAAAAGCTTTTAAGTTTCATTACGTCCCATTTGTTTATTTTTGGTTGTTTCCATTACTCTAGGAGGTGGGTCAAAATGGATCTTGCTGTGATTTATATCATAGAGCGTTCTGCCTATGTTTTCCTCTAAGAGTTTTATACTATCTAGTCTTACATTTAGGTCTTTAATCCATTTTGAGTTTATTTTCGTGTATGGTGTTAGGGAGTGTTCTAATTTCATTCTTTCACATGTTGCTGTCCAATTTTCCCAGCACCACTTCTTGAAGAGGCTGTCTTTTCTCCATTGTATGTTCTCGCCTCCTTTATCAAAAATAAGGTGACAGTAGGTGCATGGGTTTATCTCTGGGCTTTCTATCCTGTTCCATTGATCTGTATTTCTGTTTTTGTGCCAGTACCATACTGTCTTGATTACTGTAGTTTCGTAGTATAGTCTGAAGTCAGGGAGCCTGATTCCTCCAGCTCCATTGTTCCTTCTCAAGATTGCTTTGGCTATTCAGGGTGTTTTGTGTTTCCATACAAATTGTGAAATTTTTTGTTTTAGTTCTGTGAAAAATGCCATTGGTAGTTTGATCGGGATTGCATTGAATCTGTAGATTGCTTTGGGTAGTATAGTAATTTTGACAATGTTGATTCTTCCAATCCAAGAACATGGTATATCTCTCCATCTGTTTGTATCATCTTTAATTTCTTTCATCAGTGTCTTATAGTTTTCTGCATACAAGTCTCTTGTCTACTTAGGCAGGTTTATTCCTAGCTGTTTTATTCTTTTTGTTGCAGTGGTAAATGGGAGTGTTTCCTTAATTTCTCTTTCAGATTTTTCATCATTAGTGTATAGGAATGCAAGAGATTTCTGTGCATTAATTATGTATCCCGCTACTTTACGAAGTTCATTGATTAGCTCGAGTAGTTTTCTGGTAGCATCTTAGGATTTTCTACGTATGGTATCATGTCATCTGCAAACAGTGAGAGCTTTATTTCATCTTTTCTGATTTGGATTCCTTTTATTTCTTTTTCTTTTCTTTTATTTCTTTTTCTTCTCTGATTGCTGTGGCTAAAACTTCCAAAACTACATTGAATAATAATGGTGAGACTGGACGCCTGTCTTGTCTGGTTCCTGATCTTAGAGGAAATGGTTTGTCTTGTACCTGATCTTAGAGGAAATGGTTTCATTTTTTCACCATTGAGAGTGATGTTGGCTGTGGGTTTGTCATATATGATCTGTATTATGTTGAGGTAAGTTCCCTCTGTGCCTACTTTCTGGAGAGTTTCTATCATAAATGGGTGTTGAATTTTGTCGAAAGCTTTTTCTGCATCTCTTGAGATGATCATATGGTTTTTCTCCTTCAATTTGTTAAGATGGTGAATCACATTGATTAATTTGCATATATTGAAGAATTCTTGCATTTCTGAGATAAACCCCACTTGATCATGGTGTATGATCCTTTTAATGTGCTGTTGGATTCTGTTTTCTACTATTTTGCTGAGGATTTTTGCATCTGTGTTCATCATGGATATTGTACTGTAGTTTTCTTTCTTTGTGACATCTTTGTCTGGTTTTGGTATCAGGGTGATGGTGGCCTCGTAGAATGAGTTTGGGAGTGTTCCTCCCTCTGCTATATTTTGGAAGTTTGAGAAGGATAGGTGTTAACTCTTCCCTAAATGTTTGATAGAATTCACCTGTGAAGTCATCTGGTCCTGGGCTTTTGTTTGTTGGAAGATTTTTAATCACAATCTCAATTTCAGTGCTTGTGATTGGTCTGTTTATGATCACATGATCATAAATAGAACAATCTCTCATGATCCTTTGTATTTCTGCGGTGTCAGTTGTTATTTCTTCTTTTTCCTTTCTAATTCTATTGAGTTGAGTCTTATCACTTTTTTTCTTGATGAGTCTGGCTAATGGTTTAGCAATTTTGTTTATCTTCTCAAAGAACCAGCTTTTAGTTTTATTGATATTTGCTATTGTTTCCTTCATTTCTTTTTCATTTATTTCTGATCTGATCCTTATGATTTCTTTCCTTCTGTTAACTTTGTGGGGTTTTTTGTTCTTCTTTCTCTAATTGCTTTAGTTGTAAGGTTAGGTTGTTTATTTGAGATGTTTCTTGAGGTAGGATTGTATTGCTATAAACTTCTCTCTTAGAATTGCTTTTACTGCATCCCATAGGTTTTGGGTAGTCATGTTTTCATTGTCATTTGTTTCCAGGTATTTTTTGGTTTCCTCTTTGATTTCTGTAAGGATCTCTTGGTTATTAAATAGTGTATTGTTTAGCCTCCAAGTGTTTGTGTTTTTACAGATTTTTTCCTGAAATTGATATCTAGTCTCATAGCATTGTGGTCGAAAGGTACTTGATATGATTTCAATTTTCTTATATTTACCAAGGCTTGATTTGTGACCCAAGATATGATCTATCCTGGAGAATGTTCCATGAGCACTTGAAAAGAAAGTGTATTCTCTTCTTTTTGGATGGAATGTCCTATAAATATTAATTAAGTCCACATTGTTTAATGTATCATTTAAAGCTTGTGTTTTCTTATTTATTTTCATTTTGTATGATCTGTCCATTGGTGAAAGTGGGGTGTTAAAGTCCCCTACTATGATTGTGTTTCTGTTAATTTCCCATTTTATGGCTGTTAGCATTTGCCTTATGTACTGAGGTACTCCTTTGTTGGGTGCATAAATATCTACAATTGTTAGAACTTCTTCTTGGATTGATCCCCTGATCATTATGTAGTGTCCTTCTTTGTCTCTTGTAATAGTCTTTATTTTAAAGTCTATTTTGTGTGATATGTGAATTGCTACTTCAACTTTCTTTTGTTTCCATTTGCAGGGAATATCTTTTTCCATCCCCTCACTTTCAGTCTGTATGTGTCCCTAGGTCTGAAGCGGGTCTCTTGTAGACAGCATATATACAGGTCTTGTTTTTGCATCCATTCAGCCAGTCTGTGTCTTTTGGTTGGAGCATTTAAGATATTTACACTTAAGGTAATTATCGATATGTATGTTCCTATTACCATTTTGTTAATTGTTTTGGGTTTGTTATTGTTCGTCTTTTCCTTCTCTTGTGTTTCCTGCCTAGAGAATTTCCTTTAGCATTTTTGTAACGCTGATTTGGTGGTGCTGAATTCTCTTAGCTTTTGCTTGTCTGTAAAGGTTTTAATTTCTCCATCGAATCTGAATGAGATCCTTGCTGGGTAGAGTACTCTTGGTTGTAGGTTTTTCCCTTTCATCACTTTAAATATGTCCTGCCACTCCCTTCTGGCTTGTAGAGTTCTGCTGAAAGATCAGCTGTTAACCTTATGGGGATTCCCTTGTATGTTATTTGTTGTTTTTCCCTTGCTGCTTTTAATATTTGTTCTTTGTATTTAATTTTCGTTAGTTTGATTAATATGTGTCTTGGCGTGTTTCTCCTTGTATTTATCCTGTATGGGACTCACTGTGCTTCCTGGACTTGATTGACTATTACCTTTCCCATATTAGGGAAGTTTTCAACTATAATCTCTTCAAATATTTTCTCAGTCCCTTTCTTTTTCTCTTCTTCTTCTGGGACCCATATAATTCAAATGTTGGTGCATTTAATGTTGTCCCAGAGGTCTCTAAGACTGTCCTCAGTTCTTTTCATTCTTTTTTCTTTATTTTGCTCTGTGGCAGTTATTCCACTGTTCTATCTTCCAGGTTACTTATCCGTTCTTCTGCCTCAGTTATTCTGCTATTGATTCCTTCTAGAGAATTTTTAATTTCTTTTATTGTGTTGTTCATCATTGTTTGTTTGCTGTTTAGTTCTTCTAGGTCCTTGTTAAACATTTCTTGTGTTTTCTCCATTCTATTTCCAAGATTTTGGATCATCTTTACTCTCATTACTCTGAATTCTTTTTCAGGGAGACTGCCTATTTCCTCTTCATTTGTTTGATCTGGTGGGTTTTTGCCTTGCTCCGTCCTCCGCTGTGTTTCTCTGTCTTCTCATTTTGCTTCACTTACTGTGTTTGGGGTCTCCTTTTCGCAGGCTGCAGGTTCATAGTTCCCATTGTTTTTGGTGTCTGCCCCCAGTGGCTAAGGTTGGTTCGGTGGGCTGTGTAGGCTTCCTGGTGGAGGGGACTAGTGCCTGTGTTCTGGTGGATGAGGCTGGATCTTGTCTTTCTGGTGGGTAGGACTGCATCTGGGAGTGTGTTTTGGGGTGCCTGTGACCTATTATGAGTTTAGGCAGCCTCTCTGCTAATGGTTGGGGTTGTGTTCCTGTCTTGCTAGTTGCTTGGTATAGGGTTTCCAGCTCTGTGGCTTTCTGGTCATTGAGTGGAGCTGGGTCTTAGCATTGAGACGGTGAACCAATGTCCTGAACTTGGCACTCCCACCTCAGAGGCACAGGCCTGACACCCAGCTGGAGCATCAAGGCCCTGTCAGCCACACAGCTGAGAAGAAAAGGGAGAAAAAATGAAATGAAGAAAGAAAAAAATATATAAAATAATATAAAGTTATTAAAATAATAAATATTAAAAATTAAAATATTAAAAAGTAATTTAAAAAGAAAAAAAAGGAAAGACAGAAAGAAGAGAGCAACCAAACGAAAAAATAAATCCACCAGTGATAGCAAGCACTAAAAACTATACTAAAACAAACACAAGCGTGAAACAAAAACTGACAGACAGAAACCTAGGATAAATGGTAAAAGTGAAGCTATACAGACAAAATCACACAAAGAAGCATGCACATACACACTCACAAAAAGAGAACATGGAAAAAAGAGAGCAACCAAATCAATAGACAATCTACCATTGATAATAAACTCTAAATACTAAACTAAGGTAAACATAAAACCAGAAACAAATTAGACGCAGAAAGCAAACCCAGACCTACAGTTGCTCCCAAAGTCCATCGCTGCAATTTTGGGATGATTCGTTGTCTATTCAGGTATTCCACAGATGCAGGGTACATCAAATTGATTGTGGACATTTAATCCGCTGCTCCTGAGGCTGCTGGGAGAGATTTCCCTTTCTCTTCTTTGTTTGCACAGCTCCTGGGGTTCAGCTTTGGATTTGGCCCTGCCTCTGCATGTAGGTCGCCTGAAGGCATCTGTTCTTCACTCAGACAGGACGGGGTTAAAGGAGCACCTGATTTGGGGGCTCTGGCTCACTCAGGCCGGCAGTGGGGAGGGGCACGGATGCGGGGCAAGCCTGCGGCGGCGGAGGCTGGCGTGACATTGCAGCAGCCTGAGGTGTGCCGTGCGTTCTCCCGGGGAAGTTGTCCCTGGATCACGGGACCCTGGCAGTGGTGGGCTGCACAGGCTCCCGGGAGGGGAGGTGTGGATAGTGACCTGTGCTTGCACACAGTCTTCTTGTTGTCTGCAGCAGCAGCCTTAGAGTCTCATGCCCGTCTCTGGTGTCCGCGCTCTTAGCCATGGCTCATGCCCGCCTGTAGAGCTCATTTAGGCAGTGCTCTGAATCCCCTCTCCTTGTGCACCCCAAAACAATGGTCTTTTGCCTGTTAGGCAGTTCCAGACTCTTTCCCGGACTCCCTCCCAGCTAGCTGTGGTGCACGAGCCCCCTTCAGGCTGTGTTCATGCAGCCAACCCCAGTCCTCTCCCTGGGATCTGACCTCTGAAGCCAGAGCCTCAGCTCCCAGCCCCCACCAGCCCTAGCAGGTGAGCAGACAAGCCTCTCAGGCTGATGAGTGCTGTTCGGCACTGATCCTCTCTGCGGGAATCTCTCCGCTTTGCCCTCTGCACCCCTGTTGCTGTGCTCTGCTCTGTGGCTCCGAAGCTTCCCCCCCGCCACCCCCTGTCTCCGCTAGTGAAGGGGCTTGTAGTGTGTGGAAACTTTTCCTCCTTCACAGCTCCCTCTCACTGGTGCAGGTCCCATCCCTATTCTTTTGTCTCTGTTTTGTTTTTTCTTTTTTCTTTTCCCTTACCCAGGTACATGGGGAGTTTCTTGCCTTTTGGGAAGTCTGAGGTCTTCTGCCAGCATTCAGTAGGTGTTCTGTAGGAGGTGTTCCACATGTAGATGTATTTCTGATGTATTTGTGGGGAGGAAGGTGATCTCCACGTCTTACTCCTCCGCCATCTTGAAGGTCTCCCCGTAAGCTTTATATTATTTCCATTCAGGAGTTTTGGGGGCATTTGAGAAGTAACCATTCCATATTAGTAAATATGTCTTTTATTTTGTTGGTAATCTGAGATTAAACATACAAGTATGTGACTTTTTATTTATTTATATTATATTTATATTATATTATATAAATATATTTATATTATATTATATATTGGGTGTTTAATTTTTGGTTGAATCGTGATTTCATGTAGAAAATATAAACAGTATTCTGTTGCTTAATTCCATAAATCGAACATATTTCTGAGGCTCTCTCAAAGATATAGTAATTTTGTTTTTGTTTTTATTTAAACCATTAAGCTCTAGCTTTATAATTCTCACACAGTAAGGCAGGAGATTAATTATGGGCATTTGCTGCTGGTCACATTTAGCATAATATTGTCTTAAATTAACATCTGTATCCTAGTCTGCGTGTACTCTCATTATCATTTCCATTTCAGTTCCTCACCTGGCATTAAAGGTTCCTTTGCTGTGTAACCTATATGAGAATTTCTATGTTTCCACCCCCTCTACTTTCAATCTAGAGATTTGTCTGGAAAGGCTAACTAATAAGCAGTTGTCATTCTGCTAAACAACGAGAGCATTTGAATGTAAAATTTGTGCCTTTAATAGGACAAATTATGGTATAATAAACATGGGTAGTTTGTTGAGTATATCAGATTTCCACACATGCTCTCCAAGGGGCTCAGTTTCCTCTGATAAGGAATAAAAAACATCTCTCTAAGCACTTGCAATATCAGTAGGCATTGGCAGAGGTTACAAGGGAATCACTAATTCTAGGGAGTACTTCAAACCATGCTTCTTGCTCTAAATTTTGTGACCCTGAAGGACCTTGTAATCTGTAGGAAATCTTCAGTCCCTGCTATAATCATGATGACATTTGTAATCTTTATGCAGTGATAATTAAGACATCTAAACCTGATATTCCACTAGGATCAGTATGAGTTACAAAATTAATCGCCATTTTTGCCCAGGGGAATTATTTATCTGGGGTAAGTATGCTTCACGTCTAGTGTTTGTGTGTAGGAAATTGACATGTTAATCAAGATTTTTATATTGACATACAGGGTGATACATATTGAGCAAAAATCTGTCACATAATGCATAGAAATGGATTTTTATATTGACTTCCAATGCTAAATTAATATCTTTTGCTATTTTCCTACCAGGCCATAAAAAAATATATATGAGGTGTCTGACTATTTAAGAAAAATAACATTTATATATTACTTTCCTGTACAACTGAGGAGAATTGCTGCATAATATAGGATAAGTGAACTTAAAAGTTTTGACTACTTGTCTGTCTTTTTTTATTTTATTTTATTTTTTTGGCTGCATTGGGTCTTCATTGTTGAGTGTGGGCTTTCTCTAGTTGTGGCGAGCGGAGGCTACTCTTTGTTGCAGTGCATGGGCTTCTCATTGTGGTGGCTTCTCTTGTTGCGAAGCACGGGCTCTAGGCACGCGGGCTTCAGTAGTTGCAGCACATGGGCTCAGTAGCTGCAGCACGCGAGCCCTAGAGCACGTGAGTTTCAGTAGTCGTGGTACATGGGCTCAGTAGCTGAAGTGTGTGGGCTCAGTAGCTGTGGGGCACAGGCTCTAGGGTACATGGGCTTCAGTAGTTGTGGCTCGCGGGCTCTAGAGCGCAGGCTCAGTAGTTGTGGCGCACGAGCTTAGTTGCTCCACAGCATGCGGGATCTTCCCAGACCAGGGATTGAACCCATGTTCCCTGCATTGACAGGCAGATTCTTAACCACTGCGCCACCAGGGAAGTCCTACTTGTCTTTTAAGTGTATGCTTTTATCTAAGAGTTTTGTTGGACAGATACTAGAGAGTCAGAAACAAGAGCCATTTCAGAAAAAAAAGTCCCTCTGATACATAAATAAAGCTACCTTCTATAAATATATTATGAACACATCCGTTTTTATATCTGGCAATATAATCATCTTGTTTTTAGGAGAAAATGATGAGAATTTCAACCTTGTTTAAGAAAGGTCTTTACAATGGTGTTTGGGATTAGAATATAGACATTTTAAAGGTGTCATTAAAAATCAAGTAATAGGCTGTTGATTACATCTCTTTTGCTTTCTTTGACAGCTGGGTTCCAGTTGGTTACATATGGGTTAAAAAAAAAAAAAAAAAATCAACATCAGGCTAAATGTAACTTTGCATCTGACTCGGAGTCCTTAAACGAAACTATTAAATGGGCTGTTTTGTACTATAAAGAGAGAACTTTAATTAAATTTATGTATTTAGTTTCATAGGTCAGCAATATGCATTTAAAAATCTCTCTACATGATAGTAAATAACATGATGGCATTCCCTGTGTGCTTTTAAATGGTACAGCATTTTTTGCGAAAACAATCTCCAAATCATAAATATTAATCAAAAAATATTCAAAGTAATTCACGGAAACCATAATTTTCCTATTAAATAAGAAAATAATCCACAAGTGAACCTCAAATAAGAGTACACGTAGTATTGTAACTTGATGAGCCTTTAAATCTAGATTTTAAGGTTTTAAACCACAAAATAAAACCAAACATTATATAAAAACATTCAATAAAACAGGAGCTTTGACTATTGAGAGTACATATGTCTGTCCTGAATCGTATTGTGAATTATATAAAAACATAGGTCAATGCAACTGATCAGAAGAATGTATGACTTATTAAGCTTGTTTCTCTCAGTATGGTAAAGCAGTTAATAAAGTATTAATTAGATCTCTCACTGTGTCTTAGGAAGAGATAAGTCAATGCAATATATAATCCCTTGCTTGTAATGAAGCAGCTTTGAGAGAGGACCACGGGAAGGCTACCATTAATGCGATGAATGGACAAAAAGCTCCTGCTTGTGTGTGGGGAGGTTGGAGGTGGTTCTAAGGGTAGACTTATAAAAGGTCTGAGTCTTGATCACGAGCTTGGCTTGCTGCAACTCATTCACGTAGCGTGGGTGAATGACACTTCCAAATCCAACTCTTCACCTCAGGTGCTCCCTAAAAAAATACTGGGGCCTCTGAGTCTTGATCTGGGAGGACATACCAATACACCAACAGCTACTGGCTGTATTCTTTGTCCATTTCACTAAGCCGGGGATACACTGGTTCATTTTTCCACAACATTAAATAGTCTTCTCCCCGCTCGCTGTTTTTTTGGTTTTTTTTGTTTTTGGCTTACATAAAGGTATGCCTAATTTAGAAGAAAGAAGCTCAAGGACTTGGGCAAACTGAAATATGCCCCTTGTGTATTAACTGAAGACATCCTAGGAACCATCCTGCAGCACCAAGTTAAATCTGAACTCTACCTATGCATTTTCTACATTATTGACAGAAATGAGATCGGAATAGTTTGGGCACTGAACTACTTCATTTTGTTCGAGTCTCTCTGCTTTACTACAGAACGCGACAAGCCAGAAAGCAGCCAGCCTGGATTGGTTTGTGTGCTGGTGCCAGAAGAGCTAATCAGAGTCCAGCATATGGGGTGTTTGAACAAGGAAATGGGTGTTAAGTATCTGTGTTTGGACTGCTTCAGAAGCATGTGGGTTTTGCTGGGTAATCTTAGAGGTACTGGGATTGGAGAGAACAGCTGTGGCCACTCTAACTGTAAGTGGCCTAAATTACGCCCTTGGCCTTCCCACCTTCCCCGTGTGAAAATTCCTCTTTGGCTTCATGGATATTTTTCCAAACTGCCAAAGAGTTATTTGATGAAGACTTATTTCTAGATTTAGGAATGAAATTGTTGCTGATGTACTGCAGTCAAATTCGGTGAATACTTACTGAATATCTACTGTGTATCAGGCAACATATGCATAATATTCATTGAGATGCAAGATAAAATAGTGGGTAAGAGCAATTCTGAAGCCACATCACACAGGTTTGAATAACCACCGTTTTACAGTGTAGAAACTACAGTTAGACTGCAGGCATCTAACTCCTATGTGCTTCGTTTCCCTTATCTGTAAAATGGGAATCTTAATAGAAGTTAGTACGATGCATAGTATTAAATGAAGGAAGTAACCCTATGTTTCAGAAAGGCCCAGGATTCTCAGTCCTTAGAATTCTTCACTTCTTTTTTTCTACACTCTTTTCTCAGGTAATCTTATCTACCTTGTGACTCTAAATACTGTCCATAATCTGATGACTCCCAAATTCATATCTCAGTGTCTGGACCTCTCCTCTGAAATGTAGATTCTTAAACCCAGCTTTCTATATGACATTTCACACTGAAGTCCTCATTTTATCCCTGACAACCTATTATTCTGTCACCTTCCCTGATTCAGCAAATGGCAACTCCATCCTCCCAGCTGCACAGGCCCCAAAATTTGGAAGTAATTTTCAATCTTCTTTTTCCTTTACACCCCACATGCGATCTACCAGCCAAATCTGTCAACTATACCTTCAAATATATCCAGAATCTGACCTCTTCTCACCATCTCTACCACTACCTTCCTGGTCCAAGTCACCATCATCTCTCACCTTATCACAGGAGCCTCCAACTTGTCCCCCTGCATCTATTCTTGCCCCCACTCAGTTTCCTCTGAACACAGCAAAATCATTCCTCTAAAGTATAAGTAAAATCATAGCTCTCCTCTGCTGGGAAAAAACAAAACCCTTAACAACCACCGCTAAGGCCCTACCTGAGCTCCACTCCCCACCCTGACTTCTCTGCTCTCAGCTCCGACTACTCTCTCCTTCCCTCCTTCAGCGTCCGTGACCTCCTTGCTCTTTCTTGGACATGCCATACATGCCCCTGCCTGTGGGTATTTGCATGTTGCTGTTTCCTCTCTCCTACGGCTCCTCCTTCAGACAGCTGCATAGCTTGCTCCTGGGGCTCCCCTTCCAGGTCTTGCACCAATGTCACCTCCTCAATAAGCACTTCCCTGATCACTCTATTAAAATTACCACCTAGCTGCTAGCACTCTGAATTTTTCTTCCCTGCTTTTCTCCATAACAATCACCACCCTCTCTCATATTATATATTTTACGTGTGCACTTATTTTCTCCTCCAGTAGAATGAAATTTCCAAGAGAGTGGGGATCTTTGACTTTTTTGTTCACTGCTGTATCCTCAGAGCTTACAGTAGTGCCCAGTACATATTAAGCATATTTGCTGAATGGTCGAATTAATTTATTCTGTGAGAATTTTCTGAGCAGTAAACATACAGTATTGGATTAGGTGCTGCTTAGAATAAAGAGAAGATAAAAACACTCCATACCTTCAAGAAAGTTAAAATCTAAGTTAGGAAATAAAGCATACAAATATTTGCAGTATGAAACAATACAGTGGCATAAAAATTAGAATTCAAATGCTAAGGGGAATAAGGGGGGCTCTTTAAAGAAACTGACCTTTAAGAATGGACCCTTAATATGTAATAGGATTTCATCCAGGAGAGATGAGATGGGAATTAGAGGATTGCTAAAACGGAAGGACTAACATGAACAAATCTGTATAGCAGTGGAAAAGGTAGGTTATAAACGGAGAATAGTATGCATGTCAGTTTGAGAAGCGTGTGGAATATACACATAAAGAGAGTGGGAGATGTCAGTTATGTCTAGTGGACACATCCTCACATACAGTTCCTGACAAACGGAAGCTTCTGTGTTCCTGTTCCTTGAGCTGGGGAAACCACATGGTTTCTGACCCCTTGTTCCGACCTCTCTTTTGTCCAGAGCCAATAAAATCAATAGTGGGCAGATGCCTGTGAATAGCCTGATGTGGAAAGCCCCATTCTCTCAAACAGCAGAGATCACTCCAGTGAATCAGGATTTGTCTCTTGAGAACTTCTACTATGAAGTGTGGAGACAATCAGATGAGAGCAATGGGAACGTCACAGAAATGACATGAGGCAGAGAGAGGCCAAGAAGATTCGTAAGCGGAAGTTAATGGTTATTTACAAGTATAAAGAAGCCCTGATGAAGCAAATGTTTAGTGAAAGTTTGAGAAGAAGCTGACTGAAATGAGAAAATAGTACACAGAATAAAGGGTAGCCTTGCTGGTAGAAAGAGAATTAGTCAAAAACACACTGAGAGGAGCCAGGACTTGGGAAATACCTAGGCTATTAATGGCGGTGCACAAGTCAAGAAGATGCGAAAATTCCTGCTCTTACTGTTACTGGAGCAACAAGATGAGAGCTACGTGGATCCTGAATGGTTTAACATTTCTTTTCTTTTGCATATCAAAACGGCAATGAGTTATTACCTCATACCTGTCAGAAATGGCTATTATCAAAAAGTCTATAAATAACAAATGTTGGTGAAGAGGTGGAGAAAAAGGAACCCTAGTACACTGTTGGTGGGAATGTAAATTGGTGCAGCCACTATGGGAAACACTATGGAGGTTCCTGAAAAAAACTAAAAATAGAACTGTCATATGATCCAGCAGATCCACTCCTGGGTATATATCTGGAAAAATGAGAACACTAATTCAAAAAGATACACGCACCCCAATGTTCATAGAAGCATTATTAACAATAGCCAAGATATGGAAGCAACCTAAGTGTCCATCGACAGATGAATGGATAAAGAAGATGTGGTATATATACGCACAATGGAATATCAGCCATAAAAAGATTGAAATTCTGCCATTGGCAACGATGTGGATGGACCTAGAGGGTATTATGCTTAGTGAAATAAGTCAGACAGAAAAAGACAAATACTTTATGTTATTACTTATATGTGGAATCTAAAAAATAAAACGGATGAATAAAATTTCTTTTCTTGGATTCCTTTGAGAGTCTTTTCTGCCTCATTACCATCATAGCTGCATCATGTGTCCCATTATTTACAATGAACTTGCATTGCTGATACTTGCAAGTCAAAGGTCCTTACACAAATGTTTTATCCTCTAGTCATTAGCTTCCTCTTCTGAACTATGATGTACCAAATGAAGTGGACTTGCTAGATGTCTTTCAAGGATCTCTATAGCAATGAAAATAATCTATGATTTTTTTCTGTTGGATATTTACTTGTGTGTTTTCCATGTAGAATAGTATTATCATAAAGTAGACCATTGTTCTATTTGGACAGCTGGGGACAGAAAAAACTAGTTTTGTGAAAACTTATTGCTACTGGCTTTTTCTCTCCTTTCATTTGGTGCTTTTGTTTGAAGTTGTATGTCTCGTCCATGAAAGATGCTACCATCCTAGAAAGATGAGAATTTAATTGCTCTCATCAAACATGCTTCCTAATAAATTGCTTACTCTGGCATAGAAAATTAGAAGTAGTTTTAATATGAGTAAAAGTATTTAATATGGCAGATTTTATATGATATAGATGTATATAACTAGATTTCTTTATAGCATATGTCATCTGTCATTGAATATTGGCATGATGGCTGCAGTTGACGTTGTTATAGACATAAATACAGTGATAAATGGATCTTGTTTTGCTTGTAGTATTTTCTAAATTTTCTCTTCAAGAAAAAATACAGAGTAATATTTTGACATAAATTTATATATATAAGGTAGAGGAATATTTTAATTCTACTTCATTTGTAATACTTAATTTTGCTTTCTTGGACCTAGTGATGCAAAGCAGGTCACTTAAATGCAATATGAAAGTAAATTGAACTTCCTCCTGCCAGTTGTTTTCCCCTCTACTCAAATGATTTTCTGCATTAGTAGTATTTGTTTATTTGTTCTCTGGAGGAAGGCTTTTCTGCAAGGCAGCCCATACTTCTCAAGTTTTCAAATAAAAATGTTCTAGTTTAAAGTAATTTCACAGAACTTATTGTTTTTCATAAGGACACTAATGAAGTCTGCTGCTTTGCTTGACATCAGGAAATCTTTTCTTAGCATCAGGAGACAGTAGCAAAACTAGCATTTAAAAAATGCCATAATAGGGCTTCCCTGGTGGCGCAGTGGTTGGGAGTCCGCCTGCTGATGCAGGGGACACGGGTTCGTGCCCCAGTCTGGGAGGATCCCACATGCTGCAGAGTGGCCGGGCCCTTGAGCCATGGCCGCTGAGCCTGCGTGTCTGGAGCCTGTGCTCCGCAACAGGAGAAGCCACAGCAGTGAGAGGCCCGTGTACCGCAAAAAAAAAAAAAAAAAAAAAAAAAAAAAAAGCCATAATAAATCTAAATATAGGGAAGTGCTTGAGGAACAAAATCTAGAAAAACAAAGTCAAAAGAGAGGAATCATTTCTCTTTGTCAAGTGAATCAGCATCAAAGTTATTATTAGCTACATCTATGCTGCACTGTTATTTAAATTTTTATAATATTTTTAAAGAACATAGAAAAAATTCAAGATCAGCATAATCATTTAAAGTTTTAGCAATGTTACCTAGAAGATACAAAGAGAAAGAGAAGGAACTGACATTATAGATCATATAACAAGGCATTTACAACTGTTTAATGCAATAATAATTTATAAACGCATGCATATGTCAGAAGTTGCAAAAATGCAAGACTATGGGACTTGACTTTTAGTGACATGCTGAAATTACAATAGATGGGTATCTTACTACATGAAAAAGGATTGTGATTAGTAAACTGCTTTTTTCATTTTCCTAAGCTCTGAATAAGGATATTTTTCATTTGAAAAGTGAAGTAGAGGAATCCCCCAGCATAAGTACTTCCTTCTCATCTACATAACTAATTTAACAAGTTTACAATAACATCCTGATAATCCTCAGTCATGATTATAATCTAAAAAATTGAGATTTTTCAAAATTAATCAACATTAATAAATTAGTAAGTTCTTTGAATTTCAGAAATTTGCTCCATACCTGCCATTGCATTTTCAAAATCATTTGTTGATTCTGGGGCTCTGTATTTATTTAAACTCCAAAGCATTTTTTATAAAATTAATTTTAAGATGTCAAAATTGTCTATATATATATATATATATATATATTTATATATGTGAATGTGTATATGTATGTTGAATGTGTAAGCATGTGAGTCTGCTGGTCCACTATGATACAATGAATTCACATATTTATATATTCAATCATTTAATCATTCAATAAATAGTGTCTACAGTGTCCCAGGCACTGTGCTACCACATAATGATGAATAAGGTATGTATCCTAATCTCATGCAACTCAAGAGAGGGGGCACAATTCAAATAAAGAAACAAACAATGCAATGAGGTAAATATTATACAGGATAGTCATAGGATAGTCTCCACTTGCAGGAAGAACATATGCGGTGTTGGGGACCTAGTGAATTGAGTGCTCCAAGCAGAGAGTGTAAATGGCCGGATCCACCTGGCAGACCAAGCTAACAAAGTTTTGTAAACAAAAACTGACACATAACTTTCAAACAGAAAGAAGTCTTTCTTTTTTCTTTTCTTTTCTTTTCTTTTTTTAATAAAATCAAGGGAAAAGAGAGGACACAAAGCAGTAACAACACGAGTTGCTGTAGTAATGCAGTGAGGGTTTTAGGGTTGGGGCTTAAGACATTAGCACTGAAGCTAGGCCCTTATAGCCAGGTATTTGAGTTTTAATTCCCAGTCAGGAATAGGAAGTGATAGGTCAGGACAGGGCATGAATTTAAAACTGAGATTCCTGCATAAAATCAGGAAGGGCTAAATCTTCCATAGAAAGGAACTAAAATCTCTGCCTATGGGATCACAGAAAAAAGTAAAAAGCATAACTCTGCCCAGGGCTCTGAATGGAAAACAAAACAAATCAAATGAAAAAAACATGTTTTTATAAGAAATCAAAACTCAAAGCTTGTTTCATGCAGGATATGCTATACAAATTTCAGTCTCGTCATGGTGCAGGGATTTCGACGTGGACGTCGTACCATAAAAATTGATCTTAACACGATGAAATCCTTTGGACATCTGGTAGAATCAAATGTGAATACAAAACTACTCTGAAGGAATACTTGCAACCCAGCTGTACACAGACCCCCACGGAGAAAAAAACTCGCTCATGATGAGCCCTAAGTCTCTCCTCACCACCATTACGAAAGTCATCCACAGTGAGTAGGGAAATCATAACACATCGTAGAGTCAGCACCCCTGAGAACTTGAGATAATAGGACAATCTGAAAAAGACCGTAAAATGTAAATATAAGCTAAATAATGACAAAAATCTTTTTGTCTGTTTTATTTACCGTTGTATCCTCAGTGTTGAGGATAATTCTAGAATTTGTTGAATGGATTATTATATTTAAAACAAAGAGATCCAAAGGGAAATAAAGTTGTTAACAATAATAATAATTTAAAAAAAGAAGATAAGGCAAAATAATAAACAGGCAAAGCTGAAAAAAACTAAGTATCACTTCTAGAAATGAAAATTATAGATGTTAAAATTTAAAAACATAAAGAATGGGTTATAGGGCAAATTAGACCAAACTATGCTCAAGAAAAAATATCTGGGGGACTTCCCTGATGGTGCAGCAGTTAAGAATCCGCCTGCCAATGCAGGGGACACGGGTTCAATCCCTGGTCTGGTAAGAGCCCACATGCTGTGGAGCAACTAAGCCTGTGTGCCACAACTACTGAGCCCGCGTGCTGCAACTACTGAAGTCCGTGCACGTAGAGCCCGTGCTCCGCAACAAGAGAAGCCACTGCATGAGAAGCCTGTGCACCGCGTCGAAGAGTAGTCCACACTCGCTGCAACTAGAAAAAGCCCATGCACAGAATGAAGACCCAACACAGCCAAAAAAAGAAAAAAGATCTAGGGATAATTCCCCAAGTGGGCACAAGTGAAAAAGAGATAGAAAATATGGGAGAATAATTAAGAGACATGGAGAATAAAATGATAGAATCTATCTATCTACCTATCTATCTATCTATTTATCATCTGTCTGTCTGAAGTAGGATTTCCAGAAGGAGCTGATAGAATGGGGAAGAGATATTTAAGGAGCTAATATCTGAGGGATTTCGAGTTAATGAAACATATGAATCCCCAGATTGAAATTCACAGTGAGTTCTGAGGAGATTATATAAAAATAAACCCATTTATAGACATTTTGAACAAATGAATTAGAATTGGTTGGACAACAGAGATTTTAAAAGCAACAGTAGAGGCTAGAAAACAAGAGAATGGCATCTTCAAAGTGCTGAGAATAAATAATCATCAGACTAGAATTCTAATTCAGAATTGCTAAATTCGTGATGAACATTGAGGCTAAAATAGACATTTTCAGGTAAACAAAGACTGCAGAGGTTTCTAGGCAAAGACACTGATCTACTAAAGAGTGTACTTCAGAAAGAAGAAATTGAAACCAGGTAGAAAATATGTGAGACATTATAAGCAAAGGTAAGCAAAGAATTGCTAAGCATATAGGCAAATATAAATAATTGATGGCCTTAAAAATAAATTTGGGGCAGCTAACAGAAAGATATAAATAAAATACAAGATAGGAATAAGAGTATTGTCAGGGGGAAGGGTGTACACAGGCATTCTCAAGTTTTTGTGTAAGGGAAGAGAGTAGAAATTTCCTTAAGCTACTATTTTGTTAGGGTAAAATATGCATACAGCTTAAAATATAAGGGTAATTAGAATATAAACAGGTACAACTTTGAAGCTAGTTGATGAACAATGGGGGAATTTAAAAATTGACCAGGCCATTGATAAGAAAAAGAAGTATAAAAAAGTATAAATTAAAAGCAGAAAGCAATCTAAGCAGAGAATGCTGTGCATGTAAAAGCCTGAAAGTCAGGGAAAGCAGTCACACTGGGAGCTGTAAATAGTTCCAAGTGGCTGGAGAGAAGGCAGTTTGAGGGATGCAGGGCGCAAAGAATTAGGGTGTAAGGTAAGATGGGGTTAGAAAGGTGTTCAGGAGTCATAAAGATCATCATATTCCATTTCAAAAGCCACGAAAGTTTTTTTTAATATCAGTGAAGCCTCCAGTTTGTGTACATTGAAAGATCAATCCTTCCATGTGCAACAGCGTGGATTGACCTTGAGGGTACTTTGCTAAGAGAGAAAAGGCAGAGAGAGAAAGACAAACTGTATGATATCACTTATATGTGGAGTCTGAAAAAGCTGAACTCATAGAAACAGAGAGTAAAATGGTGGTTACCAGGGGCCATGGGGTGGGAATTGGGGAGATGTTGGTTAAAGGATACAAACTTGCAACTAATAGCTTAAATAAGTTAACCGAGATCTGATGCACAGCATGATGATTAAAGTCAACTGTATTATATACTTCAAAGTTGCCAAGAAACTACATCTGAAATGTTCTCACCACAAAAAAAGAAATTATGATTATCTGACATGATAAAGGTGTTAGCTTTTTTATATAGGTGTAAAGCTTCAGTTGTAATCATATTGCAATATAAAAATGTATCAAATCAACAACATTGTACACCTTAAACTTATACAATGTTATATGTCAATTATATTTCAAATTTAAAAAAAAAGATCATTCTTGCTGCAGTGAAAAATCCATGGGAAAGATGGACTGGAGGCAGGAGCACCAGTTAGCCTAGTGAAACAAAAATGGCATGATGTAAGGTGGCAACAACGGCAGTGACAGATTAGAGAAACAGACAAAGCTGGAGAACTGATGTAATTCAGACAGTGAAATGGGTGGTGAAGGGGGAGGAGAAATAAAAGATGAAACCAAAGTTTTTGGCTTGAATATTGAAGTGAAGGAGGCTGAGATTCCCTAAGACACTGAAGAGGTAATTAGGATTAGTTTTAATGGTTGCTAAATTGTCAGAAACTTGTGAGGCCATGCTAGGAATATTTACACTGCAGAAATTGGCACAAAGCACATTCAGGGTTGGTTTTCATTTTTGAGAGCTAGTTTACCAGTATCTGACTGAGATTTAGATGCTGGTGCTGGAAGTACTGATGGCACATCCAAATAATGGTGTTTGGTAGATAATAGATTAAATGTGTCTGGAGCTCAGGAGAAAGGTATTTTGGAGATAGAGATTTGGGATTCAGGCCTTTTGGGTAATTGAGTTATTTATTTACTAACTGAATTTGTTTACATACTTGAAGAGAATAGTCATAATAACCTGGACCATGATAACTTTTTAATATTTTTAGTGCTTCAGAAAGGTAGACTGATTTTTGCTTGGCTTTGAAGCATATATTATATATAGAACTAAATGTATTTACCTGCTTATATAATGTATTCAGCAGGCATTTGGGCATAATTCTTCATTTTTAAAACATAACGTATATGAAAAAAACTCTGGTTCATTTTTCCTCAGTTTGTGCTTCTGTTTCTTATGTCATTTAACAAAGTTAATTCTGTGATAGACTACACCAGTTATTATCTTATTATCTATCAGCTCTAAATCCACCTTCCCTGCGCCCCTGTTTTGCAGTACTGGAGCTG
Organism: Leucopleurus acutus; assembly: GCF_964270905.1. Taxonomy (NCBI): domain Eukaryota; kingdom Metazoa; phylum Chordata; class Mammalia; order Artiodactyla; family Delphinidae; genus Leucopleurus; species Leucopleurus acutus. Next base: position 56,350,060 of record NC_139157.1, on the reverse strand, counting down.
GATCCTACAAACGTTTCTCCTTTGTCAGGTGACTCAGTGTTACCTGGTTTTGTCAGTAGAGGACACTGGAGGGTAATGTAAGTTATAGCAGAGAAAAGGGGTTCTCTTTCTATTATTTTTTAAATTGAAGTATAGTTAATTAGCAGTATTGTGTTAGTTTCATGTATACAGCAAAGTGATTCAGTTATATATATATTTTTAAAAAGTCTTTTATATTATAGGTTATTAAAGATATTAGATATAGTTCCCCGTGCTATACAGTAAATCCTTGTTGTTTATTTTATATATGGTAGTGTGTATTTGTTAATCCCATACTCCTAATTGATCCCTCCCCCCTTCTCCTTTGGTAACCGTAAGTTTGTTTTCTATGTCTGTGAGTCTGTTTCTGTTTTGTAAATATGTTCATTTGTATTTTTTAGATTCCACATATAAATATCATATGATATTTGTCTTTCTCTTTCTGACTTACTTCACTTAGTATGGTAATCTTTAGGTCCGTCCATGTTGCTGCAAATGGCATTATTTTTTTCTTTTTTATGGCTGAGTAATACTCTATTTTAGATAGATAGATAGGTAGATAGATAGATATAGATCACATCTTCTTTATCCATTCATCTGTTGATGGACACTTAGGCTGCTTCCATGTCTTGGCCATTGTAAATAGTGCTGCTGTGAACATTGGGATGCATGTATCTTTTCAAGTTAGAGTTTTTGTCTTTTCCAGATATGTGCCCAAGAGTGAGATTGCTGGATCATATGGTGACTCTATTTTTAGTTTTTTAAGGGACCTCCTTATTGTTTTTCAATTGGCTGCACCAATTTACATTTCGCCCAACAGTGTAGGAGGGTTCCCTTTTCTCCACACCCTCTCCAGCATTTACTGTTTGTAGATTTTTTTTTGTTTTGTTTTGTTTTTTTGCAGTATGCGGGCCTCTTGCTGTTGTGGCCTCTCCCACTGCGGAGCACAGGCTCCAGACATGCAGGCCCAGCGGCCATGGCTCACGGGCCCAGCTGCTTCGCAGCATGTGGGATCCTCCCGGACCGGGGCACAAACCCGTGTCCCCTGCACCGGCAGGCGGACTCTCAACCACTGCACCACCAGGGAAGCCCCTGTTTGTAGATTTTTTGATGATGGCCATTCTGACTGGTGTGAGGTGCTACCTCACTGTAGTTTTGATTTGCCTATCTCTAATAGTGATGTTAAGTATCCTTTCATGTGCCTGGTGACCATCTGTATGTCTTTTTTGGAGAAATATGTATTTGTATCCTTTCTTTCTATTTTTAATGACTCTTCTACTTAGCATGCATGTGGGGATAGGCATGTGGGAACCCCATGATGCCAGCCTTTCAATGAGTTTCTCCACTCAACTTTCGGAGAATTTCTCCAGCACCCCAGTGGCTGTGGGCTGACTCTAGTCCATGCCATCCAGCAGGTAGCTTCTTGTGTACCAGCTCCGGCCCACAGTGCTCCAGTGAACTCTGATGTCAGCCCAGAGGGCGACTTCTGGTGAGCTAGCTGTGAGTCAGAATACCCCAGACAACCCTGCCATACCTTTCCTGACAAAGTCTGAATATCAGTCTTGTGGCCAGGGGATGGGAGAGCTTACAACTTGGCCCCTTCTTTAGGTTTTCTCCCTTATCCCTAGAAGTCAAACTTTCTCCCTAAATTTACTATTTCTGTAGTTTTTAGAAAATTGGTTTTCTAAGGAGTTGTGCTTTGGGGGAGGGACTCTTCAGCAGAGGCAGTTCCTGGCAAGACAGACAACCTTTCTAGCAACCAAGGGAATAAATCCTTTAGGCTTGAAAAGGAATCTAGGAGGCACAGGGCAGAATTGGTAATACTTATATTTTTTGTTTTTCATAGACAGGAATTGTATCATCTCTCTTTAGCAGGAATGACCATGCTTTGCAGAATTGTCCATCAATAAATTTGTAGGTTTGAAGCAAAATCATATGCATGATCCTGGGAGCATGGGTGTGAAGAGAAGATTAAAACGTGGTGTCAGGGCTTCCCTGGTGGCGCAGTGGTTGAGAGTCCGCCTGCCGATGCAGGGGACACGGGTTCGTGCCCCGGTCCGGGAAGATCCCACATGCCGCGGAGCGGCTGGACCCGTGAGCCATGGCCGCTGAGCCTGCGCGTCCGGAGCCTGTGCTCCGCAACTGGAGGGGCCACAACAGTGAGAGGCCCGCGTACCGCAAAACAAAACAAAACAAAACAAAACAAAACAAAAAACATGGTGTCAGTTTTTAATGATAATTAGTATCTGGGGGACCAATAAAAATGTTTAAAAAGGAAACAATATAAATGAAAAGAAAATATAAGTAACAGTTTGATTCAACAGCGGAACAGATGCCACAAGGAATTACATTACATGATTAATTGCCAAATGAGCCACATTAAATCTCTGCTGGAACAAATAAAAATAAATTACCAAATTAATGATATGGACGATTATTGCTACAGGAGTTTAGTTGGAGTGGAGAGTTATGGAAACTGAGCAGTTGGAGGTAAGGTTGAAATGCTTCTCAATAAGGAATTTAAACTGTTTCTTCCAAGACCCTAGAACTGTTTGAAGGTGTTGACAGAGGGATTGTGAAGACCTTAGTAAGAACTTGGGCTGGCAGTAGTGCAATAGGTTAAGTAGCAGGAGACTCGGGGCATGTAGACCAATCATAGGCAACTTTCAAAGTCTCGCTATGAGCTGCCAGAGGTGAGATGGAAATGGAAGCTGCTTCCTTTATAAACACTTCCTAATACTCTGTTCCTTGTTGATTTTTCCCTCTCATATGCTCCAGGCCTCACTGCTTAACACATTTTGGTCTTTGATAATTTGCTCTCATGTACTCAGTGTAACAATAATAATTAGGATTTGTGTAGTTTTACAGAGTGCTTTCACTGCTCATCTGACTCTTCCAAGTATACCATAAACTGGGCAGGACAGGAATTTTTATCACCATTTTTAGATATGCAAAGTAAAGTCCAGTTGTTTAATGTTATTACTCCCTTCTTATAACATCATAAACTTCTTCAAGCTACAAAGCTCATTTCTATCCTAGAATAATGCCTTGAATATGAAAAGCAGTCAACAGATTTTACTGGGATGAGTGGGAGCTCATACTTGAGGCACTATGATCTCATAAAATTAGGTGTTACAGATTATGATGCCAATAGATGACTCCAAGTAATATTAAAGTTGACTTTTTCAATTTTTACTTCGGAATGAGCAAGGTAGTTTTTGAATAGATGACAGCTTCATATGTTACTATAGGTGTAATATCACATTTGGGAGACCTTTTTCTCATGCTATTGGAAAACATTACAGAATTTACAGATAGAATGTTCTATAAGTATTTCTCTAAAATGAATACACCACCTCAAAGATAAATGTATCTATATTTGGATATACTTCCATTACACGAACCAAATCTCAGGAGAGAAAAAGGTGTATGTGAGGGTAAAATTATGAAGCATTGGGTGTTGGATAATACATTAACTAGCTCACAATTTCTGATAATCACAATAGGTGATTTTCTTAATTTAGTAAGTCATTACTTTATTAAAGATACCTTGAAAAGAAAACAATTGCATGACAATTTAGTAATATAATAGAAGAAGCAGGAAAATGTGGAAATAAGCACTGGAATGAGCTTTGATATTCCAGCTTTACCAGTAATTTATTTCATCAGCATGGGAAAGTCGAAGGGTGTTGGAGTAGAAGATCTCTGAATTTTCTTTCAGATATTAAATACATTTTTTCAATTGTTATTATTTAATGTGTAGCTGATACTAGGGATACAATAGAGAATAAGAAAGATGTTTGTCCTACTGGATCTTATATACTGGTATTGTGTATTTGACTGATTTGTTGTATCACAAGTTGAAGTAGTCAGAGCTTGTGCTGCAATAAAAGCATTGTTTATTTCAAAAAAAAAATAAAAGCAGAACCATAGAAATTGGCCTGAGGCTGGGAAGTATAGCATATGTTTGAGATAAAGTTAGCCATGTATTTTACTTGGGTACTGGTAAAATTTTTAGATAATCTCAGAAACCAAGTGAGAAAAGAGCTTCAATAAAGATATAACAAAATCTATTACCAAAGAGATCTTAAGGAGGAAGAAAACAGAAAACTGATTATCAGTTAGTCCTTGGTGGCTTCTGAGTAAAATTCAGTGGAGTAACAAGGCAAAGCCAGACTGAAGGAATTTACAGTGTAAGTGGGTGGTAAGAAAGTACAGGCAGTGGCATATGGGTTACGTTTAAAGAAATATTTGTAGTTTAAAAATATGGGTAAAGATAAATAAGGTGGTGAGTTACAGAATGGCAGTAATATTTTTATGTTGTTTTAAAGGGAGAATAGAAAATATTAGTAGACAAGCATATGAGAGTGGATTTGGGCAAGGTAATGAATTCTGGAAGCTAAGTCAGGGCAAAATTGGGTGATTAAACTTGAGGAACATAGGTAAAAGAAAGAGGAAGGTGAAGATACAGAGAAACTTAAAGTTGAATATCCATAGACTTTTCAAAATCCTGAGAAGTTTGAAACAGTTACTTTAGAGAACATGCCAGGGAGTCAAAAACATGGAAACAAAAGGGAAAAAAGGAAGGAAGGTCAAGAGAATGAGAAGATAAGCCACAGAAAGAAAGAAAATATTTGCAAAAGACATATCTTATAGAGAACTGTTATCCAAAATATACAAAGAACTCTTAAAACTTAACAGTGAGAAAACAACCAGATTTTAAAAGGGGCCCAAGACCTTAATGGACACCTCACCAAAGAAAATGTACAGACAGCAAGGATGAAAAAACCTTACACATAATTTGTCATTAGGGAAATGCAAATTAAAACAACAGTACAGTACCATAACACACCTATTAGAATGGCCAAAATTCAGAACACTGACAACACTAAATGCTGATGAGGATGTGGAGCAACAGGAACTCTCATTCATTGCTGGTAGGAATGCAAAATGGAACAACCATTTTGGAAGACAGTTTAGCGGTTTCTTACAAAACTGTACATAGTCTTATCACATGATCCAGCAATCACATTCCTTGGTATTTACCCAAATAAATTGAGAACTTATATCTATACAAAAGCCTGCACACAAATACTTATAGCAGCTTTATTCATAATTGTCGAAACTTGGAAGCAATGAAGATGTCCTTTAGTAGGGGAATAGATAAACTGTGGTACATCTGGATAATAAAATATTTTTCAGGGCTAAAAACAATAAAGAGCTATCAAGCCATGAAAAGACATGGAGGAAGCTTAAATGTCTATTACCAAATGGTGGGAGCCAGTCTGAAAAGGCGACATACTGTATCATTCCAACTGTATGACATTCTGGAAAGGGCAAAACTATGACTGTAAAAAGATTACTGGTTGCCAGGGGTTGTGGGGAGCGGTGGGGTAGGGGGGATAAATAAGTGGAATGTAGAGGATGTTTAGGGCAGCAAAAATATTCTGTATGATGCTACAATGATGGGTCCACGTCATTATAAATTTGTCCGAACCCATACGATGTACAACACCAAAAGTTAATTCCAGTGTAAACCATGGATTCTGAAATACTGTGATGTGTCAATGTAGGCTCATTAATAGTAAAAAAAATATACCACTCTGGTGAGGGATGTTGATAACGGGGTGGGGGGTATGCATGTGGGGGGACAGTGGGTATGTGGAAATACCTGTACCTTTCAATTTTGCTATGAACCTAAAAACTGCTCTAAAAATAGCCTTTAAATATAGGGGAAAATAATAATGATAGGCACTCATTAAATGAATGTTCTCTAATAGGCAGGAGGTTTGGAGGGTAATGGTATGTTTGGGGGACTTTTTCTATAAAGATCCAGACTTCAGAATTTGAAATTGGGAATTTGAAAATCATAAACTCCGTTGTAACAATTCCACTTTGCTTTGTAGCGTAGAAGCAGCCTTAGACAATACATAAGCCAAAAGGTGGTGTTGTATTCCAGTAAAACTTTATTTACAAAAACAGGTGGCAGAGCAGATTTGGCCTAAGGGACAACATAGTTTGCTGACTCCTGATCCAGATGTTGCCAGAGTCTATTTGGTTACAGATAAACCAAACTAGCATGGCTTTACGACTTTTCTGAATGTAAGAACAGGGATTTCCTGAATGTAAGAACAGGAATACACATACACATGTATGTACGTATGTATGTAGATATTTATATGTGTATGTGCATGTGTATTTTCATACATATATACATGTACCAGAAGTCATCTGGAATCTCTAACTTGTTGAATTTGAATAAGATTGGCCTGTTAGGGAGCCAATTTTTGTGGGCCTTATATTCTTTTGGTTATCTCTGCTTCTGATTTTCTGTCTACCAATTTTTTTCTGCTGTGTTTTGCATTCCATTCTTTACCTCTGCCCTGGGGTCAGCCTAACTGTGATTCACAACTTTTCTTCCCCACGCTTGAGCTCCAAGTCCATGAATACAAAAACATTGTGCGGAACACTACTGTTCTTTCACCAGAGGTCTGTGAATCTCTTGGAGTCCTTGCATGGTGATTCACATAGCAAACAATTTCCAACTTTAAACTGATTTCAGACATTCATATTCCTACAAGGCCTTTTGGTCGTCATGTCACAAAAAAATTCTCAGATCAGCGGTCAATTGGCCCAGATGAAATTGCTTTTAAACTGATTTTTTTTTTTTTCCTTTCTGTCTGTGTCTTTTCTGTTCACTCTCAGGCAAAATAAATGAAGGAACAAATAATTGTGTCACAGAGAGATATTCAGATATCTTTTTCATTATTTCATTTCTACCAACAACCATCTCCTAGAAATTCACCTTTTTATCTGAGAGGCTTAATTTGTTATAAGCAGTACCAGGTTTTATTTTTCTAAACTAGGTTGTGGATTGCTAGACATCTGATTTATGTTACTCTGTGTGTTTACCACAACTCTGTATGGTTGGTATTGTCCTTTCCACTTAAAAAATGACAGGAAGAATTGAGGAGGATCAAGGGATACAGTTGAAGAGCAAAAGCATGTTTTTAAGGAGTGAGTGAGTGAGTGGGATTTAGAATTCGGTGTCTCTGGGAAATGGGCTTGACGATATTCTAGGTTAAAATAAGAGATAATTAATATCACCCCATTCACCTTCTGCCATCTTCCCATAAAAGTAATCAAAAAATTCCTTAAATAGAAGCAATATTTTAACTGCGAGGGGAGATGGGAACAATGATTAAGGCTCTTCTAGATCCCAGGAGGACTTTCCTTTAAGAAAAATGCAGGTGGTTTCTGAAATAGAATAACTAAAGTGGAGGACTTGTTTCTAAAATGTCTTTATGTAATTTTGAGAAAATCCCTATCTGAACTTTTGTGCTGATTTTAGTGTATGTAAAAAAGACAATGGTTAGATCACTATCACTCAAGATGGTTGGTAGTGAATACTGAATTAGAATGTAAGCCTATTGGAATGCTAAGCTTATGAGTACAGGGATTTTTTTGTCTGTTTTGTACAGTGCTCTATTCCCTGGCACTAAGTAGATCCTGAATACTTGTTTGTTGAATGAATTAATTTAGAACATTCTCAGTTTTAAAACAATTCTGAGGCAATAGTATCTGTTTTGATAGAAGAGTCAGAAACATTATAAGTTACCCACTAGTCTCAGAGCGAGTTTAGTTTTCTGCACCGTTCCCACACCCGCCCTGTCTGCTGTTCCACTGGCATCACCCTTAGATCCACATCATTGCAAAGATTTTCTGTATCTTTAGTATAAGATTTATTAAAGAGATAGTATTTAAGTATAACAAAGATGTCGTCAGGGCCGCTTGGTCCTTTCCAATAACTTGAGGATTCTTTGGCAGGGGTGGGGATGGCATTTTACACAGTCACCTCTGGCTATAGTTGCTTCGTCTGAATTCTCCCATCTTTGTCAGGTCTTGCAGCTGTTACTGCATTCCTATAAATGTGAGACAAAGTCTCTCTTCCTTGATTACCCCCAAATACCATCCACACAAAGGAAGTATGACAAAATTTACTGAGTGGTTGTATGGGTAGATCACATGTAGTAAATTTGAATTGAATATTACAACTCCCTATTTTTAAAAGTTATTCGGACAATGTTCTCTTTCTGTCCTCCTGCATTTTCACCTATTCTCTCCTGTATGTATCATATCAACTTGGCTTGTACTTGGCTTCCTAATTGTTCCAAGCCCCCTTTTTACAACTCTTCTTCCTAGTTCCCTTATCCTTGTCTCCAACCTTGATTTATTACTTCTTTTTACGCGGGCCTCTCACTGCTGTGGCCTCTCCCGCCGCGGAGCACAGGCTCCGGACGCGCAGGCTCAGCGGCCACGGCTCACGGACCCAGCCGCTCCGCGGCATGTGGGATCTTCCGGTACAAGGGCACGAACCTGCGTCCCCTGCATCGGCAGGCAGACTCGCAACCACTGCGCCACCAGGGAAGCCCGATTTATTACTTCTTAAGCAGAACAGTTTGCCTTTCCTTTGTCTTGGCTCGTCCTGGTGGTGACATAGTTGGGTGCTTAAGGGTATGAGCTCCGGACTGAGACCTCCCTGGTGCTGGTTCTCCTCCGCTTTGCATTAGCTATGTGACCCTAGGAAATAGTCTTAACATTTCTGTGCCCTGGTTTAATTTCTTCTGTGGTTTTTGCAAGATTGTAATGAACTGATAAACGTAAAGCACTCAGAAAAGTATGGGATAATAGAAAGCTTTCGTTAAATGTTAGCTATTATTATCTTGCTTCAAGGTCTCTCTCCTTCAAAGGAAAAAGAAAAGAAAAGAAAAAGTACCTTGTCAATGTGTTTTACTAAACAGAGACAAATATACCTAACACAAGGAATTCAGTAGTCAACATTAATGTAAAATTATTTCCTCCCTGCTAAAGAAAACTAATTGTACTTCTTTGCTCTGAAACCAGAAGCCATTATACCCTCATTGGTCAGCTGGTTTTCTCTGTCCTGTGGAAAGTGATCATCATATTTTTATTTTTTTATGGGTGAGTTCACCTTTTTTAGATACTCTATGACAAAATTTTGAAGTTGTTAAATTCCTCACTTTTGTTGTATATATGCAGCTTATAGGATTTTAGTGAAAACTGAATAGAATAAGAATTCGTCTTAACAGTTTTTCTAACAATGGCTTAAGACACCAGTTAATTACCTCATAAACAGAAATTACTTCATTCTTTCTCTCATTGAAAAAATTTGAATTATACTGATTCTCAGAGGGGGAGAATCAATGAATGATAGGTTTGTTTTTTTTTTTAAGAGATGGAGGGTAACTTAGAGATAATACAGTAGTGTATCTCTCTACATTTTAACATTTTCCATGAAGATTTTGAGCCCATTAGTTAGATGATTTGCGAAAGTTTTTGTGTCTGAGTGACAGGATTGGAACAAAGCAACTCTGAATGCCACTGTCCCTGTACTCTTCCTTGTTGATGTTATGTAACTGTAGAAGAAAATGGCAAACCAGTAGTATTTACCTGTATAAACAGTCAGTACGGAAAGTACAGAAAGAACAATCCTGCTTTCATATGTCTCCCGAGGTGAATGTTCCACAGTAATGTGAATTTATCACTTATTTGAATTGTTAAGTGATTCACACCACATTGGTTGAATCCCTACTCAAAGGAAATTATCTTCCAGAATAAGATTGCCATCTTTTTAATTCCTATACAAAATGCTCAACCTACTTCTTGTTGAATACCTTCTCCTATTGTATTCATTTACATAATAGGTGTCTAAAGCATTATTTCAATCTATTAACTTCCTTTGGGCTAACACAAGTCAAATCAATAACACAATCCCCAATCTCAAAGACCTTATCATTTAACTGAAAAATAATAGATGTGAAATAGACCTAAGAGTGCAAATAATCAGCATATACCTCATCATTGTCAATTGAATAGAGCAGAATTTCACAAATTCCAATGTGTTCACATCAAGCCAAAGTAGATAGAGTAGTTGATTTAACTGGCTTAATCATCGCTACCTTAGAAGCAAGTGGATATTTTGTTACAGATCTGAGAAAAGAGGTTAGAAGCATGAGCTTGTGGATAAGACAGATTCTTGTAGATCACTGTGGGAGAGAAACAGCATAGTCACAATTTTGGAAAGCAGAATTTTTGGTTGGGGTACTGAAGTTCACATGATGGGAAAGAAGAGTTGTTTAATTTTGGAGGTGGAATGAGAATGAGGCTGGAATTATTTGTAGAGAAACTTAAAGACCATGCTCAGCAAAATCTGAATATAATTTTATAATTTAATGTGCTTTGCTTTTACTCTCTTTTGGCAAGACCTTCCTTCATAAACTGAAAATAACTCATGAATGAATTATAACCAGTATCTCTTCATGTTTTAGAAGCTCCATGAATTTATAATGAATTCTATTCTTTGTATTCTCTATTTGAGTGATGAAAGGGTCAGAAGAACAATTTATAGGTTAAATGATATTAGAGAACTGTGCATTGTATGACATATTTCATTAAAGCAGAGGCTATGAGCTGGGGCTTTAACAACCAGGAATTTCACACATCTGACCAACAATCTTGTTCATAGTTACTTTTATAATTGCCAAGAATAAGAAAAAAGAACTGTGTGTGTGCATTTTTAAAAATTTTACAATTGTAGTTTCTATTCAGAGTGGATTTTAGTTGTGAGGGGATACAATGTCATATAAAATATAAACATAAGGTATAATAATTACTTCTATAATGCTTATGTAAAGTATAAAAATTTGTCTATAACTAAGTGTTCTGAAAATTTATAATAGCAACATACTAAAATTGGAATTGAAATCCTTTTAAGGATGTATCTTTGTTAGTAGAAAAGGTTAGTTAAAAATTACCCCAAGAAAATTAAAAACCAGATTGAAGCCCTTGCTTCTCATTAAAAGGTTAATAGCTACCATTTGAAAACTTGCCTTAGAATCTCTCTGTTCATAAAATTAAAATATAAATGTTTTAAAGTGAAAGCTTAATGTAATATGTAATGTGTAATTGTAATATAACACCAGGTGCATAATGCAGTAGTATCCAATGGATGTTATTGGTAACTGACAATAAATCAATTAAAATTTTTCAGACATCTTCCACTTGCTTTTCTAGAGCCATGAAGTTTCTTGGGAGCCTAGTTTAATATACATAAAATTATGGCAGAAATAAAAAACAAGGCAAGACAATGTATAATTAAGTGATATATGGCACAGTTTTAAGTTTTGTTAAGGTTTAGCACAAGTAAACATTGCCTTTAAGAAGAATAGACATTTTCCAAATTTTGTAGCACTCATTTTAGTCAGTGGCCAAAGGGAAGTTTCAGACCCAAGGATGATAAACTATGCTATTTGAAGGGCTGTTAGAAGGCAAAAAGATTGCTTAATTATCCACATAATGATAGTTTAAAAAGCGAATAATTTATTTAAATATGTAATGACCTATTTGGTGATGAACATTTTTTTCCTGCTCTTTACTTCTCAAGATATGATATTGTAGTTTCCTTATGGTAATGTGTAACATTTAAAAAATAATATTGAATAGCTTCCTTTTCTGGGTATAATTAAGCATACTATGTCCTCAAAACAGTGGGTGGCTTGACCTTGATATTTAAAGTAGGCCTACAAATTTGAAGAAATAAAAAGAACAATACATGTAGTGAAAGGGGAAGGGTTCACCGTTGTTACTGATTTTTGGAATCTTATATAATTACTGGATGAAATAATCCCATTGATTTATACCTTTCCCTTTTGGCTGTATACCATTCTATGAGACATAAAGCGTCACCATTTACATTTTTGAATGAATTCCTATCTTGCATTCTCTCTAAACAAAATGCATATGTTGTGGCTGAAATGCAATGGAAAGGTCTGATGTTTGCATACAGAAGACCTGGGTTTGAGTCCTTACTGTATCACCTTTCTGCTGTGTGATATTGAACAAGTCACTTAATTTCTCTGAGCAAAACTAATTTTTCATCTGAAAAATGGCACAGTATTAATACTTTCTTCACCCACAGTGCATCTATGCTTGCTTATGAAAACACTGTACCCATTATCAAGGGCTGTGGAGTCATTAGGTTTTGTATTATTTTCGCTTCCCTTTCCTCCCTCTCTCTCTCCCTCTGTGCCTCCATTCCTTCTCTCTTTCTTTCATTTTCATTCCAATAGCTATCCATATTGGGGAAGATTCTAAAAGCAAAAAAACAAAGCTTATATAGTGTTCTTTAAATTGCTAAAAAGTTGGGCAAAAGATTAAAAAATCTTTTCACTCAGTTTTTCACTTTTTATGCAGGTATTTAGGTGTCCTCTAAGTACAAGATGACTAGATACCTTCCATGATTACCTTGCTATAAGCTGAAATCAGAGTTATTTCTTCCTATCCTTTTCTTCCAAACTTGAACAAAAGCCATGGAGAATGATTTTGTACGGTAGCTCCTTAGCATAATAATTTCATAGGGTAGAAATATAACGATTGGATTATTTCAAATACATAACCTCTTTCTAGAAAGTACAGCTCACTTCCTATTCTTGGATAAGATAATTTTCTAGTGGATGTGGCATGAAAGGCAGCAGGCTGACAGAAATCCACAGTTATATGATTTCTGCTGTCCAGTGTAAGGTCAATGGTTAATTAAGTCACCACCAGTGGAGATTTGATCATGGATGAGGTCTCTAACTTTACCTGTATTACTGGGCTCTCACTGGATGACTCAGCTAAGTCATTATATTAATTTTGCTTCCTCCAGACAGGTACATGACTCAGACTGGACTGACACAGACTGGACTGACACAGGGGATTTAGGTTGTGATGCTGTAATAGTACTTTCTCGATACCATTACCCATTCAGAAAATGCACATTCACCTTAGAACCAGGATTTAATCTTGAAAGTTTTGTTTGTCATGCAAATTAATGACATGTTGTCATGGATAATTTAGGTTGGCAAGGATCTTACGGGTACTTTTATTCACTGATTCATTACATGTTTCACTCATTCATTGCCGCGAAGAGTCACTGGATATCTCCCTTGTGGTAAGCACTGTGCTGGGCACTGGAATTAAGTAGATGAAAAGAACAGCATCAGCCTTGACATCACTCAGGTCCTTCAAGGTCCTCAGTTCACAACCAGGTAAACTGAGGCCAAGAACATTTAATTGACTTGTTTAAGGTTTAGAGTTAGTTAATGGCTGAGCCAGAACTAGAATCTCAGTCTCTGAACCACTACCTTGCTTGGAAGTAACCGTAACTTTGATGCTTTTTAATTTTTCCTGTCACTTCACATAAGCATGATATAGTATGATTAGGCATCATATATTTAACAGCACATAAATAATAAAATTTAAACAACAGACACTAGAGAAAACTAAGGTGCATTTAGATGCAGGTAGTGTAAACAGCCCTAGAAAATCTGTCCCTGCTTTAGAGGAAGACTATCTTTGTACCATTTTCTTAGTATCTTCATTCTGTGAATCTGTCCATAAATAACCTTCTCTCTCTTTCCTCTGAAGTGTACTTCATGTCACATTTTCTGTATCACAACAGGTATGTGAGAAGAAAAACAAATGGCGCTTCTACTCAGATTAGGACTATGGGATATTTGTTATCCTCTGACAAAAGCTAAATACATATTCACAGGATCCTACAAAGTGTAGTAGAAATTCCATCTCTGCCTCTAGGCTGCCTTCAACTAGGTCACACCAGGCAGTTAGGGATATATATTGATTCTTTTACGTCTGTTGCGAGGAATCCATTTTTGGATGTTGGGCTGGGAAACAGTTTAGGTTGTGGCTTATGTATATTTATAGTGCTTGAATTTACTCTCTTGCTGTTCCCCTGTGTGAATTGTTGTACTGGTTCATTCTGACAGCATTGCATGAGGCACAACGTTTTAACCTCTTTTCTCTTGTAATTATATAAACATGTACACTGTACATGGTGACCTGGGAATGCTGATCAGAACATCTGTTATGATAAACAGAACAGTGAATGAGAGTTGATTTTTGACTTGTAAAGTACTAAACGCCACTCTTCTGATCTGTGGCTTTATGCAAATGAGAATGTTTGAAAACGTTGCTGAAACCTGTCATCCTTTAACTTACCAGAAATAGAAAGAGAATTTGCTTTTTCTTGTTCTTACATGGGTGCTGCCCAGCTAGAGAGGTATTTGTCTTTCTTGGAATCAATTAACATTTATAGCAATTTGTGTAGTAATTTAAGCATTCTAGAGCCTGCAGGAAAGCGCCAGCTTAAAGTAACCAATAATGTCAGGATAAGCTCAAGACATTCTTGGCAAAGGTCCTTCAGTATATAATCAGCATCAGTTCCATATGTCCTTGGTCATCGGGGGCTAAGGAGCCAAGAGCCATGGGGTAAAATTTGATAAAGTGAATATTACTGTCATTATCCTTCTAAAATGATTAGTTAAAGAAGACCGTGGATTCAGTGGCAGATAATGAGCTCACCTTGCATGAGAGAGAACCTCTGCCCATTCTTCTGATTCCTTACAAACCCTCTTCACTACATCGTGATGGCCAATCTCAGGAGAAGTATGTAACCTTTCCCATTATCATCTTGGCTACAAGTAGAAGACGTTTTAAGATATGACTTTTAAGTTACTTTTCCTGTATTTGTTTTGCATTGATTTTTAAATATCTTTTAATTTATTTTTTTTTTCCATTTAGCTTACAGTTGTCCTCTAATTTAAAAAGCAACAATTTTGATTTTGAATTGCTTAGTACTTTTGAGGCTTGGGAGAAAATTTCAACCGAGTTACTTACTACTCAAACACATATTGGAAAGTGCTGTTCTGGGAGATGTAGGGGATGCAACATTGTCCCTGCCTGATTGGAATCGCTTTTCTAAAAGCAGGACATTTTCTAGCTCAACTTTCAAGGTCATTGTTCTATAGAGATAAAATGGTTCATTTCTATAGTGATGGACTAAGTCTGCTGAATCTATATTCGGATAATTTCCTGTGATTGAAAATGTTCTCCCTTTAGCTTGGGTTCTTTCCAGTCCTAAGAATCTAAAATCGTATAATCTTCCATCCTAAATTACCCCATCCTCAAAAATTGTTTCTGATACAAAGGTATCTCAGAGATATAAAAATGCTTTTTATTTCAGGAAGACCAGAAAATAGTCATTATCTATATTCCTATTATTCATAGATATTCTCCATTAATATTTTGGTATATATCCTTTCAGACATATTTCTATGTATTTTTTATATGTATGTATCTGTAGGTAAATATTTAGACATAACTAAAATGATATAGCTAAGTTTTATTGAGATATCTCTGTTGTTGTAAGAATTTTAATTTATTCTCTCATTTAATTTTCACAACAATCCTATGAAGTTAGTACTTGGTAATACCAATATAACATAGCAATTTTTTTCCAGTGGGCTGAACTGGGCTGTGAACCCAAGCAGGCTGACTCTAGAGACCTTATTTTGAACCATTACATAATACTGCCTCTTAAAAACATGCCAAATTTTTACTTACTATTTCATTAGCAATATATCCTGAATATTTTTCCAGGTCAATAAATGTACGTCTACCCAAGGATGTTAATGATTGCACAGTATTCCATTGGTGGTTTCCAACGCTATGTAGAACCACTCTGTAGATGATGTACATTTAGATTGTTTCTAGTTTATTTCCTTATTAAAAATGATGCTACTATGAACATCTTTGAACACGTATAATTTCTGGTATAATTTGTCTAACTCTTCAATATCTGTGCTATTTGCCTTTCTGCTGATACAATTTGCCCTGCAGAATTATCTGCTCAAAGATTATTCCTTGATCCTGCAGGTCAATAAAATTATATTAATGCAGGACATATTTATTGAGCACCTACTGTGTGACAGACACAGCTAAGAGCTAGGCATTCAACTATAGCAAATGCTTGAGTTTACAGGCTAGTCTCACTAACTTATGAATCTTAGACACATTTCTTTTTAAAGCTTTGCTTGATTATAGATCCATAGTTCATTTCCAGGGTACGTTTAGGAGTAGTACCAATTCTCAATGAAAATAGTTTCGCATGTGTCTGTGTGCGTGTGCGTGTGTGTGTGTGTGTGTGTGTATGTTTTGACCCACTCTCCATTCCAAACACACACAAAGCCTCATAATCTACAACTGGGTCGTTTCATTTGACCTTAAGGTACACTTGTTTAGGCTGTATCTACATAGAGTCAGTGTAAACATTTTTGTCAGTTACATATTGCTTTGTTTGACAGTATCAGGCCACTACATTTTCTCCCCTACTTTGTCTCTGGATTAACTAGCTAGTTAAATTTTCTTCAGATCCTGCTTTTGTATGAGTCTTTGTGGGTGTATATCAGTTTTGCATGCATACTCACATATGTGTACATTGTTTCTATATTAGATCTCTACTGGCTTAGTCACATTATCTGCAATTAAAATTCCACACTGCTTTCTTGAGTTAGATTTTTGGAAAAAGAAACTTAATAACTTTAATACTGTATTTACAATTTCCCTGATATACAATTGTTTGCAGTATTTTCTTTCCATATCTGCTTTGAATTTTTTCAGTTTTTAAATTTCTCAGGAAATAATGTCCATTATTGAATACTGAAACTAGTTCTGAAGTTATAATTTTTATATAAATTCCAATTAGCCTTAGAGATATAGTCTTCTATTTTACAGACTGTCCTAATTATAAAAATAATTCACGAGACTGTAATTTATATGGGGCTTTAGCAAATAAGTGAGGTTTTCTGGATTGTGTGAGGAGAATCAACAAGGAAGGGACACAGTCTGATCCACATGATTCTCGTAGTTGCCTGGGAAAAGGAAAATAAATAATGGCTATTTGGTCAATTTCTGTAATATTTCTTTTATATTATATTGGTATAAAAATATGATTTTAATTTCATTCAATTTATTTTGTGTTAATAATGCAATACTCTCATATTCTCTCCCCACATTAGTGGTTTATTCTTCAAACATTTATTAAACACACACTGTATGCCTAGCACTGAGTTAAGTCCAGTGGGTCAAAGATGAGTAAGTTCCATACATGAGGAACCATGTACGGTAATAGAAGGTTATGCCACATGATGCAGTTGGAAGTACTAGAAAAGAGGAATGAAAAAAGTATTGCAAACGAGAGGCTTGAAATCTGTCTGAGGGAGTTTGTGGAGAGGTAGGCTTCACAACAGAGATGATGAGGTTTTATTAATGGTAACATGAATCCTAAAATTTTTAATAATCTCAAAAAACTTTATATCTGATTAATACTACAGATTTTAAAAAGGGAAACAAAATATTTTTAAGGATTTAAGAAACCTTTCCACAAAAGGTATAAATAAACAGTTCCTTTCTTTATTATTTTTTAATCCCCTCATTTAAAACAAAATAATAAACACACAAAATAACATGGCTCATACATATTAGTTAATAGCATAAAGAAATTTTTGTTAAGAAACTCTGCAAAATAAATATGTAAGGGAGAATGAAAGGACTTTCTTGACGTTATAGTCCAGATAAATAATGTAAATTATTTTGTGTGTGATATCAAATTACATATTTAGGTTGCTTCATGGAGTACACGATTACTATTAGATTGATTGCTGATTTTTTGAAATATCAATTCGCTAGCCATCTTTTTTTATTACTATTTTTAGATTAAGACTTAAGGAAGTTTATTTTAATGCCTCTAATTTAGCCTTGTAACACCTGAGTGCTCTTTGCAAACTCAAAATGTATTTGTGTCTATATTTTCATCGACTTGGTTCAGTAATATTTTGATGCAGGATTTCTCAAATCAATATTTTTTTTGCAAATGAAAGGGAGGCTATGCCATACTTGCAAGAGACTGGCATTTAACCAGCTCCTAACTTCTGACAGAATTAGTGTTGCTCCTCAATTTACCGAGCCGTTCTTAAGAATCTTAGAATCAGGAAAGTTTTCTGAATCTCTGACCTTCAAGATCATTTCACCCAGCCCCTTCATTTTGCAGAGGAGAAAACATTGGTCTGGATAGTGAAGGGGCTTGGTCGTTCAATCACTTTTGCCTTTTCTTTTAGCTGACCTGTTTCTTAAAAATCAATATAATTAAGTGTATGCTTTTGGCCCTCAAATAGTTGGTGTTATTTATACTCTTTATATGGTGATTATTCACGTAGCTGCCTTCCCTGTTATCTCAGTTTGATCTGGTCTATTTATATCTCGATATTATTCAAGCATCTGCCTTCCCAATCAGTATGCATTCCTTCTAGGTCCTAAATTGCTAACATTTAAGTATCCATTTCCCAATTTTCCTCTCAGTATATAATACATCTACTTTAAAATTGATATTATTTGAATGTGTAACTCCATGGTCCTCCCTGTGATTTTAAGGGTCCATTTGTAGAAAGAAAAAAAAATCAACACCTATTTTCCATTCACTAACGAAAAATATGTTGGAAACAGTAGAAGGTTTGTAAAGTTAAAAGCTTATTTACTTTTAAAATAAGAAAGCACATTTCCATGCCTGAGCGTAACCAGTCTTTGTCGAATGGAACTATGATGTTATTTCCTGCAACTTGATTTCACTTTTTATGAGCCAGCTAACTCATATTCTTTATTCTAGACTATCAGCAGCTTCCTTTTTCCAAATGCTCACTACAAGTTTGAGTTGAATTGAATATAACAGATGTAAAAGTGGTATGCAAGAGTAGCTTTCATAGCTTCTGTAGTTAAAGAACTGCAGAGTGCTAAAACTGCAAAAAAATTACAGGACGTTCCACAGACAAAATCTTCATTGGTCACATGTTTGTATAGTTTTTAGTTTACTTGAAATATTGATAAGGGTGCTAATTTGTATGCTTGGATGAGACTACACTAGTAACATTACAATTCAGGATGTTACTGTCACTAGGAAAATGTCTCAAAATGCTGGAGCCAGTCCTTTAATTAAATTAGAAATACCCATTACTTCATGGCTCAAGGAAGTCGAAAACAAGTGAGGGTTGTCTCTCAATGTGAAGTAGAGATGGATCACTGCTCCTCCTCTTGGAAAATTCATACATTATACCATATGCTTTCCACGCAATCCTTTTTTAGGAGCTGTGACCTACTTATTCATTTTTCCATGGCATGTCAGTCATTCAAGTCCATGTGTGCATGTTCTTTTCTACTTTCATCACTTAGGTGACCAGGATGGCATCTACCAACTTCACACAAAATAAATTTCAGAGTGTAATGGTCATACTTCATATGAATGTAAAACTCTTAAGAATATGTTTTAGGAAATTGAAAGTGTTTACCATCCAGAAAAAGGAAAGCTGCTGTGAAAACTACCAGAAGTTGAGGGTAAAGAGTGGCGTTTTTACCCAGCAGGAAGCAGTACAGCATAGTGATTAAAAGCTGGAGCCTGGATCGAAGTCTCCTGTGTCTGAATCCAGCATCCATCACTTCCTGACTGTGTAACTGACCTTAGGCAAAATTCTCAGGATGCTGGAGGTGCTCCAAAGTCTTGTTAAAGTACTGGACCTGCTCCAAGGTCTTGCTAAAATAGAGGACATTAGACCCAGTAAAGAAAGTTATTTAGCCTAAAAATTAAAATACCTTGTGAGACAATGGAACATAAAGGAGGTAAGCAATTATGTTATATTTTAATTCTGAATAGCAGAGATACATTCAGAATTAAAATATAATAGTGGGAAATACATTGAAGACAGAAAGTGTGATTCAACATTTCTTGATGTCGTTCTGTTTATGTTTGTAAAATATTTGTCATAATGCCTGATATAAAGTCTGCTCTTAATGAATGTTGACTGCTAGAAGCTTTCATCCTTCAGAGTAAGCATGGGTTTGAACATGTTTCATACTGATTTAACTTTCTTTTTTAATTTAAGTATAGTTGATTTACAATATTATATTAGTTTCAGGTGTACAACATAGTGATTGAACATTTTTATAGATTATATTCCATTTAGAGTTATTACTAAATAATGTCTATATATCCTTGTGCTCTACAATATATCCTTGTTGCTTATCTATTTAACATGGTAGTTTGTGTCTCTTAACGCCATATCCCAGTCTTGTTCCTCCCCCCTTCCCTCCCCACACTGGTAATCATGAGTTTGTTCTCTCTACCTGTGAGTCTGTTTCTGTTTCGTTATATACATTTATCTGTTTTGTGTTTTTAGGTACCACATATAATTGAGAACATAGAGTATTTGTCTTTCTCTGTCTGAATTACTTCACTAAGCATAATACTCTCTACATTCATCCATGTTGTCACAAATGGAAGAATTTTATTCTTTTTTTATGATTGAGTAATATTCCTATATATATATATACATATATATATATCTCACACCTTCTTTATTCATTCATCTATTGATAGACATTTAGGTTGCTTCCATATCTTGCCTGTTGTAAATAATGCTGCTATGAACATTAGGCTGATTGTGCCTTTTAAAATTAGTATTTTTGTTTTCTCTGGTGAAATACCCAGGAGTGGAATTACTGGATCATATGGTAGTTTTATTTTTAGTTTTTTGAAGAACCTCCATACTGTTTTCCATAGTGCCTACACCAATTTAAAATACCACCAACAGTGTACGAGGGTTTCATTTTCTCCACATCCTCACCAACATTTGTTATTTGTGTTCTTTTTGATGATAGCTATTCTGGCAGGTGTGAGTTGATATCTCATTGTGGTTTTGATTCACATTTCCCTTATGATTAACAATGTTGAGTATCTTTTCATGTGCCTGTTGGCCATCTGTGTATCTTTTCTGGAAAAATGACTGTTGAGACCTCCTGCCTATTTTTAATTGGGTTCCTTTTTTTTATATTAAGTTGTATGAGCTGTTTATATATTTTGACTGTTAACCCCTTATTGGTTATATCATTTGTAAATATTTTCTCCCATTCAGTAGGTTGTCTTTTTGTTTTTTTGATGGTTTCCTTTGCTGTGCAAAACTTTTTAAGTTTTTTAGGTCCCCCCTTCTTTTTTTAAAATTTTGCCTTTATTTCTTTTGCCTTAGGAAAGACAGATCCCAAAAAATATTGCTATGATTTATGTCAGAGTGTCTCTGTGTTCTCTTCTAGGAGTTTTATGGTTTCAAGTCTTACGTTTAGGTCTTTAATCAATTTTGAGTTTATTTTTGTATACTGTGTGAGGAAATGTTCTAATCTCATTCTTTTACATGTAGCTGCTCAGTTTTCCCAGCACCACTTATTGAAGAGACGATGTTTTCTCTGTTGTATATTCTTTCTTCTTTTGTTGTAGACTAATTGACCATAAGTGCATGGGTTTATTTCCGGGCTCTCTATTCTGTTCCATTGATCTATATGTCTGTTTTTGTGCTACTGCCATACTGTTTTGATTACTGTAGCTTTGTAGTTTAGTCTGAAGTCAGAGAGTGTGATACCTCCAGCTTTGTTCTTTTTCTCAAGCTTGCTTTGGCAATTTGGGGGTCTTTGTGGTTCCATATAAATTTTAGGATGATTTGTTCTAGTTCTGTGAAAAATGTCAAGGGTAATGCAATCCCTATCAAAATGTCCCTACTTTGATAGGGATTGCATTAAATCTGTAGATTGCTCTGTTTAGTATGGGCATTTTAAAAATATGAATCTTTCCAATCCAAGAGCATGGAATACCTTTCCTTTCTTTGTATCATTTTCCAATTCCTTCATCAAAGTTTTATAGTTTTCGGAGTATACATTTTTTTATCTCCTCGGTTAAGTTTATTCTTATGTATTTTATTCTTTTTGATGTGATTATAAATGAGATTGCTTCCTTAATTTCTCTTTCTGATAGTTCATTATTAGTGTGTAGAAAGACAACAGATTTCTGTATATTAATATTGTATCGTTCAATTTTACTGAATTCATTTATTAATTCTAATAGCTTTTTGGTAGAGACTTTAGGGTTTTCTATATATAGTATCATGTCATCTGTAAATAGTGACTGATTTAACTTTCTTAAACTTCAGTTGCTGGAGTATGCATTATAGTGTTTGAAAGTGATCTGGAACTGAGGGAATGTAAATCAGAGATTACAAATTAGTCAAGTTAGAGTTAGGGCCAGTAAGGAATGTCTCCCCAGAATAGGGGACTATGCTAAAGACTCACAATGCATTAGGAGAGAAAGAAGGTTGGAAAAATGTGTTAATGTGTATGTATGTGTGTGTAGTTATGCATATGTGTACGTTCGTGTGTGTGTGTGTGTTTGCGTGTGTGTATGTGTAGGTAGGAACTAGGTTCCTGGGCAGAGGAACATCATTTGGGAAGAATGGAGGCATTTGACCTTGGTTCACTCAGAGAAAGGTAGGTAGTTTTATTTGGCTGTAACACTGGGGAAGTGGGAGTAGTAAGAAAAGAGCCTAGAGAGGAAGGCAGAAGATAGATTATGAAGAACTTGGTAATTAACATTAAGCTTAAAAATTAGGCAGTTACTGAAAGATTTTAGAAAATAAATAACAAGATTAAAGTTGTATTTTAGAAATATTACTCTGGTTGCAGTGTGGAGAAACTATTGAAAAAAGCCAGAGTTGGTGGAGGGCTCTGTAGAAGATCCAGTGGAGAGGCAGGATTACAGTGTGGAAGGCACAGTGCCTCTGACTTAGTCAAGTAAAGCCTGTGAAAAGTGTACAGTGATGTTTCTGTAGAAGTGATGGAGAACTATGAACTGTTAGCTAAAATAATTAAGAAGATCATTAGCTAGTTTAACAATAGGGAAAGCTTCCAGTAGAGGTATTCATGGTATTATGACCTGAGTCTTTGTCTTTAACTCTCTATCGCTCCACATTTTTACCACTGACTTGGACTGAATATGACCTAAAGACAAAGGGAAAATAAACACATTTCATATATCTCCGTAGTATTAATAACTTGCCTTGGTACACTAGAAACTGAATAAATTAATATTAATAAAGAGTTGATAGAATCAGAATCCAAATAGTATTAATTAGAAAATTAGACCAACTATAAATAGACTATATTAATCAGGGACACGTGAAAATAAAAAGAAAATAGTACATCACAAACTTTTTTAATGCAAGCTTAAGATGAATCAGCAGTATGATATTATTGTATTCTAAAAAAAAAAAAACGCACTCTTTATACAATGTATACTACATTAATTTAGGGAGCTGGCAGTCCTATTATAATTTGCTTTGCTTGAACCCACTTGGAATATGATCAAGAAATGGACTCACATTGAGCTGTGATACACTGGAGTATGTTCAGAGAAAAAAAAAACTAGAGAAATGAATGGATCAGAATAGTCATGTGACAAACAAAAGATTTAAAAGTTTTAACCTGGATAAAAGGAAATATAGTAGGAACTTGGTATCTGTTTTCAAATTCTGGAAGATGATCACGCGAAAACTCGGCTTAAATTTATTCTAATCAGAGCAAATGGTTAGAAGCTTCAGGGAGCAAATGATGGATTAATAGATGAGAGAACTTTGTGCTAGAACTCTCCCAGAGAAGAAAGAAGAAGTTTTAGATAGCAGCAGGTTTGCCATTCCTAGAGACCCATATGTATCAATAGTATTAGAAGCAATCTGAATATCCAACGGATGGGTAGATGAGATAATTAATTGTGTCATTCTTAGACTCCTGTATCCTTTACATTTACAATAATAGTACAATTTTAGTATTAATACATAGTGAGTATTTTTATAAATATTTGCAGATTGATTTAATTGAAATATTTGCAGATGATTTAGATGTCTTTTTGAGACATCTGTTAAAAACCTGCAGCAATAACAAAATGATAAGTATAGGAGTTTTATTTTATCCTGTCCTTTTTCTTTCTCCCCCAAACTTTATTATGAAATTATTAAATATACAGAAAAATTCAAATGAAATAAATATTCCTATACTCACCACTTTGATTAAACAGTTGTTAACGTTTTTCCATCTTTGTTTTTGTGATGCCTTACACCTAAGCACTTCATCATGGATCTCCTAAGAACAAGGATATTTTCTTACATAAACGATATCATTATTTTTCCTAAGGAGAAAAAAGAAACAAATAATTCCCTAATGTCATTTAATATCCAGGGCATTTTTTAAATGACCATTGATACTAATAAAGAAACATGATGATTTTATCTTTTTTGTTTGTTTGGTTTTTTGTTCTTGTTTTTGTTGTTCACCCGTGGCTGTGGCTTGGGCATTTCACATCATGCCAGGCGCTGAATTTTGTTCAAAGTTGCCTGTAGGGCTTCCCTGGTGGCGCAGTGGTTGAGAGTCCGCCTGCCGATGCAGGGGACGCAGGTTCATGCCCCGGTACGCGAAGATCCCACATGCCGCGGAGCGGCTGGACCCGTGAGCCATGGCCGCTGAGCCTGCGCGTCCGGAGCCTGTGCTCCGCAACGGGAGAGGCCGCAACAGTGAGAGGCCCACGTACCGCAAAGAAAAAAAAAAAACAAAAAAAAAAACAAAGTTGCCTGTAATCCTGTAGAGGCTGTGTCCCTGGACAAGACCACCCTCAGTGGTGAGATGCCATTTGTGCTGGGGTCAGAGGGGCTCTCTAAAGGGATATATGAATGAACCTGAATGTTACGGGCCTGGATGTGCCACCGTCATATACTTCTAAATTTTGGCCTGTCATGGAAGTGTTCTTTGGAAAGTGTTTCTGAGAAAGGAAGCCTGTGTGGGTGGTAGATTTCCTCTACCCCCTCTGCAGGTTGTGCTAATTTGTGTGTGAAATTAACCACTGGGGACATTTCTTCTAACAGCATTTTAAGCTCTTCAATGAGATGGTCTGGCTAGTAGGGGCGAATTTATTAGCACCCAGGGAAAGCCTTGGAACATCTGTCTTTTGTCTTCCATCTCGTATTTCCCCCAAGTAGTGGCTGTGTGTGACAGCAAAAATTCTACCATGGTAACATGAGGGGTCTAGACTTTTCCTTGGGAAGCATATTCATCTGCCTCAGTGCTCACTAGTGGTCTAGTGGGTGTATTCTGATGAGTTCAGTCAGCAGACATTTTAAAAAGTTGAACTTCCCTTTTGATGGGGTGAGTGCTCTTCATTCCTCACCACCTCTTACTGAATCTCCAGTGTAGGCACTTAACTTTGCAGCTCTGGACCAAAGGGTACTGGGGCTCAGAGGGAAGGCTGTTCCAGTGGTTGCCTTTGGCTCTGGGATGTTATTGTGTCTTTTAAACTTTGGGGGTTTAGGGGTTGGTGCTGTGATGATATAGACACTGGTCATTCTTTCTGGAACTTTGGAAAGGTGAGATCTGGGGCATGCAGGACAGGATCCTTCTAACTTTGATGTGATGCCGCCTCCAGTGGAAGATTCCTCAAGCTGTAGCTACTCAGGAGCTGATCCAGCCAGCACCCAAGGAAGACTCTTAAGGACCAACCTTATTAAAGTTGTTGAACAGCATGCTGGGTTTCTATTCGTCCGACCAGCCTCTTCTTGGACCTGCAACTCCTTGACTTAGATGAGGCCAACATTTTTTTACCAAAAGTTCTGGAGGCTGGGAAGTCCAAGATCAAGGTCCGGAGAATTTAGTTTCTGGCGAGGTTGCTTTTCCTGGCTTTCAGACAGCTGCCTTCCCTCTATGTCCTCACATAGTGGAGAGAGAGAAAGAAAGAGATGATTTTATCCTTTGGATAAGGATCTGTAGAAAATTAAAATTAGGAGGACATCTTTTACATTTGTTTAGATAGAAAATAAGGTTATTATAACAGTTGATTGAAAGAAACAGCATATCTTCTGAGAGGATAACAGATGATGTATCATTCACAACATCGATTCCTTTATTGAACTGAATGTCTGTAAGACACTGTATCTACTTTATGATAGGACCTGTTTGAACAGTCTTAGAAGTTAGACGTGAGATTGGTTGGCACGTCCATCACAGGTTTATGAGTCATACAATCCTCAGTAGTAGTTAAAATGGACCTAAAAGAGAAAAAAAATGGATAGGCTTTAGCAGTTGACTAATATAAATCTTTTACTTCAAGTCTTGGGTAATGTTGTTCTTTTGTGAATCAGAGCCTGTGATAGGGAAAGTGGCAGTGTTGTGAGTTCTGTGTAAATGAGGGATTCCTTGCCATTTGGGATTCTGTATCTGCTAAACAAAGTGGGGCAACTCTGCTTATGGGAAAGACGACTATTCTATTCTGTTTCTCTCCTTTTTCTCTAACAAGCCTCTTAAAGAATGATGAAAACTATTAACTTTTACTATAAGCTTGGAGAAAGAATTGCAGGCCTGTCGCTTGATACGGAGGTTATGTGAGATGTGATGGCCTTTCCTAAATTAAAACAAACAAAGAGACAAAACAATTAAACCAAACAAAAATAAAATTGTGAGAATGATTATCTTATATGATTTTTTTTTTAATTTCAGAAAGCCAAAGGTAAGTATAAGAAAGCGGTGAATTTTTGCTTGTATCCAATAGAAACTAAGGAAGGTGATGATAATGAGAAAGTGGTCTATAGATTATTGAAAATGTGAAACTGTGTGAATCTTGGTACAAGTCTCTGGAAACACTTAATTATAGATTACTAAGATGCTGCTTTAAGATCATATAGTTCTTCTATGTTCTTTATTACCCTGAAATGTATTTTATCCACCAAACATGTTTTTGTGAACTCCTTAGGGTAGCAATTCTGTCTTCATGTACCACATGCTTATGAAATGCTACATACAATTCTGACACTTCATAATAAAAAGAATAAGTCTAGAAGCAAACACCTTGTATAGAAGGTGCATAGCATGAAATAAATATTATTTCTCAAGATAAGAGAATAAGCCCTGTTCAAAATCATGTGAACAACTACCCTTTTACAGGTCTAAGAATGGATGGAAAAAATGCTTTGCCTTTCAATTTTTTATTAGGAAGTTTTAAAACCAAAGATATACTTTTAGAATAAAAATAGCTGATTTCTTCCTCAGAGAATCAAATGTATAAACTTTTATTTTCTACTTCATAAAGAAAAGAACTGAAATATGTACTTTCTCAGTTCTCTGCTCATCTTCACATCAACAGATTACAGAGAATTGCCTCATGGCTTGAGTAAGTAAGGTGTCCTCCTATCCAAGGCTTAGCCTACTTCCCATGCTTTAGATTTGATCCTCTTTGGGTCTTGAGGATTATAACTCATGAGTTGTCCCCTCTCTTTTCTGTCTTTTAACTTTCTCTTTCTATTGGTTCTTTCCCCCATCAAATAAATATGTTGTCTTTCTCATTAGAAAAGAAACAAATGCATAGACATCCTGAAATTTCATACTATCTCTGGTTACTCTCCTATTTTCTGCTATCCCTTAATATTCTAGCTTCATTTTAAAACATATTTTATTCATTTTTTAAAGTTATAAGATTAACACAGGTTCATTGTTAACTATTTAAAACAGACACAAGAAAATTAATCAAATGCCTATCATCTCAAATGAACCACACTTGATACTTTGTTAAGCATAAGTGCAAATTGTAACTTCTTATAAAGCATGTTTCGTCATCAGATATCTTCTATAGAAAAAAATGGCTAGATGCAGAGTATTTTATTAATTAAATGTACCATAGTTATGTAAATAATCCCCTCCCATTGGATATTCAGAGTATTTCTAATCACATTGTTCTTATGAACAAAGTGAGCACCCTTGTAGCTAAATCGCCCACAGTTTTCTTAAGGTTATATCCTATAAGTAGAATTAGCAGATTCAAGTGTATGATATTTTTAAAGCTTGATAGATTAACAAAAAGTTTTCAAGAAAGTTTGTATCAATTTATTTTCCTGTTCAACTGTACTTTTTCTCATACCTCCATAATTTTGATCTATAAAAATCCCATCTCATTGTTTTAATCTTTCTTTTTTCTATATTTGCACATTTTCATGTCTTCATTGATTCTTTGCATGTAGTATTTATTATCTATTCATATTCTTCATATTCTTTGCCACTTTTTCCATTGGAGTGATTATATTTCTTGTTAATATTATTTTATATTGAAGATACCAACCTTTTTTCTAATATATATGTTTGTATTTAGTTAACATACTTTCATATATTTTCTTCATATTCCTTTAATCATTTTATTGAGTTTGATTATGAATTTTTTCAAATATTCAAATTACATTCAGCAATATTGCCCTTATTTTTACTGCTTCTGTTATCAAACTTAGAAAAGCCTTAGCACTTTTATGCAATTGTTTTTTAATGTAAAATTTTATTAAAGGATGATCTATATAAACCAAAATAAACAAACCATTGTGTAAAGCCTTAATAATATATATCCAAGCAACTAGGATAAGAAACAGAATACCACCAGCACCCAGAAGCCCATCATTCACCCTCCCTGCACCTACACCCAACACCATTTTTGGAACTTTTTAAAAAATGAAATCATACAGCAATATTCCCTTGTGTCTGACTCCTTTCAGCATTTCGTTTGTAAGATTCATCTCTTACTGTTGAATGTAGTTGTTCACTGATGCATTTATTCCATGCTGCTATGAGTATTCTTGTACATGTTTTCTGATGAATATGTATACATATTTTTCTTGGGTATATATCCTGGAGTGAAATTTTGGGTCACAGGGTTGGTGTATTTTCAATTTTAGAAGACTCTGGCACATAATATTCAAAGTAGGTTGTTATTTTGAAGAGAGGTGAAGGATAGGAAAGTTTTAACCCACTATCATCATGTGTTGACCATTTCTGTATCCTTATTTTGTATTTATACCACATTCAAATTAAAATTTGAACTAAGGAAAGTAGATATAGTTTTTCCATTTTATTTTGCCATTAAGAAATAACTTCAGATTTGCATTTCTAAAATTGGTTCTGTATTCCTAATTAAGGTTAAGTACTTTCCAATTACTCTGTTATTTTTCTGTTCCATATATAAGATCTTACAATTCTGATTACATATTATTATTAAAGTCATCATATCTCACATTTTAGGAATTTCTGTGTATTTTGCCTGAATGAAATTTTGAAGAAAACTAGTAATTAGTAGTGGAATAGGCAAGGGCTTTGGAGTCAGGCATGAACAGATTCTAATGTTGGCTCTATCACTTGATAAGTTGCATGATCTTTGGCCAAAGTATTGTTTCCTGTAAAATTTTACTACTTGGGGTTGCTTTGAAGATTTAGTGAAACCTTAAACTCTTATGGAATGTTTGCTCTATGGCAGCCACTGATTCTAAGTGACTTGTTATGAGATAACATTTGCCCTTTACAACAACTCTATGCAGTAGCCTCCATTATCATACCTTCTTTAGAGTTGAAGAAACTCAGACTGAGGATTGAAGCAACTGTGCTAATTTACCTGGGTTACAAGTGGCAGAGCCAGAATGTGAACGCAGTTTGGCTTCAGAGTCCATGCTCATACCGCTGTTCTCCTCCACGTATATAAGACATCTAATTTTGTTCTTGACACCCATTAGGCATGTAAATACTTAATATCCTTCTGCTTAGCGTAAGTCACCAAAGATTTTAAACATATTTGGAGTACAATTTCACACAGTTGATTGTTCTGTAACTACACCATCAAATTAGTTGAAAAAATGAGAGAAATATTTCTAACTAATACTGTGTAAAATGACAAATTTCCAATGCTTCCTGAATATAAATTTTTCCAATCACTGTGGTATCTTCTGAGTCCTAATTCTTCACATTTAGAGGAATTATTACTATACCATGACTTCTTACTAATTTAGAATAGGTAGTTTGCTGATAGTATAGTCACCTGACATTCAAGTGTCAAAAGATTTTTGATGAGGTATGGATTGCAAGCTGTGGAAATGCCCTGTTCAAGGGAGTTTAATATGTGAATGATGGTGCTGAGAGCACATGGTGTGAAATTTGAAAGGGAGAAAAATAAACGTTCTTTAATTTTAATGTTCTGGTTTCCTAAGGACAGAGGTTGGAGGGTGTCACAGCTTTCAGGTGCTCCCTTTTTCATTCCATTCACCAAAGCAGCAATAAGGAAGAGATTCTGTTGGAGACAAAGGTCCCAGTTAGGTCACTTATAACTGAAAAGAGAGTGATGATGTCAAGGCTGGGACACAAATGAGGGAACTGGACTGAGGCACAGCTGGTGGAAGGTGACAAATGGAAAGGACGTGTCTTTAAATTATAGTCTACATTGTATGGCCAAAATTATATGCTGCAGTGTTATTCACTGACTAAGGGATTTGCACTGTTTGGGAGAGTTATCTTTCAAAAATGTCAAGTGGTTTTCGAAAAAGGATTTAGAGTAAAACAAATAGCAAAATGCTACTTCGTCCTTTTTTCTTGCAAGTAAGATGCTGGAATTTGCAAGTGAATAAGTATTTTGGGCTTTTAACATGGTAAGTGCCGTAAAAATTATGCAAAAGAATTCTGATTTCTGAATTAATAGAGACAAATTTAATACAGTTTTCCCAATGTTAACTTTATAGCTTTATATCAATATAGAGGATTGATTATTTTCTAACTGTGTGCAAAATTTTGAGGGTTAATGTTCAGTACTTAAGGCAAGATCTATATATACCTAGGCCCTAAAAGAAGCAATTACTAAATAAAAAGGCAAAATCATATTCAAATCATGGTAAATTTTGGTAGCAGTATCTAAGAAATTTTGCCAGTGTGGATTTATCTTAAAGGGCACATACCAAATATTCAAATTCATAGAAAATGTAAGCACAAACTTCATGTACTTAGACAAATCACTCAAACACACACACGCGCGTAAGTGCACAAATTCATACATAAAAGCACAGAAACCTTCCCAGATTTTCTCTATCTTGTAAGAACTGTGTGATTATTTTATTTCTCTGCCAGGTGGTATCTTTGAATATGTGGAATCTGGCCCAATGGGAGCCGAGGAGCTTGCGTTCAGATTTGCTGTGAACACAATCAACAGAAACAGAACCTTGTTGCCCAATACCACCCTAACCTATGACACCCAGAAGATAAACCTCTATGACAGTTTTGAAGCATCCAAGAAAGGTAATTGATAGATATTTAACTGTATGTTTTCTGGAATTCAAATTTTCAGCTATTCTTAAGAGATTTCTTAATCCCTAAAGTAATTAATAAGTCATTAGGAATATTTTCATGCAAATGTTTCTTTTCAAACTGCACATAAATTTTATCAGGGAAGGTAAAGTGATATGATTACCTACTGAAAACAATTGCTTATAACATGAAATGCAGTGAAGTCTGGGATAGTGAAAATTTTTTTACCCCATTAATCCTTTTGTTTTGCTACTAAACTATTCCTATTTTAAGAATTTTCTAAAATAAAACAATACCATCTGTGGATTTTACGAAGTTTTACAATCAATGTTTACATTTTTATTTGCATTATATGTCAATTCCACTCTATTACTGTGGTCTCAATTTTCTGACTACCTTGAAAGTTCCGTGGTTCCAAGTGACTTCAAAAAGTCAGTCTAACCTTAATTGGAAAAATTTGAACAACCTTTCATTTGTGTATAGTCTATGCCCATTTTTGAACCACTTGATGTTTCTTTTGGTGACTGAAAATAAATGGCTAATGATATGAAAACCGGATTATACGAAGAAATAATAAAAATACCTTATGAATTTTATTTTATTATTTTGTAAAACTGTGTTTTAAATATAAGAATAGAAATATAATTTTTGGAATGTGACTTTAATACCTATATGAAAGAAGTAATAGAGAAACTATTATCGAGGCATTATTTTAACCAAACAGTTTTAGTAATAAATATGTTTTGAGAGATGTTTTCATAGGCTTACTTTGTCTAAGCAGGTGATCTTTTCTTTTGCATGTTTAGGATTCATGTAACAGAAATTAAATTTCATAAAGTAGATTTTCTCAAAGGAGTGGACTTAGAAAGCATTTGTTCTAAATTCATATTTTTAAAACAATGTTTGCTTTTCTGTAATGCCAGTTATTGTTTTATTAGCTACCTTACATTCATAGAAATGTACATAATTATTTATAATTCTAACTTGGTACAGATTTCTTCTAAACTCATTAATATTAATGGCAGTTAATAAGCTACAATATTTCTTGAGGTGAAAGTATCCTTCTTTTCCCCCAGCTTACATGTTTTTATCAAAACCTATGTTCTGCTTGCCCTTTGAATTCATATCTTTATGAATAAAAATAAGTTTCCACATTTCAGAACCATGTCAGGGTGATGAAAGGTGTTGAAGGCTGAAAAAAAGGGTAAAGGTTATTGTGAAATACTACATTTGTCATCATAATTGCAAAATAAGTCATTAACTGCAAGACAAGTGCATTTGATTATTGACATAGTTCATGATTATTTCCATTAGGAAGAAGAAGCTCTGTCTCAAATGAAATAATTTAGACCAAAGAATATGGAATATGAGTGCAGTATAAATAAAGTATTAATAGATTTCTTAATGGTACTTCAAAGTAGCAACATAAAAAAAAAGTGGACTAGAATGTTCTAACAACAAACAGCTTACTATCTTGCGAATATCTTAGCAAAATTATCAGGTGGTAAACTCATTTCGTTTTCAAAATATTAAAAAGGATTTACAAATTTTGTCACCCATTAAAAATCTATTGGGAATCCAGTTCCTTAAGTGACTTTGGCCTGAAGCTGAAAAAGCTCAAGTAAGTGTATGAATAAGTTTCTTTGTGAGTTGTTTAAAAGGGTGGATGTCGAGGTTTGGAACTTGTCTTGTGAAGCTCTTTCTTGTCAACCTATTGCTGGTTGGAGGGCACAGCAATATATAAAAGATAATAAAAAGGAGAGATCTAATATAGTTTTTGAATCTTATGGGGCCTCAATAAATATATATGTAATACTGATATTTATGACTAATTACAAAATAACAAATAATAAATTTGGACATTCTTAAAATTTTTTAAAAAATAATTTTTCCAAGGCAAGAATATATGTTAAATGTCTAAATGTAAACATTTTCAGTGATATATGGTCTTATACTTTTAGTAGATAATACTGTTTTGCTCCATAAATAAACTTTGATGCACTAGAGCTTGAATTATTATTTGAATCATACATTGCTTTTAAGTGACTCCTCTGATACCTGAAAACTCTATTTCTTATTTGAACACACTTCAGAAAGTTCTATGTAAACTAATAGAGTGGTTTTTAACTTTCTTGATTTGTGACTTGTCAAAAATCTGGAGAAGGAAGATCTTTTATTTTCAATGTATGTGAATTAAAACCTGTGTGAGTGAAAAACTTTAGGCTCTAACCTTTCTACTGATTTAGAATTCTAATCATTATTTTAAAAGTAAGAATCTATGTATTCAAAAATTGTTTATTTATATCATATTGAATTTTTGAAGAAAGTGTAAACTTTTTTTTCCAACTAAAATTTATTTATTAAATATCTCTATGCTTAAGAATCCATCCATGAAATTGTATTTTATGTGGCAAAATCTCTGAAGGAAAATATCAGAAAATTTTGCACAGTAGAATCACAAACTATTTGTGAGGGATTAAATCTGAACACCTAATTGATCCCTAAATCCCAATAACAATTCTCCTTAGTCATATTGAAATATTTGCAGGGATATACAAACCATTGCCTCTTGGAGCAAACTTCCACTTTTGAACATTTCTTACTTCCCTTAAATTGTATCAAAATTTGTGAGAAACTTCTAAACATTTGCCCTAATTCTTCCTTTTCCAGTCAAATGAAACAAACTTTAGCCTCTTTCACAGGCCAGATCTTCAAATATTTAAAGATGAGTTTCATGTTTCCAATAACTATTGACTTTCTAGACCCGAACTTGCCAGTTGCTTTAGTGTACCTTATAGAAATTCAAGTCCCGTCACAGTCTTTCTGTTCCCATCTGAATACCTTCTGATTTAATTATGTCTCTCTTAATTACTGTAATTATTATTGATGTGAGTAAACTTTTCTACAAGTAAATATTGGACTGGTCAAAAAGTTCGTTTGGGGTTTTTCCATACGACGTTACAGAAAAACCCAAATGAACTTTTTGGCCAACCCAATATAAACTTAAAAAAAGTAATTCAGTACAATATAGAAGACTTATAGTATCCAAAAGCCAAATAAATAAAGACGATTAAATACTTATCTATTTAATGACATACTTTGATGTTCTTCCTACTCAATGAGATTAATCCCTATGAAATCACCTTCTATGACTCATGTCAGGTTTTGTATGGGTGTTTGTATGCACTGCTTGACCTATATCATCAGATATTTGCAGATACTTAGCTATGTGTAGCCATAGCTTTTTGGATGGGCAGTGGAAGATAAATGGCTTCTGATTAAGAATTTGAAATTGTAGAGAATGACCAGTGAATTTGGGAAAGAACACTATTCCCCGATATGAAGTATTCTTCCAAAATGAACACTCTCCCCTTAAATCCTAGAATATTCCCCCTCTTTCTCCTTCCTCCTCTCCTCCCTTGACATTATTTGTAGAATTATTTGAACATTGAGCTGTAGGTGTCTAGGTGAGTTTCCCTTGTAACAAACTGAAAATGTTTGGAGTTAGACAAAATGTAAAATCAGCTAGATGCAGAAGTTATATTAAAGACAAATCTTCCTTCAAGATGATGCCTTTGGGTTAACAATAATAATATGGTAATATTGGCACACTGGCATCTCTCCTCTCATTATTGACAGACTTCTATCTCCTCTTCAGCCTGTGATCAGCTGTCTCTTGGGGTGGCTGCCATCTTCGGGCCTTCACACAGCTCTTCAGCAAATGCAGTGCAGTCGATCTGCAATGCTCTGGGAGTTCCCCACATCCAGACCCGCTGGAAGCACCAGGTGTCAGACAACAAAGATTCCTTCTATGTCAGTCTCTACCCAGACTTCTCTTCACTCAGCCGTGCCATTTTGGACTTGGTGCAGTTCTTCAAGTGGAAAACTGTCACAGTTGTCTATGATGACAGCACTGGTAAGAAAAATCTGTAGCCTTTGCAGCTATGCTTTAAATATAGGTAATTTTCTGAAACTTATTCGAGATTCTTACTGTATTCTTTTTGTTTGTTTGTTTTTGTTCTTTTCTTGTGTTTTTTTTTAATTAAGGGAAGGAAAACATTTGAAATGAAACATTAACACTAATTTCATACGTCCAAACAAAGAAAAAATCATACACATTTTTTTTCTATATTTGTAAAATAAGCACTTTTGTTCTAGGAAGGATGTTACTGTGAGCCATAGTATTGGATGAAGAATAGAGATAATGTGAAATATAATATTGAAATATTCATTCAAAGAATTTTTCTACTAATTTCAGGGTAGTTTCCCAGAGTAAAGCCTCATAACTTGCTGTCACTGAAGCTTATCAAGAAATCCAGGGAAAAAAAAAAGAAATTCAGACTTTGGCCTTAACATTTTCTATCGCTGTTTATGTGCAAAGAATGTGTGTGAAAAGTAATAACCTTTATATCTAGATAGCACGTTAAAGTACCTATTGAAATACTCTGAGTTTTTGGAACTGTTCATATGTAAATATAGCTTAGGGACTTGGAAAATAGTATTTACTAAGTTGTATTTATTTCCATGTCTTTAGATGAATATTTGCTGGCTAGAGGTGGTCTGTGCTTTCTTGTTTTAATGTATGTTATTATTTTTATATATGAATGGTTATTTTGAGGTATCAGATAAAAACAAGTCTCAGAGAAATATAAGAACGTAAACAATAAAAATAAAGTATTAATTTCCTTGGAAGTTATATTGGTAAAGGAACTGCATACTATTTTGATTATTACTTAGTGATAAGAAATTTCACATTAAGATGTTTATCACTAGTCTAAATAGTGCTCTTTAAGTTAGAATTTTAAAATATTTTATTCTAGAACATTTCACTATACCTTTATGTTTACATTAAAATTGAAATTCATTTGAATTTAAATTCTCCCCAAATACACCCGGAGCTCACTTTGTTTATAAATGTAGTATTTAGAACTACATGCAGAAATTAGTCCCTTTGCCAATAAAATTGACCATTTGCAAATTGACAGATAGGAGCTGTCCCAAGAGAACAGAGAACAGGGAGTTACAGGGTTGGAAAAATAATGTAAATAATTTGAAAAATTTTAAAACTTAGGATAAGAAAGAGTAAGTCTGAATACATATTAATAGTGTAATTTTGCATTTTTGATTTAAAAGAGTGAAATGTTTGTTAAAAATTTTAACTTTAGAAATACAACAATAAAAGCCCTTAAAAATAACCTAAGTGGGCTTCCCTGGTGGCGCAGTGGTTGAGAGTCCACCTGCCAATGCAGGGGACGTAGGTTCGTGCCCCAGTCCGGGAAGATCCCACACGCCGCGGAGCGGCTGGGCCCGTGAGCCATGGCCGCTGAGCCTGCGCGTCCGGAGCCTGTGATCCGCAACGGGCGAGGCCGCGACAGTGAGAGGCCTGCGTACCGCAAAAAAAAAAAAAAAATAACCTAAGTACCTTTGATGTGTTTTTAAGCTTAAATTAGACCTGTTAAATTTATTGCATTGTTATATTCCAAATCATTACTTTTCTATCATTGGTAAAGTTCTATATGTCAAATTATGAATGGCAGGTTCTGTGTGAATGGTTTCTCTGAGGGTGTGTAATGTGATACTCCAGGGTATGCTCAGTTACAAAATGGTCCACTTATGTTTATGGATGGTCATATATAGAAATATACAAATATGAATACACATGCATGAATCCATAGTTTATTTACTTCTCCTTTCTCTTCTGATATAATTCAGGTGAATTCTGACTAAATATCACATATCCTCATATGTATATGCACATAAACATGGTATATATATACACATATATGTTATACATATATATGTATGTTATACATGTGATATTATATATTTATTATTATCTTAAAACTCCTCATAGTAGAAAGAAATTTGGCAAATGTTCAAAATGTTTATGACATACCACATTTCCTCATTATTCTGTTTGTATGTATATGTATTTGACATTTTTACTTCACATATGTTGTTCTTGAGTGACTGAATAAAGAGATAATGGGATTTGTGATCAAGGTGACATCATAGTTTGGTGAAGTAATGTTTCATATGTAGTTGATCTTTTGGTTTGAATAATATTCTAAATATTTATATCATTGAGACAAATTTAAATAGAGAAATAGTTAATTAGATGTATATACTTTTAACAGAGACTTGACCTAAGATTACATTTATTAAAATAGTTTAAGCTAGGGCTTCCCTGGTGGCGCAGTGGTTGGGAGTCCACCTGCCGATGCAGGGGACGCGGGTTCGTGCCCCGGTCCGGGAAGATCCCACATGCCGCGGAGCGGCTGGGCCCGTGGGCCGTGGCCGCTGAGCCTGCGCGTCCGGAGCCTGTGCTCCGCAACAGGAGAGGCCGCGGCGATGAGAGGCCCGCGTACCACAAAAAAAAAAAAAAAAAATAGTTTAAGCTAATATTTAAAAGAAACTTCACCACTACTATCACTTGAAGGTGACATCAATACTTGGATATTCTAAAAGTCTTTGATTATTTAAATATGAATGCTAACCTAGAGTCATTACAGAATTATTCATAGAGTAAGTATGCCTTAAAAATCCTCTGAGGGGAAAAAAGCATGTTAATGCTCCATTTTATGCAATATTCAATTCAACAAACATTGATTAAGCCCCTGCTACATTCCAGGGACAGTACCAGGTGTAAGTATATGCCAGTAAAAGAAACAAACTCCAGGCCCCTCTTGAGCTTCTAGTTTCTATTTAGGGATATGTGGTTGTTCATGTTTTTAATATTATTTGTAATGAAATAATTGCATTTGTAACTGGCCTTTTAATTTACTTTTAATTTAACACACTTTTAGAACTTTGCTATTCTTGATTTTTTAGAGGATAGAACTGACTCTAAGATAGAAGATTGTCTTTGAAATGAATTCATAAATATATAGAAGTAGGCTTTTTTTTTTTTTTTTGTATTTTTGGATATGTTTAAAAGTCTCAAGGTGGAATTTTTTTTTTTTTTTTGCGGAACGCAGGCCTCTCACTGTTGTGGCCTCTCCCCTTGCGGAGCACAGGCTCCGGACGCGCAGGCTCAGCGGCCATGACTCACGGGCCCAGCCGCTCCGCGGCATGTGGGGTCTTCCCAGACCGGGGCACGAACCCGCGTCCCCTGCATCAGCAGGTGGACTCTCAACCACTGTGCCACCAGGGAAGCCCTCAAGGTGGAATTTTAATAACAGAACTTAACAGAGAGAATTTGTAAACTTCCCAAGTGAACAAGATGACTATTTGATCATGTGGGAGAAAATCTGATGACAGCTAGGACTGTGAACTGAAATGGGAGAGAAATCCACCTCATACCCAATGAGATAAACATTAATAACTTCATTATGAATTTGTGTATCTGCTGCTTACTGCATGATGCAGTATGCATTTTATATATGTTTCTTTTTTCCTTTCCAGATTTATTATGTATGCTATTCCTCCCATTTATATTCATTTCTATTTTGTTGTGTAGTCCAGTTTGATACATGATAATTATACTTTCATCCAGTCTTCGTTCCCACCCACAAAACAGATGGGATGGTAGATGAAGTATAGTGCTGGAGTAGGAGAAATTCTTAGAACGATGTTAACAGGACCTGTTTATTTTTTATGATAATTAGCATTTGTTGTTGTCGTGGATGAATGCTTTTAAACACCCTGAAAGTCTGTTATACCTCTGAATGATGTCCAAAATGATGGAAAAGAATTGGCTTCAGAAACAAAACTGTGTTTCTGTCAGTCATTTTGGAACATATGATTCATTTTAAACATAAACTAAAAATAAGTTGGATAGCTGTCAGCTTGTAAGCAATTCCAGGATAAGTTGTGAATATTTGCTTTAAAATTCCTATGTTTCATCTTTGTTTATAGATCAGCAGTCCATTAACAAAGAACTCTGGACTGGTAAACAAAAGCCTGGGAGTCTAGGCCCAGTTTTGCTACTAAATTACTGGTACAACTTTGGAAAAGAGAAGAAGGAAATTGAAATGATTACAGAAAGCAGCTATGGTGCACTAGGCATCGAGGTAGTTGCTATCCATATAAACTATTACACTTAATCTTCAAAACAATTATATAGAAACAAAACAATTCTAGGGAAACAGGTTAACACTTCACTATCCTTGCTTCCTCCAGTAACTGGCTTTTCTGCCCACCAGCAGCCCAAGGCAGAAACTTGAACATCTTCCTTGATTCCTACCTTTCTTCAGTCCCACAATCAAGCTCTAATGGTTGTTAATTCTACATCTCTATGAACTCTCAAATCTGTTCATTTCTTTCATGCTTTCTAACTAATTCTTAAGTCAAAATCTTTCACCTGGATTATTACTAACAGTCTCTCTACTAATCCAGTCTCCACACTGCAGTTAAAGTAATTTTTAAAAATGCAATTCTGACCCATTGTCCTATTAATAGTTTCTCTTGCTCTAAGGATAAAGTTAAAACTTTTTTGGAAGGCTTACAAGACCTGACTTCATCTAGTCCCTGTACCTCTCCAATGATATTTGAGTCTAAATCCCTCACTTATGTCTTTCAAATTGAGCCATTAAATTTCTTTCAGGTTCCGAAAATACTGTCCAGTCCACCTGTTTCTCTCATTCTGGCCCCAACTCCTCCTCCCCACTAAGCACCCACACACATGCACGTGTGTACTTGCACACACACACACATTCATACCATCTGGCTTACATGTCACAAAGAAAGACTGTCCTGACCCCCAGCTCCCAAGCCTGGAATAGGTCTCCCTCAACATATCCCCATAGCACTGCAATACTCCCATGACCATCCCCTATGAGAACATTCATCACACTATGAATGACTTTTCTTGGCTGACTTTTCCACTCAATCAAATACACATCTGAATAGGATGGACCATAAGGCTGCCCACTATTCTATCGTTGGCACCTAGGTTATTACCTGGCTCATGGAAATACCTAAATAAATATTGAAGGAATGAATGCATAGAAAGGTATTATTATATCCAGTGTTTAGATGAAGAAGCTCCAATGGATTAAGTAATCTGTCAGAGGTCGTTTTAGGTTAGGTAGCTCTTTAGTACTCGCCATTGAGCAAATAGATTCAACAATAATCATTTCAAAAATGTTATAAGATATCTGGAGTGAATTGTGCTTATATGTTAAGAGCAATTAAAATATATTTACTTATTTGAACAATCATTATCAAGCATCTTCTGTATACCAGGTGCTATGTTCAGCACAAGGGACAGTATTATAGGTAAAACTTTGTCTCCATGTGCTCAAAGTTGAGTGAGGGGGAGATAGAACATGTGAGAAGGATACTATTATAGTGTATCAAGTGCAGAGAGAGACAAGAAAAAAATATTGTGGCAGCTTAGGAGATGAATAGAGACATGAAAAGAATTTAGGGGAGGGAAGATTTTAAAACTGCCTGGTAAAGGCAGAGGAGAGTTTTGGAGAGGATGCCATTATCATTAAGTTATCATAAAGGACAAGTAGAAATGCTTCAACTAGAGAAGGGGCATAAGGATGTAACACGTGTAAATGTGAGGATGCCTGAGAGCTGGTTTGTCAGGCAACGACAGGCACTTCATTACGACTGATCATCAGAAACAAGGAAACTGAGGAAGGATGAGGGAGAATGTATAAAAGGCCAACGTAGGAGAAATAAAAAAGAGCTTTTTACTAGCTCCTTTGCCCTGGAATCTGCATGTTACAGCAGTACCAGTCATGTTTGCATGATGTGAACCTGCTTTCCAGACCACCGTTGAGTGCCTCAGGGATGGACATACTGAAGGACATTCAGAAGGAACTGAAGGACATTCAGTTCCTTTCCTAGGAAATCAAAAAAGAATATAGAGAGAGGGATATCCACTGACTGGACTATGGGTTGAAATCCTGGCTCTGTTGTGTAATTTTCAGCAAGTTGTTTGACTTTAAAAACTTGAGTTGACACATTTGTAAACTGAAGATAATGTATATACATCAGGGGATTGTTGTCATGATGAGTGAGATATGCAGAGTGCCTCATGGTGCCCACATAGTAGGAGCTTAAAACTCTCAATAATAGAAATGGCATGTGCTATGTGCCATTTATTCCTTACTATACTCTAAGAAAAAGGAATCCTTATTGGTCCCACTTTTTAAAATATGAGAGATGCAGAGAGTTGAGATAATTTGCCCAAGCTTTCATAGCAAGTAGATGGAAGGTCTGGGTTTTGACCCAAGGCAGTAAACTGCAGAAACCACTTTGTTAAATACCATGATATAATGGTAGTTATTGTGTTTTGATTTGGTTCATTTTGTTGTCATTATTTTACTTTAAGAACAGGAATGACACAATCAGAACGATTTTGGTAAAGGTTCTCTGACACCAGTGTGGAGAATGCATTGAGGCTATTGAGATACGGTAAGGAATAGGACAAGACGAGAAGCAAGAGAATTTCTGAATTAGTCAAGTTGAAAACAAGATAATAGTCTCAATTAAAGAGGTTTTGATAGAATGATTTTGAAGCAGAGAATTCTAGGAGGATTTAGGAGATACAAATTGTAGGACTTAGTAAGTAAATAAGTGGAGAAGTGATGGAGACAGAGACAGTAAGGATGACCTCTATGTTTCTGGTCTGGGTTACTCATCAATGGCACATTTACTAAAAAGGAAAACAAGAAAAAGAAATGTGGGAAAGGGTATAATAAATCTGGTTCTTAACACATTAATCTTGAAGCGCCTCAGAATCATCCAGTGGTGTTGGAGGTGGAAATCCATCTTGAAAAGTAGGAATTTAGTATGGGCCTATAATGCTCCCAGTGGCATTTTTCTCTGCTCTCCATTTGGACTCCTTTGTGATATGAGGAAATGAAGACAGTTGACAAAAAACTAGGTCATGGTAGGTCAAGAAATTCAGAGTTATGCTAGTGGTAGGCAGTCGTGGAGATGAATATAGACATGATAAGAATTTAGGGGAGAGAATGTAAATTTTTTTTAATTAATGAAGGAAAATCAGTATTTTCTTTTAGATATTAATATTTAACAAACTTAGCTTTGATTAATTTCCATGGTACGAAAAAGAAAAAAAGGCCAGAGCCTTTATCCTAAGCAAAAGCAGAAATGATTTCTTTACTAACTTTATTAACTTGAATGAATTCTATTTATAGACTATGTTCTAGATACATCTGTGTGTGCTTTTGGAGTTAGTAAGAGTAAAAAATTATTTTATTTTATTTTGCTCCTATATTTAAATAGGATAAATAAAATAATTCAATAGAAGTTGATGTGAAAAAATATATTTCTAGAAGATACTAACTTTTGAATAATATAACAACTTTTGTGTTATAAAACATATAACCAAATAATTTTAATTTTATTTAAAGGAGTGGGATAATTTGGATCTAAGATGATTATATGTTATATGTTCTAAGTGGAAAGCTTCAAGTTCTCTAATCCCAAGTGGAAATAGCTTCAAGTTCTCTAATTCCAAGTGGAAATACAATTAGCAATTATGAGTTAAACCTAATTATTAGGATATATTTGATTACATAGCTTGGTGTATTAGTGTTTCCACCATGTTGGTTTTGCATGGACATAGGTTCTTTATTTCCATTTAAGCAAGCCTCAAAATTATTTGTAATATTATTACTTAATTTTTGATTACTCAACAGTATTTTTAAACATATTCATAGAACTAATTATTTCTCTAAGTTTTAAAATCTTTAAAATATTGCCAACCCTAAAAGACAAAAATAAAATTTTTAATCCACAACAATCATACAATTCATATTTCTGCAGATAGTGAAATAAATACATATGTAAAGAAATAGAAGAAGCAGGACTTGTACCAGACTTCAATGATCAGTAGTATTTGCCTTTGTTGGGAAAGGAAAAAATCATAAAGTGAGAATAATTCCCCGGTGATGACCCAACACTGCCAGTTTTCTATATTTAAATCTGGAACATGTTGGCGTGAGCATTCTGGTAACTACTTTTCCCTTAGCCTTTTCCTGGTCTTCTCTGTCTCCTCTATGCAGTGTAGGGGAACGACAGTACTTAAATTATCTCTCTGATGCTCTTGACAATTTTGACTACTCCCTTCTTCAGTGAAAGACTAAAACTCTCCTTGTTTGGCCTCTGTGCCATCATTCTCTCCTTGTCGTGTCCTTTTCAGCCATTTTTTTCCCCTTCTCATATTCTTAAACTCTTTTTTCTTTCTCTGTTCCTTAAAAGCTGATGCTGTTCAGGTTTTATTCCCAGGCTTCTTGTTTTCTACTTGTTTACCTCACTGTCCCTAAAGCCTTCCATCTGACTCATGCCTTTCTCTGCCTGTATGTTGTAGACTCACTGCTGGACATCTTCAGTCGCTTCTAGCAAGTGACAGACTCAGAGATTCAGCCGCCCATTGATCATCTTTATTTGGATGTCCCACAGGCACATCTCACCCAGCATAACAAAAGCCAAACTCATCACCTTTATTCCAAAACTTGCTTTTTCTCCTAGCTTTCCCTCTTTATCCAGTTGCCCAGCCAGATTCCTAGTGGTCATTCTAGATTCTTGTCTTTCTCTCTTCCCTCATTTCCAACTGATCGCTTAATACTTCTCATTTTTATCTCACATTTCTCAAATTTACTTCTGTCCTCCATCCCTACCAATCTGTTTTAGTTAACATCTTTATCGTAAACCACCTAGACCATGTTCTGCCCTCTACCCTATTTAAGTTCATGTCTCTGATGCAGACAAGATGGTGTTTTTAGAAATGACAATGTGGTGATGTCATGCCCGGGCTTAAAGCTGTTTGGCGGTTCCTCAGTTCTTGGAAGAATGAGTTCTAGTTCTTCAGCATGACACATGCAGCCTTCATCATTGGCACTCTCGTGCCCCTTTGATTTTATTTCCCTGGTATTTCCTGTCTCAATATTTATGCTACAGCTTTCCTTGAATAATTGTAGTTCTCCATTACCAATCATGCTCTGCTATCTCAAGTTTCTTTGCTGTGCACAATTTGTTCTCTCAGCTTGTTATGCCCTTCTCATTTGGTGATCTGTTCACCACCTTCAGATGTACCTTAAAATATTCTTACAAAGTAAACTTGTCAAGTAACCTTCCCTGACTTCTACCTGTATGAGTTGGTATTTCTATTCTTTGTATGATGCAAGAGTTTAGTTGATAAAATAGTTCATCATCAATTTTATAGTACAATTTTCAGCATGCTCACATGACCCATTTAGCAGAGGTGATGATTTCCTGAACCTAAGAGCTCTAAATATTTTATAATTAATTCCTCCATTTATTTGCTTCTTCCTTTGTTTTTTTACTAACTTATTTCTTTATTTAGTTCACAAGTAATTATCAAACATTTACTATGTGTCATCGCTGTTCTAGGTACTGGAAGTACAAGAGTGAACAAAACAGACAAAAATTCTTTGCCTTGTGGAGTTTGCATTCTAGTGTAGAGTGATAAACAATAACAAAATAAATATGTATATATATAGCATCAAATGTGATAAGTGTTATGGAGAGAAATAAAGCAAGGGAGGCATATAAGGAGTACAAGGAGGGAGTACTGCAATATTAAGTTGGATTGTTATTAGAAGAGACCTTATTTAGAAGGCGAAATTTGAGCTAGGACTTGAATGAGCTGAGGAAATATGTCGTGGGAGTTCTGAAGGAAGAGTATTTCAAATGAAAAGCAAGAAGGTAAAAAATAACCAAGGGAGAAAGAGATAAAGAATTCTAAGTAAGGCAGTTTTTTTTTTGTTTTGTTTTAGTTTGGAGAAGGATTTTTTAAGAAACTGAAAATTGAAGGAGATTTTTGTGACATCTGTCATTATTTTATATGTGTATATGTGTTTATG
Source organism: Leucopleurus acutus (assembly GCF_964270905.1). Lineage (NCBI taxonomy): Eukaryota > Metazoa > Chordata > Mammalia > Artiodactyla > Delphinidae > Leucopleurus > Leucopleurus acutus. The sequence goes on along the minus strand of NC_139157.1, from coordinate 56,305,319 downwards.
TATATATGTACATACATGGTTATATATGTATATGTTCCATTACTTCGTTGCAATAGTAATGTCATTTCTTTAAAAATAACTCAGTGTAGAGACTTTTCCACATAGAGGCTCATTTTTATATGAATTACTTAGTAGTGATTATGGTCCATAGCATTCACCCATAAAATAGTGATAGGATTCATTTTGAACTGAGACAAGACTTCAGGGAAAGAAGAAAAGAAATAAATCTAACATATATTCATTTCTGCAAGAGGTAATAGATCATTTATTGGATACTTGGTTAAAAATAAATTGGTTCAGTATCAGAAACACTTTTTTAAAAATTGAGATCCTGAATGGATTAAAACCTAGGTTAGATACTCATTATACATCAGGTGAACATGACTGCCTTCTAAAACAGTTTTCTGTTTCCTACTGAACATTGTATAAATGTTTATCTTGCTTTAATATAAGGTATGTAAACTATATTTGGGGACAGAGTCCTCTAGACGCAAACATTTAGAGAAAGCAAGAAAGAGTTAACACCCAAATTCTAGACAGGCTAATTGTACATCATTATTTCAGAATTATTCCAATTTGGAGGTGGTACAGTGTCTACTCTTCATATTTCAGTGATTCAAAAAGAAGCTCAAGAAATGAAATTTTTTGCATAAATACATTAAACATGTATTAAATCTATCCTTGGCTAGTAAACGCTAATGACGATACAAAGCCTAATAGACACCTCTCCTTGCCTTCTTATAATAACCAAAGACATTATTTTACTTGTCATAAATATTTGCATTTCTGTAAATTCAATCATCTTCCATTTGATAAAACAAAGTTAATTATATAACTATATATATTATATATATATAATTATATATATTAACATTAAAATCCAAAGCACTGGTTCTTAAATTTAATTGATATCAGATAATGGGATTTCCTGGGCTACTGTTAAAACTAGAGATTTCTAGGCCAGCTCCTATTACTCAGTAGCTCTGTGTTTATACTCAGGGACTTGCAGTTGGAAAAGGAAACATAGCCAATTGTGATATGCATTACTAATGTTTACCAGTATGTGGTTATCTCTACTTCTAGACCTCAGGAGATTGAAGGTCCTTAATTTTTTTTTTTTTTTTTTTTTTTTTTTGCGGTACACGGGCCTCTCACTGTTGTGGCCTCTCCCGTTGCGGAGCACAGGTTCCGGACGCACAGGCTCAGCGGCCATGGCTCACGGGCCCAGTCGCTCCGCGGCATGTGGGACCTTCCGGACCGAGGCACGAACCCGCGTCCCCTGCATCGGCAGTCGGACTCGCAACCACTGCGCCACCAGGGAAGCCCGGTCCTTAATCCTTGAATTTTAGCGTGACCACGTGGACTGCTTTAGTTGGTGAAATGTGAGCAGTAGTGTTGCTCGTTTCTGGATGGAAGCATTTAATTGCACGTCACATAATTCTCCAGCTTACTCATTCCTTGCCATACCAATTGTGCTTATAAGTTTGAAGTATCCCAAAATGCTGACCCAAAATATCGAAGAGAGCTGCCTTGAGAAATTACTTAGATCTACAGCAGACTTTGCTTTTATGCGACATAAAATCTTATTTTGTTAAATTGCTATGATTTGGGAGATGATTTTTCCTGTAAAAGCATAACCTAGTCTAGTAGTTCTCAAACTTTAGTGTGCATTAAAATCATTAGGTAAACATATTAAAACACTGCCTGCTGGCTTTACTCCCAGTGTCTGATTTAGTACATGTGGGATGTGGCCTGAGAGTTTTTTTCTAATAAGTTAGCAAGGGATCATGATGCTGCTGGTCTAGTGACAACACTTTGAGAAACATTGATACATTAAATTTTTTTTAACATCTTTTTTATTTTTTATACTAAGTATTTTATTGTATGCTGCCACCAGTGTATATAAAATAATTACCCTTGTGAAACAGAAATTCATGAATATTCAGAGAGGTAGACTGACAAAAGTAGAAGTTCGTATAGTATGGCACATGTTATAGAGACAGGCTTTTGTACAGCCTTCAGATTTAGCTTTCCTTTGAATATTCACCGGTTTATGAAAAGTGGTTTAAAAACCTTGCAAAGATTCATTTTACTACAAAAAGGAACAGACTTTCTGAGGTCTGAAGGGATTTGTACTTGAAGATACTCCAGTCAGCAGGGGGTCATGTTGAGCATTCTGCAGACAGAATTGTTTCAAATCTGCAGCTGCCTGGGAAACCTTCACGCGGTTGAGCCCAGCCTCCAGCCGGAGTTGTTGAACCACTTTCTTCATAGCGGCGACGCTGGAGGAACCAGGCATGGCGCACGCGAGAGCTCCTTTTTTAACATCTTTATTGGAGTATAATTGCTTTACAATGGTGTGTTAGTTTCTGCTTTATAACAAAGTGAATCAGCTATACATATACATATATCCGCATATCTCCTCTCTCTTGTGTCTCCCTCCCACCCTCCCTAACCCACCCCCTCTAGGTGGTCACAAAGCACCGAGCTGACCTCCCTGTGCTATGTGACTGCTTCCCACTAGGTATCTATTTCACATTTCGTAGTGTATATATGTCCATGCCACTCTCTCACTTCATCGCAGCTTACCCTTCCACCTCCCCGTGTCCTCAAGTCCATTTTCTATCTATACGTCTTTATTCCTGTCCTGCCCCTAGGTTCTTCAGAACCATTTTTTTTTAAAGATTCCATATATATGTGTTAGCATACAATATTTGTTTTTCTCTTTCTGACTGACTTCACTCTGTATGACAGACACTAGGTCCATTCACCTCACGACAAGTAACTCAATTTTTTTCTTTTTATGGCTGAGTAATATTCCCCTATATATATGTGTCACATATTCTTTATCTGTTCCTCTGTCGATGGACACTTAGGTTGCTTCCATGTCCTGGCTATTGTAAATAGAGCTGTGATGAACATTGTGGTTCACCTGTCTTTTTGAATTATGGTTTTCTCAGGTTATATGCCTAGTAGTGGGTTTGCTGGGTCATATGGTAGTTCTATTTTTTAGTTTTTTAAGGAACCTACATACAGTTCTCTATAGTGGCTGTATCAATTTACATTCCCACCAACAGTGCAAGAGGGTTCACGTTTCTCCACACTCTCTCCAGCATTTATTGTTTGTAGATTTTTTGATGATGACCATTCTCACTGTTGTGATATGATACCTCATTATAGTTTGGATTTGCATTTCTCTAATGATTAGTGATGTTGAGCATCCTTTCATGTGTTTGTTGGCAATCTATATATCTTCTTTGAAGAAATGTCTATTTAGATTTTCTGCCCATTTTTGGATTGGGTTTTTTGTTTCTATGATATTGAACTGCATGAGATGCTTGTAAATTTTGGAGATTAATCCTTTGTCAGTTGCTTCATTTGCAAATATTTTCTCCCATTCTGAGGGCTGTCTTTTCATCTTGTTTATGGTATCCTTTGCTGTGCAAAAACTTTGAAGTTTCATTAGGTCCCATTTGTTTATTTTTGTTTTTATTTCCCTTTCTCTAGCAGGTGGGTCAAAAAGGATCTTGCAGTGATTTAGGTCATAGAGTCTTCTGCCTATGTTTTCCTCTAAGAGTTTTATAGTGTCTGGCCTTACATTTAGGTCTTTAATCCATTTTGAGTTTATTTTTGTGTATGGTGTTAGGGGGGGCTCTACTTTCATTCTTTTACATGTAGCTGTCCGGTTATCCCAGCACCACTTATTGAAGAGGTGGTCTTTTCTCCATTGTATTCTTGCCCCCTTTATCAAAAATAAGGTGACAATATGTGTGTCGTTTTATCTCTGGGCTTTCTATCCTGTTCCATTGATCTATATTTCTGTTTGTGTGCCAGTACCATACTGTCTTGATAACTGTAGATTTGCAGTATAGTCTGAAGTCTGGGAGCCTGATTCGGTCCAGCTCCGTTTTTCTTTCTCGAGATTGCTTAGGCTATTCAGGGTCTTTTGTGTTTCCATACAAATTGTGAATTTTTCTGTACTAGTTCTGTGAAAAATGCCATTGGTAGTTTGATAGGGATTGCATTGAATCTGTAGATAGCTTTGGGTCATATCATTACTTTCACAATGTTGCTTCTTCCAATCCAAGAACATGGTATATCTCTCCATCTGTTTGTATCTCCTTTAATTTCTTTCATCAGTGTCTTATAGTTTTCTGCATGCAGGTCTTTTGCATCCTTAGGTAGGTTTATTCCTAGGTATTTTATTCTTTTTGTTGCAGTGCTAAATGGGAGTGTTTCCTTAATTTCTCGTTCATATTTTTCATCATTAGTGTATAGGAATGCAAGAGATCTCTGTGCATTAGTTTTGTATCCTGCTACTTTACCAAATTCATTGATTAGCTCTAGTAGTTTTCTGGTAGAATCTTTAGGATTTTCTATGTATAATATCATGTCATCTGCAAACAGTGACAGCTTTATTTCTTCCTTTCTGATTTGGATTCCTTTTATTTCTTTTTCTTCTCTAATTGCTGTGGCTAAAACTTGCCACACTATGTTAAATACTAGTGATGATAGTGGACAGCCTTGTCTTGTTCCTGATCTTAGAGGAAATGCTTTCAGTTTTTCACCTTTGAGAACGATGTTGGCTGTGGGTTTGTCTTATATGGCCTTTATTATGTTGAGGTAAGTTCCCTCTACTTTCTGGAGGGTTTTTATCATAAATGGGTGTTGAATTTTGTCAAAAGTTTTTCTGCCTCTATTGTGATGATTGTATGGTTTTTCTCCTTCAATTTGTTAATATGGTTTATCACATTGATTGATTTGTGTATATTGAAGAATCCTTGCATTCCTGGGATAAACCCCACTTGATCATGGTATATGGTCCTTTAAATGTGCTGATGGATTCTGTTTGCTGGTATTTTGTTGAGGAGTTTTGCATCTATGTTAATCAGTGATATTGGCCTGTAGTTTTCTTTCTTTGTGACATCTTTGTCTGGTTTTGGTATCAGGGTGATGGTGGCCTCGTAGAATAAGTTTGGGAGTGTTCCTCCCTCTACTATATTTTGGAGTTTGAGAAGGATAGGTGTTAGCTCTTCTCTAAATGTTTCATAGAATTCTCCTGTAAAGGCATCTGGTCCTGGTCTTCTGTTTGTTGGAAGATTTTTAATCACAGTCACAATTTCAGTGTTTGTGATTGGTCTGTTTATTTCTTCCTGGTTCAGTCTAGGAAGTTTGTGCTTTTCTAAGAATGTGTCCATTTCTTCCAGGTTGTCTATTTTATTGACATAGACTTGCTTGTAGTAATCTCTCATGATCCTTTGTATTTCTGCAGTGTCAGTTGTTACTTCTTTTTCATTTCTAATTCTATTGATTTGAGTCCTCTCCCTTTTTTTCTTGATTTATCTGGCTAATAATTTATCAATTTTGTTTATCTTCTCAAAGAACCGGCTTTTAGCTTTATTGATCTTTGCTATTGTTTCCTTCATTTCTTTTTCATTTATTTCTGATCTGATCTTTATGATTTCTTTCCTTCTGCTAACTTTGGGATTTTTTGGTTCTTGTTTCTCTAATTGCTTTAGGTGTAAGGGTAGGTTGTTTATTTGAGAAGTTTCTTGAGGTAGGATTGTATTTTTATAAACTTCCCCCTTAGAACTGCTTTTCCTGCATCCCATAGGTTTTGGGTCATCGTGTTTTCATTATCATTTGTTTCTAGGGTTTTTTTGATTTCCACTTTGATTTCTTCAGTGATCTCTTGGTTATTAAGTAGTGTATTGTTCAGCCTCCATGTGGTCATATTTTTTACAGAATTTTTCCTGTAATTGATATCTAGTCCCATAGGTTGAGGTCAGACAACATGCTTGATTAGATTTCAATTTTCTTAAATTTACCAAAGCTTGATTTGTATCTTGATTTGACCCAAGATACGATCTATCCTGGAGGATGTTCCATGAGCACTTGAGAAGAAAGTATATTCTGTTGTTTTGGGATGGAATATCTATAAATATCAATTAAGTCCATCTTGTTTAATGTATCATTTAAAGCTGTGTTTCCTTATTTATTTTCATTTTGGATGATCCGTCCATTGGTGAAAGTGGGGTGTTAAAGTCCCCTACTATGATTGTGTTATTGTCGATTTCCCATTTTATGGCTGTTAGCATTTGCCTTATGTACTGAGGTGCTCCTGCGTTGGGTGCATAAATATTTACACTTGTTATATCTTCTTCTTGGATTGATCCCTTGATCGTTATGTAGTGTCCTTTGTTGTCTCTTGTAATAGTCTATTTTAAAGTCTATTTTATGTGATATAAGAATTGCTACTCCAGCTTTCTTTTGATTTCCATTTGCATGGAATATCTTTTTCCATCTCCTCATTTTCAGGAGATGTGTCCCTAGGTCTGAAGTGGGTCTCTAGTAGACAGCATATATATGGGTCTTGTTTTTGTATCCATTCATCCAGTCTGTGTCTTTTGCTTGGAGCATTTAATCCGTTTACATTTAAGGTAATTATCGATACATATGTTCCTGTTACCATTTTCTTAATTGTTTTGAGTTTGTTTTTGTAGGTCTTTTCCTTCGCTTGTGTCTCCTGCCTAGAGAAATTCCTTTAGCATTTGTTGTAAAACTGGTTTGGTGGTGCTGAATTCTCTTAGCTTTTGCTTGTCTGTTAAGGTTTTAATTTCTCCATCAAATCTGAGTGAGATCCTTGCTGGGTAGGATAATCTTGGTTGTCGGTTTTTCCCTTTCATCACTTTAAATATGTCCTGCCACGCCCTTCTGGCTTGCAGAGTTTCTGCTGACAGATCAGCTGTTAACCTTATGGGGATTCCCTTGTATGTTATTTGTTGTTTTCCCCTTTCTGCTTTTAATATTTTTTCTTTGTATTTAATTTTTGATAGTTTATTAATATGTGCCTTGGCGTGTTTCTCCTTGGATTTATCCTGTATGGAACTCACTGCACTTCCTAGACTTTCTTGACTATTTCCTTTCCCTTATTAGGGAAGTTTTCAACTATAATATCTTCAAATATTTTCTCAGTCCCTTTCTTCTTCTGGGACCCCTATAATAATTTGAATGTTGGTGCGTTTAATGTTGTCCCAGAGGTCTCTAAGACTGTCCTCAATTCTTCTCATTCTTTTTTCTTTTTTCTGCTCTGCGGTAGTTATTTCCACTATTTTATCTTCCAGGTCACTTATCCGTTCTTCTGTGTCAGTTATTCTGCTATTGATTCCTTGTAGAGAATTTTTAATTTCATTTATTGTGTTTTCATCATTGTTTGTTTGCTCTTTAGTTCTTCTAGGTTCTTGTTAAACCTTTCTTGTATTTTCTGCATTCTATTTCCAAGATCTTGGATCATCTTTACTATCATAACTCTGAATTCTTTTTCAGGTAGACTGCTTATTTCCTCTTCATTTGTTTGGTCTGGTGGGTTTTTACCTTGCTCCTTCATCTGCTGTGTGTTTCTCTGACTTCTCATTTTGCTTAATTTACTGTGTTTGGGGTCTCTTTTTTGCAGGCTGCCTGTTTGTAGTTCCCTTTGTTTTTCGTGTCTGCCTCCAGTGGCTAAGGTTGTTTCAGTGCATTGTGTAGACTTCCTGGTGGGGGGGACTAGTGCCTGTGTTCTGTTGGATGAGTTTGGATCTTGTCTTTCTGGTGGGCAGGACCGCATCTGGTGGTGTGTCTTGGGGTGTCTGTGACCTTTTTATGATTTTAGGCAGCCTCTCTGCTAATGGGTGGGGTCGTGTTTCTGTCTTCTAGGTGTTTGGCTTAGGATGTGCAGCACTGTAGCTTGCTGGTCATTGAGTGGAGCTGGGTCTTAGCATTGAGATGGAGATCTCTGGGAGAGCTTTCACCATTTAATACTATGTGGAGCCAGGAAGTCTGTGGTGGACCAATGTCCTGAACTCAGCTCTCGCACCTCAGAGGCACAGGCCTGACACCCGGTGGGAGCACCGAGACCCTGTCAGGCGCACGGCTCAGAATAAAAGGGAGAAAAAAGGAAAGACAGAAAGAAAAAAAATTAAATCAAATCAAATAAAGTTATTAAAATACAAAATGAAAAAAATATTAAAAATAAAAAGTAATAAAAAAAAGAAAAAAAAAGAAGGAAGGAAGAGAGCAACCAAACCAAAAAACAAATCCACCAATATTAACAAGCACTAAAAACTATACTAAAATAAATCAATAAATAAAAATGGACAGACAGAAGCCTAGGACAAATGGTAAAATCAAAGCCATACAGACAGAATCACACAAAGAAGCATATACATACATACTCAGAAAAAGAGAAAAAGGAAAAAAAATATATATATATATCTATAAAAGAGCAACAAAGTCAATAAGCAAATATACCAATGATAATAAACTCTAAATACTAAACTAAAATAAACGTAAAACCAGAAACACATTAGATGCAGAAAGCAAACCCCAAGTCTACAGTTGCTTCCAAAGTCCACCACCTCAATTTTGGGATGAGTTTTGCCTATTCAGGTGTTCCAGAGCTGCAGGGTACATCAAATTGATTGTGGAGATTTAATCCGCTGCTCCTGAGGCTGCTGGGAGAAATTTCCCTTTCTCTTCTTTTTGCGCACGGCTCCTGGGATTCAGCTTTGGATTTGGCCCTGCCTCTGCGTGTAGGTTGCCTGAGGGTGTTTGTTCCCTCCCAGACAGGACGGGGTTAAAGTAGCAGCTAATTAGGGAGCTCTGGCTCTCTCAGGCCGGGGGTGAGGGGTTGGGGGGGAGGGAGGGGTATGGAATGTGGGACGAGCCTGCGGCGGCAGAGGCCAACATGACATTGCAACAGCCTGAGGTGTGCCGTGTGTTCTCCCAGGGAAGTTGTCCCTGGATCACGGGACCCTGACAGTAGCAGGCTGCACAGGCTCCTGGGAGGGGAGGGGTGGATAGTGACCTGTGCTCGCACACAGGCTTCTTGGTGGCTGCTGCCTGAAGCTTAGTGTTTCATGCCCGTCTCTGCTGTCTGCGCTGGTAGCCGCAGCTCACACCTGTCTCTAGAGCTCGTTTAGGTGATGCTCTGAATCCCCGCTCTTCGCGCACCCGGAACAATGGTCTCTTGTCTCTTAGGCAGTTCCAGAGTTTTTCCCGGACTCCCTGCCAGGTATCTGTGGCGCACTAGCCCCCTTCAGGCTGTGTTCATGCTGCCAACCCCAGTCCTCTTCCTGGGATCTGAACTCCGAAGCCGGAGCCTCAGCTCCCAGCCCTCACCCGTCCTGACAGGTGAGCAGACAAGCCTGTTGGGCTGGTGAGTGCTGGTTAGCACCGATCTTCTGTGCCGGAATCTGTCCACTTTGCCCTCTGCACCCCTGTTGTTGCGGTCTCCTCCGTGGCTCTGAAGCTTCCCCCTGCCACCCCCGTCTCCACCAGTGAAGGGGCTTCCTAGTGTGTGGAAACTTTTCCTCCTTCACAGCTCCCTCCCAGATGTGCGGGTTCCATCCCTATTCTTTTGTCTCTGTTTTTTCTTTCTTCTTTTGCCCTACCCAGGTACATGGGGCGTTTCTTGCCTTTTGGGAAGTCTGAGGGATTCTGCCAGCATTCAGTAGGTGTTCTATAGGAGTTGTTCCACATGTAGATGTATTTCTGATGTATCTGTGGGGAGGAAGGTGAGCTCCATGTCTTACTCTTCCGCCATATTGAAGGTCTCTCCTGATATATCTAATTTTGACTAACTTTAAGAACCACTGGGCTTCCCTGGTGGCGCAGTGGTTGAGAGTCCGCCTGCCGATGCAGGGGACATGGGTTCATGCCCCAGTCCGGGAAGATCCCACATGCCGCGGAGCGGCTGGGCCCGTGAGCGATGGCCGCTGAGCCTGCGCATCCGGAGCCTGTGCTCCACAACGGGAGAGGCCACAACAGTGAGAGGCCCGTGTACCACAAAAAAAAAAAAAAAAAAAAAGAACCACTGATCCATCTAATCTTGAATAATATGCAAATTATCATATTTTGAAAAAAATTGATAATCAAATTTGTCAGTATAATAAAGGCATAATTTCATAGATGAAAACATTTTAAAATTTTAAATAAAACTGGAATGGTTTGTAGTGATTAAATACTGATAAAATTATGTAGCACTTATTAAAAATGTATATTCATTGTGTAAACTTCCACATTGAGTAGTTTTAATTCAGCTAAATATTTTTGTCCTTAGAGTATTTTAAACAGCTTTGAATTAGTTGTAATACATAGGAAGAACATGTAACAGAAATATAATAAAAATTGTCAAGTGTAAATTAATATGATTTAGAATAATCTAGCACTGATATAATGTTTTATAATATCTATTTCAGCAAATTTACAAATAGTTTTACTTTTTAATTGAACTTAAAAGAATTTTGCAAAAAGTGATAATTGCATGACTGATGAGTTTGATTTGTCAATCATTTTAAAAAATCTCCCCTTCCATTTTCACAATGAACTTTTATGCTGTTATCCAATTGAAATAATTGGGTTGACATTAAAGAAAGAAAAGTAAGTCAGCACTTGAAAGCTTAACACTAACTTGTTAATTACCCTATTAATTACACAATGAGAAATGACAAGCTGTAATTCCCTTTTCTGAAGTGTGGCTGAAGGTCAGAGAGCTCTTATTGGCATATTGTGAGACCAAAGGAAATGATATAAATTTTTTCTGTTAAATACCATCAGCTGTCATTGGAAACTCAGCCAAGGAACTAGATCAATGTTTTAAGCATAATCTTTAATATTCAGTTTTCATCTATTCTTAAAGAAAAGAGTACCTATTATATATTAAGAAGTAACTCGGTGTTCAATAGCAGAAAAACAAACAATTCAATTAAAGAATGGTCAGAGGATCTGAATAGAAGACATACAAATGCCCAACAGTTACATGAAAATATACTCAACATCACTAATCATCAGGGAAATGAAAATCAAAATCACAGTAAGATAACACCTCACATCTGTTGACAATAAATAGTAAGTGTTGGTAAGGATGTGGAGAAGAGAGAACCCTTGTGCACTGTTGGTGGAAATATAAATTGGTGCAGCCCCTATAAAAAACATTATGGCTGTTCCTCAAAAAAGTGAAAATAAAACTACTCTATGATCCAGCAATCCTACTTCTGGGTATCTAATCAAAACAATGAAATTAGAATCTCAAAGAGGTATCTGCACTCCTATGTTTATTGCAGCATTATTCACAGTAGCCAAGATATGAAAACAACCTAAGTGTTTGTCTATGGATAAATGGATAAAAATATGTATATGTATATGTATGTGTGTGTGTGTATATACATATATATATGTAAATATATGTATGTATGTAAATATATATATGTATATACACACACACACATACACATACATTCCATGAATATTATTCAGGCATGAGAAAGAAGAAAATTCTGACATTTGCAACATGGTTGGACCTTGAGGGTATTATAATAAGTAAAATAAGTCAGACAGAGAACGACAGATAGTATATGATCTCATTTGTATGTGAAATCTAAAAAAGCCAAACTCAGAGAAAGAGTAGAGTAGTGGTCACCAGGGGTTGGGGTGTAGGGAAGATGGGGAGATATTAGTGAAAGGGTGCAAACTTCTAGTTATAAGATGAATATGTTCTGGGGATCTAATGTACAGTATGGTGACTATAGTTAACAATACTGTATTATATACTTGAAAGTTGCTAAAAGAGTTAGATCTTAAGTGTTTTCACCTCCTAACCCCCAAAAAAGAAGAAATGGTAATTTTGTGAGTTAATGGAGGTATTAAGTAACCCTATTATGGTAATCATTTTACAATATGTACATGTATCAATTCATCATGCTGTACACCTTAAACTTGCACAAATTTATATGCCAGTTATATCTCAATAAAGCTGGGGGGAAAAAAAGAAGTAACATGGCAAAGATATTTGCATTTATATGTTAAAAGAAGCCGAATCTAAAGGACCTTCAAACACTGCCCAGGTCTTACCTTTTACACTTTTTTTTTTTGCTTTTACACTTTTGACAAAGGGTTCCTTATGCCTTTACACTACTGCAAAGGTCAAAGAGTATTCACAGAGGCTACTGGCAAACCAGAGATACACAGAATGGTTTTCTCTGCCTGCTAAACCAATAATTCTTGAAAGTCAATTGTTTTTTGTTATAATGGAGTAAATCTAAATTAGGCTGAGCAAATTTTACTCACATAGTGTGTAGGAACAGATAAACACATAGTGACCTAATGTGATATTGTTTATATAATTGTATATATATTATTTCCTCAGTACTATTTAATGTTGTATAATTTATTGTCACTATTTAGGAGATTAGGATGGGCTCTGAAAGACGGTAGAACTGACAGCATTATTTGTAACTCTGTTGGTCGTGAGTTTAGAGTAGAGATAGACTTAAACATGCATGCAGTGTTTAGTTGTAGTTGTCTTAAACCACATATAGAGCACCACAATATTGTATTCAGATTTTTTAATTTTTTAATTGTGGTAAAATACACATAAAATAAAATTTACCATCTTAACTAGTTTTAATTGTACAGTTCAATAGTATTAAGTATATTCACATTGCTATAAACCAATCTCCAAAAATTTTTCATCTTGCAAAACTGAAACTCTATACCAATTAAACAGCAATACCCCACGTCCCCTCCCCCGCAGCCCCTGGCAACCACCATTCTGTTTTCTGTTTGTATGAATTTGACTACACTGGATACCTCATTAAAGTAGAATCATACAGTATTTATTTTTTTGTGACTGGCTTATTTCACTAAGCATAATATCTTCAAGGTTTATTCATGTTCAGCATGTGTCAGAATGTCCTTCCCTTTTTAAGACTGAATAATATTCTATATTCCATTGTATGTAATTACCATATTTTGTTTATCCGTTCCTCTGTCAATAGATACTTCAGTTACTTCTATTTTTTTTGCTATTGTGAATAATGCTTCTATGAACATGGCTGTACAAATATCTCTTCAAAACCCTATTCTTATTCTTAATTCTTTTGGATGTATATACAGAAGTGGAATTGCTGGATCATATGGTTATTCTATATTTAATTTTTTGAGGAAATACCTTACTGTTTTCCATAAAAAATACAGCATTTTACATTCCTACCAACAGTGAACAAGGGTTCCAATTTCTCTAAATCCTCACCAACACATTACTTTCTTTCTTTCCTTTTTTTTTGTAGTAGCCATCCTGGTAGGTGTGAGCTAATATAGCATTGTGGTTTTGATTTACATTTCCCTAGTGATTAATCATGTTGAACATTTTTTCATATGCTTTTTGGCTTTTTGTATATTTTATTTGGAGAAATGTCTATTTAAGTCTGTTGCCCGTTTTCATATCAGGTGGTTTGAAATTTTGTTATTGAGTTATAGGAGTTCTTTATGTATTCTGGAGATTGTCTCCCTTATTGGATATATGATTTATAAATATCTTCTCTCATCCCGTAGATTGACTTTTCACTCTGTTTATCGTGTCTTTCGATACACAGAAGTTTTTGATTTTGTAGTCTTATCTATTTTTACTTTTGTTTTCTGTGCCCTTGGTGTCATATACAGGAAATCATTGCCAAATCAATGTTATGAGCCTTTTCCCCTATGTTTTTCTAATTTTACATCTTAAACTTAGGTCTTTAATCCATTCTGAGTTAGTTTTTGTATAATGTATAAGGTGAGGATCCAACTTTCTTCTTTTGCACATGGATATCCAGTTCTCTTAACACTGATTGTTGAAAAGACAGTCCTTTCCCCATTGAATGGTCTTGGTATCCTTGTTGCAAATCATTTGACTATATATGTGAGGGTTTATTTCTAGCCTTTCTATTCTATTTCATGTATCTGTCTTTATGCTAGTACCATACTGTTTTGATTAATGTAGGTTTGTGATACATTTTGAAATCAGGAAGTGTGAGACCTCTAAATCTGTTCTTTTTTTCAAGATTGTTTTGGCCATTTGTGATCTCTTGAGATTCCAAATGAATATTAGGATGGATTTTTCTAGTTCTAGAAAAAAACATCATTGGTATTTTGGTAGGGATTGCCTTAAATCTGTAGATTGCTCTGGATGAGGTACTCAGCTTTTCTAAATATAGGCAAATTTGAGTTGTATTAAATTATACTTTATAAATGATACCACATTTATTTTTTAATTTATTAGCCTAGTTGATAGACAGTCAACTAACAGACCCTTTATGGATTTCAGATTTCAAGGCAGTACATGTGGTCCTTCAGCTAAGTTTCACCATTCTTTAATTTGGGCTAACTTCTTCATCAGTTCTCAGTGTTAGATGGAGAGAAGTCATTTCTCATTACTCCTATAACATCATACTTAATTTGAAGATATATTTGAAGGTGACTATTATTTTTAAAATCACTTTTTCTTCATAAACTTATTTTATAATGATGATACATACTGATTAAATAAACTAATTTATTATGAAGTCCTTTATTGTCCAGAGAAGAACCAAACATGAGTAGGATGTTTCCTATTCTCCAAGTACTTAAAACCTGGTATTACAAATAAATTATAATACAGTAAATGCTAAAAGAGTCACATAAAAAGTGTTATGACAAAACAAAAAGGGAGATTAGCTTGTTAGAGATAGTAAATATAGCTGACATTTAAACTCAACATATGCTAAGGTTAGGTAGGCTAGGAAATTCAAAGGAACAGAGCTGTGAAACAGTGTGGTGAATTTGTAGCATGGTGACGTGTCTACTGTGATTGAAACACAGGGTGTGTCAGTGAGGGGTGTCCAAGAATAAGAACAAGTAGGTCAGAAGAGATCATGAAGTATCAGTCATGCCCTGAAACCAGAGCATATAAGCATTTTAGAAGTAACCCTGTGGAGAGAGCTGACCCTGGAGCTTGAGATGACTGAGTATCATCACTGGACAGGTTGGAGGCATAAGTAAGTTCCCAGGGGGGACACTAGGAATAATCTTGGTTTTGGCATCATAAGGTTGGTTAACAGGAATCTATAAACTTTCCAGGAAAATTAATATAATTAATTTTTAATTAAGTAGATTTTTAAAAATTATATAACATATTTTAGAACACTAAAAAGTTATTAATTAAGTTTTACAGTTACTAGTGCTATTCACCAAATATACCTGGCTCTGCTTTAGGCACAGGTCAGAATTGCATTTTCTCACACTCTTTGAAGCTAAGCAAAGTCATGTGATTTTCTTTCACCAATGAAATGTGAGCAACGGTACTGAATCACTTCCTTGTGGATGGTTTAAAAGCCAGCGATCAATCTGTCACATTTTCTTCCCCACGCCATGATGATGATGAGGGCAAGTGTCCAGACAGAGGTCCTGGAGCAACTACAATGTAGAGAACCACCATACCAATCCATGTTAGACAAGTTGTAGGAGAAACAATTAAACTTGCATGTTGTTAAGCCACTGAGATTTGAGCGCTGTTTTTAATCACAATATAACTCAGCCTGTCCTGACTGCTAGAAAAAGTAAGACATATTGGCTGTAAAAAGACTTGATAACAAAGAGCAGAGGGAAAAAAAGACTTAAAATCCACAGCAATCTTGCCAAAAAGAGGTAAGGGCCATGAAGTGTTTTGATGTTTACCTCTTAAACTATATTTGTTATTATGTAGAAGTTTAATTCATCATGTCAATTATGAATTTAATTGTGACAGATGTTCACTCTGCTAAAGTTATACACTACTGCTCTCCCTTTTAGGAGGTTAGCTTTTCTGTCAGTTACTGTTGGGTTATGATCCAGCTTATAATCATAAGGCTATAGGTTTTTGTCCCCAAATGTGTCAACTGGCTATCATCAATTTCTCCCTTAAATGGAAAACATGATACATAACTGGGTTGTTTTGAATTCACGTGAGACAGCATATGTAAAATAAGTGTCACACAGTGAGCTAAACAATGAATGCTAGAGGGGCTATATTAAGATTTTAAAATGTCTAATAACCTTAAGATATAAACCATTTTTGTTCAAATAAACTGGAGCATAGGAGCAATAATATAAAAATTCTCCATCTACCCTAAGCAAGTAAATGTTATGTTGTGCTTTAAAAAAAATATGAACTCATTTGACTTGTTGAACATTTTCTTTATAGAACTTATTTTATAAGGTGATGATATTTTTTACTGCACTATTAGCTAATAAACATCCTGAACTTCATTGCTCTTGATTAGTCCTTATTGTCCCTCTAAGAATTTTGATGTCAATACAGTATTTTTATTTTTTTTTTATTTTTTTAAGAGTTTTTTTTAAAGATTTATTTATTATTATTACATTTTTGGCTGTGTCAGGTCTTAGTTGCCACACGCAGGATCTTCATTGAGGCATGCAGGATCTTTCCTTGCGGCTCTCAGGCTCTTGGTTGTGGTACGCCGGCTTCTCTCTAGTTGTGGCATGCAGGTTTTCTCTCTCTAGTTGTGGCCCACAGGTTCCAGGGTACATGGGCTCTATAGTTTGTGGCACTCAGGCTCTAGTTGAGGAGTGTGAGCTCATAGTTGTGGCATGCGCATGGGGGCTTAGTTGCCCTGTGGCATGTGGGAGTTTAGTTCCCTGACCAGGGATCGAACCTGCGTCCCCTGCATTGGATGGCAGATTCTTTACCACTGGACCACCAGGGAAGTCCCAAGACAGTATTTTAAAATTGCATTAATATATACTTATTTTGAATGTAAGTAACACTTCTGCTCTTCACCGTCTCTTCTAACACTAGGGTCAAGTATAAACAATTCAGCTTTGTTATGGAAGCCTTATTACATATAAATGATATTTGCAAATTCTTTTTTGTGATCAAACCTATCACAACTTAGTGCTTGCAACAGTATTCTTCTGTCTCTGCCACTTCTTTTTAAATTGCATTAGAAAAAAAATAATGTGGGATTTCCTACTCTTCTCGTAGACTTTTAGTTTTTTGCTTCTCTCCTCAATAAGTCTTTCCAGGGCATTTGTCTTCTTTAGCCCTGTGTCCTCACCTGGAACAGGACCTGGTAGATGCTTATATGTATATTTGTTGAGTGAACAAATGAGTAAATTCTATACAGTTATAGGGTCCAAGAATCTATGTTCTGATACAACTACATGTCCCACTTGGATTTCAAAGGAAAAGTTTATGTTATTTTCATGATAATTTAGTTATAATTCTGCATGTCTATTTCAGAAAATGCAAGATTTGTCTAAATCTAGTCAATTCTTATCTCCTGGCCTTATGAAAAAGTAAAAAGTAAACATAACCACAAAAAGGCATGAAGAAACCTTTGTGGGTGATGGAAATATTTACATTGATGGTAGCAATGATTTCATGATTCAAAATTAATCAAATTTTATATTTAAATATATGTACTTTAGTTCAGTTATATCAGAAAAAATTGAAAACAGAAAACAAAACAAGTAAGAATAACGTATCAAATTGCTTTCTGTTATAACTGCAACATTTCTGTAGGTATTCTGTCCCTACATTTAAAGATTTGCGAAAGATATCACTACAGAAAATTGAGGATAACTTTTGAGATTCTTTGTCAGCAAAATACAATACACTTCTTGCCAGATAGAGAAATTAAAAGTGCTACATTTCTATTTCTGCCAATGTCACCTTAAAATTCCCAGTCTTCAATCAGGAATATATGGAACAGAGAAAACAGAGACATTTGGAGAGGAAATTATCCCATTACTATTAATACAGAGAAGAGACGAGAAAGATGTGATGTGTAAGAGATAAATATCAATATTAATCATCATGATAACATTGCTATTGAGAACTTGCTGCATGACAGCACACATTCCTCATTTTCTACTTTCACAACTCTCTCTTATTGTTCCCATGTATACAAATGTGGGATCTGAGTGGTAGAGACATTAAGAAACTTTCCAAGGTAAAATACTGTTAAATGTCAGAATCAGGATATGAATCCCAAATGTTGAATCCAGCACTCCTGTTCTTCATTAAATTTCTCTACCTTCTCACAACAGACACAAGTAAGGAAAAACCAAGGAACCGCAAGTGAGGGGTGACAACAAAAGAAACAAACTTCTCTATGTACTGGCGGGTGAGGAGGGACTTAGTATCTGAAGCTAAGCGAGAGTCCAGGGTCCACAGTTAGCTCTGCATATCTCTGCACGGCTATGCTCCAATGTAGACAGTTGACTCCGGGTGAGAAAGTGCTAAGGCCTGCAGAAAGCACTAAACAGAAGTCATAATATGAAATGATTTTTGTAACTTTTGCACTATATACATTTTTGAGGACCCAAAGTGTTCACCAAGGCTATATAGAAGGGCACATTAAGCCATGGTTTTGTTTTATGAGACCAAGAAACTACAGCCAGACAAACAAAAATAGGAGATAAGCAGAGATGAGTAAATGGTATATAGTATCTCCATTTTACAGCAGGTAAAGATTAGATCTGAACCAGCAGACTGTCACTATAAAAAGGATGCATAATGCTCCTCTAACAACTCACTCAGTCATTTTGCTTTTTTTTAACTTAAGATGAATAGCCTCTGCTGTATTGTAAAAGGGCAGGCAAAGTAAAGTCAGATAATGGAAAATCTACCTAAATGCCTGGAATACACATCTTATGGATGAGTACATAAGGCATTCAGCATGAGAAGCAGAAGGCAGAATTACACATTATTGTGATGTGCTAAGTGCCAGTCTCAAATATCCATTGCTTAGGCCAGAGTTTCTTGTCCTCGGTACTTTTGACATCGGGACCAGGTAATTCTTTGTTGTAGGGAGTGGTCCTGTACCGCTAGATGTCATTAACAGTCCCAGCCCCTGGTTATGATAATCAAAAATGTCTCTAGACATTGCCAAATGTGCCCTGGAGGCAACATCACCCCTGATGAAGACCCACTGGTTTCTCCTAATCTATTCCCCTGCATTGTTTTTTGTTAAATACATTGCAGACTTGCAATAGAGATAGGCGGCAACTTCAGGTATGTTATGGCTTAGAAGTCTATAGCTTAGAAGCTAATATACATAGCTCAGGATAATTAGAATTGGGCTAATGGTGTCTCTGTTCATTGGTCACATAAAAATTTGTTAATCACCAACTAAATGCCTGTCATTGTTTCAGGTTCTGGAGGTATAAAAATAAAGTACATATTTGAGATTTGAATTAGATCAAGGATTACATAAACTATTCATTCATCCAGAGTTTCCAAGGTCTACTCTTGTATTCTCTTAGAGGATCAGAAATCACAAATTGTGGGCCTTATTACGTCATATCTATGTAGAGATATTTTCCCTGGGAAGTGGATATGAGAATTGCCTTTAAAACTATTTTTTAGTGTTTTTTCTTTTAAAGTTATGAGCCAAGATACTATATACCATGCTATTCAATGTCCTTAACGCAGAGACTTACATGATAAACTAAGGCTTGGGTTCAATGCTATAAGGATTGTTTATCAACCTGTGATTCTATGTATTTATGGTTTGAGATAATAATAATTATACTTTAAAAATTATTTTTATTTTTAGAGAATGGTAGAAGGAACTAAACATTCTGAGTAACTGCTGGAACCATTCTCTTTCCAGAAGTTCCTTTCTGACTACTTCCCCCCTTTCACTTCTCTCCAAGAAAGTAGTTCAGGTCCAGGAGTATAAACAAATAAATAAGTAAAATAATAGTGCCAGAAACTGTGATACATATTTTGTTTCTGTCATCTAATTTAACCCTTGCAGAAAACATAGGGAAATCACAGGGATCAAAAAGGACGTAAATAAGTTTTGTAACTTGCCCAAGGTCACACATTAATTAATATCCACGTCTGGATGAATCTAAAGTTCATGCTTTTGCCATTCTACCACTTGGCCTCTGGGCCACAGTAGATTGAGATAATATTAAGAATGTTTAGCAACCAATTTCCTCATAGGCAGTAACCAACAGCTGGTGCAACTTGGAGATGTTTACTAGATGATGATCAGACCTGACTTTCATAGATGACCCCAGTCCACTTACAAGTACAAGCCACATTCAAGCTTCTACCTGTATTCTCATAAACGATTAGAACTGAGTCTCATTCCTAAACCACTCTGGACATCCTCCCCATAATGAACTTGGAGAGTTTAAGATTTATAGCAAACAAGTGAATGATTTTGTAAAATGTTCAAGGCAGGGGTCACCCTGCTTCAGGGTAGGGTCAAGGAAATCAGACCAGGTGTCAGCCAGGAGTCAAGGGATAAAGCCCAGAGTACAAGCCCTGTATCACCGACGGCTGACACCCATTGGCTGAGAAAGGGAAGAAAAGGAGGTTATATATGTGAGAAGGAAGACGGTATAGAAGGCTGGAGATAGCCAGCCAAGGGGGTCCTCAGCCCATTTTTAGATGAATTTAGATACTTAAATTCTCCTTAACCTTCCAGGGAAGACAGAATTTTTCAGATCACAACTGAAGAGCAAAGGTTTAAAATACTAATAATCCCAAGAGGAGAAACGTATTAGAAACCAGGTAGTAAGGATGTCAGTCTAAATGACCAGAAACATGTCTTCCTCTGTTTAGCTAGAAGGAGAAGAAAAAGCCTGCAGTCCATTTGGTTCCTGAGGCACTGGAGAGGTCAACAGTGGGAGGGAAGGGACTGGAGGAGAGTCTTGGGGCACAGATAAATTTTATCCGCTTCTCTTTCAGTTTAGCCTTCAACTGCCCCTGAAAAAAGTGCTCAATGGACAAAGAGAAGCTGTACCAAAAATTGCTTCATCTCCTAAGTGGCTGCACTTACGGACAGCTGATGCAGGGGTGGGATGCATTAACAGAATGTCAGCTCCAGCCCAAAGACAAAGTGACAGTTGGGAAGCCGGGGGTTTCTTTGAAGAGACCCTAGCCTGCATCTCACAGCACCCGCTGCCCCTCTTTGCTCCATTAGAAATAATCACTCCTAAGTGGCCCATCATCAGTGTCAGCATGATTTTTTCACATTTACTAAAAGCTTTTCCCTTGGCCCACTTATATTTTTTTCTTCTGTTTCTTAGTAACTGTTTAATTCCCTCCCCTCTTTATTTTGCAGTGAACTGACTTGAAAAATCTGATTTGAAGTGGGGCTTCCAGACTGATTTCTTGTTTCCTTCTTCTGTACACCCACCCCTAGCACCTAGTAACAGCCACTGCATATGCATTAACCAAAATGCCCATTAGTGGGACATAGTTTTGTACTTTTGTAGACAAAGAAGAAAGAGACCTTCAGTTGGAATGAACTCTTTTTGTATTTCTTTTTGGCAACAAATAGCTTCCTTTTAAATTCAGAAATGCAGTGGCATTGAGGCCCTAAATTGCTCTCTTCTGAAATGTTTTACTCCCATCTTCACTTTCCGAGATTATGATCAGTTTTCTTCCAGAGTGAATTATTCAAATTGAGCCCAGTCTTCTGAATCCTTAGAAAAGACAATATCTTAGCACTTTGGGCCTATTCTACTCACTTATCACTTGGCACGTTCTGCCTGGTACTGGCAGACATTCTTTTTTCCAACATATAATTTATTTCCCCAAATGGACTGCAAGCTCCTCAAGAATAAAGATCACGTCATTCATTCATTCATTCCACAAATGTTTTTGAACCTCCACCAAGTGCTAGACATGCTCTAATCACCTGAGATACATCCAAGAAATAATCAGACAAAAATCCCTGCCTCTATGGAGTTTATATTCTAGTGGAAGAAGACAGAGAATAAGTAATTAGTGTCATAAATATGTAAATTATAGAGTAAGATAGAAGGTGATAAGTGCAACACAGGGGGGAAAAAACAGTGTAAGAGGAATCTGAAAGTAGAAAAGAAGACTACAGTTTTAAAATAGGGTGGTCAAAGTAGATGAGAGAGTAAGCCATGCAAATAAATAGGAGAGGAGCGTTACAGGCAAAAGACATATTCTAAGGTGGAACTGGAAGAATGGCCTTGCCGTCAGCTAACTCTGGGAAGACTGTGAATGGGACAGCATGTACCGCTGTGGATAAGTCAAGTTCCAGGTGTTTGTTAACAGCCAGAGATGTGATGGAGTAGACAGTTGGATAAAGGAGTCTGGAGACCCAGTAGAGTCTGGACTGGAATATTCATTCGAGAGTAGTGTTAAAGCCATAAAACTGGGTGAGATCACTAAAAAGAGACTGAGAGATGAAAAACGATGGTCTGTAAGACAAGAGGAAATCCAAGGGCATTGGGGTATCCTGGAAGTCAGTGAAGATATCCTATCAAGGAAGCAGGGAGTGATATTGCTGATATTAAGTGAAATGAAGGCTGAGACTTGACCATGGAATTCAGCAACCTGGAGATCCTTGGTAACCTTGACAGGGATAGATTCAGTGGAGCGGTGGGAACAAAAGCCTGATTAGAGGGAGTTTACATGAGAGTGGAAGGTGAGAAATCAGAGCCTGTGAATATAGATAGCTCTTTCTAGGAGCTTTCTTACAAAAGAAAGCAGAGGGATGAGGTGATAGCTGGTGGAGAAATTAGTGTCAAGAGAATATTTATTTAAAGTTAAATAACAGCCTGCTTGTATTCTGAGGAGAATAAGCTAGCAGAGAAGAAAGATGTGATGATGCAGGATTGAGAGGAGAATTATGGCCAATTGTAACGATATGAAGGAAGTGTGATTTTTCCTAGCAGGGAGCATAGCAGTCTCCCCAAAGGAGAGACCTGATTCGTGATTGCTTTGATAAGCCCACTTGGCAGCTGGACCTCCAGGCCTTCTCTGTCAGCTGGTTCTGATGATTGAACACCTAAAGAGAGAGTTTATGTCTGCTCTGGGAAAGAGGGAGAGAAATGGACAAAGCATGAAGGGAAGAGCCAGAAATGCTTTGGAAGAGACTGTGTGTCACGTGACCAAGAAGAGAGCCGAGGGGATTTTTGGAGTGTGGTGTGGCTGTGATATAAACCTCTCCCCTGTCTTTCCTACTGACTTTTCAGTGGAATCTGCATGTGTAGGTTTTCTTTTGGAAACTATAAAAATGTGCTGAAAGTTGCGTCAAGATTGTAAACAGATTTAAAGAGTGAAAGCAGAGCCTACCTGTGGAAAGACACCACATCCAGGTTACATAGCTGATTCCTCCCGCCAGACCTCCATCATCATTGCTTGCCCCAGCTCTCGTTTATTTTATACCAAATTACCCACTCAGAGCATTATACCTGCCTCATTCTTCTAAGTCTGGCCTGACAACATACACCCCAGACTCCTAACTTACATACCTGGTTCTGACTATTCTGCGCTGTCATCTTAGCCTAGCTAGGGGCATAGCCTCTGCTTACCTTTTCCCCTCGTCTCCCACCACCATATTTCTTCCTTGTTCACTGAAGACAAACCGAACTATTTGAAGTTCGCCAAACTCACCATGCTGTTACCAGTGGCTTTGTACATTGTTTCTTCTGTCTGAAATAGTTTTCATCTTCTCCAAGAGTGACACCCCCTCTTTGCCTATTTAACTCATGACTTTAAAATTTCATCTAAAACATCCTTCTATTGGAAGACTGTCCCTGCCTCTGCATTTCCCTCATTGTAGTACTTGCAACTGATGGTTTATTGTCCATCTCCCCCATCAAGCTGGGAGGTCTCTATCATCCTGGCTTCCATGGTGTTCTATGCACCTAGGATAGGGTCTGTTACATGGTAGCTGCTTAATAAATACTTATCGTAAATCAAATAAATATACTGAAATTTGTGAATACCAAGCCAAGTAGCTTAACATAAGCCCTGACCTCATACAAGTTGGGTATAAAGTTCATCTGCTGCTCTAAAACCAAGGTCATTGTGTCTTATAGAGACTCTCTAGTACCCACAACCATACCAAGTTACAGCTGGGATCTTGATGTTTGTTTGTTTTGTTATGTTTTTCTTTTCCCCCCAGTCCTCTATTGGAGTTAAAGACTGATTGCTTCTGAGTTACAACTAATTTGACTGGGGCCTAACCCCCAGCTTAATTCTTTCTGCTGCTCTCTAATCCCCTCCCACTAAAAGAGTCATTGCACACGTTAGGTAGCTGGCCTGAGACCTCTAGAGCCTGTATGGCTGGTAGACCAAGATTGCACAGCATCGGCTGTTGCTCCACTCTTCTCACTCCGGTTCCTCACTGAACCCTGTGACATATTCAGAACCAACACCAGCCCACATTAAAACAACTTCATGATTTAGATTTAAGCTTCAAGTTGAGAGAAGGAGCTATGCTTTTACCGCATTGCCTCAGCCATGCTATTTCCAGCTTCCACTCTGCTCCTCTTCCACACACCCACGGTGTCCCTACAGCTCATGGATGAGGCCTGGTTGCAGATCCACACAGGCCTCTGTGCCATGTGTCTGACATTGGCTCTGCCCTGATTTCCATCTTCTGAACCTCCACACACCCAACCCACTTCTCTATTTACCTCTTCTCTGCAATCTTTCCCAGTTTCCTCTCTTCACCTTGCATGCATTACTCTCAGCTCTTCTTTGTGTTAAGATCATGTATTTTGTTGCAGTTTTAAATTTTATTAAGAAATTGGAACTGCACATGACACATGTATGGGGATTGAATGTCCTGGTGTTACTAACTTTGACCTTTGAATACTATGAAAACTGTGGCTAAGGAACTTTGAATGACAAATTAGTGATTCTCATTCTAATTCTAATAAAAAGGTAACGGTTTTCAGGGTGCCTCTGACTTCAAGGTACTTATTTAATGCCCCTTTCTTTTCTTAAGTCGCAAGTTCATAGGTTTCCTTCAATACTCCCACACGGTCCAAACACATACATACAGTAAGACTGCTAAGAGTGTTTTAGATTTGAGGACATGAACTGCAGAGTCTGTGTTCTGCCCAGGAAGTCTGATACATGAATTTCTTGTAGAGTAGGAATTTTTTGTAGAAACTTATTCCACCTATCATGTAAATGGCTAAGTATTCTTCTTAATATTATTCTTAAGGCAAATCGTTACATATTTTGACAGGTTTGGCAAAAAGAAACAGAACAGCCCAACCTAATTGAGCTCATTTTACCATCTATTCTTAAGAACAGTTGCTCATAAGAAAAATATAGCTGTGCTGAGTACAAATTCCAGCTCTGTCACTTATTAGATTTAAGCCATTTTCAGCTGGCTCAAATCCCTGTGCCTCCTTTTCCTGTAAAAAGAGGAAAAAATCCCTTCAGAATTTTTGTGAAAAATTAGTAAAAACACTAATTTTGTATATAACAAGTGATTATAAATATTATCAAATATCATTATCAAAAATCCTCTGAGTTGCAAAAGAATGAAAACAGGTAATGAACAGTTTATTTTTTACTTTGTTTTTTATGTTTAGGATGCGTCTCAATGGGCCATAGAGACACAAATAAGGGAGCAACCAATGGAGATGTCAAGATAGCATCATACTGATAGGGAACAGGGGCAAAAAACAATCCAAGTGTGTGTTTGGTGTATGTGGGGTACTGACTAGATCCTGTGTTCAGGAATTCCACGTGGACTGACAATCTAGGACTACTGCTTATTAGCAGTTATGGGAGAGGCTATGCAATGCATGAGCTTATTATTTGAGAAAGATTTAGTAGAGAAGGACTTCTCCTTCATCTTAACAAGACTGAACAATTCTTAGATGATTTATGGGAAAGTGGGAAGGATTTGAAAAGCAATAGAAATAGCAAGTGATAATCAGAGGCCAAAAAAATATGCAAGATAATAAAAATGAAAGAAAATATAAAGTTTAAACTCTAAAAATATCTTGGAATAGAAATTTTAAAATAGATTTATGCTTAAATACAATGGCAGATTTTATGTTGGTATAACAAACAGATGGCAAATAGAAGAGTTTTGCTTCCCAAACTCATTATGGACGAATAAAATTCAACATGCAGAACACCTCTATATGTACCATTGTCACTGTTAAAAGTTGGGAGTAAAGTACTTTGGAAACACCTGGAAATTGTCACCCTTTGAGAATTAAAACTATGAAATCAAAACATAATGAATGAGAATGAAAAGTTGTGAAGCTACCTTAGAAGTCAGAATGCCTCCCTGGTAAGCAAGATTTGATTATATCCTGTCTGAAGATACTTGACATATCCGAAGAAAGGATATATCCATCAGAAAGAGGATTAGTGAGATATTTGAGTTCTTTAGGCAAAAATAGGAAAACACATGTGACGCATCTAAAAAATGTTATGGAAAATAGATTCTTAGTTGATTTACTACCAACAAGATCAGCCTTACTGGATTCCAAGTTTGAATACTGGCTTTGGAGGAAGATTTCCAGGATTTGAATATGGCTTTGAGACTTACTAGACATGAGACTTTGAACATAATAACCCCCATATCAGTGTCTTCATCTCATCTGCAAACTGGGGCTGACAATATTACCTCTTCGCAGAGTTCTTACAAATAAAACACAAACACAAATACATGCTGTGATTATTACATTCATTGAGCCAATCCCCTTTGTTCTGATCCCAAACTAATATTAAGTAAACTTCAGATTGCTATACGGTTTCTCATGTAATTTGAGAATGCTGGGGCCATGCAATTCAAGTTTTACCATGCCTGTGACAGATACATTTCTCATAAATTAATAGATTCGATTTCTAGTGTTGTGTCACTCTCACGACCTTGAATAATGTGAGTCCATTATGTTAGCAATGTGGCATGTGTTTCAGAGCAACATAAAGGTCTTTTGAGCTAAAGTCAAAATTTAAAAATTCAACACATGTTGCCTCACTTAAGGATGTAACTAAATTCAATGACAATTCTTCTTTATAAGAAATTCTGTCTCCAGAGAAATAGATAATAGAGAATGTGTACAGATACATGGTAGGACATTAGCAAAATCAAGGAAAAGGGGAGAGTGTAGAGAGAATGTCTCCTGCTGTTCTCTCATTTATGCTGATAGAGGCTAAAACACAAGACAACTTCCTTTCCACTAATACCCTTGACTATTTCAATGTCCCCTAGTGTATCACCCACAGATTCATCCTTGGGTACATAACCAAAGTGATCTTTTAACTGCAAAATTTGTTCATGTCATTTGCCTTAATTTATTCAGTGATTCCATAGTGGGCAGGGGAGGCACACCTAACTTCCCAAGTCCCCCAACTTCCTCACCCTTGGGGTGGAGCCAAGGCTAATGTTCATACCTTAGGGTTAAGTCAGTGCCCCTGGCTACAGTTGATTAGATCAAGGGTTAACACAGCTGGGCCAATTAGATCCTCTCTCCAGGAATTTTGAGTTGGAACCAAGAGAGATTAGTTGGTCCCTGCCAGCTGCTGAATGTATAACAAATAAACTCAGGAGTGAATTTGAAGCATGGCCATGTCTCCTGTGTGAACTGTGAAGAATAGAAAACTGGTCTCATTAGAAAGACCAGAATGAAGCAGACACATAAAAAAGAACGGAAGTGAGAGATGATGATATCTTAATAACCTTGCTCCTACTTGTTTCTGTTTCTAAGGAATGACTGAATTCCCACATTGGGGTTTCATGAAACTACCTGAATTTTTCTAATAATTCTTCATTTCTGCTTAAGCCAGCCTGAATTTTTTTTTTTTTTTAATACTTGAAACTATGAAGTTTCTTCACTTAGAAAGTGCATTCTAATATGGTGCCCTTCATAACTGGTTCTTGCCTATTACTGGTCCAGCTTCACCTCCCACTTTGTTACAGCTTATATTCAATTTTCCAGCAGTACCCACCAAATAACTCACATGATTTTTGAACTTTCCATACTCTCATATCATCAGATTTTCTACCTGCAGTTTCCTCTTCCTACAAGTACATCCATCCTTTTCCACCTGCCAAATGGTTACCCCTCCTTAGACATTCTATCCCGACCACTTCCATTGTACTTTAGAGACTCTCATATTATTATACATAATTCATTGTAGAAAAATGATTTGCATGTCTATCGCCCCACTATCCTATAATCTCATAGATGGCAAACATCTACTGTTTATGTTTGGTATTTCACTTCTGCATTCCCAATTCAGTTCACATAATATGTGCAGTCATGTGTTCCTGATTTATTCACATCTTTCAACCTTTCATAAGATAAAATGTATGTTTCGTGAACACAATTGCTAAAGGCATTGGTGGTTAATGGTATTCTTTTCTGGAGCAAAAAGATAAAGTAAAACCTGAGCTCCTGAAGAGTCACATTCTACTTGGCATTCTCACCAATACACAGTAGTTTTGGTAATTATTGTTAGTCACTGGCCCACCACAGAACATTTCTTAGGCTGTTTCATCAGTGTCAACTTTAAATCATATTTGATGTATATGGATAAAACCAGTAATAGCAGCATCCTGGGATAGAGCCAGAATAAGAGCTGTGAAGGATCATTTGCTGTTTCATAAGTGCACTGACCTGGACACAAGTGGGAATTAAAAAAACAGCAGGCTACCTAATCAGCCACCTGATTAGGTCTGGAGAGCTGAAGTTGGGTTATCACAAGCTGAGAGGGCAGGTAGAGTGACAGAAGGATGGGTGTACATTTTAGCAGGATCATCTTGAGACAAAGGAACCTGTAATGTGACCATCAGAAATGAACAATGAGGTGTGCCAATTCCTCTGGGGGTGGGTCAGTAACATTGTCAGGGCAGCAGGCAATGAAGTACCTATGATGAAGGATGAAGAATGCTGTGACCTAAGAGGAGAACTGCACAGAACTCCTGGTTTGCCTAGGACATTCCTGGGTAATGCTTGTTTTCCTGTACTAAATACTATGGACTTACCTCTACCCTCTTAGACTCTTTTTTTTTTTAAATTTTATATTGGAGTACAGTTGGTTAACAATGTCATGTTAGTTTCAGGTATACAGCAAAGTGATTCAGTTATACATGTACATGCGTCTATTCTTTTTCAAATTCTTTTCCCATTTAGATTATTACAGAATATTGAGCAGATTTCCCTGTGCTCTTAAAAGGGCCCCAGTTTGATAAAAAAGATCATACAGTGACTAATTATAAGCAACCACTGAATCAAAATATCAGCAAACTGTGGTCACAAACCAAAGTACAGTCATCCTTTTTAGAGAGTTTCTAAAGCATTGCTGTGCTGTGTTTTTGGGTTGCCTTTGTTTGTGTGTTTACCCAGAATCCCTTTGAGGAAATCTTCTTAGTCTTTGGCTCATGCAAGCCTGGCTTTCTTCCCCCCAACCCCAAAACTCATCTAACTTCATCCCTCCTACTCCCACCAAATAACCCCAACCTGGGCCAAACAGAGTCCCTCGCAGGACTTTGGCAGAACTTTTGAGGCAGATTTCTTTATGAGTGTGAGATTCTGTTGGTCATCTGTGCCATCAAGTGAGGAAATGTCAAGAGGTAATGAAGGCAACATAGAGGAGGAAAAAACTGAGCAACAAAGAGTTCCTGCCTCCAACCAGGCCCAGAGTTTATTTTCAGTTATGGGAAGCAGTGAACTCCATTTCTGCTCAGCGCAGTATGAATTAGATCTGCACATATTACCAAAAGAGTTCTGAGAAATACAACTGCCTTCTCATTAAACTGTCCAGCTTTTTACCTGCCCTGTCTCATTACACCAGGCAATCAGGCAATTAGCACTCAGAATACACAACCCAGTATTTGGAAGACAAAGTCCTTATCTCCCATCCTGGCTCCAGCAAGTTGCACCAGGAACATGGCTCTAAAGGCTGCTTGTCACAAGAATGGAGGTTGGGGGATTGTAGTGCATCCCCCGTTTTGAACTTGAGACTTCTGGTTATAGCTCTGCGACCCTGCCTAGTAAGACTGCACATCTAGATGGACTGGTTGTCTGGAAGTACAGTGTTTCCCTCAACTTGGCCTAGAGAATCACAAGCCACTGATAATGTGTCTCATGCTTTAGAATTCTTTATGTATTGAGTCAAGCCTAAGGACTTCGGATTTCAATGGCCACTGAGCATATTTCCTCTTAACTGCCCTCATAGTATCCAGGCCTATACTAACTAAAACTGTTCTGTATGTTCTGGCTTCTTCATTCCCACCTTTCCATCTTAAAAGATCCAGAGTACTGACTCACCAGACTTATGAAATAAACACCATAGGCTATGAATTGCTACTGGCTACACCTGGATATAAAAATATGTAAGGGCAGTGCTACTTAGGAAGCTTTTACAGTCCATTTGAGAGATCATAATAGCTCAATCCAGTGTATTAAAAGTAGTAAGAGTTGACAGCTTTTTATGTACATTTGAAGGTAGATTTGATAAGATTTTCTAATAAATTGGATGTGAGGTGTGCTAGAAAGAAAGGATTAAAGATGACATCAAGGTTTTTGGCCTATCTGGAATGATAAAGAGTTGCCCTTATCATAGGTGGGGACAATTGAAGGAGGAACACTTTTGGAGACTGAGGAGATGAAGAGCCAATTTTGGAATGCTTTTTAGTATTTACTGTACATCAAGGTAGAGATGTTACTTTATTCAGGAGACCCCAAGATCACCCTCAGGTTTGATAATTCACTAGGACAACTCACAGAATGGCCAAACCCTGTTATACTCACTGTTACAATTTATGACAACAGTTTATGACAAGGATACAGAATAAGTTCAGCCAAAAGAAGAGGCACACAGGTCCACACTCAGGTTCCAGTCGTCTTCTCCCAACAACTGGATTTGTAGGCAGTACCAACTTTTCCAGGCAACAATGAGTGACAGTAGGCATGGAGTATCACCAACCAAGAAAACTCACTGGAGCCTTGGTGTCCAGAGTTGTAACTGGGGCTTGGTCACGTAGACACAGTTGACCACTTGCTTGGCTGACCTGTAGGTCACTATCCCCTCCAGAGGTTTAGCTGATATCTCATGACCCAAAGCCCCTACCATAAATTACGTTGTTAGATATTCGGTGTGGTCCAAGGCCTCCAGATAAACAAAGTTCTCTTATTGGGGCTTAGAGATTACCTCCCAGGAGCTAAGTGCACAGGCCAGACCTCTCTGTGGGTAAGGTTTATTCTTTACTATGCAACTGTCAAATAGGAAAGTTAATTTAAGCGTCTAGAGTTCAGGAAAGGGGTCGGCAAGAGATATAAATGTGGAAATCATCAGCGTAAAGATGGAGTGTTAATTAGGTTCCTAGCAGGAAGCAGACTTCCCTTAGATACTTGAAATGAAGAGATTTTGATAGAGCCCACTCACCAGGTTACAGGGAGGGTTCAGGGAGCAAATAGGGCCTGTTGAGGCACACATGTCACAGCAGTCTCTGAGTTCCAAGATAGTGGTTACCAGAAACTGATAAGAAGTGTTAAAATGTTCCAAGCACAGTACTAAGTGATTTCTGTGCATTAGCTCATTTGATTTTTCCTATATGGTTTATAATTACTATTATCACATTTTTACAGATGAGAAAATCAAGTGTAAGATATTTAAATATCTTTGTCTATAGTCATTTAGTAGAACGTTAATGATGTGGCATTCATGTCTGCCCGATGCAGACTGCCATGCCACAATATGGTTCAGAAGTTTGGCGTCATGATGCAACAGACAAGATTAACCTAAGAAAGGGTTTCATATATGTTTGAAAGGGTTTCAACCTTTGTCCATGACTAATCTGCTAAAGGTTATTCAGGGATTGCCAGTTAGTGATTTCCCACTTAGTCTTTCCTGGGAAGCTTCTGCTTTGTTAGATCAGTGTCGTGAGCCCTTGTGGTATGGGCTTTACAAATGGGAGCCAAGCAGAAAAAACAAAAGCATCATGGCCAGATTCTCCTCGGAGGAGAAGTCAGGGCAGAGATAAATTAGATTTCCCAGGGAAATAGAAGTAGAGGAATAGTGTGTGTATGCATGTGTACCTGAGTGTACACACACACAAATACACTTGTACATGTATTATGTGTCAAACTGAGTTTTCAGGATTTGGAGGTGTTTTAGAAGAGAAAGAATATAGAATTTTAATAAGTTGCCTCAGACAATAAATTTATGCAAGTTTTAAACGTTTCCATGGGACTCTAAGTGTCAGAATTACTGTTTGGATTCTACTTATTTGAATGCATCGTGATTCAGGGTTGAACCATATGGATCCTGGCTTCAACAGAGAGCATGGTGCCTAAAATGTGTTGTCTGCACTGTATTATTTTCCATTCTGAAGCATAGAAAGGCTTTGCCATCAATAAAACAATATCGTGGATAGGATTTGATGACACTAATACATAAGGAGGAGATTTTAATAGAGGGACGACCAATACATGGTGTTACCATGCCTGCCTACCCCACCACCCAGGTTCCATCCCTTATTGACCCATGTCCCTGATCACAGAACTGGTCTCAAGAATATTCTCAACACAGTGCTCCAGGAAGCCACCAATAATCAGTTGACCCTGGCATGTGAATTGAAACTCATTTGCCACTTGGTTTCTAATGTGTCAAGCTGAAGTGTTTTTACATATTTTCAGTTTTGAATGTATTAGGCTCAGTCATTCTTGAAATATACAACAAATTTCAAAAAGAGAGAAGGAAATTGCTCTCTGTAAGGTTAGTGTAGGATTTTAGGATTTTTCCAGGAAACCAGCCCTCTAATTTTACTTTACATAGCTTTCTCTCCCTTTTCCAAGAAGACGAAAACCATATTGGAAGTTTCCTCTCCTCTTTTCTTCTTCTCCCCTTTTTTTTTTTTCTGGATCCCACTTTTCTTTATTTTCTATCTTCCCTGTACTGTTGAACAAATTCACCTTGCCCCCAAGGAGAGGAGGGCTGACAAAAATTTGGAGACAGAATTTTTTTCAATGTCAATCTACCTCTCCTGTCAAAGCCATTTATGATTTTCTTATTATGATTAGCTCCCTTCTCTATATTTACAGCATTACTGTACATTACAAGGTCCATAACTGGTATACATTCTATTTAGAACATTCTGTAGCACAAATAAAACATTCAATAAAAATAACTCCTTGAAATGTTATACTTGGCCTTTCAATGAATTGTCTTTTCTCAACTGAAAAAAAAAAAAAAAACTGACGATGATTGAATGTAGATGAGTCATTTTTAGGCAATGCATTTTGGGTAAGGGGAGTCTGGCCTGCACAAAGACCACATTATCTGGATTCTCCTTAAAAGCTAAATTGATGGCAACTTCTGAAAAGAGCATCTTGGACCTCTGTCGCCTAGAAGCTTAAGATACACCTTGATTTTAGGTACTGTAAAATAACTGACAGCAGAAAAAGCTTTAAGAAATGTACTCTCAGTGATAGAATTAGAGGGAATAGAATGTTACTCATCTACCAAAGTAAAGGGATAATTGCAATGTGGTGCTCTTCCTTATTAGAAGATTTTCAGGAACCCATCTGCCTGGATTGTTTCTTTTTTATTATCATTACATCAACTAATTACATTAGGGAAAAGGGGATATTTTAATTAAAAGACTGTTTTAAGGCGTTATAATTCTACTCTTTCATTAAATAACTTAACCAGGTGCCAAATTTGTTAAACTATATTTCTGAAAATTGTTGTTTGGAAATTATTTGTGTTAACCATATTTTCAACAGAATAGATTTTGCCCTTTTATTTTATCTTATAGATGAGTCCTTTTATTTCTCCATTTTGACCAAAGAACCATACGATAGGACCACATATATACTATCCCAATTATTTTGAAAGGCTTACTTTTTTCCTAAAAAGGGGACACACTGTTTCATTTTACAGAACATGCATATTTACTTGTATATGATGGAGGGATGAGGGTAATCCTTTCTGAAATTGGCATTTTTGGACTGTGATACATTGCAGAGGAAAGCTGGGGTAGGTAGGAAGATCGATAGCGATCCACAGCGGAAAATACTTAGCCAGTATTGTAATTAAAAGACGTTCCTACTGTTTAAACCCTTTTTCCTGTGGATAAAAATCTCACCCACATATGTTAAATTACAGGGATGTCATCAGATAACTCAAGTAGGTGAGTAAACGTCCACTCTTTGGATGTCTTGAATGCATCTCCCATTTTATCAGCCCTCCTCTTATTCTTTCAAGGTGTTCTGAATAACAGAATTCAGACAGGGGTTTGTATGTAAGTGTCAGATAGTGGGGAGGGGAAAGGATCTACAATGGAAATATGGATAAAAGAGAAACAATAGCACTGGACAGAGCAATGAAGACTTAGAAGCCGAGAGAGGACTCTAAGCACCTGTGCAGGAGATGGTGGAAAGCCAGAATTTAAAAATCATGATTCTACTTTCAGTATTCAAACACCTCTCTAGATTTCTTCTCTCTGATTGAAATGCTGAATGATTTTGATTCCAAAAAGTGAATGTGAAAAGCATTAGAGAAACAAGTTTGGTATTAAAAAATGTAAAAGTCAAACTGTATGTCATGCAGTTAAAGACTGAATAAATACTATTATTCCAATCATTATATTTATACATGAAATGATGTCTTGTGCATAGTAGATATGCAGTAAATATATGTGGAATGAATGAATGAATAAATAAAGACAACATTTCCCTCAAATTCTCAAGTAAGAGATAGCAGTTCCTACTAGCAACAGCTATTTTTTAAAAATTTTTAGCCCTTCAATATTATTCCTCAGGGAAGCTGGCAAACTGAAATCTGTTACATTAATGTCAGCAGGGATGTATATGTGTGAAGAGAATAAGTAAACATTTATTGTACCTGATACCTCAGTGGATTATCCATATGAATTCTTAAGACACTTGAAAATGCTTGGCAATATTTATACCTAGGGTGAACTCTACAATGCTGTTTGTGGATTTTATACTTCTGAAAATTTCTATTTTCAAGTCAGTTGAGCTTTTTCAATTCAGAACTGTTGGGCTAATCCATAACTATATAGCTACTTTTTCTTCGGTAATGAGTTAATCTCAACATTTTGATTAAAATTTTGTTGTTGTTAGGTGTTCAGTCTTCATTGAGTGTCAAAATAACTTCCAAGAACAGATTTAGTAACCAGCACATTTAAAAAAATAACTGTATTCTTTCCTTCTTAACCCAAATAACAACAATGAAAATTGCTACTTTTTGAGAATCTAATATATGCCAGTTCCTTTTCTGGTGTTTTATATATTAATTCATAGATGGTTTTACCCTATTATAGAGAAGAGGAAAATAAAACAGATCTAAGAGAGATACAATGTCTTGCATAAAGATCCACATATCATAGATTTTTGAACTGAGATTCACATTCAACACTCAGGCTATTGCTACTCTGATAGACTAAATCCCCCAAATTTACATTTGAGTTGCTCAAAATCTTGTGAGGTAAGTAAGCCAAGGGTAGCTTTCTTTTCTTTACTCATCCAAGGTTGGTATTAGATCAGTCTGCATTTATATAAATAACTTAATGAGAATAAGAGAAACTTAGAACTAGGAAAAATTTAGAGACAATCCAATTTAGTAATTCTTAGGCATTTTGGTTTTGGTAGCACTTTACACTCTTAATAATTACTGAGGATCTCTAAAAGCATTTATAATATGCTTATAAACATTTACCATATTAGTAATAAAATTATAACATTTAAAAATATTAATTCATTTAATAATTGCAATACCAAATCTATTATCTATTCACATATCATATTTTAATGAAAAATACCTATATTTTCTAAAACAAAAATGTAATAAGAAGAGTGGCTTTGTTTTGCATTCTCATAAGTCTCTTTACTATTTGGTTTAATAGGAGGTAGTTGGATTTTCATATCTACTTCCTCATTCAATCTGCCATGACATCATCCATGTCTTGTAACCCCTAGAACACTCCACTGCACATGTGTGATTGAATGAAAGTAAAAAAGCCAAATAACCTCTTATTATTATTATGAAAATAACTGGACCTCAGGGACCCTCCTGATGGGGCTGTGGACCACACTTTGAGAACTGCTGCTCTAGATAAGACTCCTCCCATGAGCTCACACTCTGGAAGCACTCTCTCCTCACAGATGCCCAAGCCAAACATCTGAGAAACCTCCCTGACTCAGCCCTTCTCCCTCACCAACCACTTATCATCTTTTCTCAAAAATCTCTAGTCCCTTTTTTTTTTTCTTAGATTCCATATATATGTGTTAGCATACGGTATTTGTTTTTCTCTTTCTGACTTACTTCACTCTGTATGACAGACTCTAGGCAAAGTGAGAGAGTGGCATGGACATATATATATATATATATATATACACTACCAAACGTAAAATAGATAGCTAGTGGGAAGCAGCCGCATAGCACAGGGAGATCAGCTCCGTGCTTTGTGACCACCTAGAGGGGTGGGATAGGGAGGGCGGGAGGGAGACACAAGAGGGAAGAGATATGGGAACATATGTATATGTATAACTGATTCACTTTGTTATAAAGCAGAAACTAACACACCATAAAAAAAAAAAAAAATCTCTAATCCCTCCACTTCTTTCTCTCCCTACCGTCTTGACCTGAACACACACCGTACCCTTTCCCAACCTGCATTATTACAACTGTCTTCCAACTCTTCCTCCCGTTTTAGTTCTTCTCTTCTGTCCTCTATAGTGAAAATCTGAGTGATTCTTTTGAGATGCAGATTCCAAGTGAGCATTTTCTACCACCCTTAAGTTAAGGGCCTTAACTCTAATGTAAAATACAAGGGCATCCTAAGCATCCCTGCCCTCTTCTCAAATTACACTTGTCAGCACTTCTTCCTTGCTTCTTAAGATTCTTTACCCATGCTCTCTCACCTCCACGCCAGTATAAAAGCTGTCTTTTCTTCCATCCATTCCTTCCATTCTTTCTTTTTATTTAGGTATGAACTTAGACATCACCTCCTTTGAGATAATTTCCCTGAACACTCCCACTCTGAGTTAGGTGATCCTGCTATATGCTTCCTCAACCATCTGTACTTTCCCTATCAAAACAGTATTGCCATTTTTCATTTATAATTGCTTGCTTAGTAGCATTTGTCCCCCTGTGTATTTTTAGCATGGTATGGGCAGGAAATTTGTCTATTTATATATTTCATTGTCTCCTCAATGTCTAGAACAGTGCTTGACCTACAGTAAAAATTTAATAAACATTTGATGCATAAGTAAATGAATGTCTTTTTTTCTCTCTCTTATTCCTACAGTCAGTTGTATTTACAGTTTTTTAACTCACTCTTCCTAATGAAGTTGGAAATCATTCTTTAATTGTTTTATTGTCTTATGCTACTAGTTAATACTAGTAGTATTAACTACTAGTTAATATAAAATAGTTATTATCCTACAATATAGCTATCAAAGGGTATCTCTCATAAGACACTTATCTGAAACCAGA
Source organism: Leucopleurus acutus (assembly GCF_964270905.1). Taxonomy (NCBI): domain Eukaryota; kingdom Metazoa; phylum Chordata; class Mammalia; order Artiodactyla; family Delphinidae; genus Leucopleurus; species Leucopleurus acutus. Next base: position 56,268,253 of record NC_139157.1, on the reverse strand, counting down.
CCTATCTTTGGAAATTGGCCACACTCTTTGAATCTCTCACCTGGAAAGATTGTTAAAAATGTACATGCAGGAGTCCTATCGCCTGAAGATTCTTATTAGGTTGTTTGGATTGTACCCAAGCTTCACAGGTTACTATCATACCTTCCAAAGTTTGGGAGCCACTGCCTTACAGCAGTTATATTCAGGTTTATTTATAAAAAGTAGTTAAACAATGTTACTACCCTTTAAGAATTTATTCTAATTTAGTTACAGAGTACTCCCATATGTAAAGAAATGTATAGCCTTTTATAGATGTTTTAGAGGATTTTATAAGCCCAATGTTAAATGCTGCTACAATTAAGCAGGTGTTATAAATTCAAATATTTGTTTTAATCTTTGTACAGTTCAGTGTTAACATCTGTACTCATTATATACATAATTCCCTAGACTGAATTGTATCATGTTTAATGGGTATATTTGATATCAATTAACATGTAATATTTATTTTACTAATAGTATTATACTGTGTAATTTATGCAAATATTATCTGTAGGATTTTATATATCAAAATTTTAAAACAACTTACAATGAAGTAAACTTTATGGGACAATGTTTTATTTAATGAATTCATTTAATTTTTTATAATTTTATTTATTATTATTTTTTTGGCTGCAATGGGTCTTCGTTGCTGCGCATGGGCTTTCTCTAGTTGTGGCGAGCGCAGGCTACTGTTCGTTGTGGTGCACGAGTTTCTGCTTGCCATGGCTTCTCTTGTGTGGAGCACGGGCTCTAGGCACACGGGCTTCAGTAATTGTGGCACATGGGCTCAGTAGTGGTGGCTCGCAGGCTCTAGAGCGCAGGCTCAGTAGCTGTGGTGCATGGGCTTAATTGCTCCAAGGCATGTGGGATCTTTCCAGACCAGGGATCGAACCCGTGTCCCCTGCATTGGCAGGTGGATTCTTAACCACTGTGCCACCAGGGAAGTCTGGTGGGACGATATTTTAAAAGCAAAAGATACTATATATTTATGAATTTACATATGTTTTATCTTGCATGTCTCAAGGATAAAAATACTGAAAATTAGTCATGTTAATTTTATTAACTATGTTGCAACATATTAAAGTGTATATAGCATTACATGTCTAAGAGGATCTATTATTTATTTAAAAACTGAATGAAAAAAAATTCCTAGAATTAGATTTTATTCTTTATATCTCATATGTTATTTTAATACACAGTAGATTTTTAGTCATAGTAAGATTCTTTTAATTCCTGTTTCCAAATAGAGTTATATATATATATAATAAAGCGAGTATATGTGTGTGTGTGTGTTTGTATATATATATATATATATATATAGAGAGAGAGAGAGAGAGAGAGAGTGAGTTCCAGATAGTTATTTACAAATATTTTCCTTTATTATTGTTTGTCATAGTAATATTTATGAAGGTAGTTTTTCAGGAAAGATAGAAGTAGAGTTTTAGAAATATAAAGATGAGATGGAAAAAGGGGTAAATAAGAAGGAAGAGGGGAGAAGGGGAAAGGAAATTGCTTAATTTTGTCCAAGCTAATAGAATTGTATGATCCTTCTTTTCTTATCATACTCTTATATATTGGATCTTTTATATCAGTTTTTAAGGGGTTTCATTAATTAGAAAGTTTCTATAAAGGAATAAATTCATTGATTTGTCTCTGTTATTTAAAAATGCATAACAGTTTAATGACCTATTGAAAATGGACCTATTAATTTGATATATTTTTGAAACATATAATCAGGAGCTACTTTTCTAGGAAAATGTTTGCTTTATTAGTAATTTCTGTGGTTATATTTATTTCTGAAGAAATACAGAATGATACAAATAAAAACAATAAAAGGAAAGTTTTATTTATTAAAGTAATTTAATTACACTTCTGGCTATTTAGTCTTTTTATTAAGAAAAGTATATCACTCTTACATATACACCAAATTACTATACCATTACTTGTGAACAAAAACAAGAAACAATGACCAAAGTTTGTAATAATAGAGAATAATTACATAAATTATGTCCACTAAAACTTAATTGGACAAACTAGAACAGTAATCACTAACTTACAATGACCTATAAGACATTGTCACAAAACAATTATTGATGTAAAATACAAAAAAAAACCCTCTATGTATATATGTGCAAATACATAGGAAGTATATGGAGGATAATATTTCAAGCCATCAACAGTGACAACCCATTGGGAGTAGAATTAGGATAGAGAGGGAAACTTTTATTTTAAATTCTTTTATCTATTTAAATTTTTTACATTAACTTACAGTCATGTATGTCTTTCATACTTTGAGAAATACCCTAAGAATTTGAGAAGTGATTTTAACAAAAATAATTGGGGATTGGGAGTTCTGAAGGAGGAATTTCAATGGTCACGTCATGACGTACACATGTACATGGTCAAGGAAATCAGACACTGTGGTATGTTTTGTGATTCTATGAACTGCTCTGTTTTTTCTGTAACATTCTATTTTTTTTCTTTTCCATTAAAGGTCTCATTCGCTTGCAGGAGCTCATCAAAGCTCCATCAAGATACAATCTTCGACTTAAGATCCGTCAACTACCTGCTGATACAAAGGATGCAAAACCCTTACTGAAAGAAATGAAAAGAGGCAAGGAGTTCCATGTCATCTTTGACTGTAGCCATGAAATGGCAGCAGGCATTTTGAAACAGGTAATCTTTAAATTATTTAAGTTCTTAATTCCTTTATTAAATTTGAGTTTGAAATTTTTTTTTACATCTTTATTGGAGTATAAGTGCTTTACAATGGTGTGTTAGTTTCTGCTGTATAACAAAGTGAATCAGCTATACATATACATAGATCCCCATATCTCCTCCCTCTTGCGTCTCCCTCCGACCCTCCCTATCCCACCCCTCTAGGTGGTCACAAAGCACTGAGCTGATCTCTCTGTGCTATGCAGCTGCTTCCCACTAGCTATCTATTTTACATTTGGTAGTGTGTACATGTCATTGCTACTCTCTCACTTGGTCCCAACTTCCCCTTCCCAGTCCCCCTCAAGCCGTGTCTTCAAGTCCATTCTCTACGTCTGCGTCTTTATTTCTGTCTTGCCCCTAGGTTCTTCAGAACCTTTTTCTTTTTTTAGATTCCATATATATGTGTTAGCATAGGTATTTGTTTTTCTCTTTCTGACTTACTTCACTCTTGTGATAGACTCTAGGTTCATCCACCTCACTATAAATAACTCAATTTTGTTTCTTTTTATGGCTGAGTAATATTCCATTATATATATGTGCCACATCTTCTTTATCCATTCACCTGTTGATGGACTGTTAGGTTACTTCCATGTCCTGGCTATTGTAAATGGTGCTGCAGTGAACACTGTGGTGCATGTATCTTTTTGAATTATGGTTTTCTCAGGGTATATGCCCCGTAGTGGGATTGCTGGGTCATATGGTAATTCTATTTTTAGTTTTTTTAAGGAACCTCCATACTGTTCTCCATAGTGGCTGTATCAGTTTACATTCCCGCAACAGTGCAAGAGGGTTCCCTTTTATCCACCCTCTCCAGCATTTATTGTTTGTAGATCTTTTATGATGGCTATTCTGACCAGTGTGAGGTGATACCACATCGTGGTTCTGATTTGCATTTCTCTGATGATTAGTGATGTTGAGCATCCTTTCATGTGTTTGTTGGCAATCTGTATATCTTCTTTGGCGAAATGTCTATTTAGGTCTTCTTGGATTGGGTTGTTTGTTTTTTTGATATTAAGCTGCATGAGCTGCTTGTATATTTTGGAGATTAATCCTTTGTCAGTTGCTTCATTTGCAAATATTTTCTCCCATTCTGAGGGTTGTCTTTTTGTCTTGTTTATTTATTTATTTATTTTTTGGCTACACTGTGTGGCATGTGGGAATCTTAGTTCCCCACCAACCAGGGATCAAACCCATGCCCCCTGCAGTGGAACCGTGGAGTATTAACCACTGGACCGCCAGAGAAGTCCCCTGTTTTTTTGTTTTTTAAATCAAAGTGTTATTGTTACACAGTCGGTTTAAAAAAAAAAAGCCAGAGAAGTCACCTTGATGTGATTTTCTGATAAAAAGTCTAAGTACTTTAATTAATTGTCTTAAAAGAAAAGTAATATAAATATTGATGATCCTTAAAGCACATTGAAGTTCCGAGGTTCCTTTCAAATGGCTAAAATGCCATTTGTTAATGTGAATATTGATCAATGAAGTAGATTTCTGTTTTGTGCTGAAATGAGGGAATAAACTTCAAATCAACAATTAAGCAGCTCAACCATTAAAATCAACTAGTAAGAAAAAGAGAAAAAAAAATTGTTCTTTACCTGTCATGTATGCTGAGATGCCTTACACATTTGATCTTATTTAATTATCACCATAACCAAATGAAGTAGGGACTAGCTCCACTTTACAGACAAAGAAACTGAGTCTCAGAAAGATTAAGTAGCTTGATCAATGTCCATCATTGATCAAGGAAGTAGCAGAGGGATTTATATTTCTCTTAGTGATGTTAGGAAGTATTCATTTCAGAATAAGCATTGCCTACTAAAAAGATAATTCTAAATCAATCAAATGAAACAATTCATAGCAGTAAAACCTCTTACTATTACTTCAGCACTATTCAGGCCTAACAGCACACTGGAAAACAATTATTATTAGCTCATATCTTATATATGAGGGGATTGATGTAAGGGGTTAAATAGCTAGTACCAGGCTGTACTATGTAGTAGAGCCTGAATTTGAACACAAGTCTTTGGACTTTGTTTTTTAAGCTCTTCTATACACACTGCCTGACTGGAGATTAGCCACCTGTCTTGAAACCTCTCAAATGTAGGATAAAATATCTCTACTAGAGAGTTATGCAGATTCAGATGTCAAATTATATCTCATAAAATATAACTACCAACAGTAAATGTCTGTTATAACATGGTTAGTTTATTAAGCAGATGTTTATCCAATCTTCCAATATGGATGTTGGTTTCACTACAGTAAAATATTTAATTGGATTTGGAAAATTGCTCTAGTGTTATATTTGAGTAATAAAGAATATAAGGGTGGTTGTTGTTGTTTGGTTGGGTTTTTTTGGGAACAAAATGATGCGATAAAGTAAACACTGGAATCTAGAATAGGGATTTGTTTTTCATTTAATACCAAACAATTCTTGGTCACATTTAGAATACACAGACTTGGAAAGGATACCTTTCCTTTATGCCTGAGTGAGTATCGCTGTACTATTTGTCAGTGACAAATAATAGGCTTTTGGTAGGCTTTCTCTAGGCCTCCAACAAGTATATAGGTGATCAGTTGTCTTGTCTCTAGAGTAACTAACTCTGACTTACTTTGCTGTTTGAAAGGTGAGAGTATCCATCACCTTTAATAATAGAATTTCCATTCTGGCTTCTAGTTGATATATCCCTTATTTCATACTTGTTTTCTGATGTGTAACCTGCTATTTGCAAAACGAAAACAGAATTAAAGTAGTATCTAAAATATATACAACAGTAAAATTATATAATTTTAACAAGATTAATAGGTGAAAAATCAGAACGGAGGGGAAATGAGAATATGAAAGTTAAGTTGAAGTCAGAGTAACACTATTGCACAGAATGCATGCTTTTTGATCCTGTAACACTGGCAGACCACATATGGTGGGATTTTTTAAAAACTTACCTTGTCCCAGAGAGCATTTATCTCATATTTGGATCTTAGCTACTCTAGAAACCAATTCAAAAAGAAAGTAAACAGCTTCTTTTTTGTAACTGCAGCAGTACATTTAATAGGACTCCATTTTATGATTTGTGAATTTTTTCTGAGATTCCTCAATTTTGGCTAATGATGACACTCCAAAGAAATGGTACAAGATTTGAAGATAAGACACAAATGGGCTTTCAGCTTGTCTGGCTTAATCCAAGAATAAATATTAGGAGTATCAAGAAAAAGAGATGTTTGTTTGTTTTATTTAAACTGACTGAGCTCTTACTAAATAGCGAGCAACCATGAATCTGAAGTTTTCCTGCCTGAGAGCTTTAAAAGTGAGTGAAGCCTGGGCTTGGCGAGATTTCCTCTGAGGCAAATCAAGGGCACTCATTGGCATACATGTCTTAATAGCAAAAGATTCCACCTCTACCCAGATTTGTCAGAGAGAATCCTCCATGGCAGGGCCAGGATGCTGTGGAGTAAAGTCTCACAAAGACATTCTATCACAGAAAAAAATAGCAACCAAGAACTTTAAAGTCCATATCAGAGAGTGTGAGATCAAATTTTTAGCCTGGAAAAATGTAAAAGCAGATACAAAGAAACTGCTACAGCAGCAAGAAGTAAAATATAATAAAATTTTAAGAAATACGTATAAAGTCTAACCCCTCCAATTGTTAACCTTAAGCAATGTAACGTCCAGATATAACCTGAAGGATAAACTGGTTGCAAATTATATGCCTGGATAACTGCATGTGTTAATTTGTCATATGGCATTGTTAACACTACATCAGTTAAATGTTGGGAAATTCTAACAATATTTTGATTTTGGAAAAAATTATTCTGTGGTATTTCTTTCCAGGAGGGGTGACGTGGCACAAGCAATTTTCTTTCGTGGCCACTCTTATTTATACACAAGAAGATAATAATTCAGAAGCACTAGTAGCAAGACATAAATGCTATAATTAAAAGAAGGTCCAGAACAAGTTCTTTTTTAATTCCCATTGGAAATTATTAACTCACCTTTCAAGAGAGTATCCCTGTTGTTCACTTTTGTTCATGTTAGAGTATAGGTACTCCATCAAAAATAACTAAACTTTTCTACTTAGATCTAAGTTCGTAGTCCATACTGACTCTTGTTTTCAGAATCAAAGACTGAAGGAAGGTGAGTGAAATGCTCACACAGTCCTCAGTTATCCCTTAAAGGTTTCTTTTCAACGTAATGAAGAAGAAACCTGGGGCTGGTGCAGAACACCATTTTCTTAACCACCTCCCACCCTCACCTCCAAAACACAATTTCCAGGATTGGGCTGAGATTCCCAGGTTTTCGAATTATCAAGGAGGAAACAGCCAAAATTTTAGAATGTATAGATCCTAAATGGATCTATATCTTTGGGAATATAAAATATGCCACTTTATAAAAGGCATAGATTATGCTCTATATCCAAGCTCCAAGAGTTAGAGACCTGGAGCTTATTTTCACTCACTGTCTCAATTTGTTGACTAATTTATTCATTCTTATTATGTCTTAGTTTCTTCACCTGTAAAATAAGTATAATAACAGGACCTACGTCATAGGATTTTTAATGAGGCCTAAATTGATTAAGATGTGCAGTGTGCTTAGAATAGTACCCAGCACTTTTTAGGCATTATGTAAGCGTTATTTATAGTTATACATCTGAATCGCTGTTTCTTTCATTCATCCCAATCGATATTTCTATGCCTATTGAGTTGGTAAAGTAACAAATATCGACAAGGGGAATGCTGAGCTCTCACTGAGTAGTTCTGAAGTTGCGAGACCTTTAACACATATCCATCAGGAACAATGAATACCTTCTACAAAGATAATCTTGTAAATTTTTATTTAATAAGAAAAATTTTCTCTTATTTTGCTTAAATGTAAATTTATCAGAGAGTTATTGGCTCATGTAATTTTTATCCATTCGGGAAATATTATTTGTTTCCTGAAAGTTGTACATCCAATTCAGTTGTGTGTGTGTGGGGGTGTTCCCCATACCACAAGCAGTGCTCTGATGCCAGCACATTGTCCTACAACCCAGTTCAGTTCTCACAGCATCTATCCAGAGGTAGCATCCGATTCTGCAGGTTAAGGGCTTAGTCCTACAAGACTGTTTCCCCACCTCCCCCACTTCGGGCATGAACCACAAGTCCAGGTAATCACTTGTGCTTCTGACCCACCGGCTATAGATTGGAGGTTCCTACAACCCCCTCCTTAGGTTCGATTAATTTGCTAGAGCAACTCACAGAACTCAGAGAAACATTTTACGTACTAGATTCCCGGTTTATTATGAAAGGATGTAACTCAGTAACAAACAGATTGGAAGAGATGCATAGGGCAAGAGACAGGGAAAGGGCAAGGAGCTTCCTCGACCCTTCTGAGTATGCCACTCTCCTCGCGCCTCCACATGTTCACCAACCTGGAAGCTCTCCAGATCCTCTCCTTTTGGGTTTTTCTGGTGGCTTCAGTTCATAGGCATGATTGATTAAATCATTGGCCATGGCGATTGAACTCAGTCTCCAGCCCCTCTTCCTTCCCAGGAGGTCACCGGGGTAGAACTGAAAGTTTCAACCTTCCAATCATGAGATTGCTTTCCCCTGGCAACCAGCACCCACCCTCCCATCTTAGGGGATTTTCCAAAGTCACCTCATTTGACATAAACTCAGTTGTGGTTGAAAGGGGCTTGCTAAGAATAACAAGACACCCATTTCACCTTTATGGCTCTGAAGCAATTTCAGGCAGTGAAGAAAAGAAACCAAATATTATAACAAAGATGTTCCCATTGCTTTTATTGTTTGGGAAATTCTAAGAGTATCTGGAGTTTTGTGCCAGAAATGGGATGAAGACCAAATACATATTTCTTATTATAAATTACAATATCACAATTCCTAAGTTCCTTTCCTCTGCTCAATTCTTTGATGCTACCTATCATTAACAAATGTTTCTCCCTGTAAAAAAAATACATTTCATATATCCCCAAATTTTTCACAAACATCTATCTTTTCTTACTGAACATCTAATGCTGTGGAAATACAAATTTTATTGTAGCTAATTGGTTAATACCTACCTATGGGTATGGAATACAAAGGATATAGCTGGGGCAGCTACTTAGTAAACCAATTTGAGTAGTTAGTAGTTTGTGGAAGAATATTAGATGCACCTGAGAATACTTGTTTCCTACTAAGAGCTCTTCATTCAGCTCAAAAATGCATCATTTTTCAATTATCATCACCAGCTACTGTTCACTGATAAATAGCTATTTCTAAAGGATTCTGCATTTTCAGAGAGGAAATTGACACTTCTTATGACTGGGAGTTCTAACCCAAAAGTCCTTGTTTTAAGACTGATAGTCTAAAATTGATGAGGACTTTAGAAGTGTGAAATAAAACATAGTAAATTTCAATTGTTCATTAATAAAAAATAAACTTGCCTTTATCTGTACAGTGGTGATTTACATTTGCTTCATTAATACTAAGAAAACATCTCTAAAATGCTAAAAAAAATTCCTGTTGGTATTGTACTTTGGAGCACTGTTTTCCTAATTGAGTAATACTTTTCAACAAAATAAAATGGTGTTCCTTATTATGGAATTTGTAGTGAAGATATTACAAATATAATGAACTAAGATTTGCTCATTTGAGGTTTTGTTTCAAATTTAATGCCTCTTTTAATATGTAAAACATAAGCTTTACAATTGCAAACATTCAATTAATAGCTTTTCTATCAAGAGAATTGGTTCAGAAATTCCTTTGTAACCACTAATCTTCTTTAACTATGGAAAAAAGATTTAGTTTGACCCAATTTTAATGTAACCTGAATACTATAGGCTGATTCTTCATTACATTCTGCTATTTTCATCTCACTTGCCTTATTGACATAATGTATTTCATCTAATGTGTACCTTCAATATTAATATTTTTATTTTTTACTTCTTAGGCATTAGCTATGGGAATGATGACAGAATATTATCATTACATCTTTACCACACTGGTAAGTAATTTATTAAAACATAAAGATAATGCTCTAAATTTTCTTATAATGAATTTCAGGATGAAAAATGGGTTTTTGAGTGGGAAGAAGTAATATAATACTGGCACTTTTAAAGTTATGATTTATTTTATTTTGATAAAACCCAAGAGGAATTATCATCATAGAGAACTAATGATTCTTAGTGGGAAGCTGATGATTTTGAAATAATATCGTTTCAGATATTAATTCAAAATAATGTCTTATTTTTATATTGCTTAGAGGACTTTCAGAACATAATGGATTTTAAAATTAGTTTGCTGAGAAATCAATGTTTTAGAAAAGCACAAATTCTTATGTTGTTAGCTCTATTGACTTAACCGAAATCAGGTTTATTGAAGCTGCTCCTTTAGTAGATTAAATTTCCTATTCTGTTTTTGCATATGTTAAGTTGGATTTTTTAAGGAAATATGATTTAATTTGCAGTTAGCAAATTGAATGTTACCCTTATCTTTTGTCTTTACGTAACCACTACAGTTTTTTCTCAATATGCATGAAAATCTGACATTCTTTTTTTTTATCAAACCTACTTACCCTTAGCTCTATTTCTTTACCAATATATTATCCTAGTTTTCCTTCCACTGTGAAACAGCTATCTGTCTCTGTCACTATTTCCTGCCCATCCCCCCAATATGAGAGTATCTCCAAGTTTGGGCATGTATCTTATTTTCTTTTTTCCTCTTCAATTATTTTCTTCAGAACTGGTATGTACTTAGAGCTTCAATTATGACCTTTGTTCAAATGAGATCTAAATGTCTATCTGTAATATTCCTGAATTGTTGTATATCGCTGCATTGCAGAACGTTTTCTAATCGTTGTGGCGTTAAGATAATTTCAAGTTATTTAAACCTTAATGTATTGTCCTCTGAAGTGACTCATCTTCTGACTCTTCCTTCAAAACTTCCACTGTCTCTAACTCCTGTATCCCCAACAAAATGCCACTGATTTTTTTTCTCCATAGTGTCTGTAGTATGCATCTTCTCCTTTCCCACAATGACCAGTCTAACCAATGCTCTCTCTTTGTTAACTCAAAAGTTTTCCAATTGATCTCTTTGCTTTTAGGAGTCTTGAAGTTACCAGATTAAATAACTAAAATTTAGTAATTGGTCTAAATTACTAAATTTTAAATCTAAATTGATCACAATAGCTTCTTGTAAAAACAACTCTTCTTCAGTGAAGATGCTTCACACAGTAGGTTGTATTTTACTGGTAAATACTAAGGCTAACTCTGCTGTATATCTGTATCACTTCCCACCAGGCAACTTTTTTGCAGTCTGTGAGAAACTTAGTGATGGGCTGGTGGAGAGTGAGTGGAAGCCTTCACTCGTCAGCAAATTATATTTCAATGCTGTTGAAACTCAGTTCTACCATAATCATAAGATTTTTAGGGAAATCGAAAGCATCTCTTAATAAGGAAAAAAATGGAAAAAAAAACTAGTTTAGTATATGTAGGACTCATCTAGCCTATAATTGAAGGTCCTTTTCAGTTTGATTCTAACCTAACTTCCCTATTTTCTTTTGCCGCTGTTCTCCCTCATGAATTCTCTTATAGCCAAACTGATTTAGGTCAGTCTCCTGAGTAGACTTTATATTTTCTAATTTTTGTATCTCTACTGACATTTTGGTTTCCTTTTGTCTTTTGACTATCAAGAGCATGGCCATTCTTTAATGGCAGCTCAGATCCCATCTGCTCTGTGAAGTTGTTCTTTACCATAAAAATTGAAAATCATTTGTCTTGCTTCTGACTCTTTGCACTTATCACTTGTACTCTTTTGCCCCTTAGCATATATTGCACTACATTATATATATATATATATATATATATATATATATACACACATATATATAGCCAGAGAGAGAGAGAGAGAATCTCCTTGGCTAGATTGCAAATGTTGAAAACTAAAAACCTAAAAGTTCCTTATATTTTTCACAGCACAGAATAGAGCTCAGGCCAACGTCAGTTTCTCTTCACTGAATTTTGCTTCTATAATCTAGTCAGTACAGCTGTATGAGCAAGCTGTGCCCAGGACCAATGGCATTGATCTTGCCCTGGCTCTCAGTAGTTCTCAATGTTGTCTGTAAGATCTAAGGAATAGCTAATGCCAACTCAATGGGGGCAAAAGTCCCACATGCTGCATGTTCTCATAGTGACATCCGACTGCCCTGACAGCTTTGGCCTCCTATCTCCTGGGCAAATCCAGAGCACTCACTATATATAGAGTAGAAGGGGCAACCAAAATCTGAAGTGTTCCTTATGGGGGAGTTGCTAGATAGGGTATAAGACAAAAGAACTACAAGAGTTCTTGTAACCAATAAGGCCAGTTTTGTTAACTTTTTTCCTCAGCTTTGATATAATTTTCATTAGTTAGAAGCTATATTTCATGATCTGTTTCTTAAAAAAAAAAGACAAAGCAAAATAACACAAAAATGGCAATAACCAGTCAAGGAAGCAAGACATGGGAAAACACCTATAATCAGTTAAATATAAAAGAGTAACGCATAAAATTTAAGGGCAAGCTATCCCTAACATAGAGAAGAAAGCTTATGCAAACCTTAAAGGTAGGTTGTAGAAAAGCCTGTTGTTCCACTGGTGGAGCTGGAATAATATATATATGTACTTGTTTATGTAGAGTGTATATATATTTGCATTGGCAAAACATGAGGATAGTGTATTTGGATCTTGGTGATTTGTGATGTTTGAACATCACTTGAGACACAGTGGTGTTAAGTAACCTAAAGCAAGCAGGAATACATGATTATTTCAATTATACTTGCCTATGAATATTCTCTCTTGATACTAACACAAAGAAATTTGTCTTTTAGGACCTCTTTGCTCTTGACGTAGAGCCCTACCGATACAGTGGCGTTAACATGACAGGGTTCAGAATATTAAATACAGAAAATACACAAGTCTCCTCCATCATTGAAAAGTGGTCTATGGAACGGTTGCAGGCACCTCCGAAACCCGACTCAGGTTTGCTGGATGGATTTATGACGGTATGAATACCCACTTAAAGATCAGTTTGTGTGTTTCTAAGTAATATTGCATAAATTATTGAGTCCTCTGGATCCAAACTTCGGTTTAGTTATTAACGTTAAAGGCATGATATCAGAAGTACTATTGCCAAAAAAAAAAAAGTACTATTGCCAATAATTCGATTAACAATTTTCTAAATCAATTTTATGTGGCAAATTTAACTTTTATCCAAGTATCTCAAAAAGCATTACAACTATTGTCAGAAAACTACAATGTAGGGGATTTCTCTAAAATTAATTACTGCTATATGTAGGATAAATTAAAGACTGAAAAGAAGACATTAACCTGAAAGTTATCCTTCTTAACTACCAGTATATGATTACTCTTCATCATGTTGGTTTCTGATATCTGATGTCATATAAATGATTTACATTCCACTAAAATTTCCCTTGAGTTTACTCTTTAAGGTTCAGAATTCACCAATAATCACGCTTGTTATTTTCAAGTCTTGGTTTTGAACCTAGAAACTAGACTAATGTTTAAACTGTAAAAGAAGGGTACATTTTATGTAACTTTAGTTGTTTATACCAGTTCTGCCAATGAAAATCTAATGCAATGTACATACATAATTTAAAATTTTCTAATAGTTATGTTAAAAAACATACACCAAAAGGTAAATTTCAATATTATTAATTTATTTTATTTAACCCATTGTATCAAAAATGCCAGTGTTTAAACAATCACTATAAAAATTATGACTGAAATATATTACATTCTTTTTTTCTGTTAAGTCTTTGAAAGTTGGTGTGCATTTGACACTTCACTTATTAGTTCAGATTAGTCACATTTCAAGTTCTCAGTAGCCAAATGTAGCTACTGGCCACCTTATAGGACCAGGTAAGTTTATACTGTACTATTTAACAAATTATAAATGTCTGATATATTCTCATCAATCTATTTTCTATAGACAAAGTTACTGCTACAATTTAGTAAATAGCCCAGCACTTTGGCAATATTTACATTTCCTAGGTCATTAAAAAGTGTCATTCTAAGGCTTCCCTGGTGGCGCAGTGGTTGAGAGTCTGCCTGCCGATGCAGGGGACACAGGTTCGTGCCCCGGTCCGGGGGGATCCTACATGCCGCGGAGCGGCTGGGCCCATGAGCCATGGCCGCTGAGCCTGTGCGTCCGGAGCCTGTGCGTCCGGAGCCTGTGCTCCGCGATGGGAGAGGCCGCAGCGGTGAGAGGCCCGCAGGGCAAAAAAAAGAAAAAAAAAAAAAAAGTCATTCTAAATGGAAATTTTATAAGCAGAAACATCCTCTATCCTGATGTGTGGAAAAGTTTTTTCTATTATAATTGTAATGTTTCCATTAATTGCTTCAATGGGGCTTCAAAGTATGTTTTTAATGTTGTAGCAAAATAAAGGAAATTTTTGTGTTTTTCTTCCCTTAAAAGATTTAGTAATACAAATTGAGTGTCTTCATAGAGACTGTGAAGAAATCATAGTTACCCTCTAGGCACCAACCTTCTAATGGAAAGGAAAAAAAAAAAAGACATTTATTTTCTTTTAGTGAGAAAAATAACCTACTAGAATTTGAAAATATCTTATATCCACATTATTGTTTTAAGGAAATAGTATGAGGGGAATTTTACTCCTGTGCATAGAAAGAGATGGTTGACTAGTTCTAGTATTTCAGTTTTACCTTAAGATATATTTGAGAAACTTTATTGGGAGGAAAATACATAAGTAACTTAAAAATGAAGATTTTTTTTTCTGAAGTACATCCAGATTAAAAATAAAATACAACCAAGAATAAATTACAAATATTATATTTCATTCCCAGTTTGAAGATGGTGAATCAAACTTTTGGAACCTAATAGACAATGTTATTTTTAAAAATTAAAACATATACTTCCTTTTAAATTGTTATTTTAATCATGTATATATTTCTTCCATATATGCTTTCTAACTCTCTTTACCCTTCCTTAATTTCAAGATGGATATTATTATTTGTTATTCAGAACCATTACTGAATGGTTTTAGGAAAAGTAAATCAATAGGTATCATGGCAATCTTAATATTTTCATACTCTAAGTCTTCCACTGATACGTCCAAGGATTAGTGTGCCCTTTTATATATCAGAATCACAAAAATTATCCAGCCTTACTTGGGTACTGTGTGTATTTCAGTATGATTCCTATGTGACTCTACATGTCATCCCTTGAAACTTCTAGTAAGTTAAGTAGACTATTGAAAGAGATAAATACGAAGGAAGATATATTAATTTCATATCTAGGAAGGTAGGGGCTCTTGGAAAGAATTAACCTTCATAAAATGGATCAAAAAAGACAAAAATCAGTTATATTTCTGTATACTAGGAAAGAATAATCTGTAATTTATTAAAATTTATAATTTTTATAAATAAATAAAATTCATTTTCTAAAATAACAACAACAAAAAACCCAGCTATGTGTCTACACTAATGCTAAATGCTTTGCATGCATCATTCCATTTAATCCTCAGAACAACTCACTGAGTTGGTACTATTATTATTCCCATTTTACAGATAGAAATATAAGACCTCAAGTGGTTAACTAACATTCCAGTGTCACACAGTAAATGTCAGAATTTTAAATTGAACCTGAGTCTTTCTGTTATCCAAATTTGAACTCTTAGTCGTTATTTTTACCTTCCCCCATTAGCCACATAATTACTCCAAGTCCCAGTATTTACAATTACGGAGCACACAGGCCACTAGACAAGATGAGGACCTCAGAGTCAATCAAGTGTTTGGACTCTTTTCTTGGCTTTCCTAAACATATTCTGCTCAATAAAAGGTATATGCACACTAAAAAGAAAAAAAAAGACGGGGTGTTAGGATGAATGCAGGTTTAGGTTTTTTCTTTCTAGCCATGAGTCCAGTCCTCAATCCTGCCCTTATTCTGAACTGACAAGTGATTTAGTGGGAGTGGATAAGTGATAGAACAAAAATGCACTGATGAGAAAATGGTTAGCCTATTTATTGAAAATTCAGGGCATTGTGTATAGACCATAGATGTTGAAATCTTTAGAAGAATTTTTAATGCCAACACTCTTCTCTTTGTTATAGTCATGAAATACTTTTCAAATAGGTCTTAAATAAGAAAAAGAAAAGAGTATAAGGGATAATTACCTCTTTATTTATATATCTTTGAGTTACTGCAAAATATGAAAACCACCAGAAGACTTACATGAGAACATTTTTAAAATGAATGACTTCATTTTTAAAATGAAGATAAATTTCCTTGTATGAGCACTTTTTGAATAGTTCTTATCTAAAAATGTGTGCCAGCTATTTATTTTATTATATTTATAAATAGAGCATGGAATACAAAATATTTTAGAAGTAGACATAAAGTTTGCCATTCAAATAAAGATTTCTTTTAAAATGGATGCAGATTGATGACTTTTTTACAATTTTCCAAAAGGAAAACTGATAATATCTTTTAAAAATTTCATTAGATAACATTATATAATGATATAAATGATTATATATAAAATATTTTAGTATATAAATTAATTATTAATTATAAAATACTACATGATTATTATAAAATAAAACCAGTATGAGATCTGTTTAAAAATATTTGTATATTTATGCCTTGTATGAGTATTCCTTTTCTTTTCCACTTAAGATTAGATTGTAAGCATTTTCCCAGTTATTAAATGTTTAGGAAAAGAAATTAATTATTTAAAGAAATTTTAGAAAATTTAGAAAATATTAGAAAATTTAGAAAGTATATATTTCCACCATGAATGGAGTAAGGAAGTTAAGAGGATTCTAGTTAGAAAAGAAAATAATTATAGCCTGGCGTTGTAGAGTTGGCAACATTCCCTTTAGTCAATTCATGAGATCTCAGTGTTTATATATCCCTTGTTCTTTTTTCTCTCTATGGTCCCATTAAGAAATGGGATTATCAGCAAAGTCCCTAGTACTTGGAGCAAGACCTATTATCAGTATCATAGTCATTTGTCACTATGTAAGATCACAGTGCTTAGATTTTCACATTATTTCTTTATGTTTAAGCTATAAAAAGAAACAATGAATTGGATCCATAAAAATTTTCCTGGTTGAGTTAGCACCTAGGCTAAGTGTTTATCTGTTAAATGACTACTGAATGCAAGACCATTTCTGCCATAATTGTAGTTCCTTCTTCTATGGTCTGGGAACATCATATTAAAGATATTAATGCTAGTGGCTCAGTAAAATTCTTATCTTCATTTGGTATAAACCCAACCAGGGAACCAAGTCACACAATACATCCAAACCTGATCTCACTAAGAGGGAAGGAAGAAAGGAAGTCTGACCCTCTTCCTTCACACATAAGGGTTTTGTTTTGAACTCATATCACCTTTCTCGCTCTTTCCCCCATGCCCACACACTGCCATCCAGGTAGTACTCTAAATGCCTCCCTAGACATGAGCCCTTATTATAAAACCCTTTCCCTACTGTGCATTCTTTATTAATTATTCACATATTTCCATGCCCCTGGGAGTGGGGAGGCCCCCTTCAGTGAACATCATCACTGTCCTTTACCACGTGATCAGAAGGCGTTTCTCCCCATCCTCTGACCAGACATCTACTTTCCCCAGGCACTGTTAACTATAGGGTGGGAATTCACTTTTTTGAATCCATCAGCGTTTGACAATGGTTACATTTATTATTGACTTACTGAGTTTGCAACAATCTCAATTCAACAGAATGAAATCAAGTAGAAACACCTCAAGGTAAATTTTAAGTTCAGCTATATCCTGGGACTCCTTCCCAGTGCTCCCATTACGTCATGCATCTTAATGCTAATGGACCTGTAATCCATTTGGTATTTTACAAATACCATTTTTTCTTATGTTGTTATATAATATCACATATATTCCTTGACAATGTAAATTTGCAACACAAATCAATAATGACTGTTGGTTGGCTCTTTCATTCGAATTACTTTAGGGAGATTACCGTTTTTGGAAATTTAAACTCTTCGAGACTTTCTGCTCTCTCCATTTCCTTTCTCCTCTCTTCATATCCATCCAACGATCATCAAACACTGTCAAATCTACTGTATCAATATCTTGCTTAACTACATTCTTCTTTCCACCCCCAGAGCTATGCCTTGGTTAAGGACCCCATGGACCCCATGGTCTCTCCCCTGGCTGTTGCAATAGTCTCCTCACTGAATTCCCACTCCTAACATCTCTCCTACACTTACCTTTTTCCTACCATGAGCTTACCAAAACATACTGATGACTCCTTGTCATTGAAATTTTAGCTCATTTGTCAAGCCTGCAAGGCCTTCCATGATCTGGCTCCTGCTAATTCTCCAGCCTCGTATTTGCCTGCTCCCTGCTCTTTTAAGCCACCCATCTCACCATCTCACCCTGGCTGAGTCAGCAGTACAGATGCACCTCCTCATTTCAGCGCAGGATGTTCCCATTGTCTGAACCACTTACCCATTTGAATGTCTGGCATATTCCTACTCGTGCTATGATTTTCAGGACTTATGTACCTTTCCCCTGAATTTGCTGAGTCCTCCAGACATTTTACATGTGTGCACCTTTTATTTATGCACTTTATATATAACTCCATGTTAAAGTTTAACTCTGGGACTTTTGTTTGTCTTCACACCCCTTTCTCAATAGATTGTAAGCTCTTTTGAGGCAAGAAGCAGGTTTTGTCGTTCTTGAAGGCCCTGGACCTAGTTCAGTGCCTGATGCAAACAAAGTAGGGGCTCATCCTGATGGAGTGACTGCCTGATTGAATAAATGTGTGTGTTAATTTATTTTAATCATGCTGCATCTGTGTTCTAATCACTAGGCCTTCTCATTTTCCCAAATATATTCTGGGGAGCTTTTTTTATTTACCTACTTGTATTTTATTATCAAGATATCTAATCACTTAGCAAATACAATTAGGCTAGTCTCAATTCTTTGTTAGAAAAATACCTTAAAAGACAAAAACTTAGAAATGCTTTTGATTAAATAGTGAAAGTTTAGTGAGTTAGAGGAGTAGTTCCCATTCTCTTTTGCAAAAGAAGGGAAGTGTTTAAGTTCCAGTGTCCTCCTAACATTTATTTATAACAACAGACCATGGCCCATAAACTTTATAATTTCTTTCCTCGTTTGATTAACTTAAATTAAAAGATAACATCTAGTATATACATTCCCAGCAGGGAGTTAGCTCATGTACTAAAGGGGCACAGTGATCACTCTGCTACTGTACAAAGATTTACCTTTAGAAAAGTCAATGAAAATAGAACCATAGAGAAATAAAGTAGGACCAGGCAAGGCTGTCATTTGCTGCTAGAACTACAAGTTTGCCTTAGCTGCTGTCTGCCTGTCTTAATTAGCTGGAGCCATTTTATTTGATTCAGTTGAAATGAGAATAAAAATAAGACTTTGCCAGACAATGGGTCAAACTAACTTGCCATTTTTTAATCAATAAAGGCATTTTGAAGAAGGTGGTTTTATTTCATGTGCCACTAAAACATCAAAAGTATAAAAAGTAACAAAATAATGAATTATCCTTGCTTTGATCAATTTTACTCATGAGTATGTTGTACACATTACTCTGAATTTTATACCAGGCACTCAGGATTTGGTAATGAAGTCAGTACCTCTGTTTCCTCACAGAAGTTAGGGAATTGACAAAATCAAGAAGACAGTGAATGTCTTACTGATCACATCTCACATCTTTGTCAGTACAAAAGTCATATTCAAACTTTAATTTCATTTTAATTTGGTGTTTCTTTGATTGTTCTAGTTCCTAAGTCTTCCTTCAAATTCTTGTTAAAATTCCTTGTTTTCCATGCTGTTTTGTGACAGCAAGGACAAATATATATTTACCAGGGGCTTTACATAACTTCTTGGTATTCGGCTGAAAATGTATAACATTTCACAAAATTTATTCACATAATTGCTACTTTTATTCTTATCTTTACCACAGAAGAAATATTTTGGGGTCTGTATTATAATCAAATATGGCAGAAATATTTGCATAAGATGTTTCAGGGTATATAATGAAATCATAAGCACAACATTCATTACATTTGTATATGATTGATTTAATGAATAGTAAAAAGACATGGAGTATGTGGCATGAATAACAGAATGGCACTGTATTTCTTCACTTTACCTACCTATTAATCTTCCTTGATGTACTAAGCTGCAAGTTGAATCTGAATATAAATAATTGAGATGACCTAACAACCTCCATGTTTCTTTAACTTGGAGCATTCCATCTAAATGCCTTTGCTCATTGGCAGATTAAGCAATCAGCATTTATCTAAAGCTGATAAAAAGATGGAATTTCCATTTTAAGTAACTGTTTCTTACATGAAAGATGACAATTGCATTGAAACATTTCCTTCATAATCATGTGGTTTTTTTAGGTCAATTTTAAAACTTTTCATTTGGAAAAAGTAAGGTTGAATCAAAAGACGTGTTTTACCCCTTCTACCCTGAAAATCAAAATTTATCTTTAAAACATTGATCTCAGATCATGAAATGAAAACTTGTAAAGAATTAATACATTTCTGCTCACAATTTTCCTCAGCTTCTTATATACTTAATAGCTACATAGTTACATATGTATGTAACCAATCCAAGATGGTATGAGGAAGTCTAGGTAGATGAAAATTTGTGTTATTTAAGAAGGAGGGCCCCTCAAGTGACAGTCAATGACAAGGACACCTAGAGAAGATGATGCCAGTGCTCTGACAAGAAAGCAAAGTTCAACATTGCAGAGTCTAGGAATTAGCAACGTTCTGAGATTTAGGATTCCACATCTGTACTGAGCATCAAGACAGAATTGGTAAGAGTAAGCAACGAATGTAACCTTG
The DNA here is from genome assembly GCF_964270905.1 of Leucopleurus acutus. NCBI lineage: Eukaryota > Metazoa > Chordata > Mammalia > Artiodactyla > Delphinidae > Leucopleurus > Leucopleurus acutus. The sequence continues at coordinate 56,247,664 of NC_139157.1, read as the reverse complement.
AAAAAGCAAAATGTCAAGCAGGCAGTAGAGATAAAGAGTCATCAAACTTGGGAAAGCAAATACAGTGCCCAATACAAAGGGAATACAAGGTGATTAAGAAAATAAACAATGGATTCTTTTACTGGAGCTGGCACTCAGGTTAGAATGGGGCTAATGGCAACTTTGACATAATGTTCAATGTCCTGGATTAGAGGAATAGATTGGAAAACAGTGGGAGATAAAGCTGGGATAAAATTTTTACATATCAATGAATAGATTATTATAAGTGTGCAATATTTACCATATAGGAATTCAGAATAAAGTCAGCTTGAAATTGCTGGACTTATTATTGGTTGGAATTATTTAAAAACAGAAAGTAAGAGATGACATTGTGGCCTATAAATAACAAGAAAAAAATATTATTACTCAGATATATATTCCTAATAAACAACAGAAAAGTTCTGGTGAAGGAGGGTTAACATTTGCTATAAACAATAGTACTTTCTCTTCATTGGATCTATTTCTAAAATAGAAAGAAAGAGTGGATCTATTTACAAAATGTACAAAACATGTTTTCTGGCTATTTTGCTTTCAGAGTAAAATACTCAGAGCTAAGCTGCCTTCTGTAATTGGGAATAGGATGCAGAATGAGAGGAAGTAGACTAGTCATAATTACTATCAAAACTGTATGTTTTCCTGTATTATTCCATTTTTATTCATAAGTTTAGGAACTTATTTTAGGCATTTTTTATTTCCATAATTTTGGAATTTATTTCCAACAAATTGTTGAAATATAATACCAGATAAAAGATATCTTGGCCTTACTAAATAAATACTAAATACTTAAATAAAATAAATTTAAAAAATAATAAATAGTATTGTAAATTTTCATTTATGTATTTTATATAAAAATAATATAAAACATATATTTATGATCTATATAAATTCCTATTACTTTAGCTGCTGTTGTGAGTAATAAGCTATTTACTAGAAAGACAGTGGTACTGGCTACAATACTAATAGTATAATTAGCATTTATAATATATGACCTCAAGTACTAAATATGTATAAGAGTTTGACAGATTTTTATTATTAAACATAACTATAAAATATTTATTTATAAACACATACATTTAACTATAGATTTTATTAATTTTGGACTCAATACTTCTGCCAAATTTTAACAAATTTTCCCTCTTCCATACTGTGATTTATAACAAACAAATTGCAGCTTTCTTTTGTCATGCTAAATTTCAGAAGAATTTTATTTAAAAATTGAGAAAGCTAGAAAATATTTCAAGTAAATCAAGAACTTGATATATAATAAAATTTATATTATATATAATAAACAATTATAACTGATTTTTTCCATGTAAATATATACCACAGTAGATGTTCACTCTTTTTGTTTTTAAATTACCTACCTCTGTATCTTACCAATGCAGAAATTCTCTCACTTATTTGATCCAAAGAATTACCTGACTCTGTTCTTAGAAATAGGAGCATACACATATATTAAGTGTGTATATTAAGGACCCTAGGATATATAGGAGTCCTAGGAAGTTTGATCCAAGCAATGACTCTCTATATAAACTCTGAATCTAGTTCCTATTGCATGTTACCATTTGTATTGACAATCTCTATTACAAAATAACCTACTTGTGAAATGTATTTAATGCGTACTATATCTTAGAGCTATTATGGCCTTGTAACAACATCATGGGGGCAGTTGTAATCCTCATTTTATAGACGCAGACACATAGAATAGGCAGATTATATATAAAGGAAGATCCCTGGACTATAGTCAGAAGCATATAAAAGGATCCTTAAGCATCCAAAGGTAAAAGTTAAGCATGATTAATTCAAAACCAGCAAAAAATGTTACATGTATTGCTTCTTCTTCAACTTTAATATATAGAGTTTTACACCAATTTTGGGTGAGGTGGTGAGTAGTTGGTCTACCAAACCCTTTTATTTCCTTCCCAGATTAACCAATAAATAGGGAATACAAGCCAGCATCTGAATCCCATTTCCAATCCTTTCTAATGCTGTTTCTTTAAGCAGGTTATTTAATTAGCCTCTTTGAGCCTCACTTGTCAAATAGAAATAATAAATTTTAGTGTGTTGTCCTACAGATCGAAAGGGATAATGAATTAACATATAAGAATATTGTAAACCTACCTGGCTTTTTATAATTATAAGCTATATTATTGCCTCCTCTTAAAATCTCAGTGCCTTATAAATGTAAAACAAATTTTGATACAGGGCTTATAGCTTAATTAATCCAAACATATTATTTCAGCATCTTTTGTCATCTCGTATATGCAGTAACACTGTAATAGATATGTAGTATGTGTGTGTGTTTGTGTGTCTGTGTGTGTGTGTGTTGGATGGTTAATTGATATAGAAACCTTGAAAAGCATTCACACAGAATCTGCTTAGTACTAGAATCTAATAGTCTTCTTTAAAAGTGAGCCCAATCTCAATAATTTGAAATGTGCTATTAGAATGATGTATCCCTATTTAACAGATTTTTTTTCTCTTTTTTTTTTAACATCTTTATTGGAGTATAATTGCTTTACAATGGTGTGTTAGTTTCTGCTGTATAACAAAGTGAATCAGCTATACATATACATATATCCCCATATCTCCTCCTTCTTGCTTCTCCCTCCCACCCTCCCTATCCCACCCCTCTAGGTGGTCACAAAGCACCGAGCGGATCTCCCTGTGCTATGCGGCTGCTTCCCACTAGCTATCTATTTTACATTTGGTAGTGCATATATGTCCATGCCACTCTCTCACTTCGTCCCAGCTTACCCTTCCCTCTCCATCTAGTTAGAAGTTTGTGAAATTGTATGTGCCATTTATTTTTTCTCAATGTTAGGTAACTGCCTCTTTAGGTTAAGAAGATGGCTTGTTGCGCACAGAATTATAGGATGGATTTTTACTTGAGTTTTTTTTTTTTTTATGCCACTTACAGAAGACTATAAAATCTATTCTATTTTCATCTTAGAACAAGAATTTTGGAATCAGAATCATCTGTCTGTTGAAACCAAGGTCTGCTTAGTACTTCTTTTATAAACTTCTAATTATTTAGCATCTTTGAGCCTCAATTACCTCATCTATTTAAAGGAAATAGTAATGCCTACATCATAGAGTCACTATGAAGATTAAATACATAACTTTTATACTGCTCAAAGACTGTGTCTGGCACATAGTAAATCCTCCAAAAATGGTATTTGTTTACTTCAAGGCAAGTACCATTTCTGTGCTTTAATGTAAGTGCTATTTCTGTTCAGGGTAAAAGTTCATCATTCTCAAAGAGTCATTTGATTTCCTGTTTGTACAAGTGTAACAATTGAATTAGGATGCAACTATGTAAATACTACTTTTAAAAAAAATGTCAGAGTAGGTAGCTGCTTACTTTGATGCTCTGGATGAGATTAAGTGAATGAGTGACATGAATCATCACTAGTTTTACTACCAAATTGTTGATGTTCATCTCATCACACTGATACCTAAGTAATTGTGTTTACATTAGAAAGACAATTTTTTTTAAAAAGTGTAACCTATACAGTTTTGTGATATAAAAGCCTAAGAAACAGTCTAGGATCTACTCTGATGCACTAATTTCCAAGATATGCTTGGCCAATACTCTTTAAATCAACATTAGTAAATCAAAAGAATATTTCAGACAAAATGAAATGACGAGTTTTAGGGTGAATTTGCCTAAGGGATATTAGGAATTCTCTTGCTTTATTATGCAGAGAGGAAATATTATGTTGATCTTTCATTTGCCTTTCTAAAAGAATTCATAAATATTTTATTCATTAATCTTCAGAATACCCTGTGACCAAATTGAACCAGAAGGGAAAAGTAAGTTGTTAAACAGAACAGATGTTGAAATGTTATTTCAATGAAGGAAATCAGTCCTTCATGAAAAATTCCTGTATATTGTTACTCATTAATACATTCTCCAAATAGTTCTTGCACACCTACTATATGCAATTTGTGTTAATATATCATGTGGATGATGAAAATATATATATACATATTATATATTACATGATGTCTGCACCTGAAGAATTATCAGTTAAGTAAGGAAAGTAAAACATAGCCTTAAATAATAATTTAAAAAAATGCTGACCTGTAATAAGGAATATATTTAGAAAATAGTGTGTCTGGATGGGAGTTTATCCACCTTTTGTTAAGGATGTAATTACAACTTCACATAAAATTGAGAATGGTTATGTGCCCAAGTTAACAGGAAAAAACTGTTCCCTTTCTTTGTAGTTCCTTCACTGGACATTGTAAAAAATCCACCATCCTGTGATAAATGCAAGAAACTCAGAGATTTGATCAGGTTGATCAGGCCAATTGACGGAGCCGTAGGCTCCACTGTAAGATGCTCCACTCAGATGTGCCCTGTTGAAGCTGGAGAATTCCATGGCTGCTACCCAGTTTGAAGAACTCCAGAAAGTAGTACCACAGTTCTGAAGCTGCTGCATACTTAGGGTCCTGGTATTTCTTCTGAAAGCATAGCTGGCAAATGGTCATCTCCATCCACTCATGCCTCTATTGCCACTGGTGTTAGGGGCCATTTTTGCCAATTGTCTCTCCACATCCTGTCTAATCACTCACCACTGGAACAAGGGCTCAAGTTCAACTTGGCCTAGATTCCCACTATTTCAGCTTTCAGCGTTGCAGTTATTTAACTCTTTAGTTTACACAATAAGCATGTACCTGGGAGCCTGCCCGTATTGCCAGAATGACTGAGTTGACAGCCCCTGTCAGTAGTCACAGGCTGTTTGCAGACCCAGCCCTCCCCAGTGCTCCCAGGCCTTGTCTAGACTGGGGCCTCTCTCAGCTAGGAGTGTTTCCTCACATTTGACGGCACTTGGACAGCCTCCGGTCCCTCAGAGGGGTTCTGGTTTGGGGTCTTGATTGTTTTTCTCTTAGGAGTTTCCTTGACTCTTTTGCAAATGTACTTCCTTCCTTCCCAGCAACTTTCAAGCCCCTGGTAATATTAAGGAATGGAGAAAAGAGTGGTCTCTGTAAAACCAAATGCACAGTTGCTATGACTACCACAGAGAGGTGCAGAGTGGGCTTTCATCTACTTAAATGCATTTTTTAAAAAGGTCACACAATGGATCTACTCAGAACCAGAAAATCTACACCAAGAGAATTTGATGTTTCTATCTTTCAACTTGGAGCTAAATTAATAATAAACATAATAATAATTATTATTATTTTAATTAGTATAATTTTTCCATCATGGCCAAGTACTGGACGCCCCTGCTACTTTGTTGTAAGAATTTTTAACAGTGGTGTGTTTGGGAAGTTTGGTGGGATTGGAAAGGGGGTTTGGGGGAAGGTAGTGCTTGAACTGGATCTTGAATGTGAATTTGAACACAAAGAGCTTTTTTTTTTTTTTTTTTTGGCGGTACACGGGCCTCTCACTGTTGTGACCTCTCCCGTTGCTGAGCACAGGCTCCGGACGCGCAGGCTCAGTGGCCATGGCTCACGGGCCCAGCCACTCCGTGGCATGTGGGATCTTCCCAGACCAGGGCACGAACCCGTGTCCCCTGCATCGGCAGGCGGCCTCTCAACCACTGCGCCACCAGGGAAGACCCACAAATAGCATTTTGATAAGACTAGATGAGAGCAGGAAAGTCATGTTGGAAGAAGAGAATGGGAAGCCACTAAATGTTTTAGAATAGGAATGTGCAATAAAAGTACTATTGACCATTTACCGTGTGTCCACTCTTTGCTAAACATTATGCGGTTTGTGGTAATTGTATAAAGATGTGCTTGCCTCACACTGTCTCTAATTCTTACCAAAATGATGCAAGATGAGCATTATTTCTCACTTTACAGATGATGGAACTGAGGCTCAAATATGTTTAGTATGTTGTCCAAGGACATTCAGCTCAGATGGAGGCTGAGCTTTAAGTCCAGACCTTTCTAACTTGATAGCTCGTGCTCTTCCTGCCCTACTTTGTTCCCCCGAAGGCTCATCTGGTGGCTCTGTGAAGGTGCATTAGACTTACTGCAGTCCTGGGTGGGAAGCTGTCATTCAAGTCGGCAGTAAGAATGACTGAAATGTAGAGCAGAGAGGTCTCAAAGGAATGATTGAATGGGAAAGCCTTTTCGAGATCGGAAAGAAGAAGGAGACAAGAGACGCTTTTCAGCTTTCCAGCTTAGGTGACTGGGAGGACAGTAGTGCTTTTAATGAAAATGGGCCTGTCGGGCGTCCCTGGCGGCGCAGTGGTTGAGAGTCCGCCTGCCGATGGGGACGCGGGTTCGTGCCCCGGTCCGGGAAGATCCCACATGCCGCGGAGCGGCTGGGCCCGTGAGCCATGGCCGCTGAGCCTGCGCGTCCGGAGCCTGTGCTCCGCAACGGGAGAGGCCACAACAGTGAGAGGCCCGCGTACCGCAAGAAAAAAAAAAAGAAAAATGGGGCTGTCTGGAGGAGGTGGTGGTGGCTTGGAAAGGGGATGGCATTGCTTACAGACACATAGAATTTAAGATGATGAAAGAAGGACCTGGCAAAAAGTTGTAAGCTGCAATACTGTTTCTCATTGCAGTAATGCCTCAGTTTCTTTTTCAGAAATAGGGGGAAACATCCTAGTTCTATGGGTATATGTTGCAACCCAAAGAAAGGGATCTAGCCAACTTGTTTGGCCACCTCGACTAAGCAACCCTGGAAGTGAGAAAATTTAAGTCATATTGAATATCAGTAAAGAATTACTACATCTTTTAGTGCCTATGTTTCTCAGTAGTCCAGCCAGAACAGCCTAAGGCTCTACAGCCGATGTGTCTCGGCTCTTAGGAATGTGCCTTGGGAGAAGAGATGTTAATTTGAATTCTGGTCCTGGCTTTCAAGGAAAATATTACCCCTGTTAAATGTTGCCTTTAAAAATCAACTTTTCAGACTCTATTCTCAGCTTTTAACTATTTATTCCTCTCTCCAAGTCCTTTACTTTATCAAAAGGAAAAGGGAAATTAATAAGTGATAAATTAAAGACTGTGAAATACCTCTAAAATATGAACTTCTCTAGCCCCTAAGGCAGGTGCACATGAATTTAACTGACAAAAATCATGCCCAGTTTTCCAGATTTGAGAGCCTGCTACACTAAAATTTAAGTAAATTTTAAGTAAATTTGAAACAATCAAAATCACAATAAGGTAAATACAGACGTTACTCATTTGTTCACTTTTAAAAGCATCATGAATATTTAATATTATTTAAATTTTTTTGAATATATTATGCATACTGTCAAAAATTTGTAAACTTAAAAAATATATATGAATGAAAAGTAAAGTATCCTGTTCGTTAACACACCAAGCAAAGAGAATGGCAACCAACATTTTAGGGATGGGAAGCTCTCTTAACTTACCTTCCCTTAACTGATTCATGAGAGTAACCAAAGCTCTCTATCTATTGGCTAAAATAAACTGATGTCCATAGCAGCCTGGAAACTCACCACTAGTAGGCTACCCTATCATGCTTCTGTATTTTGCTCCCACAGTTGGGTATTCTTAAAAAAGGTCATTAGTGTTTCTTCCAAAACCAGTTTATGCTTGTTCTACTTATTAATGACATAATTCAATTAAATATTACCTCAAATAATAAAATACAAGAGCACTTTCAATTAAAAGAAACCAAAACTGGAAATCATGGATATCCATCTTATTTGGGATTTATGCAAAACAGAAGAGGGATTCCAATCAAGAGACTGATGAAAAGGGTGTCAGCTCTACATCAGTATATTAGGGATAAATTTACAGTTAGAGGTTTTACATTAAAATGAATTTTAAAGTATATATTTAAGTATATATTTAATCAAGCATCTTAATTAACTGGCTAAATATTAGCTTTGTTTGCTTTGGAAAACAGGTCATCCCTGTACTTATTTCTTAATTTTTCTACACACTTGCACATATTTTATTAGAAATAAGATCATACGGTATATGTTTGCATGATGTTTTCTTAAAGTTGAACTAATATTTATTTAAAATCTGCTGTGTGTGAGGCACTGTTATTGGCATAGGGATAGAGTGATAAACTAGATAAAGATGAAGTTTACCTTCTATTTGGCAAAGAGGAGAATAAATGAAACAAGTTAGGGGAAGGGGACAGAGAATGATGAGGGGTGGGGAGGGCTCTTTAGCTAGGGTGTTGGAAGGAGATGATGTGTGGGATAGGCCTAAATAATGAGAAACATGGAGCCATGCAAAGATTTCTGAGAAGCGCATCCTAGGCAGAAGGAAAAACAAGTGCAAACTCCTTGAGATGGAAACAGCAGGTTGTATCTGAGGGAAAGAAACGTGACCTCTCAGTGTGCTGGATGATTTAGAGAAAGAGGGGCAATGATAGAAGTTTGGAGAAGTGGTCATGACACATAGCATTTAGGTCATTGAAGGACATGGGAATTTGGATTTTGATCTAATTGCAGTGGAAGCCCTGGAGGACTTCAGTGAGGGGAAGGCTATAATATGATTCAGGCACTGAGGAGATGCCTGTGGCTTCTGTGTGTCATTCAAGGGGGATGAGTTAGACAGCTGTTTTAGTAATGCTGATGAAAAATGCTGATGACTTGGACTCAGGTTTTAGCCATGGAGCTAAAAGTGATGGAATTTGAGATATAATATGGAGTGATGTGAACAGGACTCATTAATCGGTAAACTAAGGGAAGTGAGTAAGGTAAGGAGGAAGCAGCACCTGCTGTCAGTGTCTTACCGATATGCCTCCGACTTTATGGTTCAGGGTACCCAGAAGACTTGTAGCTGCCAGTACCTGCTTCTCTGTGTCTAAGGACTTTTTCCAGAAAGAAGCTCTGCTCATATGTCTAGCAGGCTAGGAGTACTGGGTGGTTACTCCCCTCCCCTATAGCCCAAAGGAGCCCTTAACCAGTGAGAATGAATGTGTAAATAGCCCAGCTCTCTCAGTCTTGGAGCGAGATAATTCTGAGATGTATCCTTTATGTAATTTCTCAAAATGTACCTGTGAGATCGAGCTCTATTTACACGTACGGTAGCTGGCTTACCTACCACTTATTAGTTGCTTTCCCTTCCCTACATCACTTCTTCCCTTCCTTACTGGTGGTCTCTACAACTCCCAAGTAAGCATTTTCTGCTGAATCCTTCCTTGTCTCAGAGTCTGTGTCTGTGGGAACCCAGACTGAGACAGAGGACTTCTAGGTTTTGAAAGTCTGAGGAAGTTGATGGAAATGGGGCCATATACTGAAAATGGAGAAGAAGAGTTAAAAAGCTGATTTGGGGGTGAAAAATCAGAATACCCTTTGATGCACTGTATGAATTATTTATTAGATATTCAAGTGATTTTTTTTGTTCAATATTGTATTGGTTGTACGTTAACAGTGTCAGACACATAATATGCACTCAATAAATATTTGTTAAATGAAGGAAAGAATTATTTGGGGGAATACATGATTTTGGAATGGCAGATGTTTTATGAAGCTAAAACTTAGGTGAAAGGTCAGGATTGGAGTACCGATTTGTGAGTCAGCAGGACATAAATAATATATAAAGCCAAGGGACTGGATAAGATCATCTAGGAACATAATGTGGACAGAGAGGAGAAGAGTGCCAAGGACTGACCTGAAAAGTAAGGAGCCAGCAAAGGTGATTGAAGAGAGGTGTGCAGTAAGGTAGAAGGAAAACAGAGAAGAACCCGATTTTGTGGAAGCCTAGAGAAGGAAACATTTTGAGAATGACAATGGTGAGTTGTGTCAAATCATGCTACTAACACCGTTCAAGTACGGCAAGGTTAGAGAGTTGGTCATTAGATGAAATACATATGTACTCGTCTTTGCAAATGGGTAATGGACTTAACTGGTCACTAGTTACTGGGAAATTTTCTTTTAATGTCCATCTCTTTTTATAATAGAACAGTGTTACCTTAGAGGGAATAGAAAAATCTTTAGAAACAGATTTTATAGAAAGATGTTTATAAAACAGAACTAGTAACAGTTAATGTAAGAATTTGCTGGTTTCATATGCTGCCAATGTAAGACAGCAGTCATTTATGATTGCCAACAAATGACAAAGTTAAATGTACTAAAAAAAATATTTTGCATATCAATTAGTTTTACCATCTACTTTGATTCTCTTTAAATATTAAATATTGAATATACAGTTCTTTAAACTGCATTGTTTCTGTTTCTTTAATGAGCTATTTAAACTAAATTCTTTAAGAAGTACAATAATAAATAGGAAATCAACAGGGTTAGGAAATATATAAGGAGACGTGCAGAATTCTAATCTTCTTGCTGGTGTTGTATTCAATATTTTGCCTTCATCAAAACGTACCCACAGGAACACAGCTGGACAGAATATCTTTCTGTGATCTTTAGTAACTCTGTAGTGCCCCATAAATGACTCAGCTACAATCAGTGAATGTGCTTCAGGCCTTGATTTTTGTTTTTAGTTCAAAGATGAACACCATGAAGCCACCACGCAGAGAGAGTTGTCATGTGTTGTTTCAGATCTTCTTTAGTAAAAGCTGAATTTTCTTGTCTTTGTTCTACCAAATATCTTCTATGCATATGATAGTTAAAAAAATAAGAAATCATTTTTGAATATATTAGAGACTATTAACCAGAACATGATAACATTAAAGTAGGTGTCCCCACCCTCTAAAAACATAATACCACCCCAACACTTGTCTGTCAGCATATTTATCGTTCAAAAATTTTATTTTCTCATATTGTATATTTGCAAACATGTACCTATACTACACAGAACATTAGTTTTTAATTTTATAATTAAAATATATCAAATATTGTATCTGTTTTGGTCCTCTATGAAGCAAATGCCAAGATATGATTAGATGTACAAGAGATTTACTGGTAGATATGCCAGTAAAGGATAAAGAGGGAGGAAGTTAGAATATTTGGAGAGTCTTCAGACCGAGATGCAGGTCTGAAACTTGAAAGGAGACAGGGAAGTCAGGATTGGATAGGAAGAACTTCAGACTGCAACGCACAAACTCTTAGCTGTGCTGAAGGGGATTTCTTTAGCCAGAGCTTCCCTCTGGATTAACTTTGCATCATGCAGGAAAGGCATGGTTCTATGAAGCATGCCAAGCTCAGCCTTTGGCTGTGAGCAGCCCAGCAGAAATATGTTTTAGTGAACACAGTGGTGCATACAAAGGCGCAGAAGCTGAAGGCTGTTAATCAGCTCCGTTCCCTGTAGCAGTTTGTCTTGAAGGAAGATTTGAGCAAGGGATCTCCACGGCCATTACACATACAGATATTGAGCCTTTTAGTGGAGTTATTGTCAAAGGGATATATAGATTTTCTTTCTTGTTTTCCTTAGTTTATAATGCCCATGCTAACCAACCATGAGCTATAAGTGTTATCAGGTGAGAGACCAAGGATGGACTGTGTAGCTCCATCATGGTCTTAGATTAAAAACAACAACAGTTAAATAAACAAATAAATCTAAAACATATGTCCTGATTATAGGACAGTGTAGGCTTATAATGTGTTTGCAAATAAATAAGCATGTTTTCATTTGACACAATACTGTTAACAAACTAATTCAAAATTGTAAGAAGATTATTATATTTTATTGAGGAATGCCCAGCAGTGTTCAACAAAATAGGGAGGGAAACTTGTAAGTAAGCATGGAGAATAGTACAATCAGATTAGAAGGCACATAGATTTAATAATGAGTTAATTGAGAATAGCCGTATGACTTACAAATGCATTAAATAAATTTAAAGAATTGTGATAGTATCATCCCTCTGAAATGAAAACCCCACAGCACAAAGAAAGATGAATAGGCTCTCCCACTCAGCAAGCCTTGAAAGGTGCTCAACTTACTTTATCTTAATTAATAGGTCATAATTTAGTCTTTGATTCACAAAAAAATCACAAAGATTGCAGTATTCCTAGATTATAATTTATTATAGTTATTTTTAACTTAGTTATCATTATGCAGTTATGTTTCTTAAAATTCACTAATAAGTTATAGTGAGTATTGATTATGTGTCCTGTCCTGGGAACTGCCGATACACAAGGAAAGCAAATCAGATGTTATCCCTTCCCTTGTTGGTTAATTGAAGTTTCATTCATCCACCCACTGGACAAATAAAATATATGTTTTCCTATGGTTCTTCTACACACTGGAGGTACTGCAATAAGTAGACAAAACAGACAAAATAAATTAATGAATAACTAAATAAACATGTCCCCAAATAGAACTAACAATTGTGTAATATCCCTTTGTAGATAGAATCTTTTATTCTGTATTTAACACTACTAAATTCTTTAATAGAGTTTATTGTAGATCCTACAACACAGAACCCAACTTGAGATATAGAATGTTTAAAAGTCAATTTATATCTCAATAAAAAAGTAAAAGACAATGGAATTTATTTGAAGAATTCTATTATTGAAAAATAAACTGAAATAAGCATAATCCAACATTTCTTACTTTGCAATTGTATCTTTAAAATATATCTTAATTTTTTTCTGATGAAGATTATTATTTAAAGAAATTAATATATAAATTGGGTAGTACAAATCTTCAAAGATAGTTCCATTAACAGGTTGATATATATTCTTCAATAATTTATAGCTGCAAACCCACCCACAAATATATTTTTCACATTAATTTCACTATACATGGTGTTCAGTAACTTTGCTTTTTCATTTAATATTTATGAATTCATCGTCCTTTTTTTTTTCTTTTACTTCCCTTATCTTTCTTAATTACTAGTGTCTAAATGTTTAGGTATATAATTTACTGATAATATTTAGGTTGTTTCCAGTTATTTAATAAACATTCCTATGGAAAATATAAATCTCCATAAACATTTTTATCACTTCCTTAGGATAAATTCTTAACAATGGTACACTTGATCAAATATGTGCATGTTTTAAATTTTGATGTGTATTTCCAGATAACTCTTCAAACCTCGTATAATAGTTTTCCAGTTTTCCTCTGTTGTGGATTGAATTATGTCTCCTAAAAGATATATTGAAGTCCTGACTCCTAGAACCTGTGAATGTGACCTTATTTGGAAATAGAGTCTTTGCAGATGTAATCAAGTTAAGATCAGGTCATTGAGGGTGGGCAGCTATCCTTCGGTATGACTGAGGTCCTTGTAAGAAGAGGGCAATTTGAACATAAACACACGTACACACAGAGGAGAACATCACATGAAGAAACTTCTGTTGTTTTAAGCCATCTCAGTTTGTAGTAATTTGTTAAGGCAGCCCTAGTGCATTTGAGAGTGCATTCTTACCCATACTCTCTCCAGCTTGAGCATTCTTACTATCTTTTTCCTTTCGTCAGTTAGAAAAGTAAAATTAAAAAGATACCTAATAACTTTTGAATCTACATAAAGCTCATTATCTAGAAGGCAGAGAATTATTATATTATTTATATGTACTTATATTTACACTTTTATTTATCTAGCTGTCTACCAATGAACCTACCTTTAATCCTTCACTTTGTTTTATAAAAGGATTTAAGCAGCTGTTTTCCAATTAGTATAGAAAAAAATGCTATAAATTTGAAGGAAGGGAAATTTTCATTAAATAAATAGGCTTGTGTATTATCCTCTCAGCTGAATAACTGGGCCTTGCAAGGTCTAGGTATGGCTAGAGCCTTAAGCTGATGGCTCTAATAGTGACTGGATTGCAGGGTGAAAACCTTATGTTTGTGATTTCTGGCTAGCCTCTTATCACTTAGCTTCAGGTTTTGGCTAAGACCTAGGATGGCAAAGAGTCATCTGCTATTTCTGTGGGATAGAAAGCAGAGAATTCTTGCCATTAATGTTCAGCTTTGCTCTCATAAGAGTTTGTCTATGCAGCTGAAATATGCAGACTTGGTTCTGGAAGGGAAAGAGCTTCCTGACAGTGTCAATTCAAGGGTGTTCTGGGTTTACCCTTAGCCTCTGCGGATTGCATCATGAGAGGCAAAAATTTCTACAAAACATTCATCAATGCCACTGTCAGAGATAGTTGGTCATAGGCTGATTTGATCAGGATGACATTTATTATGTTTTAAGCATAAGAAGAGCCCCTTGTGGAGTCCTCATTTTGAAGTCTTTTCAGATAGAAAGTATTTAAAATGTCATCTCTTGGGATGATGAGACAGTTGCAGAGTGTGAGACAGTAATGGTGAAATGGAAGAGTAGGGGATTTGCAGTCAGAGACCTGGATTCTAGTCCTTGCTTTGCTGCTTTCATGCGATGTGTCACTGGAAAGGTGACTTGAACCTCTGTTTTCTCATCAGTCAGATGGGCTTATAAAGTTCACCACAAAAGCTGACTGTGAGGGTCAAATGAGACCACGTTTATGTAAATGTTTTGGGAAAACCTACAGCTAAACATATGTAACATTTTAGTTTGTACTTTGACTAAACTAAAGAGTGATTAAACTTCGTGACCTTTAATTGTTTCTTCTCTCTGTTATAAATCTTTGAGTCATACTTAATCTATAGATGAAAGAACAAAATAAAACTCTATAATAACTAAAATTTTGTTTGATTGGAGCTGACTTTAGGCAGAAGAGTATTATCATTGAGGATTGCTCATAGCCCCTCCTATGGCTCACTCATCCTGCCATCCTAGGGTTCCTTACTTTCCATGTGGGTTCATTCTAAACCTGAGGTCTATATGTTCCACAGGAAACAAACTGATAACCAATATTCTTGAAAAACTATCCTTGCAGATTTGATAGCTGGAAAAACTGTTTAAAGTATAAATCTGCCTTAATTTACCTCTCATTAACCAGGGCTCTCTTTATATACTGCTTGAAAATTGGTAGGCATTTTGACAGTTGAGATGACACTTCAAAACAATTTTGTGACACTTTACCTTCTATTTCTAATGTTAAACCAGGGAGAAATGAAATGCCTCAGTGGCCTCACAGATGTAGACCTCAAAGTGAAGGCTCAGCCTTATGAGAATGAGAGCTCTGGTTAGTTGTGAATGGGGAAGATAATTTAAAAGTTCCTGATTATATGCCACTTACTACTCTTAACAATTACCAAAACTCTGAATAGTGTAACTCTTTTAATGAAGATCATAGAGACTTCCAATATCTATTTCCCTACCTAGAAACTGGGTTGAAACTTTGGTAAACCATTAATTTATATATTTTAGGAGACCTACTGCTTTCATACTGGACTATCCACATGTTTATTATAAAGAAACCTTTATATTTTTCTCTCTTTTTGTTATATAAGCAAGTTATCCACCTCTGGCATTTAGCTCAAAATATTTCAGGAGAATACTTCTCTTAGGAGATTATTTACTGTGGTGGAATATTGGATTATTCCTGTTCCTTTACCTCCACATCTATATTTGGTGGATCCCTTCTGTCATCGAGGGCTCTTCTTGAGTATCACACTTCCTCTGACATTCCCTGACCATCTTCATTGCAGAAACACTCCCTTCTAATCACTGTAATGTCACCTGCTTTATTATCCTCACAGCTTTTATTTGTTTATGTGTTTACTGTTTGATGGCTCTCGTCTCAATATAAGATCTACAAAAGCAAGGACCTTGCCTGTCTTGGTTACCACTGTAGCCCCTGCCTCTAGAACAAACTATTTATTGAAGGAATAAATAAATAAATAAATGAACTTCAGTTTCATCATCTGAAAAATAGAGATAACATCTACTTCATAAGGTTCTTCAAATAAGTGTATGAAACCATGAATGTCAACCTGTGCAAAGCATTTACCACAGTGCCTAGTAAGCAGTCAACAAATACTGATTGTTGAGGGAAATGTAGACTTAGATATTTTAAAAACATATATCCGGAAGAGAAACGTAGGAGCACCAGGGTGAAAACATTACTTTATTTTCTGTGGGAGAAGTGAGAGAAATTGAGATTAAAAAAAGGTAAGTGTGATTTAAATGAATGTATTTAGATTTATATCCAATTAGAATAATTGTTCTGAAGAACCATGTTGTTTTACTTACGCTGTTTTTATCTTGCTCGTCTTTGGCACTTGGTTGGGGTTCTAGTAATCTTGATGTTTCTAGTCAATGCATGGAACCTTGCTGGTGTGGCTGTGTAGACACCCTCAGATGGCCACCCCCCCTT
The DNA here is from genome assembly GCF_964270905.1 of Leucopleurus acutus. Lineage (NCBI taxonomy): Eukaryota > Metazoa > Chordata > Mammalia > Artiodactyla > Delphinidae > Leucopleurus > Leucopleurus acutus. Next base: position 56,231,591 of record NC_139157.1, on the reverse strand, counting down.
ATGAGTGTCCCATTTGTAAGAATTCTCTGGAACAGGAGGAATCACTGGGGAAATGATAGGAATACACAAGGAAAACACACACCTTTTCTAAGTTGGCTTTATGATTGTACCTATTTATCCCAGTTAGCATTTGCTATTCTTTTTTTTTTTTTCCATTGGCAGCTTAATTGGGTGCTGAATTTTAGAAGATAAACTATGAGTGTTTATGACTAACATTAGAAAGATTTAAAACATTCTTCAAGATAAATTCAGTGTGATGATGGAATTCACTGACTGTATAGTAAATACGATGCCAAATATATAAAAAAATTCCACAAAAGAATATTGTAAAATCATCCTGAGCTTACATTTTGTCCATCTGTGTCCTAAATTTGGTTCCATAATTTGAGATACAAAAAATTCATAATTTTAATATAAAATCTGGAGAGTAATATTCATGACCATATGCTTATACATGATCTCTCTAAATATGTGATAGTAATATTAACTTTTAATAAACTACAAAATGCAGTGATTTGCATTAAACAAGACAATTGAATTTATATAGCTTTTTCCTTACTTATACGTTACTTCCTGGGAAGCCAGTGGCTTACATCCAAACCTTCCAAAGCAAGGCATCCAGATAAAATTTCTTTAATGCTGTGATGAGAATATGAATGTCAAAGTATACTATTGACGTACAAGTAAGATCAAAAGAGGAAGTGTGTTATGTTAGCTAAACCAGAATCAGTAGAAAATTTCCACTTAAGGTCTGAACTCTAAGTATCATAACTAAAAATGTATGGTGGCATTTCCATGTATTTTTGGCAGCAGCAATTTGCCAAAATATTACATGATGAAAGCTAGCAAGTAGGATTTCTTTCTCAAAAATACTAGACTGTGGCATTACACTTGACATTTAGTAAAGCACCTTGTAGTCGTTGTTTCTGTCAATATTTCTACAGCAATTTTATATTAAGATTGTATTTATTTTGCTTTCTAAATGGTAGAATATGAACTATAAATTATCCTCTAGATAGGTCAAATTAATCACTCCAAATGACTGAGTAAATTTTCAGGCAAGCTGAAATTAGAATTTTCAATCATGATTAGAAACATAATTGAAATTGAATGGAGTCAATCGTAGAAAAAATTATATTTAACTCCTCAACACAGTGAAGTTCTTTTGTTTAGGCTATAGGATTATAGTTCATTGCTATCATTTCAAACCTTTTTATTCTACATGTGGTCCACCAACCAGGAGTATCAGTATCAATGCAAAAAGATAGAATCTCAGGCCCCACCCCAGAGTTACTGAATCAGAATCTGCCTCCTAACAAGATCTGCAGTGATTTGTATGCCCATTAAGCTTGGAGAAGCACTGGTTCAGAATATCACTATATACTTTCTCATTTTTTTTTTCTTGCCAGGTAGACTGCAATAATAATTTTAATTTTGTTATGAAATATCAAATACACAGTAGGCTTTTTATGTCTATATGAGGGTGAGAAAGCCAGATTCCCAAGAGTGAGCTAGGTGATATATATTTCATTTTCTGCTAACTAGGTGTTGATATCGTGTGACTAGTAAAGATTTAAAACTATCTAAATGCTTTGTTCAGGTGATAAGGTGTTTTTGGACAATAAGGTATCAGAGCTAAGTTTTTATTTTTATCACCATCGAGGGACACAGTATTCTCACATGCATCCGGTGTCACTAACTGACTAGATTCCTACTCAAGCCATACTGTTCAACAGCACGTTGTTCACATCTTACCTATAGTTTCCAGTTGATTTTAGGTGCAAGGCTGTTGTCTGTTTTAAAATTCACATAAAGGACACAGTAATTCAATTAATCTTATGATCAGAACTCTTTTTTCCTCCGATATTTTATATGCTTCCTCATAAAAAGTAGAGTTCTTCAAAAGGCTAGGCCGATCTCTATGCTAATATTGGATTGAGTATATAAGAAAAACATAATTCTAAAATGTTTGGTAAAGATTAGAAAACAAAGACCCTCCAATTTTCCATTTTACAATGGAAACTTGCTACAAAGAATAAAGAAAAGGGGAAGTACGGATACAGTCCTCTTTCTAAGTGTAGGAGGGAAGACTGTCAGAAAAAATATGGCTGTGACTAAAGGCCCACTATCTTTTAGGTTGTGAGACTGTTCATTTTAAAAATAAAAATTACACCACTGTTCTACTTAGAGTAATGATGTCTGTCATCATTGCTGATTTGTATGCATGAAAAAACCTCCTGACCTTTTTTACGTATTATAACTCATGTGAATGCTGTTTCCATAAGGACTTATTAGTGGAGCTGTTGCTTTCTTGATAACTCAGAATACTAACTTCCTTCAGGTAATTGTGTTAGTGGAGACCCAAGTCAATGGGATATTTTGTGTACAAATATACAGTGTCATAATGTAAGTTCTTTTTACTAAAAATGAATAGATATTATTCAATAAATATGTTTATCAAAGGAAAAACTCAAAGTGGGCTTTATTATCTTCTAGAATGAGGCCTATTAAGCTATATAGATATTTGGTGAAAGGTGATGATAAATCAGTTTCTTTTCATTGAAGCTACTTTGACATTTCTATGCCAGCTACTTCTCAGTCTAAGTCTGCATGATGAGCAGCTATGTATTTCTTGCTAGCGTCTGTACTGGTGTTTAAACTATCTCTTTGGTAATCAGAACCTGTTGTTTTTTTTTTTTTCAGTGACTGTGATTAGAAATAAGCAAACTTATGTCCACACTTGTGACAGAGATAGTTAAGCCCTCTAATCCTTGTCTTTTAAAAATATCTATCTTGAAGCAAAGAGAACAACCTAGCTGTCCTTTGTCACCTTATTCTCTCTTCTCTAAAAAGTGAAAATGGGATAGGGTGAATTATATAGTACCCTAAGAACCCTTGACTTAAGGATTGCTTTTTTTCCTTTATATTAGATTAAGTTAAAATTAGAAATCGCTTTTTATTTAAACTGTCATATGAAGTTTATTGCTTTCAAAATAAGCTTCCTTCTTAGTGAAATAAATCCCCCCTTCTTTTCTTACATTGAAACACAAAGAAATGTCTAATGCATTTTAGAGTAGCATACACGTTTGTTATTTACAGAGGTCCTATGGAATAGTGGTAGGTTGCCAAGGCACTGCTTCTGAGCTGATAAAGCGCTTCAGCTTTGAGCATTTACAGAAGATGTTTCTCTTAACTGTTGGAAAGTTATTTTTTAATATGAGGAAAATCAGAAAGATCATACCTCCAAAATTAAAATGTCAATCATACCTCTAAAAATAACGAATTAAAAAATAAATTTTTAGAATAACTACTGGAAATACTTTCCACAAGTCTTTTGTGACCTTTATTTGTTGAGTCATTAGTAACCAGGAATGAACATCATTTTTGATGCCTTGACTCCCATGCTTTTAATAAATTGTTGTACCTTACTCCACATCTCTCTCTCAGAAGAGTGTTTAACACTTTTGATTTTTAAAAATTGCGTCTAGGGCTTCCCTGGTGGCGCAGTGGTTGAGAGTCCTCCTGCCAATGCAGGGGACGTGGGTTCGTGCCCCTGTCCGGGAAGATCCCACATGCCGCGGAGCGGCTGGGCCCGTGAGCCATGGCTGCTGAGCCTGCGCGTCCAGAGCCTGTGCTCCGCAACGGGAGAGGCCACAACAGTGAGAGGCCTGCGTGCTCTAATATTGTAATTTAGAGAAATTCCTTCAATAACATTTGACATTAACTTTTAAAACATTTTCTCTTATCCTTTGGGATTTTCTCTTTGGATACTCACTTTAGGGATGATTTTTGATACAACATCTGTTCTCAAGTTTAATTTTTACCATATACAATGTCTAATTTCACTTTTAACACTTCTCAGTTCCTTTCACTTTGTTACAAATCCTGTGTTTTGTTGCCATTTTGTTTCTTTTTATCTTTAGTGTGGTTCACCTCTCTGCTTAAAATTCCTAAAAATGATTATTGTCATTTTGAATTCCAACCCAGATGAATTGATTTTAAAATAACCTACGATATAAAGCAAACGAAGCATTATGATATTAAAACAAAGCATTATAGTAATTTGAAGTGTTTTCCAAGTTTAAATAACAATTATCCTGTAAAGAAATACATTAAGGTAAAAATGTATAAACCATGTGACTCAATATTAAGAGCATACTTTGAATGGCTTCACTCTTGACTCTAATATTATTGTATTAAAAAAATTTAAATTCACTTAGAGGGTCAGGAAATGAATAATATAAAATAAATTCAGACAAAAATACCACAAATGTGGGCTTTGCTTGAAATGTTATAGGTGAAGTTTAGGAATTTTAATAAAGATTTTAAGTTTCCTCTTTATCTTCTGTTCAACTTAAGAAACATCATTGAAAATGTGACATTTGCTAGACTCTTGCATAAGCACAGACCATTTGAAGATGAAGTAAGATCGCGTATATCCAGGTGCCATGGACCACTGTGTAAATGGTCCTGTAAACAAATAACTGTTATTCAGGGTGCTAAGTGCTCATGGAAATAGAGCTCATGATACGGAGGGGCCATCCAGAGACTGCAGTCTTGTCTGAAGGAAGCCCTCACAGAGCATGTGAGGCTGAGCTGAGACTTGGAGGATGAATTCACTGGCAGACAAGAGGAAAGGCAAGATTGTTGGGGAGTGTTTTAGTCAGAGACAGTGGCTTACCGGAAGTCATGGAGATATCAATACATAACAGTACAGAATATTTAGGAAACTGCCAGTAGTTGACTCTGGTTTACATGGAGGAATTCAAGATTAAATCAACATCTTTAATTCTACCAAGAATAAAATATAATCTAAAAACTGCCCGTCAATGCTTAAGATATGTGAGAGTTCGTTAGTGATTGTCATTAATCCTGTTATGAAGGAGAATTATTTCTAATGTAGCTGCCCAAGTAGCACACTTGCAGGTGGAGGAAGGAAGGTGGGAAAAGGCTGAAAATCAACTGTCGAAATTCAGTAATGAATGTGGAAGAACCATGGAAAGGGAATGCTGACACTTTGGTTGTAATTCCTGTTCTGTTCATAAACCTACTTTGTGTTCTTAATCTTGTCCCTATGTTTCTTAAATATATAATAATCTTTGGCCTAAATAAGTTGTAGTTTATGTGAGTATATTTTTTAACAAAATTGTGTTATTCAAGTTAAAAATTGATTGTCTTTGTTGGAAATCCTGAAAGAACTCTTGAAATGAATTCTTCTAGCTCACAGTTCCCCCACCCCCGCCCCTCCACCTGCTCCTCTTCTCCGTCCCCATTTGCTAACTTTCTACTTTTTCTTTCCTGTGTCAACTCCTGAGCATCTATGGATAGAGCTAAGACTTTATGAATACAGTTCGAAAGTTACCTGCCCAGATCATTTCTAATGTTCTTTTAGACAATATTTTTCATACCTGAATGGTGTATAATAATTAATTAATAGTGTGTGTGGGGGGGGGAAGGAACAAAGTAAAGAGATCATTTGGGGTCGGTAGCAAAAAATATACCTGGGTTCAATTAGATGTTTCCCTTCAGCAGAGGCAGGACCTAGTGAGGAGGAAAGATAGACTATATGCAAAGGGCAATAGCTGGGGAAGGTTCTAGAAATTCTGATATTCTGATTGATTTGAAAAGTCATTAAAACACAATGAAATATGGAACTAAAATAGTAACCATATAAGTACTTATTTATTAATTCCTTATTATTCTCCAGATATTTTAAATATTTTAATCTTTTGAAAATATCTAACCTCCTCTAGGGTAAATGCATTAATTCCTATTAGCAGAGAAAGTAATGTGAGTAAAAGGGGTTAAAAAATGGTTTCTTGCTGACTCCACTGATACCCTATGGAGAGACAATGTTTTTGTACTGGCTCCTTATGCATATTAAACTTAATCCTCATATCCTATGAAACATTTAAAGTAGGCACAATTATTCCCATTTTATATCTAAAAAATTGAGATTCCAAAAGGTTAAATTAATTGCTCAACATAAGGACATCTGGTTTCTTCTACAGTGCCCTTTCCTCTCTATACTTTACGGGCTCCTTAATCTCTGCAGGAATCATCTTCCCCCTTCTATCAGCCTTCAAAAGCTAGTTGATTGCTCTCTAATTATAAATACTTGGAGAAAAGAGTGTGAATTGATATGCAAATGACCTTTCCCCCTTAGCAAATTAGCACTTTACTTCCATCTAATTAAGCAGCTTTGTGGAGGAAATGGATTTTTGAAAGAAGAATGGAAAGTGTTTGGATTTGTTCTAGGCGTGTTTCTGGTTTAGCCAGCCTTGTGAATGAGGTATAGAAAAAGGAGTTGTTAGTGGGAGCAGACAATGAAATCAGCAAAAAGAGACAAGGAGGTTGGATAGCAGACAAACCTTCATGGGAAAGTAAACTGCCTTTCAGCTTTCATTCTTTCCCTAATGGTAACATATTTTTTAAGTAAAATAAAACTTTAATAATAAGAAAGTTCTGTTTCCTCTCATACTTCTGAGTGTTAACACTGACAGATCATTCATTGGAAATGGATATTTTCAAGCTTAAATGACAAATTGTAAGGATTCAGAACTTACAGGATGTGCTTTTAATTAGGAAAAAAAACGATCCCTTAAATGTATTACAAGGACTTTCTTTAGGAAAAAAAGTCACTTATTGCAACGAGAATTGTTAGAAGAGAAATTGAGGCATGTTAAATTTTTCAATAGTTTATTGGAGCAAAAATCAATTCGAATTGGGCAGCATCCAGTTTAGCGGATAGAAAGGAGCTCTGAGGAGCTGTACAAAATGAGAGACTTTTCTAGGCAGAAGGGAGCAGGAATAAGGAAGTTATACTAGGCCAAATATCAGGTAGCTTATTGCAAGATTACTTTCCCTTAGAGCAGGGGCCCCCCAACCCCCAGGCAGAGGACGGTCACCGGTCTGCAGCCTGTTGGGAACGGGCCACACAGCAGGAGGTGAGCGGCGGGCAGCGAGCAAAGCTTCATCTGCGGCTCCCCATCGCTTGTATTACCGCCTGAACCATCCCAAATCATCACTCGCGTTACCGCCTGAACCGTCCCCCTCCCCCGCCCCGTCTGTGGAAAACTTGTCTTCCACGAAACCGGTCCTTGGTGCCAAGACGGTTGGGAACCGCTGCCTTAGGGGATGGCAAGAATCTATCAGGCAGATTACCTAACTAGTGCTGATCAGGCAATTCCTGATTCCCTGGTTTAAGATTCCAAAATTGTGATTAAGTCTCAATTTGGTGAGGTGGGGCTTAGCAAAAGTGACACCATTTTGGGCCTGTTGTTTTGTTTTTAACAGAATTAATAAAACTCTGTTCTTATATATGGTTAGTGGGATTAGGAGCAAGGAATGTGTGTGTGCGTGTGTGTGTTTATGTACTTCGTTCCATGATGGTACTGACGCATTTGCCTGAATGTTGCTATCTTCAGTATTTGGTACTAAAGAGGAATTCAGTACATATGTACTGAATGTGTAAATATATGAGTAAATACTACCAGTTCAAATTTATCATTGAAAATAAGGCAACTGATATTCACAATAATATATTAAATCCATAATAATTCTTGAAAATTGATTTATAGATTTAGCAAAATGTATGTATTTGGGGAAAGGCTTTAGTCTTTGTTAAACTGTGCTACGCAGGTTCATAAATAGCTGGTTCCTATAAATCATACAATGTTGTATTAAATTATATTAGTCATTCTTCTTAATAATGGCTTATTTACCCTCCTGCCCATATTGCTTTACCAGCAAAGCAATATTTTATTGTTATCTTGTCTGGACCACTCAATTATTTTTGGATTTGTGGTGTTTGTTTTTATGTTTCATTAATTAAGATAAAATATAAATAACAACAAACTGATACTAATTGAGTACTTCAGCAGGGCTCAAGTCTGCTATTGACAAATTCACTTATCTTATTCTAGGTGCCCTTTAAGAAAAATAAAAAGTAATCTTGTTTGCAATTTTCTAAGACATTAGGACATATATCGGGAGGGAGAATATTTACACTATAAAACAGCTAGAAAACAATTGTCAGATGCATGATTACCATAGAAATTAGAAGAACTATTTTGTAAGCATTTCTGTGGATAATAGTGACAAATATCACACATCAGAGAAAAGGTCAGACATACAAGTCTTAATTTAGATGTAAAGTAGTCTTTTTACTATTACTGAATACTGACATACCAAGAACAATTGAAAATATAGAAGTATTACAATTTATCTCCAAGGTACAAGATTTTTATGAAGAAGGAGGAAAGATTATGAATTTCATAACCCAACCACAGCCTTCCTTCCCTTATCTGGGCTGTGCCTCTCCCAGTGTATTGAGAAAAATCCTTCCTAGGTCACACTGCCAGTAGAGGATTCTACTGTTGTATAACAGAAGAGGCCTTTGAGATTACCCAATTCACCATGTTAGTTTTTAGATGAAGATACTGAGGCCCAGAGAGGTAATTTGAGTTTGTCCTCTTGTAGTGCTTCTTAGAAGCGGAGATTTGATACCAAGTCTGATACATGATCCTCAACCCTGACATGCTGTCTTCAAGCTCTGATTAAACTCATCACTTTATTATATAATTTGTCCAATAAGACAATACCTCTAAAGAAAATACAAAATGATGAGACTTTCTGTAATGATTAAGCATGCAAAATATAAACTTGATAATATATAAAACATATATTTATCTCAATATTTACATCTTCTCTCCCTCAGCTCCATGATTTTCTCACTGTACTTCCCAAGAACTATATATATATATGTGTGTGTGTATATATATATATATATATATATATAATATTTTCATTTGAATATATTCTAAAGAAGCCATGTAAATGTATGTTCTGAAATGTGCAACATACTGCAAGGGCTTTCTTTTCATGACTACATAATTGTCCTAAGCATTTTTAATTTGTTGCATGGCAGATTTCCTGAATCAAATAGCAGCTGTTTTGGGAAAGTATTAAACACATTCTCTCTAGGCCCATTGGTTGTTGTTTTCCTTTCAGAGTCTCTCACCGTTAACTATATAGCAGCCAGAGCAGAGGAGTTGTTAACAAAATATATTTTCACTGCTAGCCAAACATATACATGACCTAGTGGTAATATTTGATTTTATATCATTTACTTATGCCTGTGTATGTCTTACACCAAGGGACTAACACCCAACAGGAGAAAGAAATGGGGAGAAATTAACTAAGTAACTGTGAACCATCAAGTAGCCCAGATTAAATAATGAGCCTTCAATAGGCTGGAATAGAATAACATTAAGCCTTTGGAGTTCAGTGGGAAGTTAGATGCACTAATGGCAGTGCTGAGCTGGGAAAGCGTTTGTTCTAGTTGAAATTTTTGCATGGAGGTGATCGCACATTATAATATGAATAGCTGTACTAAATGCATGGAGGTTTTCCGCCAGCATAGGAGGTGATTAAGACCCCCTCTACCAGATAACAGCTCACTGGAGGAATGTAATGGTGGTAAAGTAAAATCTGAAAAACAGATGATTTTCCCATTTACTAGTCCATTGACTCTCCTTCTAGAGCCACTGTGGTTATGGCGCTGCTCTTTATTTTCATTTCACAAAGAAGCACAAATTGTTATGATATTTTTGAGCTCATACGTGTCCAGAAGGAAAGAAAAGAAAGAATGAAAGACTGTCTTGCATTAAAGATAACTGCAATTAATTCAATGATTTGTTTTAAGAAAGTTTTTTTGTTTTGTTTTTGTTTCTGTTGAGTAATTATTGTAGCTCAAGATGATTGGCTATCCCTCCCCGCTGCCACCTGGGTCATTCATCCTCTGTGGAACTGTAGCAGGAAGGGGCACTGTATACTGAGTGTGTTCCCAATGTCATTATGAGACAGGCCTCGCCTGACACCCTTAGAGAGTTGATGTTTGTCAGCTCAAACTGCCATTTGTATATGAAATACACAAATTTTCATTGAAAATTTCATTTCATTGTCATTTTCCCATTGAAAACATTTTCCCATTAATTATTTTTCTGTTATCTTCTATATGTTCTATATTCACATAGTATATAGGTTGAATATACCTGAGTATCTTATTTCATCATTTGTTTAAGCATAGCAGTTAATTTGTATCTTATTAAACAAATATTCTATTCAGCTAACAGAATTTTGCTTAATTTAGATTTAAATTAAAATGTACAATTGTAGCATCATCTATTAATAATTCCTGGTGTTTCTGCCCTAGGTCTTGAAAGTACCTTGGGCCATTGTATTGATATTTCTTCTGCCAAAACATGCTAGACTCTTTGTATTTATTTACTACTATCATTTTCCTCATAACATATCTGTTTTTATGTACTTTTGAAAATAATAAGTAATAATTTGGTCATCTAAGCTTTGCTTAGATATGGAAAAATCAATCTTCAAATGGCCTTCTAGTAAAACAACTTTAAAAGAAGGAGAAAAAACATGTGTGTTGAACTCTGTTTGCACACAAGTAAAAAATAATTAAAATGCAAAACTTTTATCCTTGCTTTGCTGCTAGATAAAATAGCATCATATTAAGAATTATTTTCAGATTATATTACAAAATCTTTAAAGGCTGAATCTTAGCATTTGTATTTCTTATGTCAGAGATGAATTGGTTCCTTCACTTTAAAAATACTACTCATGCCAAGACTTAGGAAGTTGATCAGTAAACAATCTTGTAATTTCTCAGTTTACTAGCAAAATTGAAAGGTTGGAATTAACCATTTGGGTAAGGCAGTTGTATCTAATATGTCCATTTATTTCTCAGGATGAGAAATTTTTAATAATGTTGCCATTTCTTAAACCAGGAAGTAACTTTCAATCTGTAGGTACTCAGAACAATTTAGTTTGCTGGTTGTTGCTTCACTTTTTGCTGTCCAAACAGGTGAATGTCTCCTTTTTTTTTTTTTTTTTAAATTTTAAAAGGTAGGTTTTACAGCAACAACTTCACAGAAATAAACTATTATTTTTGTTGCATGTTCTCTTCTCCTTTACCCAATAATTTATTCTACATTTCAGTTGTCCTTATCCTCTTCTTATAAATTATACCTCTTTGCACTGGCCTTTCCATTATTTGCATTTTATGCCTTTAACTTTTTTGTAACCTGCTATGGAATTGACATTTTTATATGCAACGTATATATTGGCTAATACAAAACATTCATTTTTCATCTATTTTACTAGTCTTAAAGAAAATCCAATATTACGTTGTATGCTTTTCAAGGAACTCAATACTTTCACTCACTATTTTCTTCAGATTTATTTTTTCACAAGAGTTAAATCTAGGTGATCTCGAAAAATATTATTTGAATCCATCTCCGCCTCAGTATACTCATTAACAGGAGGGGTCAGTAATGTTTTTTACTTTATTAAAAGTACTAGTAGTAAGGAATAAATATGTTGATGTTATATTTGTTGGTGTTATTATTATTTACATCTACATGTTGGATATTTCTGAAAAATATAGTAATGTAGCGTTCCTCTTTTAAATAGAAGACATCTATGGTATGAGGAGATTAGTAACTATCTAAAGATTTTACTGTTTATCTATAGTAGAAGTAGACTAGGACCTATATCTAATAGATCTTTCTATTATCTCATCCATTTTAAAAATAACTTTTATTTCAACTTTAGAGTGTTATGTTTGCAATGTGCTCATTCTGACAGTATTTTTCCATCTTCTTTTTACTTTCAGATCTAAGTACAAGCTATGCATTTGACTCTGTTTCACCTGGTTGTGTTTATATGCCTTTCACCATTTTTATTACTGATAATGTTGTTTGTGTGAATAAAGTGAATAGACAGGATAACAATTCATACCTGTTGAATTTACATATGGTATTAATGAGTACAAGGCCAGTGATTCAAAGTTTGTTTTTAGTTCCATTTTATAGTACTTCACCTTCTCCTCAGCCAAACAGCTCACCTGGACTATGTGCATGGTGGAATTGATGCCCACTGTAAAAGCCACGTTTGGAATTGTTTATTGTTAGGCAAATTGAGGACCAAAGGAATGAAATGCTTCGAGACAAGATGGTGGGGAGGAGGGAGGTTCCTAATTCCTTATTCAAGGAAATAAGTAGGATGGTGGCATCAGAGTCGGATACCAAGAAAGTATAGGGCCAAAGCCAACAGTAGAGGATAGATAAGATGTGAGAGCTAGCGATGTAAAATGCGATCAGCACAGAATAATTTGAGGAGGCAGTCATTTTTACTGCCAGCTCTTCTTTTAAGGGGCCAGGCCTTCTTACTCAGGGGTATATACACCTTGACCATTTTAAAAACATCATATCCAGAAACTGTATCCTGTTACCAAATACCTTATCGAAAGATGCACTTGGTCATGCCTGGCTATAGGTGAGACAGAAAGTGTGGGTGGGTAGTTTAAATTCATAGTCACGTTTAGAAAAAATACCTCAAATAAATGCACTATTCTGAGTGGGGTCAGTAGTGTCATCTTCAAATACAAAGGATAATAAGACAGCCAAGACTGATAAAGAAATGACACATGTTCAACATTTATCTTTTTCTTTACAAGTCTATTGTTTCACAGAAACTAAATCTATGTAAACTGCAAAAGTAAAATTTTCATATACACACACATAAGAGACAGTGTTTATCATTCTGTTCTAGACATAATAGAACTCAACTATGAGTCATATGGGCAAAATGACAAAATTTTCCACTGTAGCGTCTAAGATAGAAAATTATTTTAGAAATCTCAAAAATAAGAATAGATTGCAAAATGCCCAGCAACATTTTCTGAGCAAGCCAGTTACCAGAAACTTGAAAATGTATTTATGTCAGGGATATCTAGCAACTGCCTGCCTCCATGGCTGTAGGTACTTGTACTACACTGTAATATCTGTAGTTACAGGATCATAATCCTAGATCTAAACAAAACCTTAATGATCAATTGGTGTGACCACCTTCTTTTTACAGCTGAGGAAGCTAAACAGTACGTTAGTTAAGTGAATAATTAGAAACTAAAATCCAGTGAAACGTGAGAAACTCAACAGCACTTTTATAACAAACAATAAATAGATAGAAATTTAAAATATGACATTGCTGTTGAGCAATATAAGAGAGCTAAGTGGAGAAGTTAAATTTCTTCCTTCCTAACTGGATTTAATATCTTATGAAGAAAATATCCACAGAGAATTTTACTATATATTATAAAGTCTTTCTCCTTTAACTCTTCGTGCTGTCTTTTTCTTATTTCATATCGTACAGAGTTACTAAATGTGTCTGTATAACCACTGATATATTTAAAATACTTTCTGATAGCACTGATTGTATTATCTCTCCTTTCTCAACATCATTCCTTTTCTGCTTTTACTACTTTGCCCAGTTGGCTGTATATGTGTGGGAAATGGGTTAATGTGTCATATTTTAAGTAAATCTTTGACTTAAAACACTAAAGACAAAACTCTGAATGTTAGAAAACTGGTTTGATTTGAGAGGCGATGGTTATAGTGAAATTGAAAGGAGAAAGCCAAGGGGAGGGGGAGGGAAAAATTAGGAGTATAGGATTAACAGATGCACACCACTGTATATAAAATTAGATAACAGCAAGGATTTATTATATAGCACAAGGAACTATATTTAATATCTTGTAATAAACTGTGGTGGAAAAGAATCTGAAGCTGTGTACCTGAAACTAACACAATATTGTAAATCATCTATAGTTAAATAAAATTTTCAAAAGTAAAATGGAGAAAGCCAAATTGGTTAAAACAGGACAGAAGTGAATAAAATAGTGAATGTTTACTTTAAAATTAATCCTATAAATTACCTTCACCTCAGTGCTTTTCAATGACCTAGAGGGGTGGGATAGGGAGGGTGGAAGGGAGGCTGAAGAGGGAGGAGATATGGGGACATATGTATGCATATGGCTGATTCACTTTGTTGTACAACACAAACTAACACAGTATTGTGAAGCAATTATACTCCAATAAAGATCTATTGAAATATATATATATATATATATACACATATATACACACAGCATTACAGGTGCATATTTGTGTGATCAGAGCCAATGGGTGTAATTGGCAAAAACTACATATAATAGATATAAATGCTCACAAATATAAAAAATAAAAGACTTTCTGAATTACATTTCAAATACCTGTATCATTTATTTGTAATTTTCTAAGGACATGGTAATTATTGACTTAAAACAGCTCACAGTTTAGTCTTTGCTTTTTTAAAATAGAAATGAGTATGCTCTTACTTTCTGTTAAATTAGCATTTTTAATTCCAATAATTGTTTCAGGCTTAAATACTTGGAAGAAACCTACAGCAATCATAAAGATCATTACCGTATCTGTTGCAAAAACTCATTTAAAATATTTTGATCCTCTTGAGAAATGCCAGGTCTGAGCCAATGTCAACTCGGAGAAAATTGGAACAGCTTAAAAGCAATTCTAGAATCATTTAGTGCTTAATATGTTCTAGGGGTGGAAGAATCGATGCCATGTTTAATCAGTTTAAAGATGTCATTCAGTAGAGAAAAATGTCCTACCACTGGAAGATTACATTCCTACTGAAGTTGAGGATGGCATGGCCCCTTATAAAGAAAAAAAAAATTTTTGAAAGCTTATGTACCCTTTAGATAGGTCAGTAGCTATTGTCCCATTTACATTGTCTTTATAGTAACTCTCAATGAAGTTGTAGTGTGGCCACATTTACCTTAGGTTGAGTAGTCATACATTCTGTTGTGTCCTGGACATTCCTGGTTGTTATAGTACAATAGTTAATAACGCTCCCTACCATTCTCAAAAATGCCTCAGTTTGGATGATAAATTACGTGGTCACCCTTGTCGTAGGTATAGTCTTCATTCACCAGGCAGAATGGATTTATTGGGTACATAAAATGCATGGGTGCATTTGGCTAGGTGAGAAGGCATTAATGACGGATGTTCAAGACATAATTCCTATATTTGGAAATTGATACCTAGTTGGTGAGAGAAGAAATACTTCAAATAGTTAAGACAATACCTAATGAAGTGACAGATTAAGTGACGTGGCCGATTAATATAAGAGCTCAGAGACTGGGAGATTTGTGGGCTGAAATGATAAGCAGTCACCCCTTTCTCTCTACTCTGACGTTTTCTTTTTTTTTACATCTTTATTGGAGTATAATTGCTTTACAATGGTGTGTTAGTTTCTGCTTTATAACAAAGTGAATCAGTTATACATATACATATGTTCCCATATCTCTTCCCTCTTGCGTCTCCCTCCCTCCCACTCTGACGTTTCCATATCCTACAGATAATCTCATTGAGGAACTCCTGCGATTTGGGCATGCCTTTTCTATCTTATCTTCATTTCCTTATTCTCTGTATATTGGTGTATCTGCTATGTTCCCATCTCTACCAGCATTAAACTCCATAAAAGTTTTTTCACATTTACTTTGTAAATTCAATGTATCTGATGTCTACTTTGAGACAGTGACCCAGGCTTATGGCTTTTCATAGATAATAATCATTCATATATTAAATTGCTGCTCTTATACCCCAAATATGTGGTCCTTCAAAGTGAACTTCAGCAGTTATTGATTTATTTCCTTTTGTCTGACCTTTTCCCAGAGTGAGATTTCCCAAAAAAGACACCATTAGGAAGAACATTTGAGTCGTTGATTGGCCCATATTTTGAAGGTTGTCTAGTTTTAGTTCTGTGGGATTCCATGAAATGTTAAGTCACTATTGCAATTTCTGAAATATTTTATCTAAAGCACCTCTACTGAATCTGAACTGACATTGACTTATAATAGAAGATATTTCTCAGAAAATTGAACTAAGAAGTGATACTTTATCTGAATTTGCCATGTACATCTATGGACAGTAGACACACTGATTATTTTTACTTATTTCTGTTCAGAAGATTTTTTTTTTAATATTCATGAGTAGATCATCTGAGAAAAGATATCTTTTTATGTTGCTGTACAGGTAGTATAATCATAAGAATGACTCAATGATTAATTTTGGCTTTAATGCATGTTTACCTTAGCTATATCATTATTTCTTAAATGTACAATTTTCATCTTCAATATTTGTAAGGCCCCCAGGTCTCTGATCATAATTCAAGAGAACATCACTTTGCACTGGTCACTGACAGTCTAAAGACTGTTTTGATTTTTATATTTTTCAACATGATATATTGTGCTCACCTGATTATCCAACCGAAAAAGCAAAATTTATTCCATACATTCTTAAAGTAAATGATATTTGCTTTTGGTTTTCATGTCAATTACACGATGCTTACATAACCAGTTCTCACTGAGGTTTATTTGTAGCAATGCTTTTATGTAAATTTGATTAATAGAGCTAAATCTTAAAGTCAACCTGTCAATTTTAAATGCAGCCATTAGTTTTTCAGGATTTTTAAGACAACACTAAGATATGCCTTAGATAATTATTGTAATTTTCTCTTCGTAGGAGGATTTGAAGGATAATCCTTGTGTGTTGGATAACCTCTTATGCAAACAGTGTCCAAAGAAAAGATCTAATCCTCATTAAAAGTGGTTATGCTTGGTTAGCCTCTACATTTAATAGAAAATCAAGGCTTGCTAGTGCAAAGATAGTGTCTGTTGATTCAGAAGATTATAGTAGTGATTTTCTAGAAGCTAATGAAAGGTACTAAAATGAATCGATAATCCAACTGCTACATTTTTTAAATGCTTAAAGAAAACTTGAATGCATAATAACCTCGTGAATTGGTTATAGCTATGTCTTGATAATAAACTTGTGATTCAGATATGCATACAAACAGGAATCAAGTGTGACAGCAAGGAGCATAAACATTCATTTGCTTTGACAGGAACCAAACCTACAACAGTTACGTTGATGACTGGAGTACCTACAAATGGAGATAAGAATGTATATTGGTAGAAATTAGAACATATATCAAAAGTAACATATAGTCAAAAATTTCAAGTAATGAGTGCATGCAACATACATATAGGGCCTATAAAATTATTTGAGTGCTATTTATTTTTAGCATTTTATGTGCAAAACTGTCTTCTCCTTGGTCAAATTGTATGTCTATTACATATTTTAAAAACTAAAAGGATATAGATGATACTAAACAATGAGTTTGGTTTTTTGAAATGAAAACCTGTACTTGTTAATAATTTTATTTTTTATAATAGTCCCACAACATAGGAACCAAGTCAGAAAAGTAGACAAATTAATTTTATATTTTGAATTTGTTATGTTTACTGGCCTGCCTGCCAACTTACCTAGCCAGAAACTTATTATCTGCTTGAAAGAATCACAGATATTAATGTTTAACAATACTTACTTTAAACTGTATTTTCCTTTTTGATTTTAGTATCTGACATTTTATATTTCTCAGATTAAATATTATCTTTTATAGGGTAAAATATAAACATTTTAATGAATTCATTCAGATGTATACAATTACTTAAATATGACAATAAGCTATATGACAAGTGAATACATGAATTCTCCCAAATATGCCTTATTTAACACTATGGGACAACTAATTCTGATTTACATGCTCTTTAAATTGATACACAGAAACAGGCAACCCTTTAAGGGAAAAAACCATAGAAAAATAGATATTATTTCATATTTCAAGTAATACTATCCCGAATAATGCACAGGTGGTAGAAAATAGTACAGTATATTTGATACTTTAAAGAATAAAGCCCAGTACTGACATGTCTGATATTCTTGGAGTACGTAAAAACCTAATCAAGAAAGTGAGTCTGTGAAGATTCCATGTGGGTGGCTTGGCCTGGCTCTCCTTTGCTGCTGGTCCAGCTTCCCACCTCTCAGGTGTCTTTGCTCACTAGACCAGTACACAATAGACACATCACTTGTTGCACACTCTCTTTCAATTCTGTTTATCTTTTAATGATTTGTCTGGCTGATTTCTACTTTTCTGGGGGAAAGTGAAGCTATTTGAAAGCTCGGTTTCAGAGCTATTCCTTGTACTGTACTATACTGTATACTGTACTATAATGAGGGCCCAGTCCATTTCTCATTGAGCTGTGCAGAGAATACAAATACACACCACTAGAGAGGAGGTAAGAGTGTGAAGTGAAGGGCTTCCCTGGTGGCGCAGTGGTTGAGAGTCCGCCTGCCGATGCAGGGGACACGGGTTCGTGCCCCAGTCTGGGAAGATCCCACATGCCGCGGAGCGGCTGGGCCCGTGAGCCATGGCCGCTGAGCCTGCGCGTCCGGAGCCTGTGCTCCGCGATGGGAGAAGCCACAACAGTGAGAGGCCCGTGTACCACAAAAAAAAAAAAAAAAAAAGAGTGTGAAGTGAGATAGTAATAGAGAAATGAGCCCTGTGGCTCCAGCCCTAGAACTGAGGGCTTAGAAATAAATACAAAGCAAAGTATTTGGCCTGTAAATAATTGAGAGTTATCTATGTGCACGTGAAGCGTGTGTGTATGTGCGTGTGTGTGTGTGTGTGTGTGTGTGTGTGTATGTGTTTTAGAGGTGAGAACTCTATACAAACTAATATCTAAAGCAAAAATGATAAAATGACCCATGTGTAGACAGTTGTGAAGAAATTGCCAAATGGTGCTTGCCCAAATGCAGCCAAATTAGGTTTAAAAATAATTTCAATAAATTATTTCATCAAGATCATAAAAACAGTATCTAACTGAAAGCCAAACAAAGATATTTGAAATTATTTTGAGTAATTTATCACAGTCATGGCAGGTATAAGAATTAAATGATGTGAGTCAGAAAACTGTCATCGATTAAGTAATAATAATAGATCAGACCATCTATAATAATAGATCAGTAATAATAATAGATCAGGCATACTATGTGCTAGACACAAATGAACCTTATTTCATCAAACTGTGTAAACAACGCTACATTATAAATATTTGTATTTTTATTTGATACATGAGGAAACTGAGGCTTAGATATGGAAACTACTTACCCAAATCATGCAATGAAATGGCACAGCAAAGATCTTCATCCACATCTCTGGCACATGGCATTCTTTTAAAAAAGAAAATGAAATTAAGTTAACTAAGTTAATAGAGTGGTTAAGAGCATGCGCTTTAAAGAAAGTCAGACCTGGGTTTAAATTCTGACTACCATTGATGTGTAGTAGCTGTGTGGACTTGGGTAAATTACTCAATCCACTTATGCCTAGGTTCCCTCATTTATAACATGGGGCTAACAGCACATCCAGTAATCACTCAATATTGTTAATGCTATTAAGATGGATGTGTTGCCTTAACTGACTCAGTTATCTATGACAAATACAACTCTGTTGATATTTATCCAGATATTTTAAGGGATGTTTTCTTTGTCTTCAATCAGTAACATCATAACATATCTGATCCCTTACTTGTGATCCTAAACAAATAGCTGAGGCTCATAAAATGCAAGAGTCTGTTACCCTTTCTTGGCAGGTTCCGCTGTTAAAATAGTTACTTTGTAACTATTGGGTAGTAATACTGCTAATGGAATATGGATACATTAAAAGCAGCTCTTTTGTGACAGCCCTTTATTAACAGTTAGCAATTAAATATATTAAGAAGCCTTGTTTTGCACACTCTTTCAACCACAGAACATTAAAGATGTATATGTTATAATTACAATTATTCTTTCTCTTCATTGTCCTTCTGAGGAATGCACTGTAATTCTGGCAGCCAGACTACAGAGTTGGCTTGCTTTCCTTGGATTGCAGATGTCTAATTGCAGGCAACCATTTCATTTAAAATGGCTCATTAAAGTGGAAACCATTTAGCATCAGGAACATAGATCAGCATCCATGATTATACATTTAATTAAAGAAGTATGTTCTTCCCCAGTTTTCTAATTTTTCTATCTATCTACACATACATACATACACACATGCACACAAACTCCCACAGAATTATATAAATCCTTTCTCAGATATTAATTTTATTGTTTTGAAAAAGTTAAAATGGCTAATTGTTCCATGGAGTATGCATAGAACGTACTAATTATAAAATTATAGAACTTATGTTATTATTTTATCCAAGTAGATTGGATAGTACACATATAGGAATCGATTTCCTGTTTTACAGACTTTTCTAGATGTATTATATTTCACCTTAATAAATGTCTTTATTCACTAACTATAATGTTATTTGTTGATTATCATTTCAAAGAACTGAAAAATGGCGATACACTATTTGTCAGATCCTAAGCTACTGATTTTACCAATCACTGAAATAGGATTGTGAAAAGAGAAGAAAGAAAGCAATTCTGATCTTTCTCATACATAAAAGACCAATCATTGAAGCATAGTTTTGATGTGATTGTATGTTCTGTTTTTCATATTGTAAAAATAGTTTTATCAAATGACATTTGTTTAGAAATAGAATTTTGAAATATAGTCATTTTACTTTTAATATAATACTTATAGTATTGAAAAAACCTTTGAAGAGGACCAGCATTATCTATATTATATAAATATAAGTGATGAGCTATATGAACTGTGTATTTATTATTGAATAAATATCTGCATAATTATTTGCAAGTTATTTGTAAATAGCCTTAGGTTTTTTTTCAATCCATAAATTTCAATAAGTGAAATGTCAGTTAGAGACTATCCTAATAATAGCTAAGGATAAACTAGTCAGTCTTTTATTAGTTTCTTTTTCATTTAATGAAAAAGAACAACTTATTTGCTTCTGCAGTCTCAATATGCTGATACACTATATCATGTGTAAATGTGAGGCAGTGAAGAAGCCTCCATTGAGAACTCCTGATCTCTAAAGAGCAGAAGAAATCAACAGTCACATGGAAGTAAAATTCAACATGTTAAAACATATTTAGCAAGTATGTAAGAATGAGATTGAGACATATATATATATAAAATAATAACACATAATATAAAACCTGCTCCAACCCTATCTTCTAAGGCAGCCAGAGGTGGCCTCATGAGTTTAAGGTCATTTGGTCTTGATGGTAGTTTATTTACCTCCTCACCAGGTGTTTATGTTGCATTCTTTCTTTTCCCACAAGGACTACTAACATTAAAAAAAAAAGTACTGAAAGGTATACTTTTTAACCACCCAAGAAAAAAAAAGTTATTATAAAATAATTGTTATTAATGTGCACTTAATATGTGCAATTGTTGTGTTCCAGTTGCCTTTTGCCCCATTCTTTTTTCCCTCCATTCTTAATATGAGTCTGAAGCAAGAAAAGAAACAAGTGAAAATGAGAGGTGAGAGGAGAAAAACAGGGAGAGAAAGAAAAAAATAAGAGGAGGAACAGCAAGAAAAAGGGAGAGAAAAACAGTGCACAGAGGGGAAAGAATCATGGAAGAAGAAGCAAAAATGAGAGGATCAATCAGGACTTGAGAGAATAGGATGGGAAGTTAATATTAAAAAGAGTGAGGGAAAGAGGGGGGAAAAAGAGCTGTTTGAGTCTGAAGTGTTAGTAAACTATGCTCCTCACATACTGCAATTTATTTGAATGTTCCTCTTCAAAGTGTTATCATGTCTTATCACTTCTTTGAAATGCAAAGCAGATGATTGATTACTATTCATAGTTCTTCAGCATTTTCTACAAGCCAAATCTTCAAGTATTTCTCTGCAGTTTTAGTCTGTGTAGCTAACAAGTCTTAGCAATTATCCCAGCAGTGAAGAGAGCATGACACATCTTAAGGAAGGAATGGATTTAAACTAAAAGTGAATTGTGATTCTTTTATAAATAGACAATTCCCACCCTAACCTGGTTGCCGAAATAACTGTTTTGCTTCCTTTACTTGTTTCTCATCCCTGCCCTCCATTACTGACTAGCTTTTCTGGTGACTGCTAAAGAGGGGACTACCAGGAAAATCTCTTTGAATTTAAGGAAGGAGTGCGAATAAAATGTATACAAAGTCTCTGCCCAAGTTAACTATACTCAAGAAAACAAGGTAGACACAATGATATGACTCATGAGCAATTTCAAAGTCTATTGTAAATGCAAATTTTAAATACAGTGTAAGTTTAGAATGAAAAACTGGATAGATGGACACATGACAAAAACATCCTCATTTAGGGTTTCTTTTAGGGAGTTTGGTAGAAAAGAACTTAAACTCACCTTTTATATAAACCACAGAATAGATAATAGTATTCAAATAAAAAGGTAAAAATCATGATTCTCATACAAATGGAAAAATGAACACCTGTTAAATATTTTATTTAACTTGCAAGGGAACCAGGCATATATTAAAACCGGTTAAAAAGAGAATCCAAAGAACAGACACAATTATAGGCCAGGAATATGCAAACAGAGGCAAAACTGGTTTTCTACAAGGAAGTTGGGGGGAAGTCAAATGAATTCTCTACCAGACAACACAGAATTTGTACATTTGTTAGGTACCTATAACATGCAGAGTTTGAAACTATTTTCCATAGACTTATTATAATCTTGACCTACCAAGGTCAAGAGTGTGGTAAATAATACATCATTTTCCTTTGAATTACAGATGTTTTCTCTCGAACAGTAACATCAAGAACTTAGAGAACCATAATAATACTCATTGCATCATCTTCAAATGAGTAGTGAGCAGCATATCATGAACATTACAAAAGATAGAAACCTTGACTACACAAATTATTATATAACACATTTTTCAGTTCTTGGTGTTTGTACACACATGGAGACACACACAGATTTGTTTTCCTAGTGTGCTCATTGCTTTATATTTTGGTTATTCCTTTTACATAGAACTTAACATTTCATATAGTTCTATCAATTGATCTAGTCCTCTGGGATGATATATTTTCTTTCTTTTATGGATGAAACAAACTAACCTCCTGTTTGGATCTTAAAAAGGAATGTGTACAGGTTTGGTTAATAGTAGAATTAGAGAGTCTGTTTTGAAGTAGAGGAAATGGTATAATTATTTAATTTATTAGGCTCTACTTTTAGGAACTATCATTTTACTGAGATTGCATTAGATGATTATCATCTTGTTTTTTCACTTTTCAATAGATACTTATTGTTTTTCAGTAAAATTTTAAAGATACTATAAAGTGTCTGGTTTTGTATCCATACAACATCTACACATATGTATTTATTCTCTGGTTCAATTTCTTTTAACTTCAATTCAAATAATGTTCTATGGAATTTCTTCCAAGTCCAAAAAATTAAATATTATGGAGAACTGAAAATATTCATACTCTGCCTTTGTGTTTTCATTATCTTTATAATGGGATTCTGATTAGAATATAACATTTGCTTATTTTTCTATTTTGGAAAGAAGCATGTCTAAATGCAAACATATCTCTTAAATTAATTCTTTTAAAAAAGTCAAGCAAATCTGGACTTTCATGTCCCTCCTGGAAACTCTTCAGTTACCTCCCATACTGAGATCTACCAGGCTCTACTCCATCTGGCCTCCGCAGACCCTCCTTCTCCTATTCTCCACCTCCATCTTTGCTTTTGTCCTGTTTGTCTTCCAGCTGTTAAGAGTCTCTTCTCTTACCTAATGTTGGCTCACATTCTTAGCTTAGCCAACTACTTTTCTGTCAATTTAACTTTCAAAAGTCATTCCTGAAGTCACATCATCTCTGACATCTCAATCTAGATCAATTTTCCTTATACACTTGCCTTTTCCTTGAGTTGTGACTTGACTTTTCCTCTTAGCCCTGATTGTAGCATCTAATTATATCCATGTTAGATTACTTGATAATTGTTTACATTCTCCATTGGACTATAAACTCCATGAACATGGATACATTATCGGTTTCTCTCATCTTGTCTTCAGCACCTAACACAATGCAAGTCACATAGTAGGTGCTCAATAAATATTTTTGTGCCCAGGAGCCCGACAGGGCCCTGCTCGGTTTCATGAAAAGGCACCAGCATTTAATGGATAGAGGAGGGATGCACCCTCAGTTGTCCTTTGTTCCTATTGTGTTCAGTATATCAACATTTACACAATATCTCAGAAATATCAGGGTCTAGAAGAAAATAGTATCCTGGTGAAAAATGTGCAGAAACCATGACTCCATTTGATCTCTAGGTTTGGGTTATGTTTTAATAACAGTTTCAACTTTTATTGCTTTTATGTTAATTTTTGCATCTGTCATCAAAATGCCTTTGTAGGCTGTAGGTCTACTTTGGCTATAGATGTGAAGTGGGTGGTGTAACCGTGGAAGAGGTTGAGCAAAAATCAATCTACTTCAGAATTTATTAAAATCAGGAAAAGTTTCCAATTTCAATAAGATATTTAGGATGAGAATAAGTCAGTGAGCTTTAGAGGCAAGTGAATTATTGATTACTCAGAAATATCAGGTCTAAGAAGATAGAGATTGAGATGTAGAACTTTTTTTTTTTTCTTCTAGTCAAAAGAAACAGACAAGTCTTCTCCTTTGTAACTCAGAATTAAACAGTTGTGTGGAGGAATTAGAAACTTACTACAACGTTACAGACAAAATACAATAAAGTTATGTGAAGTAGATTCTTAAGAAGTTAACAGAGCAATTTCCTACTGTCTTTAGGATTTGTGCTTTGGTGATGTAGTACAAATTTCAGTTTTGTATTTTTCCCCTGAGAATTGCTCTGAGTTTCCTACCTGCCCTATCTTCATGGCCTGTTGACCCCCTACCTTCTTTATCCTCTGAGACGCTGGCACCATTCACTCATTCATCTGTCCATTCATTCATGTGGCAAACATTTTATTAAGCAAAAGGGATAGTCTCTGTTCTCACAGGGTTACATTCTAGAGCAGGGTTTCTCAGTGTTGACACTGTTGACAATTTAGGCTAGATAATTCTTTGTTGTTGGCGGCTGTCCTGTGCAATGTAAGATGTTTAGCAGCATACTTGGACTCTACCCAATAGATGCCACTAGCACCTTCTAAAAATGTCTGGACAGTGCCAAATGTCCCCTGGGTGGCAAAACCACCCTTGTAGAGAACCACTGTTCTAGACGGAAGACATAGACAATGGAAAACATAACGTAATTATCAGTGGTGATCTGTGCTGTGAAGTAAAAGTAACTGGCATTGTGGTAAGAGAGGTAGCAGGGGCAAGAGCCCTAAAGGTTTCTCATCAAGGACAGTAGTCTAAATGGAGCATAGACACATGAAGGCCCGTTTTTCTTTTCACAGATGCTTATCATTCACTGAGAGCCTGTCTATGAAATTGTCAATTAAGGCAAGTGCCTGATATATTATTTATATGATTAAATTATTTCTGGTTCTTGACTATTAATAAAATGCCACAGTCACGGTAAGATGTTTTTTTGAATATATCAAATTCCTCAACTGAATAGAGCATTTATAACTTCAAATGCACTATCGCATGTGGTTGATTTTGCTGTCTTGTTTCTGCCACTGGGAAACAGGAAGATCAATAAGTCACAGGGACCATCAGTGTGTGGTTGGAAGGTATATTTATTTAAATCCATTCTGTTAATTTTTGTTTATTACATGATTTAATCTATCTTAAAGCAGGTCAGCCATTTTAATGGGTTTTGGAATTGTCGGTATTCTGAATGGGAGAGACTTTGACACTGTGATAAATGAAAGAGCACTGGACTGTGAGTATCACATGCAAATCCCAGTTCAGGTTCTGTTACTGACTGGCTGGGGGACCTTGGTCAAATCAATTTACCTCTGGGTGTCCTCCCTTAAAAGGGACTATTATACATATTGTAAAAATTGCCTTCATAGTTTTCTATGAAGAACTGATATAGTAGGTATAAGAGCATGTTTTAAATGTTATGAATAAATATATATTTAATATATATCCTTAAATATTTTATATGTATGGTATATATATATATATATATATATATATATATATATAAAACCAAACTGAACTTGGGTCTGCTTACATGCCACATAGCAAAGCCAATCTGCTGACATCAGGTTGTGGTGAAGGAAAGTATAGTGATTATTGCAGGGTGCCAAGCAAGGAGAATGGGTGGCTCATGCTCAAAAGACCTAAAGTCCCCAATCGCTTTCAGGGAAGGGTTTTTAAAGGCAACATTTGGGGTGAGGGTTGCAGGGTGCATGACTTTCTTCTGATTGGTTGGTGGAGAGGTAACAGGATGGTGATGTTTCAGCAATCTTAATCATCAACCTTCTGGTTCCAACCAATCTGGGGTCTACATGCTTGTGCTCAGCATATAGTCACCATCCTCTGCCTGAGTGAGGATCTTAGATCCTGCAGAACAACTCAAAGATATGTGTCAGATTGTTATCTATATCCCTTGAGGAGGAACTCAGATACTGTTTTATCACTGAATTATTGTTTCTTGACTGCATTTTCATTGTTTCTGCATTCCCTCACATCCCTAATTAGCAAGTGCTTATGTCTACTCTTTGGAACTCGAGGAAGGCCTAGGAGACTAAAACCTTTTTCTGAAAACAAGAAACAGGGGACAAGGAGGGGCTTTTGTACCCAGGAGGGCCCCACAGTGTCCTGCTTAGTTTCAATCCCCCCTTTTCTTTGATACTTCTCAATCCTGAAGGGAACAGGAGTGGGACAAGAAAAGAAATAAAGTTTTGGATAGAGAGGTTCATCATAAACTCAGCAGGGAAACCCAGTTGGGGACTCAGTAGGGGGACTCAGTTTCATATATATCTTTTTAAAAATCAGGTAAATGTATTAAGGACAATTTGTATTTCTCAGATACTACTGAAACCAAGGGAGAACAATTGTCACTATTGCTATTGCTCAGTGTTTCTTCTGAGCAACATCTTTAACTTTTTCAGGCTCCTGCACTGCCCTGGTAAATTTACCTACAGTTTGCCGTATTTATCTTGTTCCATTGAAAACTTACCATAATTTTCTGTAAGTTGTGTCCTACCCAGAAAACTACAATGAGACTCTTAAAGTTTATGTTCTAGAGCAGCGATTCTCTCTTTCATTACCAGTCCTCAACCCCCAAGGAGCCTTTGTAGACATTGTTTTGCTAATTGCCCACCCCGTGAAATGTTAATGCAACACATTTGTTCTAGCTCAACAAGCAATTTTGCCCTCTGGGGGTGATGTGGCAAAGTCCTCCCTTCCCCACCTCATTGAGAAGGTATGTTTTAGTGTCTCTGTATTCCAAGTTGGAGTCTGCATTCCCAGCAGCTTTTTAGCAGATCCAGTCCAGTCCACATCTGCTGTGGCTGTGTGGTATGAGACAGTGGCTCAAACTAGCAGGATTTCATGTTAAACCCCTGCTCTCCAGGCT
The DNA here is from genome assembly GCF_964270905.1 of Leucopleurus acutus. Taxonomy (NCBI): domain Eukaryota; kingdom Metazoa; phylum Chordata; class Mammalia; order Artiodactyla; family Delphinidae; genus Leucopleurus; species Leucopleurus acutus. The sequence continues at coordinate 56,204,433 of NC_139157.1, read as the reverse complement.
GGTTTATCCTTCTCAAGTCACTTCATGTCTCTGAGCAGTTCTTTGGCTGGCAAGTAGCATTGTATTTGCTGCTCCTGAGTTGTTGAGAGGATTAAGTGGGGTGACACCTAAAAGCACTTAGGACAGTGCCTGGCACGCAGTAAATATAAATGTTCTTTACTGTGTTTTACACTCATGAAGTGGTTATTTTAATTCTATTTTTTAGGCTATGTTGAGAACTTAACCTTAGATCTTGTTTTTCTTTTATGTTGTTGGATTTGACCCCATGTCTTAGCCTGTCATCTGAAAATTTAATTGGCTTCTGTTGTTCTCATGCCAGATGAAAAAAAGAGATAAATAAACAAACTAGAACTTTGGGGAGGGCAAGGTCAAGGGAGGGCAAGGGAAAGGCACAAGCACACAAGTATCCAACTAGAGATTTCCTCTAGGAGAGTGGTTCTCAACCTGGACTATATAAATTGGACTGAGAAGTGACCTCGGTGTTGGAATTTTTAAAACTTCACCAAGTGATCAGAATGTGAAGCAGGGTCAAAAAACACTGTATATTCAAATAGTAAGGAGTCCATTAATAAAATAGACCATCTTGCCCAGATTTCTCCTTCTCTTTACAAGGGTATTACTAGACTTTTCTTATAACTCCCTGTTGAAATCCAAATATACCTTGTCTATAGATTTTATCTATTGGAAGGAAAACTTTTCCTTTACTGTCTTTAGGTTCAAAAGATTGGGATCTGCAAAGTAACTGACAATAGACAGTTTAATAGGAAAAAATACTCGTACATGCATATATACGCGTGAGAGTATGAGTAAGTGATGTGTAACTTGATGAATGGCCAGAAGTAAAGGTTGGGCACCATATTTTGGGGTAGCATGTCCTGAATCCCATCAACATCAGCCTTTCCTTTAATATATGACACCAAGTGTCCTATGTGGTAGGTTCTATAATTTTCATATTTTTTTCCTTACTTAAAAAATAAATAAAAAGTAGAGCTACTTACGTCAAATATTAGGGTAGACATTATAGTTGCTTTATCTAAGCAATAATTTAATTCTGAGCCTCCTTGTAGGCAAGGCAAAAAGCAAGCAAGATGATTTATGCAATTTCTGTCACTAAAGGAAAACTATTTTATTAATTCATTTGAAAAGATAATTTCTTTCATGCTCTAAGAGAAATGTATTAAATTAATGCTTAGATAAGGAACATCAAACAACATGATTTTAAAAGACTACATACAACATTCTTTATAGAGTTTAGTTTTTTTCAACTTTTGATAAAAGCTGAGGATATACAATAATAACATGTTATCCAATAAAAGAATATCTACTGGTAGTGAAGAGTGTTATAAACAAGGACTAGATTTTGGAGATCTAAATTTTAGATGTGTAGGATTTAGGGAGTATATCAGAGTGACTAGCTGCCATATCACATAGAATCCCTCCCTACGTTTAGCAGCACCATGGCAAACAGCTGAATACCGATGGGCCTGCTATTCTACCTCTGATTACCAAGAGGGTCAGTGCTTAAAAAGCACCTGGCAAAGTTACATACGTTAAAAAGGCTGATTGGTATTCTTACCCAGGTGGATAGAGGAATGTTTCATTAAGAATAGATGGGCAGTAGGAAATTATATTGTGAAATTTAGTTTTTTTTTAAACTAGTCTCAAGTTTGATGATACCACTTACAAAACTGAAAATAAGGAAAGAAAAATTTCTTAGTCATGTTCTCTCCTTTCTGTCTCTTGTGTCTTTCTAAAGCTTAGCTCTTCATGGTGCTTCCCATGCAGCCACATTTTTAGATGTTTACCAGTTTCCCTCCTCATTAGAATCATTTACCATTATATCATTTTCATTTCAATTTTCAAAAAATTTCTTTTCAGTCCTTTCTGATTGAGCTATTTCACCATATAAGAATCTTAGGTCTTTTTGTTTTCTGAAAGTTGTGAAATCTGGTTTGTTAAACCATGGACTAAATTTTAATTGTATCCCATAACTGTCACCTCCTAGCCACCTTTCCTGAAGATTATCCTGAGCTTTAGGATGGCAAGTGGTATTCACAGAATCCCATCATTCAAGCTTTCCCACCAGTTTCTTCTTATTGATCCAAAGTGACTACACTGCTTCCTCTGGCATCTGAGGCATTACATTGCCATCCAGCCAGACAAGCAAAGAAATAACTTCTTCAGCTGAATAACACTCCAAGGAGAGTTGAGCACTCTTTCTCCTCACTCTTTCTGATCATTTGTATAACTAATCGCTCTAGCATTTTTGGATATAAATGTGAAATAATCATCCATTTCAATCATCTAACCAAATAGTCTGTATCATCCTCATAAATGGTGCTACTTACAGTCCAGTCTTATTGTAATGTCTTGCTGCCTTCAAATTTCTATCCAGGCAGACAAGATAAATTTTGTTTTTCCATCCTTCCTTCTAATAGAATAGTTTCTTCAATTAAAGTATACACTTGCACTGCCGCGTTCTAAAATTGAATCCCTCAGTTTCCCTTGGCAAATACACATGTGCACAAGTAAATGGACATATGCACACGTATCCATTTTATTTTAATACTCTGACCATTGGTACATAGCTATCTGAGGACACAGATATTTTCTATAATCCAGTTATGTTCTCCTATGAACACCTTGGGAAACTCCCTAATATTTTTCCTTCTGTGCCATATTTAATATAATTTTTATAATCCTTGTTAATATTTTGATACTTTTCCTCTCCCCATACAGTTTACTTTAAAATACTCTGAATTAGATAGCAGCTCACCAGAGAAATAATATTCTTTCCTATGAAAATACATTCCATACTTGGCCAAGGTCCCCAATTTTGCCCTCTTAAATCTTGATTTTGCCATCATCTATTTAACCAGCATCTCAGCATTTTTTCCTTTTGTAAATCACACATGAAATTGGAGGAAGAGTTTAAAACAACATGTCAGTCCCAGGGACCTTTTAGTTTCTTGCCTAGGATATCATAGCTTCTAGAAATTGTTTGCATATTTATCATGAAGGCATCATTCATACCCACAAAACCAGCAGGCCTGGGTAGTTGTCAGCAGGTGTGGTAAGTCTTGGCAGTTTTTCCATTATGTCAGTTCACATGTTCCAGAAAGAATGCACTTTCTATTTGGCCATGTCAAATCTACATAAAATTTATTCTTCCTCCTTGGTGAATGACAGGCTTTACCCATGGTCCTCATTCTTTCTTGAAAAATAGACCTTTACTTTCTCCTAAGTCATTAATATCTTGTTTCTTGGATCTTTTGGAATTTCTTTGCTTCATATCTATAGATTCATATACATATGGCTATCTTAAATTTATTGAGTTAATACTAATGTATTTCAAAAAATAATCTGAAGATTAATAACACTATTTTTTAATAACATATAGACATTAATGTTGATAGACACATCATTCACTATTTTTGGGGTTGTTTAAATTATATCTGAATACTAATTAAATTCAGATGAAAATAGAGAGACTACCTCTATGGATTTTTGGGGCCACAGGGCACTAAAGAGAGAAAACTGTAATACAGAATTTATCTTTGAATAGTATTAAACAACAATTGTATCTTAACTGTGTTCTGTGGGTGGCAAGCCGTGTGCTGTAGAGGCCAGCAGCCAGAGTCTCTGCAGGAGGACTTCAAATTCTGCCAAGTCAGAAAGAGATATCAGTCAAAGGGACCTGGCATTGCAATTGCTAGAATTTCTCCTAAAAAATGTTCATACTTTAGGAAAACTAAACAAGATGATGTTACCACAGCACCTACCGTGTAAAACTGGGACAAATCCTCGTTGGGTTAACATAAGTTATAGGATGATGTGAAGATGGAAAGTGTAAATATTCATACTGGCAAAATAAGTAAATACTTTGGAGTTAGCTATTTCTTGTTCTAAAAGTTGTTAGAAATAAAATAGACTAAGATATATTATCTATTAGGGAAGTCATAGAATACAGTCATAATTAGGTTCTGCCATTCCTTTGATCAATTTAGCACAAAGCAGATAATTAAATAAAAATTATTTAGGAGTGATAAAATTTGTATTCTGGGAGTTAATGATCCTTGTTCAATTAATGGACAAATTAATATTAGGAAATTCTGGTACAGCTAAAGATTTAAGAAGGACATTAAGTACATTAATTAAACCATATGAAATTGCCATTTTTATAAGTCAAAAATGGTTGGTATCTATAATTTAATATGATTCAAGCTAAATAGTTTTAATACATTATTTACATCATAAATATTTATGTAAATTTCTCCCTTTCACCAGCGAAAGGGAGAAATTTCACTTACTTTGAGTTCCTTTCACTCGCTATGAGTTCCGCTAGAGCAGGATTATTGATATATGTATCTCCAGGATTTACCACAGTACCCGATACCCAGTAGACACTAAAAAAATGTTGAATTGAAGGTATTAGTTGGATAAGAACCTGAGACTATTCTCCAGGATAATTGTCTCCAACATTTTTTTTTTTTTTTAAACCGGTACGCGGGCCTCTCACTGTTGTGGCCTCTCCCATTGCGGAGCACAGGTTCCGGTCGCGCAGGCTCAGCGGCCATGGCTCACGGGCCCAGACGCTCCGTGGCATGTGGGATCTTCCCGGACCGGGGCACAAACCCGTGTCCCCTGCATCGGCAGGTGTACTCTCAACCGCTGCGCCACCAGGGAAGCCCGTCTCCAACATTTTTAAAAATATTTTTTTAATTACGATTATGTTCCAATTCATTACAATGTTATATATGTCATAAAACATATACACATATATTGAAAATTTCAAAAGATGATTTTTTTTTTTTTTTTTTGTCTAGGAAGAGGGCAATAGCTTAGAAAAATTGGTTCCAAAATTGGCTCCAAAAATGGCTCCAAAATTTTAGTCTAAAAATAATTGTTAAATTTGCAACAAGTGCTTAAAAATAACCAGTGGCCTAATTTAAATCTGGCTTTTTTGCTTTTCTAGTTTTGTTTATTTTAAGGAGGCTGAGTGTATTTCTGTTAAACAGATTTCAAAACTGAGACTGAGAAGTTAGATGCAGAGCCGGGCCTAAAAGCCAGTCTGAAACTGAAGCCTCACATGTGGCTTGTTTTCTTTTTATAGCCACAGCAATGGCAACACAGATTATTGTTTATTGGACACTTGTATGTTCCAGCTTCTATGATAACTGTTTTACTAAAATTGCTTCATTTAACCCATAGTTTTCTGGTTGAGGTATTACATTTACCATTTTGCAGTTGAATATGTTTAGGCTAAGTTGGCTAGAGTCACACAGTAGGTAAGAGATAGGGCTGGGATTTGAACATAAGTTTCTTAGAACCTGAAGCCCATATTCCATAATCAAAATAAATAATGCTTTCCTGCTCATAAGAGCCAGATTTTGTGATGTGTCCATGATGCTTTCTTTTTTTAGCCCACTCAAAGAAGCTTAGATAAGTGGGTTTGAAGACCATTCAATCATATATTCATTGGGAATTGGATAGAAAATAAAAGTGTCAAACCTTTTAGCAGAATCCTTTCTCTTCTCAGTGGCATAACTGGTATTTCTTCCATGGACACTGATTAATAGCACACAAAGTTGCACGGCTATTGCACATATCTATAGCATCAGCTATAGCAACAAGATTCATCAGTGTCTCAATGCTATGGCAAGAAAAAGCATTCAGGAAGAATGATGCAATTATTTCTCTATACATCCAAGCTTCTTATTTTTGGAATGTTAGCAACTGAATGGTCCAAGGGGGAGAAGTTTTGTAACTGCATATAGTTTGGTCAAGACTTGTGGACATATGATTGGTAGAAGAATGGTACACTTCCCATGCTCTCTTTCATACAAGCCCACTGCGTATTTCCTTCACTGCTTTTTCATTTAATTTTCATGCCTTTTCTAGACTTAACAGGACAAATGGTTCAAGACTATTTCTCCAAAGGATACTGTCATTAATTTCAAGTTAATTTCAAGTTCTCTCAGCACTGTAAAATATTGTGATACAGTGAAAAAATAACTGGATTTGGAAGCAAAATATTGGGATTCTCTTCTACCATGTACTATCTGTAAATATGTAAAGTCACTTCTATTTTATAAACATCTTTCGTTCTTTTTCATTTTTACTTTTTTTAAATGGTAAATATGTACAAAAGTAGACAGAATAGTAATAGCAAACCTTTCTGTACTCTACCTAGCTTCAAAAATTATCAGCTCACTATACCATTTTATTTCATCTTTATCCCCTTCTACTTCTCATTCCCAGATACCACATCATTTTATTCATAAATATTATATTACATATTACTAAAAGTTAAGGACTCTTAAAAATATAGTCTAGATAACAGTATAGTACCTAAAATTAATAAATAATTCTTTAAAAAAGTATTTATTTATTTGGCTGCTCCAGGTCTTAGTTGCAGCATGTGGATTTTTACTTGCGGCATGTGAGCTCTTAGTTGTGGCATGCGGGATTTAGTTCCCTGACCAGGGATCGAACCTTGGGCCCCTTCATTGGGGATCACGGAGTCTTAACCATTGGACCACCAGGGAAGTTCAATAAATAATTCTTTAACATCATCTAATACACAGTGTTTTAATTTCCAATTGCCTCATAAATTTTATATACTTTTTTCTTTACAGTTTGGTTTTCAGAATTGGGATCCAAATAAGATCCATTCATGATAATAGGCTGACATTATTTCACTGTTTGGATTTTGCTGATTCCATCCCCATGGTAATTTGTGACATGTTCATCTGTCCTCTGTATTTTCTGTAAATTGGTAGTGGATCTAAAGACTTAATTATATTTAGGTCGGATTGTTTGGGGACAAAACTACTTCATATTGTATTTTCCATAAGAAGGCACTTGATATTTGGTTGCCTCTTATGATGTTAGGATGATCAATGCCCAGATCCATTAATTCAGAGGGACAAGATCAAGAGATTCTATTTCTCTCATTTCGTCCACACTTATTAGCTGGAATACATCTGAAAGAAAAATCTTCTTTATTTATTATTTGGTTTCCCAGTCATACAGTTTTATGTAGGAAAGGAAAAATAAATGCTTAATTATTTCCCTTTATTTATCAGTTTCCAAAATAATAAATTGCCTCATTATCATCAATAAACACTGGTCAATTAGCTTATTTTTTATATTATTACAAACTATAATTAACTATATTTACTGTTTCAATCCATTTAAGTTATTTTTTGATTTTCAAGTTATTCTGTTTTGGCAGTTGTGAATACTTCAAGAGAGCCTCTAAATAATTTTGATTCAGACCTATTTTTCATCTATAGCATCCTTTATTGAGCATTAACAAGCTTTTCTAGGTTTATCTTATATTATTTTGTCCCAGCCCTAAAATCAGCAGTTTATCCAAGGAGTCTGGTTCCTTTTTTGTGGGAAATGGTGTATCAAGACTATAATATGGACATTGGCAGTATACTCATTGCTATTGAGTTACTATTGTTTCTAGGTCTTTTCAGTAGACAGAGCTGGGAAATATTTACTTTATTTAAAATTATAAGATAAAACACACCATATGTTTCTTTTGATGTTTCAAATTTAGAACTGCAGGATTTTTATTTACTTATTTTTATTTATTTTCTTGTATTTTATATCTTTATCTCCTTTCCCTGACATTCTAGATTCTCTAAGAATCTAGTTTCTCAATGATACTAGAAATGATAGAATTATAATTTCACAGCTACTCAGCCATAAAAAAAAAAAAAAAAGGTGAAATTTTGCCAGTTGCCATAACATGGATGGACCATGAAGGTATTATTCTAAGTGCAATAATCAGAAGGAGAAAGACAGATACTGTGTGACTTAACTCATTTGTGTAATATATATAAAAAACAACCCCCCATAAACAAATAAACCAAACTAAACAGAAACATACATAGATACAAAGAGCAGAGTAGTAATTACGAGAGGGGAAAGGGGGGGTGGGAGGAGGACCAAATAGGTAAAGGGGGTCAACTTTATGGTGATGAATAGAAACTAAACTTTTGGTGGTAAGCAAGCTGTAGTGTAAACACAAAATGAAGTATAATAATGTAAACATGAAACTTATATAATGTTATAAACCAATAAAAAGGACTATCCCATAGCAAATCATGCATTTATCCTACATACACAAAGATTAATCTCAAAAACCAACAACAACACTAACACATGAAATGGTAATAAATATGGGAAATAATATTGTACATGTAAAAGTACTCCATAAATTTAAAGTTCTTTACAAAGTTAAACTGTTTTTCTGTATAATCATGAGCATACTTTGGAAGTATTTCCATAAGTCTCCAAAGGGGAAAAATTTTTAGATATAAGATACAGACCGACACAGAACTTACATTAGCAGGTATACTTTTCATTATAAATCTGAAAAATTGTAAAATTGAACATTGCAAGTCAACATAGAAAATAACAAGACTAACATCATCACCCCATTTCCAAAACCCTTTGTTGTGATATTCCTATGAGAGTGATAAGATTTCCAAAGATAGAAGACCCTTTAAGGGAAGAAAGCACTTTCTTCTTTCCTAAGATCTAGAATTTAAATTCATAATACAACCTGATGTGTTCCTTATATAGAGTTACCGATGGTATAAAATCTTTGTGGGGAAAATGTACTTGGTATATAATTATGAATACAATCCATGAAAGATAAATATTTATTTCCAGATATAATACTTTAGAACAGTGGTCCCCAACCTTTTTGGCACCAGAGACCGGTTTTGTGGAAGACAATTTTTCCACGGACCAGGGGCAGGGCGAGAGGAGAATGGCTCAGGCGGTAAAGTGAGCAATGGGGAGCGACAGATGAAGCTTCGCTGGCTTGCCTGCCACTCACCTCTTGCTGTGCGGCCTGTTTCCTAACAGGCCACGGACTGGTACCAGTCTGTGGCCCGGAGGTTGGGGACTCCTGCTTTAGAACACTCATTTTCTAAGACTTCACTTTTAAAAATTAAAAAAAAATTATCAAAGAACGATTCTTTCAATTCTATAGTGCTTTACAATTTTCAAAATTTTTACAGTAGAAGACTTCATATAATCCCATAAAAACCTTTTTTCTCCCCCTAGTCCTATACTGTCCCTACCCCTTCCATCTTCCCACTGGTAACCACTAGTTTCGTCTCTGTATCTGTGAGTGTGCTTCTTTATTGTTTTATTCACTAGTTTGTTGTATGTTTTAAATTCCACATATAGATATTATATGGTATTTGTCTTTCTCTGTCTGACTTATTTCACTTAGTATAATTACCTCCAAGTCCATCCATGATGTTGTAAATGGCAAAATTTCATTCTTTTTTATGGCTGAGTGTATTCCATTGTGTGTGTGTGTGTGTGTGTGTGTGTGTATATATATATATATATATATATAGTTGCTTCCATATCTTGGCAACTGTAAATAATACTACTATGAACATTGTGGTGCAGGTATCTTTTCAAATTAGTGGGGGTTTTTTTTTGGGTGTGTACACAGGAGTGGAATTGCTGGGTCATATGGTAGTTCTATTTTTAATTTTTTGAGAAATCTTCATACTGTTTTCCACAGTGGTTGCACCAATTTACATTCCCACCAACAGTGCACTAGGGTTCCTGTTTCTCCACATCGTCACCATCATCTGTTATCTGCGTTCTTTTTGATGATAGCCATTCTGACCAGTGTTAGGTGATATCTCACTGTGGTTTTGCTTCCCATTTCCCTGATGATTAGCAATGTTGAACGTCTTTTCATGTGCTTGTTGGCCATCTATATTTCCTCTTTGTAAAAATGTCTATTTAGTTCTTCTGCCCTTTTTCCAGTCAGGTTGTTTGTTATTTTTGGTGTTGAGTTGTATGAGCTGTTTATATATGTTGGATATTAACCTCTTTGGGCATATCATTTGGGTCATATCATTTGCAAATACCTTCTCCCATTCAGTAGGTTGTCTTTTCATTTTGTTGATGGTTTCCTTTGCTGCTCTATGTCTTTACTTTTTAAAGATTTGCCATTAATAATTACTAATCAATTAGGTTTTGTATTAATATGATAAAGAGAAAGAAACAGAAGGATCAGAACTCTACTGAAAAATTTATGGTTTGTATTTCTACTTCATGATAGCTGATAGTTTCCTGACTTATTAACAGGGTGTAGCTGAGATTTTCTACCGTGTAGTTATACAGAATATTGGTATTGTAGAATACTTTAAAATAATACTTTAAAATAATAATAATAATAAAAAATAGCCTTGGGCTTCCCTGGTGGCGCAGTGGTTGAGAGTCCGCCTGCCGATGCAGGGGACACAGGTTCGTGCCCCGGTCCGGGAAAATCCCACATGCCGCAGAGCGGCTGGGCCCGTGAGCCATGGCCGCTTAGCCTGCGCGTCCGGAGCCTGTGCTCCGCAACGGGAGAGGTCACAACAGTGAGAGGCCGCGCACCGCAAGAAAAAAATATATATAGCCTTATGTTACCAGATGCCGTAATTTTGTTAATTAAAATTTAATTAATTTTTACGGAAGTTCTGTATATTACCTTTTAAACTTTTAATTCATATGTTTACTTCCATTAATTGAAGCTATCAAATATTATTAGAAATTATGTGAATTGAATTATGGAATGAAAGATAATGATAAATTATTTTTCCTAAGTAAAAATAGAAGAAATATCCAATTAACAGTTGCAGGAGAAAAAAATCACATTTCGTCTCTATAAAGATTATTCCTTGTATAAGCATATGTGATCCTGATATAAAATTTTTGTTGGTAAAGTGACTAATTAATCTTCTTTCATTGTGCAGTTTTAGGATTACTGTCAGAATTTGGGATTATGTAAAAGTATTTATATAACCTAATTAGCCTATACAAAGTTTGAGCCATAACCCCACCCCAAAAACATAGTTTAATTTGTGTCAAAGTAAATTTCTTTTGAAAAGCGAATAGCTGTCTAAATTATGTTTTGTGTATAATTGGTTGTCCCATCTCAAATTTGCTTAAGGAAACAAAGATACTGGGATGTAGGGGCCAGTACAGTGCATTAGGAGACAGAGTCTGGGTTCTACTTCAGATTCTCTGGCTCACTTTGTTCTCTGACCTGGGACCTTTCAATTAGCTACCGAACATTTAATTTAGTGAGCACTTACCATACACCAGACCCATGATACCCACGCATGATATAAAAGTAATTACAGGAGTCATAATCTTTCTCCTCGAGACATTTAAGGTCTCCTGAAGGAAACAAACAAATGCACGATTAGTCTCCATATAGTGTGGCAAGCACTGTGAAAAGCGAGGACAGGCTGCCAGGTGAACACAAAGCAAAGGCTCCTGGTCCAAATCCTGAGCAGTCGAGGAGGTGAGGCCTCTGCTAACTAGGAATTGGACAATGGGGAACAAGGACGGATGATCCATGTAGTGGAAACTGCAAAGTGCAAAGGCTCAGAAGGAAGAAATGTGGGTCCTGTGAGGAAGTGAAGCATCATTCAGTATGGCTGGATCATGGAAATCATGGGGATAGGAATAGTGGGGCATGAAAAGGACCCAGATGAGAAGAGGCTAGAGCATGAAGGGCCTCATAAGCCACATAGAAGATATGAATTTGATCCAGACAGTAAAGAGTCTCTTCTGAAAAGTTTTAAAATTCACTCAGACTTAAGTCTGGAGAATGGATTGCAACAAATTGATACCAGAAGCAATGGAAGAGACAGGAAAACCTGTTATTTAAACTCACTGTCCCTCATGACAGGGTTGGCATAAATCATCACTAAAATCACTTGTAGCACTAGATGAATCCAAAATTTCTCCTACCTAGTCTAGATGCTAGAGAGCTTTCAAGAAGATTTTTCCCATGGGGATATAATGAGAGGAAACTAGTTCTATCTTCCAGATAAACTCATGTGTCATCTACCCTAGCTTGTCATAGAGATTAGACATCACACTACATGCTAATAAAAACCTGATTTGAGAGCGTTATCTACCAAGTGGGTAAGGTACATTTTCAGTCATTTGCAGCAGAGCAATATCAGAGGCAGCACTATCATAACATTAATAAAATATGCCAAAATAGTAATTAAATATTGTGCAATATTCTATTCTCTTATAAGTATACCTGTATGTATACCTAACCTATTGGAAAAACTGACATATACAGTGCAGTGAAGTAAGTCAGAAAGAGAAAAACAAATACCATACGCTAATGCATATATATGGAATCTAAAAAAAAAAAAAAATGGTACTGATGAACCTAGTTGCAGGGCAGGAATAAAGAAATAGACATAGAGAATGGACTTGAGGACATGGGGCTGGAGGGGGAAGCTGGGGCATTGAGAGAGTAGCATCGACATATATACACTGCTGAATGTAAAAAGCTAGTGGGAAGCAGCCACATAGCACAGGGAGATCAGCTCAGTGCTTTGTGACCACCTAAAGGGGTGGGATAGGGAGGGTGGGAGGGAGACGCAAGAGGGAGGGGATATGGGGATATATGTATGCATATGGCTGATTCACTTTGGTGTGCAACAGAAACTTACACAGTATTGTGAAACAATTACACTCCACTAAAGATCTATTTTTTAAAAAAAGAAACATGATTATAAGGGAATTGTATTATTTCAATTAGTTGTTGAACACAAAGACTTGAACACCTGGGAGAAAATGTTTATAAGGAATGCTTTCTGTTAAGAGAGGGCGTGTAGCACTTCACTGGGAAGGTTTTCTACTAGAGGACCATTTATAGGGGATGTACAGCTCCCTCCCTCCAGGTTTTGTGTTCCGTAGTAACATTTGAGGCCAATGTGGTACCGTTTCTAGTTAGCACGGCTGCTGCACAACTCAGACAAGACTAGCGGAAGAGATAAGTTTCCCTGAGGGAGTAGTTAGAGAATTAATTAAACGGAGGCATGCACTGGGATATTTAGAAAACAAATTAGAGTCAAGACCAAACACAGGCAAGAACAAAAATGAGCAGTAAGAACCAGGGGAGAACCAAGTTTTCTGTGTGGCCTTCCTGCTGCTTTCCTAAAAGAAACACGGAGATAATTTTTCTTAGGAAAATTAGTTTCCTCTTCCCACAATAATGTATATTTAGAAATGACTAGATATTAAGCATTTTATTCCAATACTTTTTAAAAGGTACATTCTTTCCTAAATGAATACCTCGTTCCAGCTGCGAATCTCAGAGGTCACTCTAAATGTCATTTGGAAGGTTGCTCCAGACTCTTAACAAAGGACAGATTTATGAGGGCTTGGTATTGTAAGGCCAACTGGCTCGAGGCAGGGGAACACAATCAGATTCACAGGTTGCATCAGACCGAAATTCTCCGGACCACCCAGTTCCAGAAACTGCCCTGGAGACATTCCGGACCACCCAGTTCCGGGAACTGACCTGGGGACTTTGAACCCAGCCCAGCCTTCCCGCCTTTCGAGGGGCGGGACCAATGGTCCCCCAGGATACCCGAAAAGACCCCCAAATAAGGAATACCCTGCGCCCTCCCAGATTCACCACACCCCTTTCCCTTCTTCCCCTATAAAATCTTGCCCAACCCTCGCCTGGGAGCGACTTCTCTGGCCCCTTTCTCTCGGACCAGTGAACCTCGCCCGGGAGCGCTCCCTAATAAAGCTCACTTGAAGCCTTCCTCTGTTTCGCGGTGCCGTTTGTTAAGATCCGACCTTACAGGTATGAAAATAAATATTCAGCTCTCTTTGAAAACAGTTTCTTCAGATGGCCATCATTTGAATTTAAAAAGTCACCTTTTTTTTTTTCCTGTCCTGAGTTAACTGAAAATACCAAAAGTATTAGAACTTGTTAGACAAGTAGGCTCAATCAGCGTATTAGTTTAAAATACAGAGTTTACTTATCTGCCACTCACTGTTCATGAATTTCTTGATTTCATGAAGTTTGGTCAACAAAGTAACATGAATTTTTTGCTAATGTACTTGCAAAGAATTTAATTCTCATAATTCTTAAATCAATTGGATGTTCTTTAAAGGCAAAGACATTTTTTGTATCTATGCATTTAATTTTGAAGAGTAACCTCCTGAAATCTTGTAAATAATTACTTGCTAAGAACTCTAACAGCTGAGGTTCAAGTTCCAAAAAATAACTGGTTTAAAAAGCTGATGGGACAGACTGTCAATCACAGTCAATAGATATATATATAGTATGTAACTATGTTGTGGGGGAAATAAAAAATTCAAAAACTTTCAGTTCTTCCTGGAACATAAAATATAGTAAGTATGGAAAATCATGAACATGTTAAATTATTAAAATGTAAACATTAAGTAAAACTCAGATGACTCTTCTGTTACATACAGTGATAATAATAATAATAGCTAAGTTTTCTTTTTTTAAAATTTATTTATTTATTTATTTATTTTTGGCTGTGTTGGATCTTCGTTGCTGAGCACGGACTTTCTCTAGTTGCGTCGAGCTGGGGCTACTCTTCGTTGCGATGCATGGGCTTCTCATCGCGGTGGCTTCTCTTGTTGCAGAGCATGGGCTCTAGGCGCGCAGGCTTCAGTAGCTGTGGCTCACGGGCTCTAGAGCGCAGGCTCAGTAGTTGTGACGCACGGGCTTAGTTGCTCCGCAGCATGTGGGATCTTCCCGGACCAGGGCTCGAACCCATGTCCCCTGAATTGGCAGGCGGATTCTTAACCACTGCACCACCAGGGAAGTCCCAATAGTTACGTTTTCTTGAGTGTTTACTCCAGTGAAGCCTTATTTCATTTAAATTTTTTAATTGGGATTAAATTTAATTTACTTTCCCAACATCTAGTTGAGGTAAACACAATTGACTTTCCTAATTATTGGTTAGTACACTGACGGTCAGAAGGGATCAACAACTTGCCTAAAGTCATGTAGCCCAAGATTCAGGCAATCAAGTCTATCTCCCTTCCTGTCTCACAATCTGAGGTCCTAAGGACTCTCTTTTAAGTCCAGGCATGAGTTCTGAAGACCTTGCGTTAATAGAATTGAGATTCCCCGAGGTACAGTTTGGTAAGACTACTCTTGTGGTCTGTAGATAGGAAAGAACTCTTTCAAGCATTTTCTTTTTCAGTTGCATCGCTTTTAAAAGTTTTATCCTTTATTCACTCCACTCTATAGTAGTATGTTTATAATTGGCATCTCAATTATACATGCCAGCTTCATTCCTGGCATTAAGAGGCAAACCCATTGTGTGAGTATGAAAAAGTAATTAAACCCCAGTAGGTTTTCCTAAAAAGTATACTATATAAATAATGTACAGTATTTTAATATATTACAGTGTATTTCAGTAGCTGTCTTGTTTTAACTAAGTCAGAGCTCGTGATATGGGGATTATTATTCATTTGGTGTATTATCCCCTTTAAAATATAGTTTATGTCGTTCCAGGCATTGTGGATTATCAAGTGCACGTTGTTTATAGTTAAATGACTTGCTGATGTCCATGTATTATTGCTCCCTGTTGGAAGACACTCCAATGGTGAAAAAAATCTCTGCTGTTGGTTTAATTGTGCCCTAGGGTAGAGATGGGAATGTGTCTAGGAGTGAGAGAACACCAGCTTTAATAAGCATACAATGCAATTTAACAGTTCATGAAACAATAAAATTTAATTCTGGACTGAGATTTATTAAATTTCACTCAGCAAAATGGAGTATGGGATACGAGAGCAAATGAGAATTAAGTCAAATGATTTCAGGGGTAATGGATTTTATTACCTGATAAAGTGGGGGAATGATTCTTTTTTTCAAGCTATTCTTAATTCATTCTTTGGAAATAATTGGCTTACATAGGAAAACTTTTTGCAAGCAAAATAAATAAGTTGGGAACAAATAAAAGCTTTTGTTAAACTTCATTTGTTTAATTTCAAAAGAGTAAAACTGTCCCACTGAAATTGTACTGAGGTTGTGGCGGAAATATTTTAAACTGTAAGTTATTTTATATTCAAGCAGAATTGACCAAGTTTCTTTTTTAAAAATCCATTTACAGTGCTCCAAAACTGAATGATGCTTGACAACACCGCAGTTTCATATAGCTTCATTTTTGCATATCAAGTAGCATATTAAAAAATTCATAGGCATATTCTCTGCATCTATAATGATCAACTCTATTGAAGCTTTGACATAAATGGACAATACATATTTTGGTTTTCCTAACTTTCATATTATTTAAAGAAGTATTAAAGTCTAAACATGCTATTAAAGAGTATAAGTTACAAATGTATGATTTCCTTAAATGTAAGACCTAAAATTGCTAGTTTTTGTTGTTGTTGTGTCGAAAACAAATTTATAATTAAAAGGAGCCTTCCCCAAAGCTGGAAGTCTCTAGATTTGCATAACAAAAACAGCAGCTAATGACTGTATAGAGATTTAATTGTGTTTTTACACACATTGTATCATTTAAGCCCCTTTACACCCTGGTGCAGTAAGTAGGACAAGTATTATTGCTCCCAGTTTATAGCTGAGAAAAGTGGGGTTTGGAGAGGTTACGATTTACCATGGGACACATGGCTGTTAAATGCAGAACAGATTCGCTCCTGGTCATTTGAGTTGAAGTGATAAAAACACCATTAAGGCCCTTTGCTGTATATTAAACAGCAGCACTTAATATCATTAGTTTTTGAGGATTTAATTTTATTTGTGTTACAATTTTCCTAGTAATTATTCAAAATCTGTGAGCAATTTTATCATATTCATTTCATTAGAATAAGGTTTCTCTTTTAGTGATCACTAGCTAGATAATTGCAGCACCTAATTTTTAAACAAAAACAAATATTTTTAAAAAATATTTTAAATTAACATCCTTGAGTGAGGATATTCCTGTGAAAGTTTTTATAGGCTACCGAAATGCAAATTTAGTGATACTAAATTAAATGTGTGAGATTTTAGAATTAAAAATCCATGTAACAAGGTTAACCCAAACAAAGCCTCTTGTGCTGTATATCATTTTATCTGGAGATATTCGCTTAGTGAATACAATTTTTGAGAAAGCTAACACTGTCAGAAGAAGTTAACTTTTTATCTCTTGACTTTGACAACCATGTGTTTTACATTATCTATACAGTATCTGTCTCACATGAGATACTTACTACATGTTAAAAAATAATGAGAATCAAATGTCAGCTGTTAGTTGATGGATGGCATAGTCCCAGTGATGCTCTAGTAGTGAATCTGAATAAACTCTCCAAAGACAGTTAAATGCCCCCAAGAATTTGTATAGCGTGTCCTCTTTTCAAGTACACCTGCACATGAAAATCACCTGGAAGGCCAGCATCACTGTATTCCCTGGCTACAAAGAGAAATAGTGTCAACTGTTGGGTGACCTTTTTGGGTTTGGCTTGTACTAATCACTTGTAAAGGGAAGCAGGAGCATTTATGTCTGTGTGACTCGTGATTTCAGCTGCCCTTCTTTTTGTTGTTGTTCAAGCACCTATTTAGGTGTAAACAAGTTCACTCAAGGAACTTAGG
Source organism: Leucopleurus acutus (assembly GCF_964270905.1). Classification (NCBI taxonomy): domain Eukaryota; kingdom Metazoa; phylum Chordata; class Mammalia; order Artiodactyla; family Delphinidae; genus Leucopleurus; species Leucopleurus acutus. The sequence goes on along the minus strand of NC_139157.1, from coordinate 56,186,999 downwards.
CAATGGATGAAAACACAAAATTGTGTAATTGTGGCCCCTTCATGTCTTCAGAGAGTTCCTGATAGTTCACGTGCTCTATCCCTCTTGGCTATGCTTATAGTTTACTTATCATTCTGCAATATTCCTTTCCTGATTCTAAAATCAGCAAACTTATATCTTATAAAGTCGTTCATTAGAATATGGCCTTTAAGAGCCTTTGCCTTTCCTCAAACTCATAGTAAAAACTTTTCTGGCCAGGATATTTCAAGGTTATATTTTTAACAAAACCAAATGCAAAGGTTTTACCTAATCACATCTTACCATAATGTTCCCATTTCTTTTCTTAATTTGGTACCTCCTAATCTTCCTCAGAAGGAGAGGGGATGATTTAGGTTTATATGTGCCTCTGAATCTGGGTATTCAGAGTGACAAGACCAGCATTCTCTGATCTAGTTTGATAAATAACTTAGTCTAAAATGGTGTCATTAGGTACATGCCTTGACAGGGTTTGAGGTTTGTCCAGATTCAAGATGCTAATTACAGCTTTCTTGTCTAGTTAATATTCAGATAAAAAGTAGATATGTCTTATGGGTGAGTTTCAGACACCCATGAGGTTAATCTAGAAGCAAACTAAAGTCACTGTCAAAGTGTAATTTTTCAATACTTTTGTATTGAAAAGTATCCCAGGGCTGTCTACAAGAGGCTGCAGTGCCAGGACAAATCATGCTGGGTGTTCCTTGGAGACACTCATGTACAAATGAAATAATGTTTCAAAGAACATCAAGGCTGTCCTCCCGAGGAACAAGTAATGACAAAAGAACAATGTAAAGATCGAGGGTCTTGGCAGAAAATCAAAGGGCTCTGCCTACTGCTTTGATTCCTTGACAATGTGGTAAGAACACTGGAGTCTCAGGATTTGCTTTTAACAACTGAGTGATTCCCTCAGCACCAAAGCTCTGCGCTGGTGTAATTGTCCTAATTCACTCAATCCTGAAAAAGTGTCTGAATCAGAGGTTTCTAGAAATGGAATATTGGCCTTATTTAGTCACTGTATGTTATTTGGTCACTGTCAGTTATCTGACTAAACAACTCAAATTAACTGGCTATTTGGATACATTGTTAATGTTTATATATCCCAGAAGATAAACATTTCATTTCCATTTTTTTTCTTAATACAAGGAAGTTACCATCTTATAATCATGTTCAGTTTATTCAACCAGTCTAAATCATCTGTATTTTCTACTCAAATCAATCCCCTTCTGATTGATTGAGGAGCCATATTCCTCTGCTACTATTAACTCTAAAGTACCACGGGATTCTTTTCTCTTGTTCACTCAAGGTTTAAGAAATTTACCAGATGAAACGGCTTGTCTTTTATGGAAAATATCATATTATTGTTTAATTCATTTAAGCTTGATTGAAACTAAAAAATAAAGGTTGTTTCCAGGACTGATTTCATGGACATATGACTGGTACAGTCACACAGGGCCCCGTGCTTAGAAGGGACCCATGCTTGCTGTGCTGTGCTGTCGCCATCTTGCAATTCTTAATATTTGAATAGGGGCCATGCATTTTTATTTCTCACTGGACCCTGCAAATTATATAACTAGTTCTGACTGCTGCTAGTGCTTCTATGGACATTATCATTTGCACAATTAAGAGCAAAAAACAACTTATGAATTTTGTCTGATTTGACAGGGGAAGAAATAGACATTTGCCTTTAAGGAAGGTCAACCCAAATTCAGAAAATTATAGGAAGTTTTAATTCCTGTACCTTTGCTTCCCTGACACCACTACCTGCTGCCTCTCTCTACTTGTGGTCTCCCTCTCATGCTCTTCTTCCTCTATCAGTCCTTATATGTCTGTGAACATCAGGGCTCTCTTCTCTAATTCTACCTTTTCTTCCGGGTGTCATTTGCTCCTGTGCTTTAATCCTTCTCCGCAAGCTGATGATTTCCCAATTTAAATCCCTGGCCCATACCTGTCACTTGAAACATAAAATCATATATCCAACCCAATTACCAGATACTCCTACTTGCAAGTTTCAGAGACAACTCAAAATTATCATCTTCCAGCCTGAGACCTCTTGTCTACTCATGGAGACACAGCAGTCAGTAACGTCCCTGTACCCATGGAGATTATGTTCTAATGGAGGGGAAGAGAATCACACTCTGAGCAGTCAAATAGTGATAAGTACTCTGAAGAAACATATGGCAAGGTAGGAGAATAAAGGGATTGTGAGGGCACATTTTTGATAGCATTTATCTACACTATTTTTATCTCAGCGAATATCATGACCATCTTTCCATTAGTGAAAATAATAAGAAACCTGAGAGTTACTGTAACATCTTTTCTGTTTGTCATCACTCCCTTCATCTTCCCAATAATCAGTCAGTGATAGAGTCTACTTCTATTTCCTGAATTCATTTATTTTTCTCTCTGCCTAGTACAGGGTAGCTGATTATGGAATGCATGTGTGCTATTCCTTTGTGTCTCTCTCTGATTTCCTTCTGAATCTAAATGATATTATGCCTGTGTTAATGTACTATTATGTAAATACAAATGCTGATAGCAATTGGGCACATCATTTGGGTCTTTAATAGTTGGCATATTTTCTAGGAAGAATAGTGGAATGAATGATTCAATTATTTCAGACTGTGTTTCAGTTTTAGAGAGTGCATTTACATCCTCTTTTGCAAAAGCTACCTGGGTTAGTCTTGAAGATAATCTGCCTAACCCAGAGGTAGAGACCTGCCTAGAGAAGTCACACGAAAACAGAATCAAGATATTTTTTCCTTCAGGAAGTGTTTTCTTATGAAATCAGTCCCTCTGGCTTCCTCTCCATGAAGCAGAAATTAATCTTGTAACGCGTTCTTCAGAGTCTCTAGAAATGGCAGGCACTACTTTTAAATGAGGTGAATCTGGGTGCATAATGATTAAAATGACCTTTTATTTGGAAATTAGGAACATACCAAATTTGGGTTTTCCTATACATCTATTGAAACCTGATTTCTCAAAAACAATTCTATGAGTCATTTATATGGAATCCTTTTTTTTGCATCACAAATGAAGGCTAAATTTCAAAATGTATATGAGTTTAATTCCATTAAAATTTAAATTAAATGATTAAAACAACGTTTAAGCTACCTTTGTTTTGCAAGATGCATTGATTGGAATAAGGAGCCAATTATTAATTTAAAACATTTTTAATATGAAGAGATCACTTGTTTATTTTAAGAAAATGATGAAGACTGGCATCATTGAAACAACATTTTCCTGGTAAACTTTATGTACTTATTCCACTTATGCTTATAATGACTGCTCACTGATTTGGGACTTGCTTTTAGAGGAAAACTGAGAAAATCAATCTTAATACTTAATAGACATTTCTGAGAGCAAAATAGCTATATTATTAATTATATATTTTTAATAATTACTCTTGAATATTTTTTTCTAAATCTTATGGTTAAATATTTGATATCATTGAGGATATCAAAATGATATCTTAAACAGTTCCTGAAATATTTAAAACCTTCCTCAAGGTCATGTTTGACATAAATGAGCACAGTTTGGATTTCTGTAGAATTCAATTGGGAGAAAAAGATTGGCTATGTTTACCTCAGATTTTTTAAACAAAGTCAGCTATAAATAAATACATAAAACAACTATTCTTGTTTGGAAACAGCTAGTCATGCCAGTTAATTGTCAAACTGCATTTTAGGTAAATACAGCATGTCTCTATGACCAAATGACTTCTGGGAGTGTCATCTTCTAGAGCTGAGCTGCCTGCTAATCGCTCAGCTCAAGACAGAAAAAAAGCATATTAGTGCTTTTTCCAAATGAGCCTCATTCTTAGGGGCGCTGCAGTAATTTTATTTAATAGCTTGGGGCTTCATTTGCAGGAAGCAGACACCATGTTAATTAACAGAACAATGCTTGTAGAAAAGCTTTAAGATACTACTTGATTAATCATTTTTTCCTTTTGATGTCCATATTTAGAAAATAATTCTTTATGTCCTCTGATGCAGACAATGGCCTGGATGGTTGTTTTGTATAGTCCAAAATGGGCTGCCTTTAGATTGACATGGCATCCAGGCAGCTCTTTTAATCTCACCTGACAGTCTTGGGGCCTGCCTCTTACTTCTGGTTGAGTTTACATATACAAAGATGAAAAATCTGTAGTTGAACTTAGGGGAAATTAGAAGTGTCTCATGTAAACAGTGAGCTATTATCTAGAATTCAGAAGAAAACATGCTTTTTTTTTTTTTTTTGCGGTACACGGGCCTCTCACCGTTGCAGCCTCTCCCGCTGCGGAGCACAGGCTCCGGAAGCTCAGGCTCAGCGGCCCAGCCACTCCACGGCATGTGGGATCTTCCCAGACCGGGGCACGAACCCGTGTCCCCTGCATCAGCAGGCAGACTCTCAACCACTGAGCCACCAGGGAAGCCCAAACATGCTTTTTTTAAAAAAAAAATTTTATTGGGGTATAGTTGATGTAAAATGTTGTGTTCGTTTTTGCCATACAGCAAAGTGAATCAGTTATACATATACATATATGCACTCTTTTTAAAATTATTTTCCCATATAGGTCATTACAGAGTACTGAGTAGAGTTCCCTGTGCTATACAGTATGTCTTTATTAGTTATCTATAAAACTAAAAAAAATTGGGAGATTGGGATCTCCCAATTTATCTCCCAATTTATCCCTCCCCTCCTTTTCCCACCTGGTAAACATAAGTTTTGTTTTCTACATCTGTGACTCTATTTCTGTTTTGTAAATAAGTTCATTAAAACATGCTACTTTTAATAAAAACATAGTAATTTGATTTTGGTCCATTAAATCATACCTCGGAGATCTTGCAGGTTCAGTTCCAGACTACTGTAATGAAGCAAGTCACAGGAATTTTTTGGTTTCCCAGTGCATATAAAAGTTATGTTTATACTATCCTCTAGTCTATTAAATGTCTAAAAAATGTACAACCTTAATTAAAATATACTTTATTGCTAAAAAATAATAACCATCATCTGAGCCTTTAGCAAGTTGAGTCATAATCTTTTTGCATATCACCATAACAAATAATAATGAAACCTTTTAAATATTGGGCGAATTACCAAAATGTGACACAAAGTGAACAAATGCCGTTGGAAAATGGCGCCAATAGACTTGCTGGATACAGGGTTGCCACAAACCTTCAATGTATAAAAAGCACAGTATCTGCAAGGTGCAATAAAGCAAAGTATACCTGAAATTCTGTTTATAGGCACAACACATAATTCTTAAATATCAAGCATGAGTAAAATTGTGCCTTATTTATTTTTATTTTATGCCAGGCAGTTATAACTTTAGCACTTTTTCTACCTTTGAGAGTAATGTTCTCATAAAATATAAAAATGTAAAGAAGAAAGATAAACTTTTCTATAATCCAATTATGATTGGAAACATTTTGGAGTTTTATAATTTCTCTATGTATTTATGAAGATAGATATAGATATATTTAAATTAACATGAGGGGCATAAGCTGTATTTTGGTTATACCTAAACAATGTACATCTTAAGAATATTCATAATTGAAATTTATTCAGTAGTTAGACCTATTAATACTAACTTGGAAGGGTATATTCTTGGGTTTTTTAAAGCAAATTTAATATATTCCATTTTTGATTAAAACAGTAAAAATAAATACAATATCTGTGTGTATGTGTATTTATAGTTCGATGCTCTTGAGAATAATTACATCAGAAAGGCTGGAGCACAGATGGAGGACTCTCAAATATTTTACTGAATGTAAGGCTGTACTGCTATAATGTGTTATAAGAGGAATATATTATTTTGTAGTATGGATGTATAAATTTTAACATTCATATTTACATGTCAATACATATAATGCTAGACAATAATTTTAACATTCAGTTTTATAAATATTACAAATTTCTTAACCTTATGAGGAACATTTAGGCTGCTATATTTTTAAAAATATAAACCACGTTGTAATGCATGTATTTGTATATAAATCTATGTGCTCTTGTCTTTTTGTTTCTATGGAATAAATTCCGAAAGTGAAATGATAGTGTCCCAGTTTGTGCTTGACATCAATTTCCAGATTGTTTTCTGGAATAGTATTACCAATTTTTTCTAGCACCTAACCGTAGGTGCTAGTACGTCATTATGCACGTATGTCTCATGAGGAAATTGTGACTTCTCATACTTAGAAATTTTGCTGATTCTCTCTCACCTCTGGATTGGAAAAAATAACTTCATGTCATCAAGAAATGAACGCTCTCTTTTCAATGATGGAAAGCTTTGGATGAAAGCTGTCTTTTCAATGACCTTTGTTTCATAGGGCACACTGCATTAGCTTAAGAGGAGTGGAGCTAGTTTCTAAAATAGATGATTAACTTGTATTGTGTAGGCACTGCTCTAAGTAGCCACAATTGATGTATCATAAAGTATCATGGCTTCAGAAAAAGCAGAATCTCTCAGGTGTGCCCCTTACTGGGTGATTTAAGCCTCAGCTCCTCAGAATCTTCTACATATATCATTAGATTGTTAAAGAACATTATGTTAAATAATATCTGTAAAGTGCCTACCACAGTGCCATATGGTAGGAGTTATAGAAAGTAATCTTTGACCAAATAACTTCTTCGTGAAGTATTTACTTTCTTTCTAATTAAAAGGCAAAATATTATTCATGGGATATAGTTAAAAACTGACATATGCTAATGTTATAGCAGATATGAATATTACTCTGTTTTTTCAAATCTGTAGTAAACTTCACTGTTTTAAATTTTGGTCAAGGATAGTCCTTGTGATTCAACTAATTTCAAAGGATAATGAAATAAAAGTAAACTTTATTCTTCTGTTTTGCATGATAGATATGTGTAACACCTTTGTACTGGTTTCCTTGAGAATAAAAGTAGGTGCAAATACCTAAGTATAAAAAAAAAAACCTGTCAAATTCTGTTCCGCATTTAACATAGAATGCTATTTATGTTTGCAGTAATTTTTCCTTCAAAATGTAAGTACATGTGGGTATTCATTAGGTAGCTTATATTTATGAGGTGAGAAAGGAAAGAGAAGGCACTGAAGGATATACAGTTGTGGAAGAGATGAATGAAGGGGCTCAGGATCAGGAATGCAAAGGAGCAGAAGCAATATTATCTGATGCCATGAACTCTGGAAACACAGGCATCTACTCAGTAGTTAACAGCCATGCGCTGAGGCTCCTTGGACAGACTCAGATGCCATCAGTGAGTTCTGAGTCAATGCGTGCTTTATAGGACTCCTATAAATGAGCTATGAGCTAAGCTCAAGGATAAAGTTAAATTCTGAATGTCTTGTAATTTGAATTTTTTTCCTAAAAAATTTACCAAATTTCTGTTTCAACTAACAGGGAAGAATATTTTAAGCTATTCTATCTTTAGAATATTTAATTTATTTTTACTGCCTCATCACTTCTTAAATTTCTTTTTGTTTCTTCTGGTGAGCATTTTTTTTAATGCTTTTTAGACGTTTCTACCATCCTCTTGCTGCTAATTTCTCTGTGGAAATGTTGTTCCTTCTGGTTTTCCTCTGAGTCCCTGCCATATATCACCCTCCGGCCTTGCTTTGGCTGCAACTATTCAGTTGTAAAATCCATCAGGTGAAGATTATCAAACTGTTTTCTCTTCTGAGTAAAGTGGTATCACCCTCACCTCCTGCGGCTCTTTGTCTACTTTGAATTAATTTCCTGAATGACATAAGATTCAGCACACACAAACACACACTCAGATATTGTAATGAAAGTCTTTTATGTCTTGGTTTGTGATTTACAATTTGTTTCATCAAGTATAAAACTCAAAAGTGGAAATGTTAAGAGTTAACTGATACAGCTTAATTGGTCATTTCCAATTTTGATGTCAGTCTATTAACCTACTGATTAAAAGGCCATTGCAGAGGGTTAGTTTGCATTTGTTTTTGGAGTCCTCTATGATTTCTTTCTTAATGTTCTCAGCAGTGTACCATTAAAGTTTTTTGCTTCAGTTCACGTTCTGATTGTCCCTGAACCTGTATAGTTCACAGTAGGAAGGGGAGTGTTGATTCAGACAAATTTTTGATCTGTGTATTTTGGCAGGCAGAGTGTATACATCTTACAGTTGCCCCATTTTGTACTTTTATAAGTGTAACCAATTCACAATACTATAGAGATATCTTAGTCGTTACCCCCAAATTCCCTACTATATTGAATATTTTTCTACAAAGAATAATGAATGATTAGAAGACAATAATTATACATTTGGTGAATGTATTTAATGTGATTATTATATTTTCTAGTATTTCCATGCATATAATTACATACGGTCTGCTTTTACACGTATCTTCCCGTTTTTCTGAATGTATTGATATATTCTAATTCTGTGAGTAGATAGAAGTAGTAATCTCAGTTTGGCTTGAGGAAACCAAAGCCTAAACCTGCATTATTCAAGATTTTTTCAATTCCAGTTGTCTAAAATTCCCTTAAAATTGTCTAAAATTCCCTTAAAATTAGTTAATAGCAAAAAGAAAGCACAGTGGTTCTCCGGCTTGTAAAGTACATGATCTGTCTTCAGATACATTTGGATCCAACTGGATCCAGGTCATAAAGTCTCAAACAGGTTCCTCTCCATCCCTCACCTCCTGTTTCATTTGTATTGGCTCCTTTCTCAGACAGAGGTACAGAGGTGCCATCATGATACGGAACTTCCTGAGAAGGAATGTGCTTCTTTCCCAATGGCTCCCTCAAAAGGCCTGGATTTAACCGACAAGCCAAGCTTGTGTCGCTTGGCCATGCCTGAAGCAGTGGTTGTTATCAGGCCTATAATACCTGGAGCTAGGAGATTGGGTCAGGGAATAGATGGGAGGGAAAAGGGCTCTGCTCTAACAGGAAGAGATGGCTGAGGAGACAAAACAATAGCGTCCCATCAAAGATGTTACACGATTTAATCAGATCATATTCTTGGTCTAATAAATTCCATGTTCTACTCTTTTAGTGTCCCATTTAGATCCATTAGAAGATGAAATGACATATAAAGACTCAACTTTAGGAGAATCCTTTAATACCTATTTCATTAAAGAACAAGCCTATTCTAACTGTCTTTAAAGGAGATGTTAGGAATCTCAGGATACAAAGTCTAATCTTTTTTTTTTTATTAAAATCTCTTTTATTTTATTATTTATTTATTTTGGCTGTGTTGGGTTTTCGTTGCTGTGGGCGGGCTTTCTCTAGTTGCAGCGAGCGGAGGCCCCTCCTCCTTGCGGTGCGCGGGCCTCTCATTGCGGTGGCCTCTCCAGTTGCAGAGCATGGGCTCCAGGCACGCGGGCTTCAGTAGTTGTGGCATGCGTGCTCAGCAGTGTGGCTTGCGGGCTCCAGAGCGCAGGCTCAGCAGCTGTGGCGAACGGGCCTAGCTGCTTCGCGGCATGTGGGATCTTCCCGGACCAGGGCTCGAACCCTTGTGCCCTGCATTGGCAGGCGGATTCTTAACCACTGCACCACCAGGGAAGTCCCAAAGTATAATCTTTAAAAAAAAAAAAAAGCAGTGAGAATTCTGGTTTGACCTTTCCCCTCGACCCCAATATTCTTTCTAACTTTTGTTTTCTTATCTTTTTTCCACTCCTTTTGCCTTTTGAAGATATAGGTGCTAATAGGAAAATCTTTCAAACAATACCAACTTTCTAACATATCAATAGATAGACACTACTCCAGACAAAATTAGATACCTCCCCATTACCCAGCATGTGGCATTATATTAAGAATGTTGATTTACTTGTTTGTCTAAATCATTTTTGACTTCCCAGTCTTATTGCCCAAACCCATAATTGTGTTTGATGTCAATAACACAATAATATTTATAAACGTTGAATGAGTGAATCAAACTGTAAAGCCCTTAGAGACAAATGAAAAAAAAGATAATTGTGAAAGCATATGTTCATATGGGAAAAGGGATATTCAAGAGACCCAAGAGTCAGCAAGCAAAGGCATTTCCTCATGGCAATAAAACAATAATTCGTTAAATCAATATATTTTCAAAGTAGGAAATAACCAGGTTAATTAAAGTAGTGAAGGGACAGGGAATCTTCAAATTAAGATCTAAGGTACAAATGTGAATATGCAAATCAATTCTTATTTTTTTCCTCAAAGACCACTTCCTCATCTAAATTGATATTACTGGTGCTAACATACTTGAGATTCTCAGTTACTCCTCTCTATAATTATGACATATTTAAAGAGCTTTATAGCCCTCATTTTTCTAAATTTATCTAATTTGATCCTTACAACGTGAGGTGCATTATTATTATACTTATTTTAAAGATGAGAAAAATGAAGCTAAGAAAGATAACATGACTTACAGTAGGAACTAATAAATTACAAAGCTAAAGCTCTAAGTCCCATTAGATTTCTGCGAAACTTTTACTTTTTCACATTTCTATGCGAAGTTACTGTTACAATTTCATATATAGAGTACAATATAAAAAGCTAAACACACAATAAGTGCATAAAAAGTTGTTAAGGACACATATTAATATGATTTGTTTGCATATCTATTGTTTTATTTGTCCAGAAATATCTATATCAATTTCTACATTGTTCTTCAAATCATGCTTGAAATAGATCTTTAATATAATTTAATTTTTGGTTTGGGTAAATAATATATGAAGTATCGGGTTTTCAATTTTTATAGGCATTTGGAATTCGTATTTACATGAACCCAAGTTTCTGGTGTATTTTTGGTTTGCATATTCCTAGATTTCAAATTAGAAAGAATCAGTCTGTTAACAACATAAATCAATTTTAATTCATTACACTGAAAAAAGTGAATATAAACAATATTGATGAACATAAATTTTTAATGCAAGAAGCTAATTTGAGCTCCAAATATCAGGATAATTGGATGTATTGGACACCAGCTGGAAGTGCAGAGAATACTTCCCCTTGATATTGACTCTTCTCTAGATCAATAGCAGTTCCAAATGTAGTAAAAAGCAGACACAATTTAACAGGACCTAAATTATTAAGGCCAGTGTATTGTTGCTAGAGAGTTCATTAACAATGCCATCAATACAGTGTGGTTCATGGATGCTAGTAAGAGCTTCATAGAACATTTTAAAAGAGAATGAGATAACTCAATGGACTGATTTTAGTGGAAAAATTTAATTAGGTAAGAATAATTACATTAGTTAAATGAAACTTTTAATTGAAAACCTGTTGGCTTTGTCTTATCTGCTTCACAGCTGTTCCTTAATCATTTATAAAGTAAAGAGTTTCTCTACATGGTGTTTGAGAAACATCTAAACATCTTGGAATTTGTGTATAAATGTTTTAAGTAGTTTAGATGGTGGCAGTAAAAACAAATAGGATATAGGATTTTCTGCTTGGGAAATGGTGCATTTTAAAGATATATATAGGAAAGAAAGAAAATTATATAGAAAATATTCATGATGAATATATATAATTCTTGGAAAGAATGCAAAATATTCATCTCCTAAAGCTTTCACAATTCTAACGTTAGCACTCCATGGACTAAATTTCATATCTTATAAAGATCTAAAAGCTTGCTGAGAAATAATGCTGTTTTGTAAAATTATCTTGTTGACTGTTGTTAAAGAAAATGGCATCCAGCAAGAGTTCTTGCAAGATTGAAAGCCCCAAATTGTATAGTATAAACATAAAGAGCCAATGAAAACTCTTACTCTCAAAATGAACATTTAGAATGCCTGTTCAAAGTAGGGGAGATTGCTGCCACAATTTTTTTGGTAGCTTTTAGCTTAAGACAGAGAGTATTGGTTTGAAGAGACATAGACACTTATTCAAATTCACAAGTTTACAGGAACACCAAACAAATAGATCCATTAATTACTCATTGCATTAATCCTGGCCCTGGCCATTTCTTTTCTGAATCCCAGCAACACTATCGTCTGATACTGTTTCCTTCGCTTAATCTTCAAAGCATTGCTTAACTTGAATTTTCTTCCTAACTCATCAATTTGACTGTGAGGCTGAACTCATTCTGTTCTTTTCCCTTCTCCTTTCTTGATCTTTCCTTTAAGCTCTTCTTCCTTTTAGCTCTCATGGGTACTAAATACCATACAGGTAGATACAAAATTCCATATTCCTTTCAAAGGAATTCCTTTAAAGGATTTTAAAGGTCTTTCACCATGCAGTTTCTGGAATCTCCTTTTATTCAACTAATCTGCAATACAGGAATCACTCTGATTAGTTAAAAACCATGAAATACAGGCATATTCATATCCTAACTCTGTAAGAGTGACAAAGGATGATAAAATCCTGAGATATTAGTAAATGACTTTGGATAAGAGAGAAAGGGTTTTAGTTTTTCTCTACAGAGTATCAGGAAGCCAGGGTGGGTTTTAGTGTGTGTGAGAAGTTTAACAGTGAAGTTGAAACAACAAAGAAAATATAATACAGGTATTGGCAGATTTTATTGGACCAGGTAGGAATTGGGTAGATTGTGAATGCAGACAATGGCTGATGAAAAGTAAACTTTGATGTCCCTTATTTATAAATTTGTATGAAATGTTGGTACAAAGTTTATTGCAAAAGTGCACAAAGCATAGAGCATTATGGGGAGGAGATGGATAAATTAGGATTTTGATTGTATTACAAAGGCCAATATAAAATCAGAATGAAAGGTGAGTTTTCTAGGAATGCAAATGTCCACCTGGTTCTAGCCCCTCCTTTTACAGATGAAGAAACTAAAGACTAGAAAAAACTACAAGGCAGATTTGTCCAGGTTCACATTGCTGGTAGGTTATCTGTCCAACAGCAGTCCTTCGTCTAGTAACAAAATGCAAGATACTGTAATATTTTACCACTTATATTTAAATTCTAAACTTGTCAGATAATGTGTGTGTATTCAGTAACTTTTTTTTTTTTTGAGCACTGAATTGTGGCATTGTGTACACACCACATTTTACAGGGATCAAGTTGTTGTTGTACGATAATTTCCTTCCTGCCCCTTCTCCTTCCAGAATTTGATCTGCTTTCTTGCACAGCATGAAGCCTGTTCCCTTATTTAGGCTAACAGTGGGTGCAGAAGGGTTGAAACATTATACTTTCTAAACTGGTCCCTTGTTTTGGATAGGATCCATCTTGACAAGATTACAGCTCTTCTGGTGATCATCATCATCATCATCTAACACCTGCCTATGCACCACGAGCCAGGGATTGTGCAAACTGCTTTAATGTATTATCTCATGCAGTCCGTGTAGTCCACGCAGCTGCTGGTAAAGAACTCCGTTTCAGAGTAGTACAAAGAGCCGGCAACACAGTAAGCATAATGGCAGCTGCAGTGTAACTGGGAGAATTGTCTCTGACAATTGGCTCCCGACTGGGTCTGAGGGCATTTCTTCTTCAATCCCTCAGTTTCGTTAGCAGCCACTGTGCACCTGCTCCGTGCCGGGCAGAGTGCTGGCTGCAGTGTGCCAGCTGAATGAGCGAACCCCAGCCTGCCTTCCATGTGTGACCCTCACCCTTGCTCAGAGTGGTAGATGATCCTCTGTCCCATTTAGGCTTGTGCTGATTGTGCGAGGGAGCTCCAGAGGTCAGAATCCAGCCCTTTCCCCACCACCCTTAATATTCATGTCTTCCAATTGAAGAATCAATATTAATTGTTTTTTTCTTGGAACTATCTGGTTTATAAAAGTGGTTTTTCCAACAAGGAAAAGATATGGCAGATCATCATTTTTCATTTTCAATTATAAAATGAAGAAACAAGGCAAATGGGGATTTAAATATTTTTTTATTATTTGTTTTAGATAAAAGATCTAGTCAATGGGCTAGTCAAAAGATCTAGTCAATTTTGTTGTGCAGTAGAGACTAACACAACATTGTAAAGCAACCATACTCCAATAAAAATTAATTTAAAAAAAGATCAATGAAAGAGCCAGGATTCATAAACTTAAACTCCGTGTATGAGACCATGCTGCTCTTTGTGCTATGCACTATACTTCAGATGGGAATACAGAAATGAGCAAAATCTGTGACGTAGGAGTTCCAGAATGGATCTGCCACCTGCCAGCTAGCATTCAGATCTCAAAGGAGACCTGCCTGCACTTATTTAATGGAAAGATAAATGTGTTCACGGAACTGTTACTATAAATTCATTTAGAAACAGGACAGAGGCTGCACTCGCATTCCTCCCAGGTCTGAGCTACTGGCAGATTTAGTTCACTGTACCTCTGGGAGGGAATACATTCTAGCTAGATGGCAAAGTGTGATTGTTATTCAGAGCTTCCTAATATCTATTTCTTTTACAGTTTAAATGAACTTTTTGGTTGAATTCATCAATTTGTTGAAAAATGCTTTTATACACTTACTATGGGCAAGTCAATATATGGGATACCGTGCATGGTATTACAAAGATAGGTATGGTTATTATCCAAAAGATGCTTGTATCAAGAAAGTAAGATAAAAAATGAGAAAGCGTAAATCGTTTTATTAAAAATAGAATGTTCAAGGAGGAAAGAAGATACAGATCAGTGACGCTTAGTTTGTGAGGACTCTAGATACTTATAGAATAAAATGAAATTTATGAACCATCTTCCCAGAAAAATGAATGATCAGGTTTTTTTTAATAGCTGTGTTGGAGTAAAATTGATGTATTATACTTCCCATATTTAAATTGTACAATTTGATAGGTTTTGACCTAAGTATACACCCATATAACCATCACTATAATCAAGATACGATCATATATCATATCACTCTTAAGATTAGTTACATTTAAATGTAAATTATTAAATACAATATTGGGTGTGTTGGAGCCTACATCAAGAGCCCAAATATGTAAAAAGTGCTTCAGCAGAATGACATTGTCATAAATGTAACTCTGCTGGCATAATAGAGAAGATAAATGGGAAAAGGCTGTGTTCCAAGTTCTCCCAGGCAAAACTCAATGGGGTACCCAAAAGTCATGTTACCAGGGGAATGGAATATTCCAGAAGACTGCCTCCCCATTGGGAAGAAAGATAAATACCTTTGATAGCTTTTTTTTTAAATTTTCTATTTTCTTAAAATTTATTCCTTTTTTTTTTGGCTGCATTGGGTCTTTGTTGCTGCATGCAGGCTTTCTGTAGTTTCAGTGAGCGGAGGCTACTCTTCGTTATGGTGCGCAGGCTCGTCATTGCCGTGACTTCTCTTGTTGCGGAGCATGGGCTCTAGGCGCGCAGGCTTCAGTAGCTGTGGCTCACAGGCTCAGTAGTTGTGGCTTGCGGGCTCTGGAGCGCAGGCTCAGTAGTTGTGGCACATGGGCTTAGGTGCTCCGCAGCACGTAGCATCTTCCTGGACTGGGGATCTAACCCTTGTCCCCTGCATTGGCAGGCGGATTCTTAACCACTGTGCCACCAGGGAAGTCCTACCTTTGATAGCTTTTTGCAAAGAGAAGTCTTTAGAGTATCAGAGAGATTTTATGTAGCAATGTTCCCTTCTATGATCATATGTAGTTAAAAATTGTTCATTTCTAACTGTTTCATCCTTCATGTGAATAAAGGCTATGTTTTAATTTTTTATGACTCCTAGAACATCTATCCCAGAACTTTACAAAAAAGATGTTTAATGATGATGATTATAGTGATCAGAAACTGAAATAACATATGCACTCCATATGGACATGCTTGGTAATTTACTGCTTAGTACCAGAATCTTCTGTAAATGAAATCTAAGTACATAGAAATATTTTAACTAGTCACAGTATCCATTATTATTCCTATTTTTATATATTTGGAAATGTTTCAATCATACATCCCAAATCAGAAATATTTAGCAATGGTAAATTTTATCATCTGAAACTTTTGAGAGCATCTAATCTCCCTGATTCTTCAATTATTTAAAAATATGCGGTGGATTTTTTCAGAGCATAAAAGAAATGTAAGCATACTTACATTTCAGTGTTCTTTCAATACTTTAAAGTCTCATCAGACTTGAGGTTACTTGAGATAGATGAAATAGCACTGGGTGACTAAACCAATTTCTGTGGCAATAGCTCAACCAAAGAAATTAGCAGTCATCACTCTTCCACCTGCATCCACGTTGCACACTGCATGACTAAAAGTAATTAAACTAGATATGAGATAAACCCAGCAATAAGTTAGGGAGATGGCTAATGTATATTTAAAATGTATGAGAAGGCACTTCTTGTGATCTTTTCAAACCATCCATTTAAAAAGATCATTGTTGTTTTACTGAAATGTGTAGGACTGTATTGCACAGTTTTAAAGGTTTGCAAAACAAGTTTTTGGCTGACAGACATTCTTTGTAGGTTAACTAGCTTATTTTGGAAAGAAAAATAAAGTACAACTCCAGTCTAGTCTGAGATGGGCTCTCAAGGGGGCTCATATTGCTATTGATAGATGCTTGACCTAGTAGTGAAACACGGAGGGCTGCGCTCAGCTCTGTACCTACCTAGACTGCGATTCCTTCTGGTCTGTATTCCCAGGGTGAACACATATTCTAGCTTTCCAATAAGTGTGATCTATTTATATATGTGAGTAATTATACTTGAAAGAGAGAAAATAGGATGGATTGTTCTTTCTTCCTTGCTGATTTATTTTTTCTCTCTGCCTAGATTTTGTCTTTGTAGTTTAGGATCTGAATGACTACGACTTTATCTAACCCCCTCCTATGTATTTTAATAATCAAATTGTATACATACTCCATTTTAATTTAGTTGGTTAAAATACAGTTTTGCTTACCTCTGAAGTTTTTTTAGAGGTAGCTATTATGTACAAGGAAGAAAATTTGACTTGGAAGACAAATGAACTATTATTTGAATCTCAGCTCAGAGATATACTGTCTTTGGGACATAATTGTCTGGTATTCAGCAGAACCTCCAAGAATATGAGATCTGCTGCCATCAGTTTCCCCTCCATGGCCTGTCATAGTTTCAGTGGGAATATGGTTTAGGGGAGATAGTTGGTTATGGTAGGTAGGATGGTGGTTCTAAGAATTAGACCTTGTCTGAATCGTGTTTTTAAGGCTTTTTTCTGAGTCTTATTTCTGCCAGAGTCTTATTATGATAGTTTGGATGGTAGTTCTAAGAGCTAAGCTTTGCCTGAGTCTTGTTTTCTAAGTCTTGTCTCTCAAGGTGATGAGACCTTGAGAAGATTACTTCAACCTTGCTAAGCCTCAGTTTTCTCCTCTCTAAATGATAAGAGTAATATCACCTGAAACATAGGGTCTTTGTGAAATGCATATAGAGAAATGGACATAGTGTGGCACAGAGTAAGCATGCAATGTAACTTGACAGTAATGATAATGCAATGTAACTTGACAGATAATGATAATATAATATCATTATATTATATGATATCAATATCAATATAATATATGATAATGCAATGTAACTTGACAGATAATGATAATATAAAAACGATGACAAAGTAATTAACCTGTGTGTCTCCTCTACTTTTCTCCTCTTCTGTTCTACTCCTCCCTTCTTTCCTCGTATTTTTCCATTGAGAGAAGAAGAGTCAAGGCAAAGGATTATAGAGTCAAAATGAGAGGGTTGAGGACTTAGCAAGAGCAGCTCAATCAAACTCTACAATTTAGAGTTGGGAGTAGAGATGCCCCGTAAGCCTGATCTTGAAAGATACTCTAGTACCTTTGCCTTTTGTAAACCTAATGAGCAGCAACTGTATAGAATAAATCTACTTCTTTCATGACCTTGTTCCTGGTTAATGTTTCTATTCTGACTAACCTATTATAGACTTAATCTCATACATCAATGTATTTCTTCTTTTGTGAATTTATATTTACCAGTTCTCCACAATCTATACTTTCCCTTACTTCGTAGTACATTTTCATTATGTAAATATTTACTGCTTATTAAGAAATTATATAGATTAATGTATTCAAGTACTTATTTATTTCTTATATTTTATAACTTTGAAACAATTTAAACTATTTTGCTTTATTAAATATAGAGCACTGAGCAAGAAACTAGAGAGAAGTATGTAAATTCTGGATAGATTTTCTAGAGTCAAATCCAGCTCCACCTCTATATGCTATGATTTTTAGACCAGTTACTTAACTGTTCTCTGCTTCAGTTTCCTATTTTATACAGACCCAGTGAATTTCCAACTGCATGATGGTTATGAGAATTAAAGGAAATGATTTAAGGAAAGTGCCTTACACATAATAAATACTGAACAAATGTTAACTAGTAATATTACTAAATTAAGGAAAAATTTCAAGCTTATACATTCTCATGAAAATAAGAAAACCACTTTTGATAAGCTGGAGTTTTCTCAAAACTTTCCAAAGTTGAAGGAATTTACATATGTACAGTTTTGCAAAAAATACAGTAAAGAAAAGCCTGACAGGATATCAAGTTTAAATGGACAACAACTCCATATTATCACATAAAACAACTAGTCTAAATATAGGACAAAAAAAGCACCCTAAGGGCTTCCCTGGTGGCGCAGTGGTTGAGAGTCCGCCTACCGATGCAGGGGACACGGGTTCGTGTCCCAGTCCGGGAAGATCCCACATGCCATGGAGCGACTGGGCCTGTGAGCCATGGCCGCTGAGCCTGCATGTCCGGAGCCTGTGCTCCGCAACGGGAGAGGCCACAACAGTGAGAGGCCCGCGTACCACAAAAAAAAAAAAAAAAAGCACCCTAAGCAGATGAAAATATCAGAGAGAGTAGTTTCAGAAGTTCTATTTATTGCTTTATAATAAATTAACATATTTTTAAACTGGAAATTCAAGAAGAAATTTGATCAACAACTTTTTAATTATAATTTTTTTCTCTAGTATTTATCTTATAGTTTAATAAATATTGTCTTCCTTTTATAATTATATTTAAAATCACAGATCTTAGTTTTATTATCATCTAGTATATCCTCTGATCTAGAAGCTAAAACTATGTACCAAAAATGATTTTCAAAGTTTTAATTAAGCAAAATTCTTTCCGAGCATTGTCATTTTAGATAAGGTTACTATTCTAGGATTTTCATATAAGTCAGTAAGTCATGGCAGGATAGTAGTAATATCATAGTTTGTGTTCTTTTAGTTATTTTGTGACAGTAGATCAAAATTTTCATCTTGGGAATAATTGCAACGGTATTTAGTAAACTTCCATCTTAAAAAAATGCAAAAAGTAAAGAAAAAGGAAAAAATATAAATTCTACTCACCACTATCTCCCAAGAGTAATTATTAGTATCATTTTAGTGTATTTTCTTCCCTTCAGTTTTTTTTGGTTGTTGTCCATATAACATGCAATATGATGTTTCAGAATACTTGCTATGAGCAGTGAGGCTGTTTGAATCTGGACCTCTCTGCTTCTTACCTGTGTGACTTTGTTTAGTTACTTAACTTCTCTCAACCTTGGCTTCGTCATTTGTAAAGTGGGAACAATATCAGTGTTTTTATTAAACCATTACTGTGAGAATTAAATAAGTTGAATAGTACATATTAAGTACTCATAAAGATGTATATAATGGTTTATGCTAGAAATACAGTTCTGTATAAGCTATTTTTGCAGTTAGCATTTTACCACTTGTAATTTCTCATCTGAATGATTATTTTTCAAAACATGATTTTTAATGTTTATGTGAAATACATTGTGATTTTATCGTGTTTCCTTATTTTGAACATTCAGTAGATTTCCACTCTATTTTATTTTTTTAAAGAAATAATGTATGTAGCTTTTGTTCTTATCTTTGATTTTTCTCAGGGCAAATTCCAGAAAGAGAAATTACTAGGTGAAAAAGAACATGGATATTTTAAAAACTCCCTTGTGGTGCGATCTGCAAAATTGCCCCTTATCTTCCCTTTAGTAGTATCTGAAAGTGTTCATATCTCTATACATTTGTTGACAGTGATTTTTTAAAACTTCATTTTATTTTAAAATCAAGTGTGTCTCTCATATCTTGGTAACTTTTTTTTATAACCATCCATGTGGTATATGAAATATGTCCTCTGAGTGTTAACTCAGGCCAAAGACAAATAGTCTGATCCTCAGGCTCATGCTCTGTGCCTGTATCAACTCCACTACTCGAGTTTTCACTGTGCAGCCCTCAGAGTGTGTGAAAGTAGTCAGCTGGTATTTACCAAATGAAGGTTATGAATCTGAGCTCTATTCCCCAAAGATTTATGAACTATAAAATGGTATTTTTATTATGTTCTGTCACTGCATTGTGCTGTTTAGCTGCCTTCCATTTTATGTGGTTAAGTTCCTGAGGATACATTTGCATGAAAGCTACTGTGTGTACTCATTTTGTATTGTATTGTGGCAAACGCTATTAATCTACAGGGTTCCTATTCATTTTGGAATTCATTTCACAGCTCACTAATTGTGTGAATGAGAAGAGGAAATATATGCTTTTATTCCAAACCATGCCAAGCAGATGGCCCAAAGTTCCTTGCTGCCCGCATTGTCAGTGGCTCTCTTCTGTAGGTAGTGAGCCTGGCATTGGTCCGTCAAACACAATGTGAGGGTCCATTTAACACAGCACTTGACCGTCACTGAGCCTCTGGTTTGTTATGACTTATAAACATTTTATTTTTTATCATCCACCTCTAAAGTGGTCAGTCGTTTGAGCAGGTGCACACACAGTAGAATTCATATTCGTCTTACTTGAGAAGCCAAAATGAATTTGTATTCATATGGAAATTTGGGGAAAAGAAGACAGTACAGGGGATTAAGCTTAGTTTCTTGAAAAGGGATTAACACATGTATTGAGATTCAACACTCTAGCATCATTTCTGAGATTGAACCCTTTGAAAAGCTGAATTGCAGAAAAAATTAGGGTTTATATCTTTAAACTTTTTAGGTGAATCTCTTCAAATTTCTTTTTTCTTCCTATGCAAGGAAATTATTTACTTATTTACTTTTATATACAATATGTAATTTATGTAACCATTCAAAATGTTCACATTGGCATTCCTTGTGTGTGTGTGTGTGCGTGTGCGCGTGCACACACGCACACGCATGCACGCATGCAGTAGAACAGAGTAAGAGACAGAGGGTGTGACAAAAAATGAAATAATGCATGTCTGCACACATTTCCTACTTCAGCAGAGATACTAGGATGATATGAAATTGGGTTATCACTTCAGGAAAGGGAGGGTAGGTCAGATGTTCTAATGGAGCCCATGAAGTAATTTGATCACAATATCTTATTTAAGAGAACCACAGCATGTGGAGATACTGTTTTCTCCCTTACATGAAGAAAAACTGGGTATTTATTTCTCTCACCCTTTCTTTCTCTCCACTTCTAAACCACCTATCATGGGTCTCCCATGTTGTATTGATGCCACATTTCCTTTTCTCTCGGCTTTCAGACGGATGCTGCTCTCATGTATGATGCTGTGCACGTGGTGTCTGTGGGCGTCCAGCAGTTTCCCCAGATGACAGTCAGCTCCTTACAGTGCAATCGACACAAACCCTGGCGCTTTGGGACCCGCTTCATGAGCCTAATTAAAGAGGTGAGTCAGGAGAAGCACATCTGTCCTGTCTTGCTTGTCCTCAAGCTGAATGAATTGAGATTATTGCATTTTTCCTAACAGGTGACCTTTTACTTTTATCTCTTAAATTAAACTTTCTACCTTTCCCCATACAAGCAAAATTAACATTTTTACTAAATAATAAGGAAGGGAATTGGATTTCCTACAAAATATCTGTGATTGTGTGAACAGATGAAAATCAGTGACCTATGATTTATGACATTGTTAGTTTTCACCTTTCTGAATCTTTATGTATGTTACTTTTCATTTATGTGGAAACATAGATGTTTGAAGAATGTTTATGTCATAGGCCACATGATATGCAATGAATTTTTAACAGGAATGCCCTTTGCACTACACTAAATTACACACAATTTGTAAGTTTTCAAGAATTATTTTTTAGAGCTATGGTTCTTAAGTATAACGTCTAGTTATTTTAATTGTATTAGAGTTAACATAAAACAAAATATATGGATTCGTGAAAGTGCAAAGTTTACTTCATGTTGCATAATACAACCATTTTTATGGCCATGTATCATTTCTAATTATGTCTGTTATAGTTTTAGACCAAGCATGCCCATAGTGAGAAAAAAAAAAAAAAAAGAAAGAAAACTCTTAAAGATCACACACAAACATACACACTCACTTCATACACACATATTCTTCCCATTCTTCCTCTCATGAAGGAAATTCCTTTGTCAGCTAAGGATACTTTTTATTTGATTACAACAGGAGTTTTTTTAATTAAAAAAAATTTTATTAAAGTATAGTTGAGTTAGGAGTTTTTATATGAAAGTTTAACTATGAGAATTTAATCTTTGCTATGAAAAGTCACAGCTGTTATTACCATATAAAATTTTTTCTTTAATGGCTTAAAAGAAATCATCAGCTCATCATATAATACATTACTCATCATGAAAATAAAAGTGCAAATAGAATCATAATTAAGACTCATCAGGTCCTTGGCAAAGAATATCCGTGAATTTTCCTTGTCTAATTGTTACTGAACTCTCAGATAGATGAAATGATACTCCTAGAACAGTATGCACTTCTTTTGTTACTCCACATTCTATATTTACTTCTGGTGTAAAAAACTAAGCATCACAGGGCTGCAAACATAGCACCCTGGTTTGGCTAGTTGAAGAAGAGCTTTTTCTGAATGCAGCACTTGACAACTGAGAAGTGTCAAGCAACCCTGTGAGAGGCTGTTGTATGAAACTCGCTATTGTATTTATTGTAGCGTGTTATTGAGGATCTTGTCCACTAAATCTGGGGTCCACAACCCCCCGGGCTATGGACCGATACTGGTCCACGGCCTGTTAGGAAGCAGGCCACATGGCAGGAGGTGAGCAGTGGGTGAGCGAGCAAAGCTTCATCTGCTGTTCCCCATCGCTGGCGTAACGCCTGAACCATTCCCCGCCACCATCCATGGAAAAATTGTGTTCCATGAAACCAGTCCCTCGTGCCAAAAAGGTTGGAGACCGCTGCACTAAATCACACAGGGTCACTCTTATGAGGACCGAAAAGAGACATTTCTGTCAGGTCTCAGTACCAGGAAAAGCTGAGTTTCTCCTGGGCAATTGGTGTGTCTTAAATTATGGATCCTGTATGTTACAGTTCATCATATTTTCTTCTTTGCTTTGGTTGCTGGAAAGTCCAGAATTGAATTTGTGATTGGATTTATTAGTTGCACAGTTTCACCTGGTGTACATTTCCCTGTGCTGTCTTTAACCCAGATTTGTTTTACTGTTCTGCACGTCTGCTTCTGTACTTCTTGATCCCATTGCTTATTTTTATACTAAATATGGATTTTTGTTAACCGCCTGCAATTATTTTCTTTGGACGAAGTTGAGTTAATAAAATTTTTTTCTTCCTTACTGGAGACCTGTTAACACAGTAAACTCAGTGATGACCTGTTGCAATATGCATAGAGATATATATTATAGTTTTTTTTCTATTTTATTTGTAATTTATTAACCTAAATCTATTTTAGAATCCCTACACATAAGTATCCAAGAAGCACATGGAGCCTAAGAAATGTAGTAATAATGATATCCATCTGTAATCCTTATTGAAATGTTACCCTTTATCTACTGGGCTTTACTGCTTTTGAGTCTCAGTGTATATTGTTTCAAACATAGTTGTGAGTATATGTTACATTATTTTAAATTTTCATATGTAACTATTTTCCCAAGCTACTTGCAAATGACAAATAATATAAAACATGTAGGGGCTTCCCTGGTGGCGCAGTGGTTGAGAGTCCGCCTGCTGATGCAGGGGACACGGGTTTGTGCCCCGGTCCAGGAAGATCCCACATGCTGCACAGCGGCTGGGCCCGTGAGCCATGGCCGCTGAGCCTGTGCGTCCGGAGCCTGTGCTCCGCAACGGGAGAGGCCACAACAGTGAGAGGCCCGCGTACCGCAAAAAACAAACAAACAAACAAACGTGTAATTGGGGCTATATAACCAGCAGAATAGAAAATCATTTTATATTAAAAAAAACTCATTATTTGCTCACCTTAGAGGGATGAACCCATTGTGTAGCTAGATTATTATATTCTCATCCCCTTCTACCTGGAGAGAGCCTTCTACAGGAAGTATAGTTTGATGTGAAGTAATTTTGATACATTTCTCCCAGCCTCACACAAAGAAAAATAAAGTAGTAAGTTAATTATTCTAAGTGGAAAATATATAATTGAAGCAGTATAGCATAATTTTTCCTAGATTCAGTTTCTTTCATTGTAATAAAATGTTTACTTTATATTAGTTTGGTGTTAGGAGTGGTATTTTATAATAGTAGTTCTATTTGTAATCTCCAGCAAGATAGTCACTATCTCATAAATATTATAAGTGACCAAACTCTTCTCACTTTGCTAAAAGAGGTTTGCTATTTAAAACATAAGCCACAAATTTCTCATTAAGGAAAATTATACCTGGTAAATGCATTATTTAAAGTGAAAAATTTACAATAAATTTTTACTGAGACTAGGATATCATATTTAGAAAAAACCTCCATCATAGTTCAGAAGAGAATAAAAATGTATAGCAATGTAAATTTATGAGAAGTAACAAAAGGTAAAATATTTTGTACAAAATTGTTTTATCTTCTCATCCTTTACTAATTTATGATTTTTGTTTGGTTGTTTGTTTTCCCCATAGGCACATTGGGAAGGCCTCACAGGCAGAATAACTTTCAACAAAACCAATGGCTTACGAACAGATTTTGATTTGGATGTGATCAGCCTCAAGGAAGAAGGTCTGGAAAAGGTACTTGAGACATTCAGTTTACTTACTTTAATTATTAAATAAACATATCCTAGTGAAGAGATAAAGCAATATTTCCTGTTGTAGATACATTTCATTGACATTTAACTTTATTGAGTAACTAAAAATATACATCTTCAATTCGTTATATATATTGAATATAATAATTGACTATTAGGACTCAAGGATAAAGGATATCTTAAGGCAATTTAAATGTTTTTATTTTCTCATCAGGTTTTTCTGATTCTCTGCATACAATGTATATAATATTAATTTAAAATAATAATATAATCTTAATTAGCCGTAATATTTGATATAATAATTAGAAAATGTTTGATGTAATATGAATCTTTGTATATGCAACTTATAATCACAGGCCTTCATAGACTTTCCTACTTAGAGCAGACCATACAGAAGGATTAAATACTGAAACATGTTTCTGCTGCTGGATCATATTCAAGAGAAATGCCTGAATTAATGTACATGAGTAAATTAGGTATGAACACAAATGCTACACATTACACTGGGTCTATCTTTCTTGATTCCATTTATAGGTATTGAGGTAAAGTACAAGAAAGGCTCATAGAATTTGGGTGTGTGTGCTTACTTTAAGAACATTTTAGTGTAAGTTTGTAATATATGCATTTAGCTGTTTCCTGATGGATTCATTGAAAGTTACAGATTAAAAAGATATTTTGATAAGAACTTGAGAAAAAATTCTTTTTGAGATAACATCGCTTTAAAGATAGTGAGTTATGTTTCAGCTAACAATTGAACATGGAGCATCATTCATAGATGGAAACTGAAGAAGGAAATTGAATCAAAATAAGGGGTATTTTAGCCTGAGAGAAAATAGTATATATGAATGTTGATTCAAATGATGCAGGAGTGAGAAAACACATATTTTTGATATCACCAGGACAAGAAGTATATCATGGCCAACTGATGACTGAAGTTAACAGGGGTATTACCTCTTCTCATTGAGAGTTTCAGGTTGTACCCTTTGTCAAGACCATGCAAAATTAGGAATCTTTTATAATAAACTGGAACTAAAATATTCGTGAGGCTGTCACTTCCTAATTACCTTACTTCCAAGATAACAACATTAGTCTATACCCAAAATTGGAATTGATAATGGTGGAGTTTAGTCAGCTCATATGGGCTTATCTCAGTGTTTACTGGGGATGTTATTATCTTATTTTTGGAAATACCTAAGTCACTAGGATGAGCTTCGACCACTGCTTGTATTTCAACACCTCAGCATAAAAATGGTGATGCTCTTCATGTTACCATAGACCCAGTCCCTTGGACTCAAAGAAAATATTAGAGAAGGTTTTCCTAGGCTCTAGTGTGAATTATAAAAAGATCCTGAATATAATGGTTACCACGTATATGTGAGGATCTACCATATCGATAAGCAAGGTATCACAATGTGAGTTATGTTGACGTGACATTCATCAGTATTTTGTGTTCAGACAGAATTAGGCTCAAATCCTTGTTCTGTCATTTACTATTTATAGACAAGTTTCTTAATCCTTCTAAAACACAGCATCTTCAACTGCATCCTGGGGTGGTAGCAATATCTGCCTCATTAAGGCTCCTAAGTTTTGTTGATTTTACTTTTATTTTTTCCTGAAAAGTATAGTTACCAATCCATAGATGAAAAAACAGAGTTCCTACCTTGATAGAGTTCACACTTTGGAAGATTCAATAGATGGTGATTCAGGAGGCTTAAGTTACTATTCTAGTTGTATCACAACAAGTGTGTGAACTTCATCCTTCCATCCAACTTCTCTGGGCCAAATTCCCCATCTCAAAAAAAGTAGAGTGCAAAGGGCTTCCCTCTTGGACAGGCTGAAGTGAAAATATCATGGTCTCTAAAAGAACCTGGAAATACGTTAATAGGGGTCGAGGCTAGGAATTTTAACTATCCTCAATTCTATCTTTTCATGCTACTGCCTTTTCCTAGTTTTGTCTTGGTCATCTTTGACCAGCACACTTTATTTATTCATTTAATTCTCTAACAAATATGCAGTGAACTTCTGTCTTGTGCCCCTATGAAGGTTTTGCTCTAGTGAAGAAAACCTGCCAATTATAAATTGATTCATAAAATTATATTGGGCTGGCCAAAAGGTTCATTCAGTTTTTTCCATAAGATGGCTCTAGTAGCACTTAGTTGTCTTTAACTTCATTCGAAATAATTTTTTTAGACTGTATGTGACAGCTGTCATATCAGCATGCATTTAAAAAAAGACATCAAAATTGGTAAATTTTTGTGTAGCCATTTTAATATTGAAGATGGAAGAAAAACAGCAACATTTTCAGCATATTATGCTTTATTATTTCAAGAAAGGTAAAAACCCAACTGAAATGCAAAAAAAAAAAGATTGTGCAGTATATGGAGAAGGTGCTGTGACTGATTGAACGTGTCAAAAGTGGTTTGCAGAGTTTCGTGCTAGAGATTTCTCGCTGGATGATACTCCATGGTCTGGTGGACCAGTTGAAGTTGATAGCAATGAAATCAAGGCATTAACTGAGAACAATCAATGTTATACCACGCAGGAGATAGCCGACATACTCAAAATATCCAAATTAAGGGTTGAAAAGCATTTACACTAGTTTGGTTATGTGAAGCACTTTGATGTTTGGGTCCACGTAAGTTAAGCAGAAAAAACCTTCTTGACCGTATTTCCACATGCGATTCTCTACTTAAACATAATGAAAATGTTCCATTTTTAAAACAAATTGTGATGGGCAGTGGCAAGTGGATACTGTACAATAATGTGGAATGGAAGAGGTTGTGGGGCAAGTGAAATGAACCTCCATCAACCATACCAAAGGCCGGTCTTCATCCAAAGAAGGTGATGTTGTGTATATGGTGGGATTGGAAGGGAGTCCTTTATTATGAGCTCCTTCCAGAAAACCAAACAACTAATTCCAACAAGTACTGCTCCCAGTTAGACCAACTGAAAGCAGCACTCAACGAAGAGTGTCCAGAATTAGTCAACAGAAAACTCATAATCTTCCATCAGTATAACGTACGACTGCATGTTTATTTGATGACCAGGCAAAAACTGTTACAGCTTGGCTGGGAAGTTCTGATTCATCCGCCATGTTCATCAGACATTGCACCTTCGGAGTTCCATTTATTTAGGACTTTACAAAATTCTCTTAATGGAAAAAATTTCAATTCCCTGGAAGACTGTAAAAGGCTCCTGGAACAGTTCTTTGCTCAAAAAGATAAAAAGTTTTGGGAACATGGAATTATGAAGTTGCCTGAAAAATGGCAGAAGGTAGTGGAACAAAAGGGTGAATACATTGTTGAATAAAGTTCTTGGTGAAAATGAAAAATCTGTCTTTTATTTTTACTTAAAAAACCAAAGACACTTTTTGGCCAACCCAGTAATATAGTATTGGGCAGTGAAATGTGCTAAAAAGAAAGATCTCTTGCTTGTATGTCATTAAAATGATATATTTTGAATCGTTTTCTGAAATGTGAATCTTAGGAT
Source organism: Leucopleurus acutus (assembly GCF_964270905.1). Classification (NCBI taxonomy): domain Eukaryota; kingdom Metazoa; phylum Chordata; class Mammalia; order Artiodactyla; family Delphinidae; genus Leucopleurus; species Leucopleurus acutus. Next base: position 56,158,768 of record NC_139157.1, on the reverse strand, counting down.
TGAAACAGTTAATAGGAGAAAAATCCATACTTCTGATGTTTGTAACTGTGGAGCAGATAAACCAGGAAGGAGCAGGTATATTTCTGACAAACAGAAGTAGGACATATTCAGGGAACTGAGCTTGGAGTTAAAATGCTACTCTGGACACAGTTTTCCACTTAGATAGGGTTCATAGATCAAAGTGAATTCTTTCTCCTTTATCTGGACGGAGATCTTGGTTAGAACCCAGCCCAGTTAGCCATGGTCTAAGAAGGGTCACCAGTACCGCACACACAACCAACCACATCTGGTTTGTTTGTTTGTTTAATTGTTTAATTGGAGCAAGGAATAACAAATTTATCAAAAAAAACGGCAGTCTGAGAAGACGGTGGACTTGTGTCCCAAAGAACCATCTTGCCTGAGATAGAATTCAGGCTTCTTTTATACTAAAAGGGGAGGGAGTAAAGTCAAACATTTCCTGGTTCCAGTCAGCCTCCAGAGGGGATGTGTTAATTTCTTCCTTCCTGCAGTTATTCACAGGTGGCAGGTCTAAGGAGGGTCACCAATACCGCATACACAACCAACCACACCTGTCCAGACAAGCTCTTGGGCCATGGCAGTGCCTTCTCTAAAGCAAAAGAAGGAGGAGAATAAGGGGATAAAACAGTAGGCAACTTTGTCTACCTCAGGCAATAATAGGACTATTTCTTTCTTTAAGATCCTGGTATTGAAACTACTAACAATAGGAAAAGGAAAACAGAATAAGTGATTTTCGCAGCTTGAATTTTTCTGGTCAGTTCAAAGACCGTATTGTATATTCCACTTTCAAAATATGTTTAGAATCCATCCATTTCTCCCTAAATCCATTGCTACAATCATGGCCAGGGGAACCTACCCCAGACACATACACTGGAGCCCCAACAAGCCTCTGTTCTACTCCTCCTTGTAATCCATTCGCCAAATCATAGCAGCCAACGGATGTCTTTAAAAGCAAAATGATCCATGTCATTTCTCTAATTTAACTCGTCCCTTTATTTCCATTGTATTTTGATTAAGATCCAAACATGATTTACAATGAATTCCCTACCTCTCCCACTCAACCCTCACCATCTTCTCAGGTGTTTTCTATGCTCCAGCTATACTGGCTGTTTCTCATTTCCTCACAAGGTCAAGACTTTCTATTACTTTGGCAGTAGAGTTTTCCCGGTCTGGAATACCCATTCCTATCACCTTTGCCTGGCTAACTTCTTAGGGGTTGCAGCTTACATTTACTTCCTTAGATAGGTATTCCCTAAGCCTAATCAAATTTAAGTTTCTCATAGTGTCCTCTACTTTTTCTTCCTGACACTGCCTATAATTGTGTATTTACATACCTTTTTTTTTTTTTTTTTTAAGGCTGCGTCCCTAGCCAGAATACACATCCTATTAGGTGCAAAAAATGTGTCTCCTTTCTCACTATTTACATATTCAAGGCCTAGCAAAGTGTCTGGCACGAAGTACATCCTCATGAAATGTTTATTGACTGTTGAACAAATGAAGGATCTCTATGAGAATCATGAGATACTTCACATAGAATACTTACTCAGGTGTCTGGTGCAGAGTTATTTTCCAATAGCAGAACTTTTTTCCCCCCACTTTTTCCAGCTTTGCTCCATACTTACAAAGTGGGAAGAGAAATCCAATAGTCAGACAATCAGTGGGCTGGGGTAGTGGGTCAAGAATTCAAGGGGTGAAGGATCTTATAGCACAGGAGAAAGCAGCACTGAAGTCTGAGCTTATAAGGATGCACCAATGGCATCTCTGGTCTTCTACATAGTGCAGTTGAATACTTTCTGACACTTCATTACATCGATGAGTAAAAATAAATATTCTATTTATAAATTTTCCTTTTTTTTATTGTAAGTTTATTTGTGGAAGTAAACAAAGACCACTTGGATGAGAACAAACAGAAGTTGTTATTCAGAGCTTGCTATAGCAAGGGAGCAACTTATATTTGGCAGAGATTCAAGGGCAGGCAAGGGAGTGGAAAAGCTTTATTTGGGAAAGCCTCAGGTGTGCTCTGATTGGAGATTGTTGGCATGAGAAAACTGGAGGTGGGCTAACAAGAAGCAAGGTATCTTGGGTGATTGGTTTGGTGAGTTTCTCTGGTTGCTTCTGAGTTGGAAGAGAGGGGGAAAAAAAGGAAGCTGCAAGTTATTGAACAAATCTTGACCATTCTGGGCAGATTGCTGCAGAGGTTGTGGTTTGGCTTCCCAGGATGCTTGCTTCAGAGGATCTGGTTAAATTTATCTATTGTCGTACATGGTCTGACTGTTATCTATTTGTGTATTCAGTCTGTCAGTGGAACTTGGAAGAAGAAGGAGAAATAGCAAAAAGAAAAAGGCCAAGAAAAATGGACATAATTGACATGAGGAAATAAAAAATGTCTTCATAACTGACAAAATTAATATTTTTAGGGTTTTTTTAATATAATATTTAACTGGGATATGATTTACCATTGGAAATGGCTTAACTTACTTACCTAGTCTTCTGAGGCTTAGCTATGTTTTAGGAAAGACCAGCTTCAGATGGAACAAAAGCATGACTAATGGAAAAAGATATTAAGAAATATTCAGAAGGTTCTTAGAATATTACTTCAAAAAGATTCCGTTTAGAGCAAAAATAGTTGGAAGGGTTTCACACAAAATAGGTTTGAACTGAGTTGATGACACTACACGAAAATGGTGCATTTCCATTGCAAGCTGAGCTATCTAAAGGCCATTTAAAAAAAAAAAAAAACTTAGACTTTGAAAAGAATTCCTTCTAAGAAACTATAATGCAATAATAAAATTGCTTAATCCTACCATATTATTGAATTTTATTATTGAATGTCCATTGTGACAACTATGTACATCATGTGCTTTCCAAGAAAAAAAAATCAGTCTCTTGCTATTATACTTTATTGATTGTTCAAATGGATTTTTATTATGCTAGAGAATATTTTCTTCTAAATAGAAATGTTAAACTAAAATCATACCTGTGTACCTCTCTTGCCCTTTCTGTAGCATCAGAATTTGTTATCTGTTCTCATTATTTTGCTGATAGTCTCTTAAAATGTGATATTTATATTAAAATAGAACTTGGAGAAGAGAATGTTCTGTCTCCTCAGTGGAAAGGCCTAGTAAATCCTTATTGAAATTGGCTTTTATGGTAATATTATATTAATTTAGAAAAAAACATAAAGATCAAACTAATACATTTATCTGGCCAGAAATGGTGCTAAGGGTCCTGGAATTGTATAGGCCTGTGAACAGTCATGCCATGTGTTTGCCTCAGCGTGCTTTTATAATAAAATCAGCTTCTAACTTGTGCATCTTTAGGGAAAATCTTGGAAAAGAAAACTGGCTATAAAAAGCCGTCTTATGTAATATATGTTTGCCAATTTCTACAAAATTAAGTATTTATATAAATAATATAAATCAAAATAATCCATATTTGCAAACCTTTAAAAAGTTTAAATTTGTTATATTTTACTTTCAAGTGGAGCTTCATTTCAACTTTTAAAATCTGTGTTTTCTGAATATTCACTGCTTGCATTTTTACCCACCAGTAGAGAAACTGTTATCAGCAATCCATAGGCTTCCCACTGAAAACTCAAATATTTTGATAATATATGGAGAGAGTGAGAATTAGTAGTGAAACCATGCCTGCCTGAGTTTACAGGCATATATGTTCCAGGAACAGAACATGTTTCAAAGTGCTTTTTGAAGATTTTTTTTTTTGTAGAATATATATATATATTTTAAAAAGTGGTAATTTCTGTAGAAAATTTTACTATTGCGCTTTCTCTTGCCAGTAAAATCCTATAGTCATTAGCTCCCTGTGAAAAAGGTGTCTGAATGGAATTTACAGTCTTCCAAATTTATCTAAATCTGAAAATCCACACTAGATAAGTGAGACTTTTTTTTTTTATCTGTAGAAACCTAATGCATAGCAGCTTTTATCTTTCTCTCTTTGATGGCATTTGATACATATATCTTGGTCCCCATGGCAAAAATGACCCCCAACTTTCCTAGGAACTGAGATTTCTTTGGCCTCTCTGTAGGAAAGCAATGCTAATGGTGATGTTGACCAGTAATCTTTAAGCCAGTGGGAAATGTGTTGTTTGCTTCTTAAAAAGCAAAACTGGATCCCAGGCAGGACCCAAACTTAGTGTCTTTTTTTAGGGATGTTAACCATTTAATTTGTCCAACTCTTATAAAGAATCATTACATGCCCTATTTCACAACTGTACTGACAGTTTTTTGGTTTGTGTCAGTATATTTATAGTTATTATTTTGCTTGATAACTTTCAGGTTGGTAAAATATTTAAGAAAACTCTGTATGATGTTTATGTTTAAAAATCAATAGGATTGCCTTACTTGAGGGCACACACTTTCTTATTTTGGTCCATCAGAGAATATCAAATATTGATATTTTTCTTTCAATTACTGAATTTGAATTAAACATGTATACTAAATGTAATTGTAATACATTGGTTTTATTTCAAATAAATCAATGAACTACATTTTCATCCTTGCAAAAAAATAGCCCTTAATTTAATATTGTCATGTCATTATATTTGAGAACAGTTAACTCATTGATTCAAATTTTATTTTAAAAATCAGAACTACCACCTGTCTCTTAACTCTTTATGTTTAAGGTTGACTTTGCCCTAAACAAAAATAAAAATCTTAGGGGTGAAAAATCTATGTTTAGATTAATCATCCCTTTCTGTAAGATCATTATATTGTATACTTATTCATTTATTGCTTTCACATTAATGCTGTAGTTCTCAAATGGTGAAATTCCAGAACCCATGTTAACTAGTTAATAGACAGTTTTAGAAAAGTTGTTAACTGAAGGTTTCTTTGTGCTGTACTCATAGGCCAAATCACTTCTGTATGAAAAAGACTCAGTTCCCAGGTAATTATTCTTTACTCTGATTTCTCCCTCTCAGGGAGCACATAGGCATTTCTGGGAAATGTTTCATGTTTATTGTTGAGAGATCAGATGACAATTCTTTCTGAAGTGATCTCCTGTTAATACTTAACCCAATGGAAGTACAATACTATTCATTGTTATTAGACAGTAATGTAAGTAACTATCTGTACTTTCCATTTAAAAATTTAACACAGGAAGGGGTGAAGTAAATGAGGTCAAAAAGTCTCTAATTTACCTGCAACACTTAGTAAGAAAATTACTATGTTGAAAAAACTCTGTCCTCACTACTCATGTTCCATATAGACTTGAGAAACCTGAGTTTGCAAATTATCCAGAAAGAATGGTTACACTAGTTAACCGAGAAACATGTAGTTCACCAAAGTATATTCAGTCAATTGGAGAGAATATTTATATTCCAAATGTAAATTAGCATTTAATACCAGCACCTTCCTTATGCTTTTTAAATTCTCAGTACCCTCAAACAGTACTATCAGGAATGCCTTTTCTTCTCAAAGAAATAGTAAATACAATGCAAGGCAAACTGTATGGGTCATGTGGTTGTAGGCAGCTAATTATTGGGAAGATTTTTTTTTATTGAGGTATAGTTGATGTACAATATTATATAAGTTACAGGTGTACAGTATAGTGATTCACAATTTTTAAAGGTTATACTCCATTTTTAGTTATTATAAAATATTGGCTATATTCCCTGTGTTGTACAATATATCTTTGTAGATTATTTTATACATAATGTTTTGTACCTCTTAATCTCCTACCCCTATATTGCCCCTCTCTCCTTCCCTCTCCCCACTGACAACCACTAATTTGTTCTCTATTAGTCTATTTCTTTTTGTTATATTCAGTGGTTTGTAATATTTTTTTAGATTCCACATGTGATGTCATACATTATTTGTCTTTCTCTGTCTGACTTATTTCACTTAGCATAATATTCTCCAAATCTGTATATGTTGCTGCAAATGTCAAAATTTCACTCTTTTTATGACTGAGTAGTATTCCTTTATATATACACCATATCTTCTTTATCCATTCATCTGTTGGTGGACACTTAGGTTGCTTTCATATCTTGGCAATTGTAAATACTGCTTCTATGAACATCAGGGTGCATGTATCTTTTCAAAATAGTGTTTTTGTTTTTTTTGTTTTTGAGTATGTACCCAGGAGTTGAATTGCTGGGTCATATGGTAGTTCTATTTTTAGCTTTTTGAGAACCTTCAATACTGTTTTCCAAAGTGGCTGTACCAATTTACAATAGTTCCCTTGGTATACAAGGGTTCCCTTTTCTCCACATTCTCACCATCATTTGCTCTTTGTGTTCTTTCTGATGATAGCAATTCTGACAGGTGTGAAGTGATATCTCATTGTGGTTTTGATTTACATTTCCCTGATGATTGGTGGTATTGAACATCTTATCATGTGCCTGTTGGCCATCTGCATTTCCTCTTTACAAAAATGTATATTCAGTGCTTCTGCCCATTTTTTCATGGAGTTGTTCAGTTTTTTTGCTGTTGAGTTATATGAGCTATTTATATATGTTGAATATGTATTAACCCTTTATCGGTCATATCATTTGAAAATATTTTCTCCCATTTAGTAGGTTGTCTTTTTGTTTTGTTGATTGTTTTGTTTCCTTTGCTGTGCAAATGATTTTAAGTTTAGGTCCCATTTGTTTATTTTTGATTTTTCTCCTTTGTTTTAGGAGAGGGATCCAAAAAATATTGCTATGATCTATGTCAAAGAGTGTTCTGCCTATGTTTTTCTCTAGGAGTTTTATGGTTTCTGGTCTTACATTTAGGTCTTTAATCCATTTTGAGTTTATTTTTCTATAGGGTGTTAGATGGAGACTACATTATGCTAACACTGTTTTACAATGTACAGTGTGGTTTCTCATGATCACCACACAGGCCTTCTTTGGAAAAGTACCACTTACGTTCTTTGTTCAAGACAGATGAATTTGTCTAAAATTAAGTCAAAACAGTGTATAATCTGAGAATTCATTTTCCTTTTTATATTACTCTATAATGAAAAACTGTATTGCTTTTTTTTCATTCTCCAACATCCATGGTTATATTGTTAGTAAATGGCAATAAGACAGTGTAAATAGAATTTTGATAGATCCTATTGTGCCAGTTGGTTTTTAGTGGGGAAATTATTTCTTAACTTTAAATGAGATTGACTTTATATATAACTAATATTTTACACTTAGCTGGGAATGTTTATTTTGTTCCTACCTGAGAAAGTTTTTGATATACTTGTCAAACAAATTATTATTGCACATTCCACAGAGCATAAAAAATGTCTCACTGATTCTGCTTACAAGAAGCAGTGCTAACTTACAGGTTTAGAAGAAATTATAAAATGCTAATTACAGATGAGACAAGCAATTATGTAGCTCAGGAGAGGAAAGAAAAAACATTCTTTGGACATAAAGGAGTAATATGAGATACAAAACAAAGGAAATTTATACTGAGAAAACTGTCAAAAACAAAGAAAAATAAATAAAGCATCAACTAACTAATGAGATACTCAGATAAATAATTTTAAAATCATTCAGAAAACAAATGTTTCTTCTACATTAAAAAATAAAACAAAGCGACCAAAGAGAAAACATATTTTACCAAATGAAATTATATGAAGAATTTTTTTAAAAATCCTGAGAGGTATAAAATGTAAAGCATAAAATTCTTACAAATATTTATATTAACATATATAAATGTAGCTTAGGAAAAATTCAAATAAGTAGCAAAGATATGTGACCTATTACTCCCAAAGTTAAATATGATATTAAGGTAGAACTTGAACAGAACATGAGGAACAAAACATGAAAAACAAAATATGTACATATGAAAGAATAGACAGTATACATTCAATATTTGCTGAGTGAATGAATGAATGAATAGGTGTGGAAAGTTAACAACCTAAAAAAACCTGAAAGTCTTCATTATGTAGTAATTCACTCATTTATTCCATTTAGTCATTTATTCAATAAATATTTATTGGGTATTTATTATCTAAATTTCAAAGTTGTGACATCCTCCTTGAAGGCACTTAAAGTTTAACACAAGAAGATATGATACATAAAAATGAAATATAATTTTAATTCAAAGTAAAACATAAATGGAATTTCTGAGACAAAGAGGACCAGTATATTCAGAACCCTCACACAGAAAACCCCTAGTGTGTCCTGTATTCAAAGGCCTTAGGATAAAAGGATGAGTAAACCAGCCTGTAGCCTCAGGGGATTTAAGTTTTAACTAGAGAGTGATTAAAAAAAGAATTACAATTAAAATGTAATGTGGTACTCCTGTGTTGGGGGCATACATAAGTTGTTCTGTCCATTGCTACACAGAAGAGGGAACTGCTTTTCCCAATGTTTCTATCAGTGATGAAGATACATATGTAAGGTAGTGAAAGAGGGAAAACATCCATTTAAAGAGTATAACATTTGTTGGGCTTCCCTGGTGGCGCAGTAGTTAGTACGACTGCCGATGCAGGGGACACGGGTTCGTGACCCGGTCCGGGAAGATCCCACATGCCGCGGAGTGGCTGGGCCCGTGAGCCATGGCCGCTGAGCCTGTGCGTCCGGAGCCTGTGCTCCGCAACGGGAGAGGCCACAACAGTGAGAGGCCCGCGTACCGCAAAATAAATAAATAAAAGAGTATAACATTTATAGGAAACATGACCACATGAATAGTTTAGGAAAATTGTAAATGCAATAAAATTCACCTTCAGAAAATGGAGAAATGCCTTATATTTCTGGCAAACATAATGAAAACAGAATTACAGTCTCTATCTCTATGTCTCTCTCTCTCTCTCTCTCTCTCTCTCTCTCTCTCTCTCTCTCTCTCTCTCTCTCTCTCTCTCTCTCCTGATTGAGATTTAAAACTTCCAAATAGAGAATACTAGAAGCTTTCAATAAAAAAATATTTACCAAAAAAGAAACAAATATTGGACTGCCCTCAGTCTCTTTAGTAGCATTAAATAATAGAAAACATGACTAAAACAGAGCTCTTGAAGGAAGAAGGCTATGACACAATATGTCTTTATTTAGTCAAGTTTTCTTTGTACAGGAACATGACAAAAATATTTTCAAATCTACAGATAGAAGCATGTCACATAGTTATCCTTCACAAATAAATTGTCTTCTATAAGAACAATGATAAATGAAAGCAAATACTCAAAAAGAGGAAACTGGCTAGAAATCCTAGTAAACAGTAAAAGTAGTTAAAGCATACAGGGAGAAGTTTTTGAATAATAGTTTTAAAGATTATATTAAAAATTACATTTGTTTTCCTTGGAAAAGAGATGATCTATAATATGTCAAGCAAAAGAAAATGAGAGGCAGTGTCCACAACCCCAGATTAAATTAACTAAAACTATGGATCAGTATGTGTAGTAGCAGAATGAACCAAAGTAGTGAATTTTCATAGAATAGATGTCATTTTAATTTTTATGATTCAATATTGATTTTATGATGTGATTGTAAAAGTTTAAACAAAAGTTGACCATACCCCTTTAGTAGACTGAAAACTTTGTTATCTCACAAATTACCACAGGGAAAACTGTCTACCAAAATATCCAGAGGTAGAAAAGAAATAGTGAAAACCAGATAATATGAAAGGAACAAGGTTAAAAATAAGATCCAGAGAGAAAAAAGATAGGACATTAAAAGCATTCATGATGAGCTGCTTATAAAGAAACCCATGAAATGAGAAGTATGTTGAAAGTATAATTAGAGATAATTATTTATCAGCAAATGCAAATATACAAATAAGGTAAGCATGATTAATACTAGGTCCTGGAAATTTAGGTGAAAAGAATTACTTAGAATAAAAAGTTATTTTTATGTGATAAAACATACTATCTAGAAATAAAGGCAACAGTCATAAACCATTATAGTATCATTCAGTTATGTAAGTCAAACTATTAAAAGTAGAAGATGAATTGTTAGGAAGTTGTATTGTACCATGAACTGTCAGGAGGATGATAACAAACACAACAATAGTTTTGGAAAGTTATATGACAACATGTCCTAATAATCCTAATAATTCATATTATTTGGGCTCAGTAATTCCAATTCTAGGAATTTGTTTTTAAAATAATAAAAGACATGGGCAAATATTTGTAAATAACTCTGTTTACTAAAGCCTTGTTTTTAACAATGATAGTTAAATTGTGATATGTTTATATGATGTTCATATTATACAATCATTCAAATTATGAATTTGATTAATTTTAATGCCAGAAGAAAATGCTCAAAATAGTATAGAAATAGGATGTATTTAATAATTTATATAATACTTGTAGCACGCTTATAAACACCTTGCGTTGACTTCTTTTTCATTTAATCCTCACAACAGCTCTGTGAGGTAGATAATGTTATTCCCCCATTTATAAATGAGGAAATTGAGGCACAGAGAAGTAATGTGCCCCAGTCCCCTGGTGGTAAGTGGAGGAGATGTAATGGAATTCAGGTAGTCTGACACCCCCTTCAGAGTCTGGGTCATTAACTACAAGGCTATGATGGAATTATGCAAGGAACATATATGTAAAGATAAAAGACTTGAAGGAAATACACTAAGCTTTATTAGCTATGATTGACATGGGTATGTATGTAGGTTCAAAGTTTAAATTGATGTTCTCTTTTATATTTTTTTTGTGTTTTATAATTTGACAACAATAAATATGCATTCCTTTTATGAAGAAGAGCAAATTTATTTTCAGAACCATTCAGAATATAAAATAAGAAAAATGAATAATACCATAATTTTCTATAGTTCTTTGTGGTTTTTGAAGTACTTTCAAATTACTTATCTAACTCGATGCTTATAATTAAAGTGACCTTATGATTTAGTATCCAAACCATGACATTTTTAATTGTACAAGGGGGTTGCTATTGATGTGTACACCAAGAAGATAACCATAAAGTTGAAGTATCCAAGTCAGCCAAGATATAGACTCACTCTATCTAAAATACCTCTGTGAGGTCAAGAGTACTTTATTAAATTTTGGAACTGAGAAAAAAATAAATGATTAAATCATATAATGAGAAAAATCATGGTTCCAAACATAGATTAAAAGAAAAAAGATTGTCTTAACTTAATCAATGGCTCTCGTGATTAAAACAAAACAAAACAATAAACCCCACTGATGAAAAGTTCTTCAATCAGTAGAAAATTTTGAATTATACAGTCCTAACAGATTTTAAATCTGGGAATCATACAAAATTTCATTTGATTTAAAATGTTATCCCATTGAAATTTCTGAAACTTCATAATATTCTGCTCAGAAACCTGAGATTTATAAAAAAGGATACCTAATATTTGTGATTATAGGTAATTATGGATTCATGAGCCAGAACCCTTTCATCCCAATAGTACTAGAAAAGCAACTGACAGAGGATGAAACTAGAAAAGTATGTTTAGAAGAATGAACATTCAGCTAAATTATTTTTTATAAAAGTAATCATGGAGGATGATGTAAGTGAAATGGGCAATGTTTTGTATTAGTGATTTGATTAGAAAGTTGAAAAACTTACTGGTCAAGCTTGAGGGTGTCATCTGGCAGATGACAGTGGGCAAATGCTGTTTGCCAGTGCTTTGGCTGGTAGAATTACATGTCTGAAAGAAATCTAACTATTTAACCAATAGTGAAAAAAAGGGAAATAAAATCTAAAGGACAAATGCGTAATAGGTATTAATTATAGATCAGGGGCAGAAAAATGGCAGTGACTGCAAAATACAATCTGCAGATGTCTTGTTTAGCCAACAGAGTAGATTTTTTTTTTTTAATGATTTTGAATTTGAAACAATTTAAGCAGGTCAGGCAGGCATTCTAGGTTTGACATCCCTTCTGTCCTCCACCCAGGTCCCCAGCAGGGCCTCTTCTAACTCTGGTGATGCCTTGCTGGGAACTTGAAAAAAATACCTGCTCTGGGAACATGCAGCCCAAGGCACACAGCAGAGCGGGTTGGGATTGTGGCCCCTCTTGCTCTTCTGCCTTGAGATTTTTGTGAGAGTTAAAAACTTCACTCCCTAGCCTGGAAATTCTTACTACTGGCTTATGCCCTTTCACGTCACACATTGATGCTACCTGTCTGGCCCTTGAAAACTTTCCATTATTGACCCTAAATTATAATTAGTCTCTGTCTTTATGACATCATGGTAGTCTCAGTCTAGAGTAATTTAAAAGATCAGTAGGTAATTTACTTTGGAAAGAATGCTGAATCAAGATTTTTTTTCTTTTTTTCCCCTTACTGTATTATTTGACTTTTTTTCTTTACTGACACAAACATTAGGAATATATAGTTTTTCACGGTAAGAGGAAAATTAAGTAAATATGAGAAAATATGGCAAGAGGTTCTTTTTTAAACATCACTAGAAACATTTATATTGAATTCCTAGTATAGTCAAATAAGTTCTTGAAAAAGAACACTGAGATTTACTTTTATGTACACCTATTAGAATGACATATCTATTCTTATGAAGAACAGAAGTTATTAACATTTCTACTTTTGTGCTTCTCCAATTAAATGGAGATAGATATCTTAAAAAGTTACTAAGAAAGCTATGCAAATGAAGAGATAAAAAAGAGTATGTATGATAAAATATAAAGAAAATAAAAAGATCATAACATTTAATTTGGATTTATGCTGATGAGACCCTTGTTAGCATATTTAGGTAGACCAGAGTAAATGTTACCTGCTAAATCAATGTCACGTTAAAGATAATTTAATTTACAAACAGTTCCCAACTTATGATTTTTCAGCTTTACAATGGTGATGGTGCAAAAATGATACATATTCAGTAGAGACTGTATTTTTAATTTTGAATTCTGATCTTTTTTTTCTGAGCAAGTGATATGTAGTACGATAATTTCTTGTGATGCTGGCAGTGCAGTGAGCCCCAACTCCCAGTCAGCCACTGCATCACCAGGGTAAACAACTAATACACTTACAACCATCCTGTTGTACATATAACCAGCATGTTTTTCATTGTAGTTCAGTATAGTATTCTATAAGTTACATGAGATATTCAACATTTTATTATAAAATAGGCTTTGTGTTAGATGATTTTGACTACAACTGTAGACTAACGTAAGTGTTTTGAGCACGTTTAAAGTAGGCTGGGCTAATCTATGATGTTTGGTAGGTTGGTGTACTAAATGCATTTCTTTTTTTTTTTCTCTTCCAAATTTTTTTTTTTTAAACATCTTTATTGGAGTAAAATTGCTTTACAATGGTATGTTAGTTTCAGCTTCACAACAAAATGAATCAGTTATATATATACATATGTTCCCATATCTCTTCCCGCTTGTGTCTCCCTCCCTCCCACCCTCCCTATCCCACCCCTCCAGGCGGTCACAAAGCACCGAGCTGATCTCCCTGTGCTATGCGGCTGCTTCCCACTAGCTATCTACCTTACGTTTGGTAGTGTATATATGTCCATGCCTCTTGATCGCTTTGTCACCGTTTACCCTTCTCCCTCCCCATAGCCTCAAGTCCATTCTCTAGTAAGTCTGTGTCTTTATTCCTGTTTCACCCCTAGGTTTTTCATGACATTTTTTTTCTTAAATTCCATATATATGTGTTAGCATACGGTATTTGTCTCTCTCTTTCTGACTTACTTCACTCTGTATGACAGACTCTAGGTCTATCCACCTCATTACAAATAGCTCAATTTCGTCTCTTTTTATGGCTGAGTAATATTCCATTGTATATATGTGCCACATCTTCTTTATCCATTCATCCGATGATGGACACTTAGGTTGTTTCCATCTCTGGGCTATTGTAAATAGAGCTGCAATGAACATTTTGGTACATGACTCTTTTTGAATTATGGTTTTCTCAGGGTATATGCCCAGTAGTGGGATTGCTGGGTCATATGGTAGTTCTATTTGTAGCTTTTTAAGGAACCTCCATACTGTTCTCCACAGTGGCTGTATCAATTTACATTCCCACCAACAGTGTAAGAGGGTTCCCTTTTCTCCACACCCTCTCCAGCATTTATTGTTTCTAGATTTTTTGATGATGGCCATTCTGACTGGTGTGAGATGATATCTCATTGTAGTTTTGATTTGCATTTCTCTAATGATTAGTGATGTTGAGCATTCTTTCATGTGTTTGTTGGCACTCTGTATATCTTCTTTGGAGAAATGTCTATTTAGGTCTTCTGCCCATTTTTGGATTGGGTTGTTTGTTTTTTTGTTATTAAGCTGCATGAGCTGCTTATAAATTTTGGAGATTAATCCTTTGTCAGTTGCTTCATTTGCAAATATTTTCTCCCATTGTGAGGGTTGTCTTTTGGTCTTCTTTATGGTTTCCTTTGCTGCGCAAAAGCTTTTAAGTTTCATTAGGTCCCATTTGTTTACTTTTGTTTTTATTTCCATTTCTCTAGGAGGTGGGTCAAAAAGGACCTTGCTGTGATTTATGTCATAGAGTGTTCTGCCTATGTTTTCCTCTAAGAGTTTGATAGTTTCTGGCCTTACATTTAGGTCTTTAATCCATTTTGAGCTTATTTTTGTGTATGGTGTTAGGGAGTGATCTAATCTCATACTTTTACATGTAGCTGTCCAGTTTTCCCAGCACCACTTATTGAATAGGCTGTCCTTTCTCCACTGTACATTTCTGCCTCCTTTGTCAAAGATAAGGTGACCATATGTGCGTGGGTTTATCTCTGGGCTTTCTATCCTGTTCCATTGATCTATATTTCTGTTTTTGTGCCAGTACCATACTGTCTTGATTACTGTAGCTTTGTAGTATAGTCTGAAGTCAGGAAGCCTGATTCCTCCAGCTCCATTTTTCGTTCTCAAGATTGCTTTGGCTATTCAGGGTCTTTTGTGTTTCCATACAAATTGTGAAATTTTTTGTTCTAGTTCTGTGAAAAATGCCAGTGGTAGTTTCATAGGGATTGCATTGAATCTGTAGATTGCTTTGGGTAGTAGAGTCATTTTCACAATGTTGATTCTTCCAATCTAAGAACATGGTATATCTCTCCATCTATTTGTATCATCTTTAATTTCTTTCATCAGTGTCTTATAATTTTCTGCATACAGGTCTTTTGTCTCCTTAGGTAGGTTTATTCCTAGATATTTTATTCTTTTTGTTGCAATGGTAAATGGGAGTGTTTTCTTGATTTCACTTTCAGATTTTTCATCCTTAGTGTATAGGAATGCCAGAGATTTCTGTGCATTAATTTTGTATCCTGCTACTTTACCAAATTCATTGATTAGCTCTAGTAGTTTTCTGGTAGCATCTTTAGGGTTCTCTATGTATAGGATCATGTCATCTGCAAACAGTGACAGCTTTACTTCTTCTTTTCCAATTTGGATTCCTTTTATTTCCTTTTCTTCTCTGATTGCTGTGGCTAAAACTTCCAAAATTATGTTGAATAAGAGTGGTGAGAGTGGGCAACCTTGTCTTGTTCCTGATCTTAGTGGAAATGCTTTCAGTTTTTCACCATTGAGGACGATGTTGGCTGTGGGTTTGTCATATATGGCCTTTATTATGTTGAGGAAAGTTCCCTCTATGCCTACTTTCTGCAGGGTTTTTATCCTAAATGGGTGTTGAATTTTGTCAAAAGCTTTCTCTGCATCTATTGAGATGATCATATGGTTTTTCTCCTTCAATTTGTTAATATGGTGTATCACGTTGATTGATTTGCGTATATTGAAGAATCCTTGCATTCCTGGAATAAAACCCCACTTGATCATGGTGTATGATCCTTTTAATGTGCTGTTGGGTTCTGTTTGCTAGTATTTTGTTGAGGATCTTTGCATCTATGTTCATCAGTGATATTGGCCTGTAGTTTTCTTTCTTTGTGACATCCTTGTCTGGTTTTGGTATCAGGGTGATGGTGGCCTCGTAGAATGAGTTTGGGAGTGTTCATCCCTCTGCTATATTTTGGAAGAGTCTGAGAAGGATAGGTGATAGCTCTTCTCTAAATGTTTGATAGAATTCGCCTGTGAAGCCATCTGGTCCTGGGCTTTTGCTTGTTGGAAGATTTTTAATCACAGTTTCAATTTCAGTGCTTGTGATTGGTCTGTTCATATTTTCTATTTCTTCCTGATTCAGTCTTGGCAGGTTGTGCCTTTCTAAGAATTTGTCCATTTCTTCCAGGTTGTCCATTTTATTGGCATAGAGTTGCTTGTAGTAATCTCATGATCTTTTGTATTTCTGCAGTGTCAGTTGTTACTTCTCCTTTTTCATCTCTAATTCTATTGATTTGAGTCTTCTTCCTTTTTTTCTTGATGAGTCTGTCTAATGGTTTATCAATTTTGTTTATCCTTTCAAAGAACCAGCTTTTAGTTTTATTGATCTTTGCTATCGTTTCCTTCATTTCTTTTTCATTTATTTCTGATCTGATTTTTATGATTTCTTTCCTCCTGCTAACGTTGGGGTTTTTTGGTTCTTCTTTCTCTAATTGCTTTAGGTGCAAGGTTAGGTTGTTTATTCGAGATGTTTCCTGTTTCTTAAGGTAAGATTGTATTGCTATAAACTTCCCTCTTAGAACTGCTTTTGCTGCATCCCATAGATTTTGAGTTGTCGTGTCTCCATTGTCATTTGTTTCTAGGTATTTTTTGATTTCCACTTTGATTTCTTCAGTGATCACTTCATTATTAAGTAGTGTATTGTTTAGCCTCCATGTGTTTGTATTTTTTACAGATCTTCTCCTCTAATTGATATCGAGTCTCATAGCATTGTGGTCGGAAAAGATACTTGATACAATTTCAATTTTCTTAAATTTACCAAGGCTTGATTTGTGACCCAAGATATGATCTATCCTGGAGAATGTTCCATGAGCACTTGAGAAAAATGTGTATTCTGTTGTTTTTGGATGGAATGTCCTATAAAGATCAATTAACTCCATCTCATTTAATGTATCATTTAAAGCTTGTGTTTCCTTATTTATTTTCATTTTGGATGATCTGTCCATTGGTGAAAGTGGGGTGTTAAAGTCCCCTACTATGAATATGTTACTGTCGATTTCCCCTTTTATGGTTGTCAGTATTTGCCTTATGTATTGAGGTGCACCTATGTTGGGTGCATAAATATTTACAATTGTTATATCTTCCTCTTGGATCGATCCCTTGATCATTATGTAGTGTCCCTCTTTGTCTCTTCTAATAGTCTTTGTTTTAAAGTCTATTTTGTCTGATATGAGAATTGCTACTCCAGCTTTCTTTTGGTTTCCATTTGCATGAAATACCTTTTTCCATCCCCTTACTTTCAGTCTGTATGTGTCTCTAGGTCTGAAGTGGGTCTCTTGTAGACAGCAAATATATGGGTCTTGTTTTTGTATCCATTCAGCCAATCTGTGTCTTTTGGTGGGAGCATTTAGTCCATTTACATTTAAGGTAATTATCGATATGTGTGTTCCCATTCCCATTTTCTTAATTGTTTTGGGTTTGTTATTGTAGGTCTTTTCCTTCTTTTGTGTTTCTTGCCTAGAGAAGTTCCTTTAGCAGTTGTTGTAGAGCTGGTTTGGTGGTGCTGAACTCTCTCAGCTTTTGCTTGTCTGTAAAGGTTTTAATTTCTCCATCAAATCTGAATGAGATCCTTGCTGGGTAGAGTAATCTTGGTTGCAGGTTTTTCTCCTTCAACACTTTCAATATGTCCTGCCACTCCCTTCTGGCTTGCAGAGTTTCTGCTGAAAGATCAGCTGTTAACCTTATGGGGATTCCCTTGTGTGTTATTTGTTGTTTTTCCCTTGCTGCTTTAATATGTTTTCTTTGTATTTAATTTTTGACAGTTTGATTAATATGTGTCTTGGCGTATTTCTCCTTGGATTTATCCTGTATGGGACTCTCTGTGCTTCCTGGACTTGATTAACTATTTACTTCCCCATATTAGGGAAGTTTTCACCTATAATCTCTTCAAATATTTTCTCAACCCCTTTCTTTTTCTCTTCTTCTTCTGGAACCCCTATAATTCGAATGTTGGTGCGTTTAATGTTTTCCCAGAGGTCTCTGAGACTGTCCTCAGTTCTTTTCATTCTTTTTTCTTTATTCTGCTCTGCAGTAGTTATTTCCACTATTTTATCTTCCAGGTCACTTATCCGTTCTTCTGCCTCAGTTATTCTGCTATTGATCCCATCTAGAGTACTTTTAATTTCATTTATTGTGTTGTTCATCGTTGCTTGTTTCATCTTTAGTTCTTCTAGGTCCTTGTTAACTGATTCTTGCATTTTGTCCATTCTATTGTCCATTCTATCTCCAAGATTTCGGATCAACCTTACTATCATTATTCTGAATTCTTTTTCAGGTAGACTGCCTATTTCCTCTTCATTTGTTAGGTCTGGTGGGTTTTTATCTTGCTCCTTCATCTGCTGTGTGTTTTTCTGTCTTTTCATTTTGCTTATCTTACTGTGTTTGGGGTCTCCTTTTTTGCAGGCTGAAGTTTCGTAGTTCCTGTTGTTTTTTGTGTCTGTCCCCAGTGGCTAAGGTTGGTTCAGTGGGTTGTGTAGGCTTCCTGGTGGAGGGTACTAGTGCCTGTGTTCTGGTGGATGAGGCTGGATCTTGTCTTTCTGGTGGGCAGGTCCACGTCTGGTGGTGTGTTTTGGGGTGTCTGTAGACTTATTATGATTTTGGGCAGCCTCTCTGCTAATGGGTGGGGTTGTGTTCCTGTCTTGCTAGTTGTTTGGCATAGGATGTCCAGCACTGTAGCTTGCTGGTCGTTGAGTGAAGCTGGGTGCTGGCGTTGAGATGGAGATCTCTCGGAGATTTTTGCTGTTTGATATTATGTGCAGCTGGGAGGCCTCTTGTGGACCAGTGTCCTGAAGTTGGCTCTCCCACCTCAGAGGCACAGCACTGACTCCTGGCTGCAGCACCAAGAGCCTTTCATCCACAGGGCTCCTTAATTTGGGATGATTCCTTGTCTATTCAGGTATTCCACAGATGCAGGGTATATCAAGTTGATTGTGGAGCTTTAATCCGCTGGTTCTGAGGCTGCTGGGAGAGGTTTCCCTTTCTCTTCTTTGTTCTCACAGTTCCCAGGGGCTCAGCTTTGGATTTGGCCCCGCCTGTGCGTGTAGGTCGCCGGAGGGCGTCTGTTCTTTGCTCAGACAGGACGGGGTTAAAGGAGCCGCTGATTCGGAGGCTCTGGCTCACTCAGGCCCGTGGGTAGGGAGGGTCACGGAGTGTGGGGCGGGCCTGCGGCGGCAGAGGCCGGCGTGACGTTGCAGCCTGAGGCACACCGTGCGTTCTCCCGGGGGAGTTGTCCCTGGATCCCGGGACCCCGGCAGCGGCGGGCTGCACAGGCTCCCCGGAAGGGCGTGTGGCTAGTGACCTGCGCTCGCACACAGGCCTCCTGGTGGCGGCAGCAGCGGCCTTAGCGTCTCATGTCCGTCTCTGGGCTCCGCACTTTTAGCCGCGGCTCGCGCCCGTCCCTGGAGCTCTCTCAAGCAGCGTTCTTAATCCCCTCTCCTCGCGCACCAGGAAACAAAGAGGGACGTAAAAGTCTCTTGCCTCTTCGGCAGGTCCAGACTTTTCCCCGGACTCTCTCCCGGCTAGCCGCGGTGCACTAACGCCCTGCAGGCTGTGTTCACGCCGCCAACCTCAGTCCTCTCCCGGCGCTCCGACAAAAGCCGGAGCCTCAGCTCCCAGTCCCGCCCGCCCCGGCGGGCGAGCAGACAAGCCTCTCGTCTGGTGAGTTCCGGTCGGCCCGATCCTCTGTGCTGGAATCTGTCCGCTTTGCCCTCCGCACCCCTGTTGCTGTGCTCTCGTCCGCGGCTCCCAAGCTCCCCCACTCCGCCTCCCGAAGTCTCCACCCGCGAAGGGGCTTCCTAGTGTGTGGACACTTTTCCTCCTTCACAGCTCTCTCCCGCTGGTGCAGGACCCGTCCCTATCCTTTTGTCTCTGTTTAGTTTTTTCTTTTGCCCTAACCAGGTACGTGGGGGATTCCTTGCCTTTTGGGAGGTCTGAGGTCTTCTGCCAGCGTTCAGTAGGTGCTCCGTAGGAGTTGTTCCACGCGTAGATGTATTTCTGGTGTATCTGTGGGGAGGAAGGTGATCTCCGCGTCTTACTCTTCCGCCATCTTCCCGGAAGAGCTCCACTAAATGCATTTCTGATTTAACAATGTTTTCAACTTATGATGGGTTCATCCATAAGTTAAGGAAGATCTGTATGTACAAAACTTTACTTTAAAAAGAAATTGATAATTTATAGCTTCATTTGAGGAAAACAAGTTGGGTAATTGGCTAGGGGCATACATAAGACAGATTTCACTACTGATGACTCCCAGGTTTGAGAGGGTGAGGAAAAGTAATGCTGACTAAGAAATACTGACTCTGCGTCTCCTTTTGTTTCTGTTTTCCTTTACTGGTCACCATTGTTACATGACATGCAATGGTGCAGGTGCATGTATGTAAACCACCCAATCTATGTATTTAGTGGCATCTTATGCTTATATGTATCTCTCCAGAGGTAGCTCTATGTCATCCTATAGATTGTGTTCAGTGAGTATAAAATGTCTGAACACAGAGAGTATATGGCCTAATCTATCAGAGGGTATTAGTTAAATTAAAATACATATTGAATAGAATACAAGTGGAAGTATTAGAATGGGTTATCCAGATGAGATTATGCTGTAATCTCCTTTCCTTGGAGTATCTTAAAGCTGCAAATGTGTATTTTTAAATGCTCTGCAGGTAATTTGGGGTATGATTTTGCCCTACAGGGGGTTTTGTGAATACGAATTAATGCCTCTTTTAAGCCTCCTTTTACCTATTAATTTACCCTGGATCTCCAGGTTTTGCTCTGTCTTTTAGCTTTGTCCATATAATATGGCATGTTATCATTGTAATGAGAGGATAAGACAGATCCATTACTGTCAAAAATATGTGCTATTAATGAGTTTCCAGCCAGCTATCAAGGTATCATCAGCAGTAGTTTATCTTGGTGAATGAAAGTCTGAATGGAAAATTAAGCTCCTCACACTGACTGGAGAAGTGCAATGGATCATTTTGTTCTTTAATGTCACATTTCACTGGACACACTTCACAAAGCAGTGAATCATGCTTAAAACAAGCAGCCTTTACTTCAACAACAGCAGATAATGCAGCAGATGTGAATAATAAGTGTTAGCAGTCTTAACTTTCTCTTCAGTGCTCTCTCCCAGGTGCCTGATGGACGATTTACAAAGTACATATGCTATTTTATAGATTGGAACTTGGGATCCAGCCAGTGGCCTGAATATGACAGAAAGTCAAAAGGGAAAGCCAGCCAACATCACAGATTCCTTATCCAATCGTTCTTTGATCGTAACCACCATTTTGGTAAGTGTTTTTCCATTCTTTTTAGATAAATGTAGGTAAACATGGAAATGGATAGGAAAGGACATTATAATTGGAGTAGTAATGAACAGAATGTAATATATTTTACAGTTATTTAGCAATTACTGTATAACAAATGTGTCAATGTTAATTTAGTCACAGTTTTATTTTGTTAGCTTTTAATGTTATAAATTATATTAAAGTTTGGGCTGCTTATGTTGATTAATAATACAGCTTCATATATTACTGGAAATCTTTATGTTTGTACAAAATTAGTTGCTATTGAAAAATTGTCAATGTTAAGATTTGAAAAGTACGCGGACATGCAGCTGTATAAATATACTTATGTGAGGAGCTGCATATGAACTTTGCTTCTGCTTTCATCTCCTGTAGATATATTTCAGAGGGCATACCATTTATTTTTTGGGACTTTTTCTATTATAATTATATTTTAACCTTGATTTCAATTTAATTGTTTTCATCATGGCAAATTCACTTTTACTTTACTAATCTCCCTAATGAAATCAAATGACAAGTGCTGTTTTAAGCCAGAAATATTTTCATCACCAATAGAATTAAATTAATACTGATAAGCTGGATATTTTTACCCCTCTTATAATTATATATCTTAATTAGATCACACAGTAATGTTTACGTATGCCTACCATGCCATTTGCAAATGGGAATCTTAATTTTAGGACAAGCAAGGGGCTGATGAATTAGTGAGTACTTTTACCTACAGAATAAATTTATCAATACTAGTTCTTAAGATTCCCCAGGTAATCAATAGGAATGTAAGATTATTGTCCAGAACAAACCTCCACACAATTTTAGCATTTATATAATTTCTAAATTTGATTTATGGTGGTAAATCAAGCCAGGAAGAATTCATAATCTTGTCCTTATAGTAACAACAAAGGATGTCAGATCTCTAGGCATGTCAAAACAAAACGGCTTGCGTTTAAGACTCTTGATAATGAAGCAAACCTTGTAATCGTGAAATGACAGTGATGGAAGTTCATGGGGATTTTTAATTACTCCCTTGCTAAGAACCTCAGTAAATACTTGCTCCATCATATCCAAACTTCGCTGGTCCCTTTAACTTAATTTTATATCTCCTTCTCTTTTCAAAGATAACTCCCAAACCCACCAATCCACCAGCCCTCATCCTCAGATGGAATGTCCTCACAGGGCACTAATATATCCTTTATCTGCCAGTATATCCTGGATCTCATAACCTGCTGCTGGGACAATTACAGTAACTATGTAACTATCCCTCCTGCTGACAACCTTCTCCCATTGCAATGCACTTCACTCTCCACTGTGAAGATCTAACTCTGTCATTTCCTGCTTCTCTGCTTACAAGTCTTTAGTGAATCCATATTGACCATTAAAAAGGCCCCCAAGTTTTGACCCTGACATTCAGAGCTTTCTACAGTCTTGTCTTCTCCCACCTTTCTATTGTCATTTCCCATTATTCCCTTCAGGAATCCTGCATTTTAACTGAACTGGGGTAATCAGTTAGCCTGTTACTGTGATTGTGTTAGCCCCGTTCCCTTTGTTTGCAATATGGTTCTCTCCATTTCTGAAATATAGAACTGGTCAGTAGTTTATATTATTTAGAATGAATACTATATTATTCTTAAATTATTTCATGTGTGCAATATTCCTCCAAACATCACCGACCATTCCTTGGAGAATTAGGATCTGACTAAGCCTCCTGTTTTTACACCACATGTGCCTTTACAATGCTCACAGAGTAAAGAGTGCTGGGCAAGGGACATCTGTCGTCTTCAGCAACCAGCCCCCATTCTCCTTTCTATGTTCTTCCCGATCCAGCCAAACTCTCAAATGCATCACTTATTTTATGGCTCCAAATCTTTGCTCACTTCTTTATGATCCCCTGTGAAAAATTTTCATCCTTCCAGACCCATCTCAGATGACATGCTCTCTGTGAAACTCTTTGATCTTTTCATTTAGTTGCGTTATGTTTGGGGTGGGCAGAGGAGTGTACATTTCATGTATCATAATACTCTGTCATAGCACTTACCATGCATTTTTTTTATTTTAGAAATTTTGTATGTATCTGGGTCTCTATTTGGCATGGATCTGTACAAGGCCAATAATCAAATTTTACACTTTTTAGATCTCTTAGTGTCAGAGAAGAGTGACTTGGGCATAGGAGGCACTCAATAAATATTTGTCAAATTAAATAAAATAAACAATATTTAATTAAGCAGAAAATTAGGGGGATAAGCAACTTTTAAATGGCTGTATTTAAATATTTTTCAAGTGCGCAGCTTATTGCAAACTTCTTGTCCAGACAAAGCAGGTGATTAAGACTACCCATACAATTTCTCAGTATTGCTTAATTACTCAGAGTTATTTTATAAAAAGTATCCAAATATTTTTCTCAATAATAAACAATTTTATATCTATTCACAAACAAGTGGTATTTAATGTTAGCTTCATATCAGAGCCAGGCATAAAGCTTTAAAAAAATTATTGCTACCTTTAACTGTAGGACATAGTCATTTTTTTAAGTTCCACAGGTAATTCTGACCTGTAATGATGATTGAGAACTATTCCTCAGATCATTGCTCCATATAAGCAAGATGTAAGATCAACTCTGGAACATACTCTAAGCTTACATTTTAATGAATAGGTTACTTATATTTTAGACTATGTCACTGTACTAGTTTCAAAGAGGTTGTGATTTTTGTTAAAAAGAAAGGTACGTTATTTGTTTTTATATCACTTAGTTGAAAAACTTCTTTTTCTGAATACTCTGATCACAGAGTATCCACAATCAGGAAAAGATTTGAAGAGATTATTTACATTATTTATATAAGCCAGCTTGATATAATTTATAGATACTTAATTTATATTTTATAAGGAAGTATGATCATTTGATTTATGTTATGATTATTTTGTCCTTTTCTCTCTTGGAAAATCTCAGAGGAGATTCTGCCTATGTTGTGAATAATGATATCTCCACAGAGAGAAGTTCACTTAATGCTTCTTGTTTGACATTTTTATTATGTGCCTTAAAAAGAGCCAGTGAGGTTTTCTAGAATTTGGCATCATCAGTGTGCTTATCATAATCAGCTCCATTTCTCTTGAATTTTATTTATTTATTTTTTTTAATTCATTCTTTTTGTATTTAACAAATAGGTACTTAGTGATGATGATATATCAGGCTTTGTGATAACCACTATATATGTTTCTTTGTTTTGTTTTTTTTGCGGTACGTGGGCCTCTCACTGTTGTGGCCTCTCCCGTTGTGGGGCGCAGGCTCAGCGGCCATGGTTCATGGGCCCAGCTGCTCCGCGGCATGTGGGATCTTCCTGGACTGGGACACGAACCCATGTCCGCCTCATCGGCAGGTGGACTCTCAACCACTGCGCCACCAGGGAAGCCCCAAACCACTATATTTGATGGAGAAAATAGACACGGTCTCTGCCTTTATGGAGCTTAGAAAATGGTAGGATTCATAAGGAGAACTACACACACGCACGCGCGCGCACACACACACACACACACACACACACACACGTACCACACACCACACCTTGTGATTAAGATATAAGAGATAGATAAAGTGTGTGGTGCCTTTTACAGAATGATCCAGAGTTATACCAGGGATCAGGAGTGGAAGGATGGGCCAGGTTAGGTCTCACTGCCGAAGGATAGAGAGTTGAAGTTTGAGAAGAAATTATCAAGGTAAAGAGAGGGGGAAGGAATATTCTCAGCAGAGAGAACAGCATATGCAAGGGCCCTAAAGCAGGAAAGATCTTGGAAAATTTGCAAAATTGAAAGAAGACCATGATAACTGAGGCTGGTGCTTTTATCTGCTTCTCAGCTTCACTAAATAAGGTTATATGAATATGGTTCATTAAAAAAAATAATACACATTTTTGGTATGTCTGCTATGTGCTAGACATTGTTCAAAGCACTACTCATAGATTTACTCATTTAATTGTCATAATAACCTTTTGAGGTAGATACCATTATCCATACTCTTTTACAGGTGGGAAAGCTGGTATGCAGATTGCCTAAGTAACCTGCTCATGGTCACAGAGCTAGAAAGTAGAGAAGTGGGCTTTCAACCAACCTGTGTGTCCAACTTGAGCAACCAATACTGTAAAATGAAGTCTCTAGTGGCCCAGGATGGAAAAGTCTAACAACTATAGTTTATGACCAGAATAGCATCTTGATTGAGAATTGTTCACGTAAAGCAGTGCTTCTCATCCAGAAATCCCACATATGCTAGAGCACTGTGATGCCGTTACAGGTGTGTCCCCAGACATCTAGACATTTCCTCAGGGGCCAAGATTTAGGCTACTCTTGCTTGGATGCCTCGGGCCTCTTGTTTCTCCCCTCTCCTAATTTAGCGCTCAGTTTTCTTTCAGCTTCTTTAAACCATAATCGCAGATTTTTCTGGGCAATCAAAAGAGTAACGGGGCCTGTCTCACTTTTTCTCTTTGGAATTGAGATTAAGCATCTTGTTTACTAATGTTTTTTGCTCCTCTTCAACAATACAACCTACGCCCAATACACTGTATGGGCGTAGTTGGTATCAGTAGTCATATCATGGAATGAGTTCATTTTAGAAAGCTCTAAACAATTTTTTAAATATTTATTTTGTTAGTTTTGACTTAAATGATGTCATACAATTTGGAAATTATGTAGCCTCACCTGCAGGTCTAGACCTAAGACTGCAGCCTACTCATGCCCTCTCTTTCATATTCCTCATATTACCACTCTGGCTTTTGAATTTCAGATTCAGTGGTTAAAATTCCCTTGCTTCTTGTGTTTATCATTATTATTGGAGTTACAGATATCAACCTTAGAACCGTGTTTTCATATATGATGATTTCGTTTATTGCATAACAATTGTTAAAATATAAATTTCTAATCACCAAAAATAATAACAAGAATACTCTTTCTGAATGAGACATAGAGAGCTTTTGAGAATAATGTGTGCTCTATTTTCAGTTTATTAGCCTCATCCTGTTGTCCTTACTACTATGGATACACTAGCTAGGGGCAGTATCAGGTGGCTGAATATTTATTTAAGTTCATAGAAGGAATGCCTATTTTCCCTGTGTTCTTGGTTTTCAAGCCTGTCTAAATACGTTGAGTGTTCCCCACTGTGCGGCTCCTGTATAATAATTGATTTTTGTCCATCAAAAGATTACTAGCACTAAATGCTACTGTACATGTTCTTTCCCTTAACGACTAGTAGCACTTTAGCATGCAAATGACTAAATTTGGTGACTGTTTCAGAAAAGTCACTTACTCTTAAGGAGGCTCTTTCTTCCCGGTTGCTCAATGAATTGAACAAATGTGCTTGCATCTGCAACTTAGTCTTAGTTTTTATTTTCTTAGCACTTCCTGGAAGGTTGTGTATTTCAGTACTCAGTTTACTTGCTTAGGCTTGTTAGGCTTTATTGTTGCAGCCCACAGATACAGGAGGCTTATCTGGGAGCCAACTCCCAAGGACAGTGGAAGGAATTACAGTACAAAAGAGAGAAGTGACCGAATGGTCCCCTAAATGGTTCTGCAACTTCTTCCATAATATCAACAAAAGCAGAGGATATGGGGAGGGAGAAGGGTAAGCTGGGACAAAGCGGGAGAGAGGCATGGACATATATACACTACCAAACGTAAAATAGATAGCTAGTGGGAAGCAGCCGCATAGCACAGGGAGGGCAGTTTGGTGCTTTGTGACCACCTGGAGGGGTGGGATAGGGAGGGCAGGAGGGAGGGAGACGCAAGAGGGAAGAGATATGGGAACATATGTATATGTATAACTGATTCACTTTGTTATAAAGCAGAAACTAACACACCATTGTAAAGCAATTATACTCCAATAAAGATGTTAAAAAAAAAGATTTCTAGGCCTTCAAATCTGTCCCTGCAATAGGGTTTTCCCTCTGATTCTTCTCTTTCCATTGTCACAGAGCGACAGTCAAGCACATAGTTCTTAGAGAGTTACTAGCATTCGGGCTTGGAAACCCAAATAATGCAGCTTCACAAAGAAAAAAGGTTTTTCATTCTTATCGATCTCTATACAATTTCTAAGCAATTTTAAACATGTGTTGTGGAGCTAGTAATATCAACATAATTTAAGGAAGATACAGTAGGTATACGTGTGTAAGTAGTACTTATACATGTACTACTTATACATGTTAATGTGAAACGGGTGCCTCATTCAAACTCAGGCTGCTCGTACCCCATCCCTGCAACCAGCTTATTCAAAGGCAACCAAACCTTTTCTCACCATATTTTTTCCTCCTGTTTCAGGGATCACGCTTGCCCTGCATTTCTTCTTTTCATTCTGGCTCTAATAGCTTGATGTGTTTTATTTGAAATAAATTCTCATATTCTCCTAGACCTCCAGATTAGCTAGATCAACATAAAACTATTGGTGGTGGTATCATAGAGAAAGAAAGCTGTTTGTTTTAATGTGAAATTAGGCATAATTTTTTAAACCTTAGGGTCCCAATCTTTAGAGGCTCTGTAAGTGACCAGAACCTAATTTTTTACCACATAATCGCACATACACATACACACACACCTGCTTCCTTCCTCCTTCTTTATTAAATCTAATTTTAAAATGCTACCATAATAAAGACCCTTAAGTATTTTCATTTTGTTGTTATATTCTTTTTCATTGCCAACACTATTGTCAACACCATAATTTTTTGAAGATTATTTTATTATTAGCAATATATTTTAAGTTCTAGAAGAATGATTGGAGAAATACGAATTTTTGGTTCAGCTTAACCACAGCAAACTACATGGAAATGAGATAATTTTGCTTTAGCTTTCTCATTTTCAAAGATGTAATCACAATAGTACCGTGTAAAATTGTGTAATCTAAATTTTAACTGTGCCCTTGATCTGAGACTCAGATGTAAATTTGCAACTGCTCATAGGACATATATCTACCTGCATGTCGAGGATCAAACTCAACATGATTCAAACCTCCTTCTACAATTCCGACCTTAAAATATGTTTCTCCTATATTTCTAAGCTCTGTTTATGGTTACAGTGCTTTTCTTTCCTTTTTTTTTTTAACATCTTTATTGGGGTATAATTGCTTCACAATGGTGTGCTAGTCTCTGCTTTACAGCTCCAGTGCTTTTCTATTCACTCAAGCCAGAGTGGATACCCCAGTCTCTTTAAATTTCATAATTCAGATACCAAAAAGAAAGAAAGGATGGATTGTTCTTAGAGAGTTTAACAAAGAAGTGAGTCAAGTAACATTTTCAACAGGGAGGTATGGTTTGTTCTTGGGTACTACTGAATGGAGGCTTTACAGTGTCTGATTTAAGAGACATCTACCCAGAGGCAAGAGGAAAGACATGGCAACATTGAACAATCGTGTATGAGATTTATTGGGAATGGATTACATGTGGGGCAAAAACAACTGAGAAAGGTGGACGAGGACTTCAAGGTTAAAAACCTAAGAGGCAGGGCATTAGTGTTGCCACAGAGCATGATAAAGATGTTGGGAGGGGGGATAATGAGTTCTATTTGGTCGTATCTGAATGGAGATGTTGGCAATAATATTGTTTAGTCAAATCTTGATTATCCATGTAAGGGGATAATAAATTAGATTCAGAAATGAAATGCAGTTTGGAGATTAGCTAATAGGTACAGTCTCTCTTCCCATCAAACCTTTTACTGGAAAAGCAGTGAAATGGCACATTTGATTGATTGGAGGTTCAGCTTTTATTTTTTTCCCTCTTTCTTCTTTCACTTGGGAATTAAGCTAATGAAATATTTAATGGCCAAAATACAAATACCAGAAGAAAGACAGTAACAACCAATATCTCCAATCTAAACTGATAATTCAGTCAAGTGGAGGAATTAAATAGCATACCAGTTTTTACTAAAATATGAATGATAATCGTTAAGCCAAACTGTCCTTTAAACCCTTATTGCCTTGACATCAGTAAGTATCTTTCCTGAAATGTTGGTGAACGAGCACAACTAGCAGAATTCTATCCCTTTTTTCTTGAAAGCTAATTTCAACCTATTATGCAGTCATTATTTCTATAGGATTCACTACAATTTCAGGTGATTAAACACTCCATTTCAGGGAGAAAGACATTCTTCTCAGTTTCCCAAATCCCAGCAGATTTTCTATAGGTATAGAGTGAAAACAAAAACTCTTCTTAGAATGATAATTAGGGCCAATAAAGACTTAGATTTTTTTGTACATTATGTACATTCTCTGAAGTTATTCTTCTGAAAGGAGGTAAACACAGTTTGCAGCAGCTAAGTAGTGTATTAAAGGGATGTACATGTGTGTGTGATATGTGAGAATCAGGCATTAAAAAGGATGCCTTTGCTTAGTAGACTTGCAAAACAAAAGAAAGAAATTTTTGTAGATATTCTCAGAATGCCCTTGAATTTTGAAAAAAGCTAAAAGTATCAATAAATAATAAACAGTTTATTACAAATTATTTAGGTAAAATATTCTACCTTAATAGGCATGCTCTGTACACCTGCTACACTATTTTGTTGTTTCTTTAAAACATAAGCCACAGATTATTATAGTTATTCATTTTCTATCCAGACTGTTCATGTGAAAGTGCCTTTTTAATGTCTTGAGATGTCAAAATGAGGTTTGTTTTCTAGGCAAGAGAACAATATATGAGCTCACATGGAGACTCTTGTCAGTACTTTTTGATCCTAACAAGCCAGTCATCTTTAGTATTGCCTCTTGTTGAAAACATTAAATTGTTCTGGTGGTAGCTGCTAGGTTTTTCACTTTGCCCTCCTGGTATTCTCACTTCCAATTGTGATAATCTGTAGCGCACCATAGGCTTCTGACATGAATGTTAATTAGGGATGGCAGAGTTCAGACTCCAAGAGCCATGGTGATTAGACCAGTGCTCAGACAATGGAAAGATTTCTCAGCTCTACAGCAGTAAAAGCATAACAGTTGGAATGGCAGAGGCTGAAAAAAGAAATGAATAATACTGTCCTGTCTATAGAGTAATGACATTCAACTGTGTTATTATTAGTTATGCTTATCTATTGCTTATTGTTCTTATTGGTCATTTCCTGACAAATTCATGTTCCAAATGAATGGAACATTGTTTTTGGACTGTGCAGTTAGGTTTCTATGTATTTTTCCAACTACATTTAGGGTAATCTGAATCATTAAAATGTAATGAAATAGTAGTTAAGTTTATTGTTAACTGATTCCCTTAAATATATGATCTCTTTCCATTTTTATGATCAAAGTTTACTACATACATTCATGACATTTCCTTAATTTAGCTAAGAAAAAAATAACAAGATTATTTTAGAATGACTAAGATGTAGTTTAGACCAGTGGTGATATTATTAAAAGTGAAATTGTCTACAGGCCTTGGGTAATATAAGAAGTTATAAAACCAAGTAGTCAATAAACTTTCCAAATATTAATGATACTGGATTCTCATTAAATCTCATCAGGTTTAAAAATAGCATTTTAAATTAATACACGCACCTTAAAATGAATCATTTATGTATAATGTAGCAATCTTCTGAATTTATTTTGAAAGAATTTATAAAACAATCAACTAAATTAGCACTTAAATACATATTTTGTATAAAACTGATAGGTATAAAATGCTTTTCTTTTTTAATCATCTTCCAATTATGAGATTCACAATTTCTTTCATACTTATTAACCAGAAGTTGGCTAATTAAGAATTAAGGGGCTTCCCTGGTGGCGCAGTGGTAGAGAGTCTGCCTGCCGATGCAGGGGACACGGGTTCGTGCCCCGGTCCGGGAAGTTTCCACATGCCGCTGAGCGGCTGGGCCCGTGAGCCATGGCCGCTGAGCCTGCGCGTCCGGAGCCTGTGCTCCGCAACGGGAGAGGCCACAACAGTGAGAGGCCCGCGTACCGCCAAAAAAAAAAAAAAAAAAGACTTAAGCTCTAAAACTCTCTATTATTTCTTACCAACATAATAAATGTTTCCATGAAATTTTCTTAAATAATAAACAATACTATATATTTCTGAAGCAATTTAGGATAAACATAAGAACAACCAACCATTTTCAGAGGAAAAAAATGCGAACTGTTTAAAAGTTAGGACATGAGAATATTGGTTCATTCTGCTTGGAGATGTTTGACCAAGGCTTGACTCCTCAGTTGGCAGATGGTCTGGTGCCCCTATAACAGCTGTGAAGCAGGCGACGAGAGCTGAACTGTTACTTTAGAAAAGCTACTTATGATGTTCCCAAGTCAGATCTAAAGAAAAACAGAAGCTGAAGGAACAAAACATAGAAGTCCCCTTCATTAAGAGCCTCAGTTTCTGTTTAAACTTGCACTCTATTCGTCATCTTAAATCTGCTCTTTCAGTACTGGTACTCATTTTAATTTATTCTGGTATTGGCTGTACAGTGCTAACAATTAGAATTGTCTGCAGATCTGTAATCAAAGTATTCACTAGATGTCCATAATAGGAGTTATTCTCGTTAATACTGTAAAAGATATGCTCCTTCTTAACTTTCCAATAAAATTCTCAATGAAGATTCAGGAAAAAAACAATGCAAAAACAATGAAAACAGTGATAGTAGAAGGTAAAGTTCAAAGGAGACCATATACCATAATTTCAGTAGAATATCCGTCAAATAGAGCTTCTGAGGGCAGATTGCTGATTATCTTTTTTTTTTTTTTTTTTTAACATCTTTACTGGAGTATCTGATTATCTTTTAAAACAACATGAGTGGGCCCTACTTATGAGTTCAGACAAAGTGATTTTATGTTTTTTATAATATAAATATAGGAAAGTAATTTATTTTTGAATGTTTTCCTTGAGTCACTTTATAGAAATAGTCCTACATTTAAGAGATTTACAAGTAATTGTCTTTGGTCGTTTAGATATTTAATCATGCTTGTTATGCAGAGCTGTAGTTTCACCTCTGCCTTTACTAATTTTAATTGCTTTTATGTGTTTTATTTGTATTTGGTGAGAACTTCAATCTCTGAGCCTGTTTTCCTTGTTTTGGTAGTATTTTCTTTATTAACTACAATAATAGATGTGTTCTCAAGAAGACTTTTTATTCCTAGTTTTCCAATTAATTATTTTTCAAGATTGGGCACTAATTATTATTGAATACATTCGTTATCTATGGAGATTATTATTAATTTTTCCAGTTGTAATTATTTTTCTGATGACTGTGTTAATCAATTTCTAAATATTAAAAATAGTTGCATTCCAGAGATAAACTATTATTGATTATGGTTGAAAAATATTTCAATGGACTGCTATGCTTTGTTTGTTTGCGATATTGTTTTTAGGTATATTTGATAGTGACTGCTCCTTAATTTCAGTATTTCACCATTTTGTTAGCTTTTTATGTCAGTGTAATGCTAACTTCATTTAAAAAGAAGGGAACTGGTTCCACAGCATTTGCTATGGTCTAAAGCAGTCTATGTATCATTAGGTTATTTGTTTTATATTAGGGCAAAAATAAAAACTCCACAGTATTTAGATTTTTTTCTGGAAATATTTATTTAATAACTGATACAATTTCTTTTAAGGTTACTGACCTATTCATTTTATTACTTCTTTTTGAGTCAATTTTAAATGGTGCATTGATGCATAACAAGGTATTTTCTTCTTTCCTATTTTCTACTTCACCTCTTTTTCTTCTATTTCCTTATTATTTATCTCCTGCTTTCCTTGTGTTTTGGGTTATCCGTCTTCCAGCTTCTTTTTACTTAAGTGCTCTATTTATTTTGTTTTAAATAATTTAATGATACATTTATATAAGGCTGAGTTTTTCTCTGAAAAGTGCTTTGAAGATACTTTTAAAATAAAAAATACGTAGTACAGCTTAATGGTTATTAGCAGAGTGCTTTGGAGTTATCAGAACCTTTATCTCTCAAATGACATCAAGCTTTGAAATTCAGGTAACAGTGGACTGTTTTGGGAGGGCTGTGGCTTTCCATCTAGACGGTCTAATAAGTACTTGTATCTATGTATCTATTCTCTGTGTTGCATAATTTCTGAAAGGAATCCTACAGCCCATAGTTCAGGTGACATCATCCTGGCTGCTAGCATTCTTAATGAAGAAGGAAAAACAGGCTGGAGAACTTAATTTTGACTGATACAAACTAATTTAGTTGTCTAGATTTTCGCATGGTGAATCCAGGGTCACGTCGATTCAGTTTCTCCTTAACTTTTCTGCCAGGGTCAGGGCAAGGGAGGTGGGTAGTTTACCAGAAATGTGTTGGAGAATCTACCTAGTTTTCTGGTTGGTACAGAGTATGGACCTCTGAGCAAGAAATTCTGATGGGGAAAAGAACAAAACATTTTTTCAGCTAGCTTTAGGAGACCAAGGCTTTTTGGTTTCCTGTGGCCTTACATTTAGTGTCAGTTCTTTCAAAAAGATAGTGAAGTTTCCTCATCAATTGCCTTATAACTGTATATTTTTAGGAATTAAAAAAAAAAAAAAAGAAAAGGTCATGCATCCCAGCCAGATGAGTAGGTCAACTTGACCACCCTACCCTGCCAACAGCAACATACTATTGCAGTGGTGGGACAGTTTTGCCACCTACATCTAAACAAGAAAATAGACTGAATTTTGGATCTGCAGTTTTCCATTCTAAGAGCCCATTCTTCTTTTTTAAACAGAAGTCATCACCAACAGCCAGTCCTCTCTTTTCACTCTGCTTATACAACTTATTTCTTAAGAGCTGTCCATAACATGTTTTATCTCTCAAGTAGAATGAAGCCCTTTTTGATGACGTGTTCATGCTCTTGCCCCAGTGTTTTTACACATTCCCTACAACCTACCAATTATCTTCCACACACGATTTTCTGTACATATCTGAATTCCATGCCCACAAGTTTCAGCAAGACTTTGTTACTCTTACTTTTTACTCTTGGGAATTTTTATATTTGCCCAGCACTTCAGAACTTCTTTGGTAAGGAATTAGGAGAGGGAATGCCAGTGCCCGCTTTTCACAAAATCTTGAGCTCTATTTGCTTTAGGAGTAGGAATCTATTAGGTGAAGAAGGAATACCAGATATTTCAGACTGTGGGAAAAGGCACAGACATGTGAAAGTGCTTAGAGTGTATGAATCACTACCTGGAAGTAGTCCACAACAGATGGAGCACAGACAATGTGGGAGAGAAGTAGTGGTTGAGGGTGATCAGGCAGGCAACAGCAGAGAAGAAAGCCTTTGTAGTCCTCCTGAAGGAAGTTCGGCTGTCTGCTGTTCGTAATGGGGCAATTTTGAAGGATTTTAAGTACGTGAACCATATAATCAAATTGAGATTTTAAAAAATCCTTCTTAGTATCGCAGATAGAATTGCATGTAGTTCACGATCTAGGATTGGGTGAGACCAGCCAAGAGAATACTGCAAGAGTAAGAGCTGTTAAGTTCCAAACTGTGGCATTATCCAAAGGGTTGGGGGAAGGAAATACAACTTCCAAGATATATAGGGTGGAGAAAGGGGGATATATAGTAACAGTTTACAAATTGGAGTTTAAGAAGAGGTCAGAGACTAGGACACTTTTATATTCTGGAAACACAATTCTGGAAACAGAATTGATATGAAAGAGCAAATTGGGTTAATACAAATTGAATTTAATTTTGAACATATTACATTTAGTTTTCCTATGGTATATTGATCTGGTTGGCAGTTAGACATGTAGTTCCATACCTGAAGATAATGGTCTGGAATGGAGATCATATCAGGAGGTATCAAAATAGATGGTGGTTGGCATCATGAATATTGGTGATATTGTTCACTTAGAGAACACATGTGTGTTTTCAGTGAATCTATACTGCTGAACATTTCTTTCCTTCCCTGATGCTCCTGTTGATTCTGTCCTAAAACCTGCTGTATTCTGTTTGGCTTGACAAGTAATTATAAATTCAGGGCTTCCCAGGAATATAAAGAGTCTGGGAAAAAATGTACTATTCTTTGAGTCTGGAAAGTTGTGGGTGTCAGATGACAATCATGAGACCTGTAAGACCAGTAAGTCCTGAATTATGGCAGGTACTTACAGCCTAACTTCCCTTACAGATCAATCTCTGATTCTCACGTCCTGATCTCTGTGTTTTAAACCACACTTGATTACTTGACATGGATTCCTAATTGCTTCTCTTTATTTGCGATTTAAAGGGTACTCATAATGACAGATTATATCCTGACTCCAATTAACCCTACCACATCGACTCAAGAAAGAAAAGTACAGACCTCTTTCCATGGCAGAAAGCACGTGCACGTTTTACTTTCCTGGCATCACTAAAGTGACCGTTTTTTGCCTAGAAATCCAGAATAACAGATGATTCCCCTGGTTCTTACCCATTTATCAGTCAATGTATTTTATTAGGTCCACTACTCAAAAGGCATTTATGCCATTAGTTAGACACCTAAATAGTAATGAGTACTATTAACTTGAATCCTATAAATTTTATGTTCTGAGCTCTCTTAGCTTTAATTCTATTTAGTAATTAATTAAAAGAAATAACATGAATTTGTTTTCACCACCTTGTTTGAAACCCACATTGGTCAAACAAACCAACAGAATGTTGTTTGTTTGTTTGTTTGTTTGTTTTTTTGCGGTACGCGGGCCTCTCACTGTTGTGGCCTCTCCCGTTGCAGAGCACAGGCTCCGGACACGCAGGCTCAGCGGCCATGGCTCACGGGCCCAGCCGCTCCGCGGCATGTGGGATCTTCCCGGACTGGGGCACGAACCTGTGTCCTCTGCATCAGCAGGCGGACTCTCAACCACTGCACCACCAGGGAAACCCTGTTTTTTTTTTTTAACCACTTCATTTAAGAACTAATAGAAGAGAAACGCCTTTGTCACGTAGCTGTTTGGAAAGCATTTCATATTATATGGAGAATTTTTTATACTGCATTCAAATGTAATTAGAGCCAAAGCCATAATTTTTTTTTCATGTTTGGCATAGGCTTGTGCTCTTAAAAAGAAAATCTAAATTTATATTTCTTCATTTGAACTTTTAAATTTGCAGTTGTTTGGCAAATGTGATACTCGCTGACCTTAGAACAAAACAGTACTTTTATAATGCAGCCTGCAATTTCTATGCTCTGTAGCAATAGCATATTGTGTTTATTATTTGTTTACATCAGAATGTCCGAGTGTGCTCCACAATTCTGATAGGTGTGTAATGCAGGCACACCCTACAATGACTCTGGTTAATAGATTTTAGGAAATACTGAATCTGTCTTCCAATGCACGGGACGCAGTTTCAATCCCTGGTCAGGGAACTAAGATCCCACATGCAGCAGGACAACTAAGCCCACGCGCCTCAACTAGAGAGCCCGTGTGCCACAAACTACAGAGCCCATGCACTCTGGAGCCTGTGCACCACAACTAGAGAGAGAAAAGCCCGGAGCCATAACTAGGGAGAAGCCGTGTGCCACAACAAAGATCCCACGTGCCACAACTAAGACCCAACGCAACCAAGAATAAAATTAAAAGAAAAAAAAGGAAATACTGAGTTAAGCCAAATCCACTAGGTTTCTTTATCACCAAGTCTTTCATAAGTTCATATGTATTATGGATACCTCAAAGGGATGCAATTATGTAGAATTTCCAAATGTTTTAAATTGCAGAATGTTTTCTTCAAAATGACACTTGTGGGATAATTTTCGAGAAGAATACACTATGTACAAATACACTATATTTAGGTTAAATCATAACAACTTTTAGGTCCTCATTGATATTTATGACAGAATTTACTTACATATGCAAATCCTTAAACTGCCTACCCCACTAACCCTCAGCAGAGGAGCAGACAGATTCTACAGTTAGTTGACACTTGGTAACTGAATTTAATACCTAACTGAGAAAGGGCTTTTCTGAACGTTGAAGGGACAAATGGAAGTGAGAAAATCTAGGTTCAAATCTTGAGTCTGCCACTTGGTAGATGATTTACCTTGGGCAAGTTACCTTACCTTATAATGAGGATAATAATAATGTGCAACTTAAAAGTTTGTATTAGAGATAAAAATTTAGAAAATATAAACATAGTTCCTGGCACAAAATTATCAATAAGTGATCATTTTAATGGGTATAAAGTAATTTAAAAATTAATAAGTAATGAATGGTGCTCATGTTTTAATATTTTCCCCTAAGGCTTTCTAACATGTTTATGAACATCTTCCTCTTAGAAACCATCATTCCTCTTCTTCAGGCCATGTGCCGCTTCATTTCTCTTGCATTGAACAACTCTTACTTCTCCCCATTTATCTAATTTATACTCATTCTACAATCCATTTTTCTGATTCCCTTTTCTCTAGGATGATTTATCTGACCATTTTGGGACATCTTTACTTTCCTTTAACTGGCACCTAATGGTCCTTTTTCTATTCAATTTATTTCTTAGGCACTTACGTGAAAACTTGTATTATTAGTTTACATTTTCCCGTGCAAGTGCTGTATTTCAAGTAGATCAAAAGATGCTTAGGAGAAGCACCTTAGTCCTAAAGCAGGGTATTTTCTTTTAAATGATGGATACTCAATAAACATTTGTTGATTTTATTGATTACAAAAGGCAGCCGCTGAAAGCTATACTCACTATTCATTGTATAAGAAAGAACTTTCAGTAGATACGTGCTGCTAACTACTGATCATTGATGGATAATTCTCATGGCACGTGTTTTACATGCATATTCAGGCACACTGAAGAGACTGCCAGTATTTGATCAACTTTTGGGTGTGATGAGGGTAGAAAGCCAGTTAGTATCAGTTCTTTATTCTAATCCAGTTTTCTATCAGTGTATTTCAGCTGTTTTTGGAGAAACATAAGTAGAGTTAGTGGATGGCTAATGTTGAGTCCTCCTTTCTAAGATCAAAGAGTCTCCAAACTCTAATTGTTTTACTAAATTATAAGAAACAGAATCCTAATGATTAAAACTCCACGTTGCAATCATTTGACAAATCATATCTTCCTCCTTTTGGTTTGCTTTTCTCTCTCCCAAACATGCATTCAAATTCATCCAGTGTCTAAATAGTAAAAAAATTACCTAAAGGGAGACTATTGTATTGGGTTGGCCAGAAAGTTCGTTCGGATTTTTCCATGCCATCTTATGGAAAAACCAGAACGAACTTTTTGGCCAAGCCAATAGAAAGACAAATCCTCAACTTCATTTCCTGAATCAAAATTGGTTTAGGTAGATGCTTAAAAATAATCTTAGGAAAAAGAATGCCATTCTAAGCAGGATATCAACTCAAGCACTTATGATCAACAGTGATTATATTTAGATAATATTTCAGAATTTTATAGGAATAAAGTCTGCTTCCTAACTTAGGTCCTCATGATCTTATCTCTCCCTATTTTTCTTGCTCCACACTCTCTTCTCACTTAAATCACATAGCGCTGTTTATTCTTTTCAGCATCCACATGAATAATTTTATCTCTTAAGAATATTTCTATCTAGACCACTTTAAGGCAGTAGTTTTCACTGCTGACTGCATAGAGGACCAGCTACATCACTTCCATCCCCAGTGAAAAGGAAAAATGAGGATCTCCTGTAAAAAAATTATTTAGAACTTCAAAAGGTCACCAGCAGAGTGTTAAACCTAACACAGGT
This sequence comes from Leucopleurus acutus, assembly GCF_964270905.1. NCBI lineage: Eukaryota > Metazoa > Chordata > Mammalia > Artiodactyla > Delphinidae > Leucopleurus > Leucopleurus acutus. Next base: position 56,119,946 of record NC_139157.1, on the reverse strand, counting down.
CTTCAGAGTGTTGGGTCCTGTGCAACTACACAGGTCACACCCATAAAACTGACCCAAGTGTACAATGCAATCACCTAGAAAGTTTTTTAAAAGTAATAATGCCAGGGTAGCATCCTAGATAAACTGCATCAGAATCTCTGGGAGTGGAGCACAGGCATCAGCATTATACTTTTAATTGTAAAATATTTAATATAACTTTAATGTGCAACCAGGGCTGAGAACTGAATTCAAATGCTATTTCCCTGTGACTTTGCATTGTACTTACCTGTTTATTTGTCTGTCTCTGTCACTAGACTGTAATGTTCCTTAAGAGTAGGTACCATGTTTTATTAGTCTTCTTATCTTCATGACACAGAACAATGCCTGGAACATTATGGACATCTATTAAGTGGTTGTTGAATGGATGAATAAATGAATGAATAGATAGATAGTAATATGACCTGTTTATTCATTTTATAGATAATAATCAAGGAGAAAAGAGAACAAAAGCAGACTTACTGGATGATAATTTAAAAGTGAAAAGAGAAAGCATGCTCTTAGAAGAGAATGGGATAAAGTAAAAAAAGGGATTTGAGAAATTCCATCTAAACATTTGCCATTTTTTAACTGCGTTGTTTATCTTTTCACTAAGTTATAAAAATTATTTTATGGAAATATAGTTGATGTACAGTATTATGTTAGTTTCAGGTGTACTACCTAATTTGCATACATTATGATCACCAGGATAACTACTAGGATAACTCTAGTAACCATCTATCTTGTTGATCATATTCCCTATGTAGTATATTACATCACCATTGCTTATTTATTTTATAACTGGAGGTTTGTACTTCTAAATGCCCTTCACCTATATTGTTGTCCTCTGGCAACCACCGTTTATTCTCTGTATCAGTGAGTCTGTTTTCATTTTGTTTTGTTTGTTTATTAGTTTTGTTCACATACAAATGGGATCATATGGTATTTTTCTTTCTCTCTGACTTATTTCACTTAGCAAAGTACACTTTAGATCCATCAATGTAGCAAATGGCAAGATTTCTGGGTTTTTTTGTTTATGTCTGAGTAATATTCCTATATATATATATATATATATATATATATATATATATATACACCAAATATTTATCCAGTCATCTGTTGATGGACATTTATATTGCTTCCATATCTAGGCTATTATAAGTAATGCTACAATAAACATTGGTGTACATATATCTTTTTAAATTAATGGTTTTTTTCCTCTGTGGATAAATACCCAGAGTGGAGTTGCTGGATCATATGGCAGTTCAATTTTTAGTTTTTTGAGGAACCTCTATACTGATTTCCATGGGGGGGGGGGCACCAATTTACAATCCCACCAAAAGTGCATGAGGGATCTCTTTTCCACACATCCTTGCCATAACTTGTTATTTGTTGTCTTTTAGATGATAGCCATTCTGACAAGTGTGAAGTGGTATCTCATTGTGGTTTTGACTTGCATTTCCCTGATGATTAGTGATGTTGAACATCTTTTCACGTTTCTGTTGGCCATCTGTATGTCTTCTTTGGAAAAATGTTTATTCAGATCCTCTGCCCATTTTTTAATTGTGTTGTTTGGTTTTTTTTTGAGATTGAGTTATATGAGTACTTTGCATATGTTGGATATTAATCCCTTATCAGATATATCATTTGCAGATATGTTCTCCCATTAAGTACGCTGCTTTTTCATTTTGTTGATGATTTCCTTTGTGTGCAAAAGCTTTTTACTTGGATATAGTCCTATTTGTTTATTTTTGCTTTTGTTTTCCTTGTCTGAGGAGACATATCCAAAAAAGTATTGCTAAGACAGATGTCAAAGAATGTACTGCCTATGTTTTCCTCTAGGAATTTTACGGTCTCAGGTCTTACACTTACATATTTAATTCATTTTTAGTTTATTTTTGTATATAATGTAAGAAAGTAGTCCAATTTGATTCTTCTGCATGAAGCTGCTCAGTTTTCCCAACATTGTTTACTAAAGAGGCTGTCTTTTCCTCATTGTATATTCTTGCCTCCTTTGTCATAGATTAATTGATCATATGAGTGTGGGCTCATTTCTGAGCTATCTATTCTGTTCTATTGATCTATGCATCTGTTTTTGTGCCAGATCATACTGTCCATCTGACTGCTGTAACTTGGTAGTATGATTTGAAATCAGGGACCATGACACGTCAAGATTGGTTTTCCTGTTTGGGATCTTTTGTGTTTCCATACAATATTAGACTTTGGTTTCTCAAGATTGGTTTTCTCAAGATTGGTTTTCCTGTTTGGGATCTTTTGTGTTTCCATACAATATTAGACTTATTTGTTCTAGTTCAGTGAAAAATGCCTTTGCTATTATGATAAGGATTGCATTGAATCTATAGATTGCCTTGGGGAGTACAGTCATGTTAACAATATTAATTCTTCCAATCCATAAGCATAGTATACCTTCCCATTTGTTTGTGCTAGCTTCAATTTCTTCAATCAATTTCTTATAGTTTTTTTAGTACAAGTCTTTTACCTCCTTGGTTAGATTTATCCCTAGGTATTTTATTCCTTTTTATGCAATTGTAAATGGGATTGTTTTCTTAATTTCTCTTTATAATAGTTTATTCTTATTTGTAGAAATGCAACCGACCGATTTTTGCATATTGATTTTGTATCCTGCATATTTACTGAATTTGTTTATGTGTTCTAACAGTTTTTTTGGTGGTGTCCCTAGAATTTTCTATGTAGAGTGTCATGTCATCTGCAAAAAGTGAGAATTTTACTTATTTCTTTTCAATTTGGAAGGATGTTGAATTTTGTCAAAAGCTTTTTCTACATCTGTTGAGATGATTGTATAATTATTATTCTTGATTTTTTAATGTGGTGTATCACATTGATTGATCTGTGGATATTGAACCATCCTTACATCCCTGTGATAATCTCACTTGATCATGGTGTATGATCCTTTTAATGTATTATTGAATTTGGTTTGCTAACATTTCGCATCTATGTATACCAGTGATATTGGCCTGTAATTTTCAGTTTTGTGGTGTCTTTATCTGGTTTTGGTATAAGGGTGGTGCTGACCTCATAGAATGAGTTAAGAAGCATTCCTTCCTCTTCAGTTTTTGGGAATAGTTTGAAAAGGATGGGTGTTAGCTCTTCTTTAAATGTTTTGTAGAATTTATCTCTGAGATTGTCTGGTCCTGGACTTTGTCTGTCTTTTACTGATTCAGTTTTATCACTGGTAATCAATCAGTCTGTTCATATTTTCTATTCTTTCTGGTTCATTCAAATCCCCATTTCCACATTGATTTTCTGTTTAGTTTTTCTAACCATTGTTGAAATTGGGACGTCGAAGTTTCCGACCATTAATATAGAATCATCTATTTCTTCCTTCAGTTTTGTCAGTTTTTACTTCATATATTTTGGGGTCCTGTTTTTAGATGCTTATATGATTATAATTGATATATTATCTTTATGGATTGACCCTTTTATAAATATTCTATGTTCTTTCTGTCATGTAACAATTTTTTACTTAGACTCCATTTTGTTCTATATTAGTGTGGTCACTCTTTTGGTGACTGTTTGCATGGAATATATTTCTCAGCCTTTTACTTTCAACCTGTTTGTGTCTTTGGATCTATACTGAGTCTTTTGTGGAAAGCATATAGTTGGATCCTGTATTTAGCTTTTTTTTTTTTTTTTTTTTTGCGGTACACGGACCTCTCACTGTTGTGGCCTCTCCCGTTGCGGAGCACAGGCTCCGGACGTGCAGGCTCAGCAGCCATGGCTCACGGGCCCAACCGCTCCTTGGCACATGGGATCTTCTCGGACTGGGGCACGAACCCGTGTCCCCTGCATCGGCAGGCAGACTCTCAACCACGGTGCCACCAGGGAAGCCCCCTGTATTTTGTTTTAAGTCCATTGCCTTTTAATTAGAGAATTTGATCCATCTATATTTAATGTAATTAATGATAAGGAAGGACTTACTTCTGCCATTTTGCTATTTGTTTTCTGTATGTGTTATATGTTATTTTTTCCTCTGTTCCTCCATTGGTACCTTATTTTGCGTTTTAAATTGATTTTTGTAGTGTACTATTTTGATACCCTTCTGTTTTCTTTAACTGTATACCTTCTGCTTAATTTCTTAGTGGTTATTATAGGACTTATGCTTAACATCTTAATTTATGGCCGTATAGTTTGAATTAACACCAATTTAATTTCAATTGTATGCAAAATCTTTACTTCTATATAGCTCTGCCCCTCTACATTGTTATTGTCACAACTGCATCTTGATATATGCATACCTATTAGCATACATTTATCATTATTGTTTCATGCATTTGTCTTTTAAGTAATATATGAAAAAAAAGGAATTACAAATCAGAAATGAAAATAATGTGGGTTTTTATATTTACCTGTGTAGCAATATCTTCCTGTGTTCTTAATTTTTCCCTATGACTTCAATTTACTCTCTGGTGTCCTTTCATTGCAACCTAAATGATGCCCTTTCACATTTCTTTTATGGCAGGTCTGCTGGCAACAAACTCCCTTAGCTTTTGTTTACCTGAAAATGTCTTAATTTCACCTTCCTTTTTTTAAAAAAATAAATTTATTTATTTATTTATTTTTGGCTGAATTGGGTCTTCGTTGCTGCATACAGACTTTCTCTAGTTGCAGCGAGTGAGGGCTACTCTTCATCATGGTGCACGGGCTTCTTATTGTGGTGGCTTCTCTTGTTGCGGAGCACGGGCTGTAGGCGTGCGGGCTTCAGTAGTTGTGGCTGGCGGGCTCTAGAGCGCAGGCTCAGTAGTTGTGGCGCACAGGCTTAGCCGCTTCACGGCATGTGGGATCTTCCCGGACCAGGGCTTGGACCAGGGCTCGAACCCATGTCCCTTGCACTGGCAGGCGGACTCCCAACCACTGTGCCAGCAGGGAAGCCCCTCACCTTCATTTTTGAAGGAAGGTTTTGCCAGATGTAGAATTCTTGGTGGATAATGTTTTCTTTTAACACTTTAAATACCCACTGCATTCTGGTTTTCATGATATCTGATGAGAATTGACATTTTATTGAATATTTCTGTATATGACTTCTCTCTTACTGCTTTAAAGATTTTCTCTTTCTCTTTGTCTTTCTACAGTTTGATTATAATGTGTCTTCCTCTGAACCACTTTTAGTTTATTCTTCTTGGAACTCATTGAGTTTCTTATATGATATTTTTTATTAAATTTGAGAACTTGGCCATTATTTCTTCAAATATACTTTCTGCCCCTTTTTCTCTTTCCTGTCCTCCTGGGAGGACTATAGCACGTTTTTTTAGTCCACGTGATGGTGTTTCATCATCCTTTAGGCTCTGTTCATTTTTCCTCATTTATTTTTTTTCTGCTCTTCAGACTGAATGATTTCAATTGACTGATCTTCAGTCAAAAATAATTGATTGTTTCTTCCACCTGCTCAAATCTACTATTAAACCCTACTGGTGAATTTTTCATTTCTGTTACTGTAATTTTTGCTATATAACTTTTATTTGGTTTCTTTTTAATAATTTCTATTTCTTTATTGATGTTCTCTATTTGGTGAGACTTTTTCTGATGGTGTGTTTTGGTTCTCTGTATATAGTTTTATTACTTTGATCATATTTAGAACAGTTGATTTAAGTTTTTACTATTAGGTCTGATGTCTGGTTTCTGTCAGGGACAGTTCCTGTAAATGGGCTGTACATTCTTGTTTCTTTCCATACCTCATAATTTTTCATTGAAAAATGGACATTTTGAATATTATAATGTAGCCACCCTATAAGTCAGATTCTACCCCCAACCCAGGATTTGTTGTTATTGTCTATTGTGGTTGTTGTTTGTTTGCTTAGTGACCTTGCTGAAATAATTTTGTAAAGTCTGTATTCTTTGTTATGTGGAGCCACTGAAGTGTGAGGTTTTTAGATTAGTGGTCTTCTATTGATTTTATTAAGATTTCCTTATGGGGCTTCCCTGGTGGCGCAGTGGTTGAGAGTCTGTCTGCTGATGCAGGGGACACGGGTTCGTGCCCTGGTCCGGGAAGATCCCATATGCCGTGGAGCGGCTGGGCCCGTGAGCCATGGCCACTGAGCCTGCACATCCGGAACCTGTGCTCCGCAACGGGAGAGGCCACAACAGTGAGAGGCCCGCGTACTGCCAAAAAAAAAAAAAAAGATTTCCTTAAACTCTTGGAACAAAATAACAGAAAACAAAACCTCTCTCCATCTTTATAGTTTGTTTGTATATTGAGACACTCCCTCACTGTTTAGCCAGGCAGTTTACAATTCTTCCCTTCTTCCCTTTCTGCTTGCATAAAGACTGAAGTCCAGCCAGAGGTAAATGCTTAGAGTCTTCTCAGGTCTTTTCTGAGCATACATCCAGCCATAGACACTTACGTGGCTTTCTAGATTTCCTTGAATATGTGCTGAGGATTTTCATAACCCTAATTGTCCCAAGTATCTCTTTTCCGAGCCTCTTCTATCCCTTCTATCCCAGGCATTTTAGCTTGTTTATCTCTTGCCCCTGCTGTTTTCTCTTGCTCAGGAAATAGTGGCTAACATATTTGCCTTCAAATGCTTATGAAAAAAACACCCATGAAGGAACTTCAGCCCTGGGGAAGCTCCTATGTAGGCAAAACAAAGGCAAATCCTTGAGCTGATCCTTCACGGAATCATCACACAGGTGAAAACACAGAACTATGTTCTTTGAGAATAGGCCCATAATGAGCCCTATGGTATGCACAACCTGCATCAGGAATGCAGGCTGCCATCTTCAAGGCTACTGCAGAGTTGGGGAGTGGAGGGTAGTAGTAACAGGGTAAATTGATATGTCACAGACCTCTCTTACCAAAATTCTGTAGTTTTTCTTGTCATAAAGCATTCCCTTGGTTGTTGTGAGTTTTTTATTAGATTCCAGAGTTACTAAAAAATTGATTTCTAAAAACTGACAGTTTTTGCCAGCTTATTCATTGCTTCTACAGCTGCTTTTTCTCTACCATGGTAGAGTTGAGTGGTTGCAAATGTATTGCCCACAAAGCCAAAAATATTTACTATTTGGTTTTTAAGAGTCATTTTGCTGACCTCTGTTCTGGAAATCTGTATACAAAATATGCATAAAGATATTTGATTAGTGAATGCATGAATGGATACATTGGTGGATGAATGGATGGAGAACAATAAAAATATTTTAAATTTATATTTTAACATGAGGTTATTAAATGTAGATATCTGCATGCATCTTGTTAAACATCATATAACAACTTGCAATGTACTGTCTTAGAACAGCATGGTAATTTATTGATCATCATTGGAGTTGCCGTTTTTACTTACAGGTCACTATTCCATACAAGAATGGTGGTAGCCAATTAAAATCAAAACATGCCAATTGAAAACATATATTAGTACTGAGAAAACATTCTTATTATCATAAGCTGTTTTTTTTTTTTTCAAGTTCACATCATTCATTGTGTTCTTAATCTATCCAGGGGTATTGCTTGTTTGAGCAGTGGGGTAAGTCATAATCAGATAGTTACAGTGAGTTGATTACTTATTTGTTAAAGAAATATCCATCTTCTTGGTATTGCTGTGTATGATAATGTCCTTTTATCCTTAATCTCCCTTTTGAAACCATGATTCTTCACTTTGCCTTCTCTTGAGCTTCCCAGGGCAAGATGTTGAGATCTTTTTTTTTTTTTTTTTCCCCTCATATTAAGGTATAACTCTATAGTTGTAAGGAGCTGGCTCATCTCCCTCAAAGAAACTTCAGCAGCATCCTTGCCCCTGCCCTTCATGCTGCCCATTCATTAGCCTTCTACTTCGAATCAACTTTGTAGCACCTACCTGATCTCTACACTCTGTAAACGAGTTGCTCTGTTATTATTATTTAATGCTTTCACTGTGAAGGCAGTGATAGGATACAAAGAGTAGGTACATAAGGCTCAGAAAGTAGAAAGAAATAAATGATTCCATGGGAAAATATAAACTGCTCAGTGTTAAGTTTTAATCTCCAAAACTTTAATATGATGTCATTATTGGAACCATATGTCTTTTTCATTTGGCCCATATGAATGCTATTAGAAAAGGTAATTTTTGTCAACCCTATCTTCATTAAGGAAAAATTAAGAGTCATTAACAATATAACTATAAATTCATAAAATATAAATAGTTTATAGTTAAGGATATTGTTACCCATAAACAACTGGAGTTCCGGCTGGTTGCCACAAACAAATTTTAAAAGATTTCTGGTCATAAGGGTAAATTCCAAACCAGACTGGGTCTAACTGAATATCCATTTCTGTTTTCCCACATAAATGATTTGAGGGCCACTGTTTCATAGGTCCTGATATTCACCAGAATGTTCTAAAACAAGACAGAGTCATGTTTCTCAAAAATGTACTCTCTAGTGATATTTTCCCTCTGGTAATTAATGAAGCAAAGTAGCCATGTAAATAATACAGGATTATATAAAATAGATAAAAACCTTAAATTCATCATTAGATTGGAAGCTCCGTAAGGGCTGGAATTTTTAGGTATTGTTTTGTTTTGTTCTTCATTGTTGTATACCTGGAGCCTAGAAAAGTGCTCGTACATAATAAGATTTTGATATATATTTGAATAAATAAATCAATTAGTTATTAGTCCTATTGTAATAGTAGGGAATATTTTATACATATCATAGAAAATTAATTTGCATCTTAATATCCCTAATCTTCTGAAATCACAAGAAGACAGTGATAGTTCAAGGGTTATCACATGAAAAAGACAATTTAGATAAGGGCTTTAGATAAAAGCTGAGGGACATATAAATTATACACTTAAAAGTATAAAGTTTTATTATATTTAAATAAAATATTTTGATCCCCTTAACCTTAAAACATATTTTACTTTTTCAGAACTTCGTTTTGGGTTTATTCTGTGCCTAATCCCAGTCTAATACAGATAAAAATATATGAGTTATTGCGTTCCTTAAAACTGGGGTTGACAGTAGAAATGCTGACAAATCCTTATTACAGATGCCAGTGGACTGAAGTGCCTTTACCTCTAGCAAATGCTGATGTGGAGATTTAAGACTATGTGAGAAATCAGGAAAGTTGCCCAGGAGAGTTTTATCACATTATTCATTGAACTCAGTATGTGGCACAATAATTGCTTCTGGTACCATTTTTCTTATCTTACACAAGGTTATTATTTATCCTTGTGCTGTGTGAAACAGAGAAAGAGAGTCTAAAGGAGAGTCATAACTCGATGTAAACTATCTTGTGACACAGTGTAGCTGGAGATAGGGATCACAGCTGGAAAAGTGTGTCTTACTTCTCAGAATTAAATATGGGAAGAATGATATTAAACATTGTAGAGATCACCGTAAATACTAAAAAGATGCACTCAGTAACATATCTTTTTCCTAGTGATATGAAACGCTGTTTAAAATATACATCTAAATAGGCTTTTTCATCTCGGGAGGACCAACAAATTTATTTGCCTATGACAGAAGTTTCCTTATTAGCTGATAGGTGAAGGAAATCAAATTAATAGGTACGATGGTTCCTACAAAAAGCTGGATTAGTGAGATTTAAATCGTGTAATAATTTTTGGAATTTTTGCTCCGCTTTTGTATCTTGTGCACATATATCCTTCACATTCCTTATACACTTTTAGGTAATCACTGACGTTCATCATATTTTTCTCCAGTGTTCCAGTGAGTTTGTATGAAAGGTGTATCATAAATATTTCAGAACAAAAATTTTAAGTAGAGAGAGACAATGATGACTTAGTGCAAATGGGGGAGAAACATATTTTAGACACTCATATGTTGTTACCTATATCTGTTGGGCTTAAAATATGCTATTTTTACAAATGCTTTTTTTTTTTTCCTATTTATTTATTTATTTGGTCACACTGTGGGGCATCCAAGATCTTAGTTCCCTGACCAGGTATCAAAACTGTGCCCCCTGCAGTGGAAGCACAGAGTCCTAACCATTGGACCACCAGGGAATTCCTTTTTTTTTTTTTTACCAATTCTTGAAGTATTTTTATGTTAAAAACCTGTGCTCTTACTTGGAAAAGAGATAATTTATCATGTAGAAAATGAATATTTTGGATTATGTATTTACTTCTATTCTACAGTGTTGTTTTGATTGCACTGTTCAATTAGTAAATGTATTACCGTTTTGCGTGCAGTGTATTACTGGCTAATCCCAGTTGATTGAAAAAATAATAAAGCCATACAATGCATGTTAAGTTATCTAATGAGCTCTGTGTAATTATGCATTTGTATGGAGTTTGGAAACTATTACTAGGAACCATTTAATGTGGGAAGTATAGTATAAAAGTAAGTGATCCAGTAGTCTAACCACCTAGGTTGTATGCTGGCTGTTGACCTTAAGCAAAATACTTAGCACCCCTGCCCTCAGTTTCTTCATCTGTAAAACAGAAATAATAATATCATTGAACTCACATGCTTGTAATGAGGAATAAATAAGTTAATCCAAGGAAAGCACTCAGAGCAGGGCTGGGCAGTAAGTAGATGCTTGGAAAATGTTAGATAGTGCTATTACTTAGTGTATGGAACTTGAAAAATGGTCAACCTTTGTGACTTCTAAGCAAAAATAAAATACACATCCATTTACTTATAAATCAGAAACTGGCTGAAACCGAAGTATGAAGTTGATAGAATTAATTATTGTAACAAAATGCTTCTTTTGATCCCCATTCCACCAGCCAGAAATTCTCTAGCTGTACCCTCCTCTTCAGGGGAGCATGATATATTCTTTTCAAGTCCCTAACCCCCTGCCTGTGGGTGAGGAACCTGAGGATTTGTTACCACCATCCCCAAACCCCATAGGGGAACTTAGCTGTCATAAATTTTTCCTCCAAGTTCCCTTGGCTTCCCCAGTTGACCATAGCAGTCTATTTCCATTCAGTTCACTACAGCAGTCATTTTATTGGCAAGCCTCCTATGTACCTGGTGATGTTGGGTGCTTTTGATGCAAATTTAAGGACCTATCTTGCCATATAAATGGCTCGAGTCTAGTTCAGAAGATATACATGTAAACCAGCACTCTCTACTCAATATGGTAAATATGGTAAAAGTATTCAAAAGTTTTTGTGGGACAGTCAGAAAAAGAGAGACCTGAATATGCCTGAATTGTGAATACCCAGCACAAGAAAGCTGTTTAGCTGCAGGTTTCCTCCTCTTCCAAGGTAACAAGGGCATTTAAATTGTGATCCATGGAAATGTGTTATCTAACTTGAAAGATTAGAAGTCCAGGAAGAGTCCAGGAAGAGAGGAAAATGAGTATAATATCCCCAAGGGTGGAAGAGGACTACATCTGTCACATTTGTAGTACTCTGTGTATCCCTGGGGAATACATTTTATATGTGATCATATATTACATAAAAATTAGACAGGATTTTAACTGTCCTTCTTACCTTATGGTAAGCCCAAATATCTAGCTTTGAATTTAGTTACAGATTAATTTCTGATTCCTATGTGTTTTACCTAATTTCATTTAAAAATGCAGCATATATGGATTTTCCACAAATTATCTTATGGTATAGAAAATGATAGAAGATTGTGGGAAAAGTATGTATCCTGGAATTTAGAAAACCTGAGTTCACATTGCTTCTTGGCCTCTTCTTAGGGGTTCTTTATTATCTCTTCTTAGCTGTGTGACCTGCGAAAATTATTTAACCTCTTTGAAAAATGACAACTGTAAAATATTCCTAATAAAACTCAATTGAATCATATGAAAAGATGCTCAACATCATCTTTCCTTAGAGAATTGTGAATTAAGGAAACTATGAAAAATCACTACATACCTATCAGAATGAACAAAATCCAGAAAACTGACACCACCAAATGCTGATGAGGATGTGGAACAACAGGAACTCTCATTCATTGCTGGTGGGAATGCCAGTGGTACAGCCACTTTGGCAGTTTCTTACAACACTAAATGGACTCTTATATGATCTAACAATAGAATGCATTGGTATTTATCCAAATGAGTTGAAACATATCCATACAAAAACCTGCACATGGATGTTTATAGCAGCTTTATTCATAATTGACAAAACTTGGAAACAACCAAGTTGTCTTTCAGTAGGTGAATGGATAAGGAAACTGTGCTATATTCAGACAATGGGATATTGTTCAGCACTAAAAAGAAATTAGCTATCAAGCCATAAAAAGGCATGGAGGAAACATAAATGTATATTACCAGGTGAAAGAAGCCAATCTGAAAAGGCTACGTGCTGTATGAATCCAACTATATGACATTCTGGAAAAGAAAAAACTCTAGACACAATAAAAAAGATTAGTGGTTGCCAAGGATTAGAGGGGAGGCAGGGAGGAATAGGTAAAGCACAGAGGATTTTTAGGGCAGTGAAACTCTTCCGTATGATACTTAACAGTGGCGAGCTACATGTCATTATATATTTGACAAATTCCATAGAAAGTACCACCCTAAGGTAAACTATGGACTTTGAATGATAGTGATGTGTCATTGTAGATTCATCAAAAATAACAAATGTATCACTGTGGTGGGAGAAGTTGAAAATGGGGAAGCTAGGCATGTGTGGCGGCAGGCGGTATATGGGAACACTCTGAACTTTGCACTCAATTTTGCTGTAAACCTAAAACTGCTATAGAAATAAAGTCTATTAAAAATCCATTGAAAATTATTGTGTCTAAAATAATGAAATGATAATTAAAAAGTTATCTGCCAGGTACCTTTTGTTTAATTCTCCAAACAACTTTAAAAGCATTGGTAAATCAACTTAGAGATGAGATAATTGAGTCAGAAAATTAACCAATTTATCATTTATTTAATTAATATTTTCTTTGCCCCTACTATATGCCAAGCATTGTGTTAGGCATTGGAGATACTATAATGAATCAATGTGGCTGTTATATTCCAGGGAAGTGGGACAATCAAAAAGAATGTAAGCCAACAAATAAAAAATTGAAGATAAATTAATTATTATGAGAAAAGAAAGTGTTGAGGTAGAGAATAACAGGATTCTCTTTACATAAGGAACCCAGGAAAGTTTTCACATTTCATTTGAGCCTTAAAGGAAGCAAGGAAGCTCACCAATGTTTAAGGGCATTATAGACAGGTAGAACAATATGTTAAAAGGCTCTGAGGCAGAAAATAGCAAGATATTTGAAGAACTGCAAGAAAACAGGACATTTAGAATTTAAAGAGAAGATGAGGTCAGGGAGGGAAAGGTACAGTATAAACCTTTATGATGAATATTTTATTTATTTACCACACGTTTCTTGAACATCAACTAGTTGCCAGTCATTTAGTTAGGCACTGAAATATATTAATGGACATAATCTCGAATGTCTCCACACACAAGAGTTTATATTCCAGTAGGGGAAGAAAGAAACACACACACCCCAATAAATAAATACACATATACATACGTACATACACACGTGCATACATACTTCAGATTGGGCTATGAGGAAAATAAAGCAAGGTAAAACACTAGAGAGTAACTTACAAGGGAGAGGTAGTTTATATATAGTGTGTTTTTTCTGAAGAGGTGATATTTGAGCAGAGACCTGAATGATGAGAATGAAACAGCCATGTGAAGATCTTAGGAAAGATCCTCCCAGTCAGAAAAGGAGAGAAAAGAAGGCGATGCAAAGACCTCGGGTCAGGAATGAGCTTGGCAAGTTTGAGGACAAGACCAGTGTTCCTGGACATGATGAGAGAGGGGAATGAGAAGCTAAGGTTAGAGAGGAAAGCGGGCAGGGCCTTGAAGGCCAGCGTAAGCAGTTTTGCTTTTATTCTAGTGTCAATGAAAAGGCACTGATAGGCTGTAAGCAGGTACATGCTAAAATCATTTACTTTGCACAAGATCTCTGTGACTTTCTATGGAGAGTGGACTGTGGGGACATATAAATGGAAAAGATGAAAACACATGGTAGAACAACAGGTTTCAGGGGTCATGAGAAGGAATTTGAATGTTATTCTAAATGCATTGGCAATCTAGGGATGGTTTGAAGTGGTGGCAGTGATATAATTCAATGTATACTCTAAGAAGATCATTTTTGTTGCTCTGTAGTGAATGAGCAAAAAGAAAGGGAAGCAAGGATGATGCCTCAGTGACTGGCTTGAGTAACTGGAAACTTTCCATTTTCTGAAAGCAGAGAGAACTGAGAAGGTGTACAAGTACAAAGAAGAATTCAATTTGGAAATTAAGGGATATGAGATGTCTATGAAGGACTAAGTGGTGCTGTCAAGTGCTGATGGAGATGTGTGCCCAAGACTTACTTGGAGAGGTCTGGGTCAGATCTATAAATTTTGGAGTCATCAGCATAAAGATGTTATTGAAGTTGATGTGTATGGGTAAGATCATTTAGGGATGTATTTTAAGAAAAGAAGGGGAGAGGGGCCATAACCAAGTCTTAAGAGTCATCGACATTTAGAGTAAGGTAGAAAAGAAAAAACAACAAAGTGTCCTGAGAAGCAGGTTATTGGAACAAGTACATATACTTTGAAATTAATTCTATATAAGGAGACAGATTGATTATTAAGGGGAGAGAAAATGACTCAGTTAAGTAGGTCTTGGAGCAAGTGAAAGGTGATGGGGATGTGCTTTGTATCTTTCTTTTTGTCCCTCCAGATTCATTCTTTACTCTTCTTCACTCTCTCAGGAGGGTGACCTGTGCGAATCACATTAATAGACTGCTGTACCCTCTGACTTTTGATTGGTTTTGACTAATGGGAAGCCCCAGAAGGAGATCAAAGGGAGGGAAGACAGCAAGGTCATGGTTTCTATCCTCATGGATTCCTCCTGTAGTTGCCTTATACTGCTTATATTTCTCAACTGAATATCACTATTCTGCTCAAAGTGGCATCCTGTGTTGGGACCCTGACTGATAAAAGAATCAGGACGTAAGTGTAGAGATTGGTCCAATAAGCACAGGGCCAATTCCTCCATAGCAGTAGACAAAGGAAAGAGAAAATGAGCACAGATAAATGGCTCTGGTGGGTTTTGTGGTCTGAAGGTAAAGGTATCACATGTGATTGCTTTTAATTTCTTGCTGAGGTAATTAACTGAGTATTAGAGTGGGAAGCTGTAAGTATAAAGAAAAATGGATAAAATGTTCATCTCATAGAGTTGGAAATGGATACTACCATAAAATGTTTAAGGATATTAATTTTAGGTGTAAACAGTTAGCAGTGTTCTACTCTTCAGGAGTAGGCATGGGAAAGACAAAAAGTTGTTTCCGTAAGGCATGGTTTTTTAAAGCCGAATACCCCAGCACAAGACGGGCAAAGGGCATGAGAATGCATGTAGTATAGAAATTATGCTAGTGGACCAAGGGATGTCGGGCTGACAGTGAAGTGAGGAAGGGGTTGATAGATAATGGCAAAATGTGGAGGTCACTGTGTTAGAGGTCTTTATGGAACTGAAGAATTGTAGGCGTGGGTGTGATTGAACTATGAGTTGGATTAATGGGCTGTTAGAAATCCTGATGCAGAGGTATATCATTTTCTGAGAAACGCAGAGTGCAGTTTTGATCATGGGGGAGAGGGAGGCTAAATGAGAGAAGGATTTGGCAATGAGGAGGTAAACGAATTGAGTGTGACCATGCTGATCCAAACGGATTTTGAATACAATAGAGAAGGTTGATAAGATTTGGAAGAGAGAAAAATTGTCATCCAGTTGCTAAAAATTAGAAAAATAAAGGCTTCTCTTCACACTTATCCCACAGATCTTAGTAAATCTTCTGATTCAAATTTCATTGGATAACAGCAATTGTAAAGAGAGAGCCGGGTGTAGGAGGGTGGCATGAACCTCAGAGAAGCAAAGATTATCTCAGGAGGCAGGGGAAGAAATGGTCTGGGGCCACAATGAGGGGCAAGGGAAGGCACCAAGTGTGCTTCTGTCCCTGAGGGGTGTGGGGGTGACACTGAAGAGAGTCTCTGGGACAGAGGATATAGTTCAGTAAGGCAGGAATGAAAGGGACATTCCAAAAATTGCATGAAGATGTGGAACAAGGTGCTGACCTTTGAGCAGGACTTCTTTCCCACAGTGGAACATCAGAAGAGCAGGAGACTGATCAAGCTAGAGTGTGCATGAAACAGTAGGGTTAGGCCAGGTCAAAGGATATGGGAAGAAAGATGGAATTAGCCTTGTTTCTGAGATGAGTATGGGTGAGCTGACACATTGCTGTTTGTCCAAAACTCCTTTAGGTATTATGGCCCTCATGAGATGACTGTTGTTCTCCCGGGGTTGGGAAGAGGGTGATTGCATTGCTAGGTGGACTGGCATGGCAGCCTCCTAAGCTTTTTCACTTTGCATTGTCTTTCTCTAAGAGAGAAGCTTCCATAGGTTTTGCCCATTGTCAAATAGTAAGTGGTAGAGCCAATTGCACCCTGGTTTAGTTACAGGACAATCTGTCACACCATGCTTCACCCACTCCCAATAAAATATGCTAATACATGGATTCTCTTACCCCTTAGTTAAACATATAATCTTTAATAGGGCCTTGCAGAGCCTTACAAGCAAGGTTCCTCACTTGGCTCTTCATCCTTACCTTGTTCAACTAGTTCCCTCACATACTGGATGTGACTTCAATCATATTGATGGCTGTTGTCCTCGTCCCTAGGCGCTCTAGTATCATATTGATCTCAGGCTTTTTACTGCTGTGGCCTTGTCCTGACATGCTCTTCTTTCAGATTTTCAAATGGCTAGACTCCTTCTCATCTTTTAGGTTCTAGTGCATGTTTCATCTCCTCAGAAAAGGTTTCCAGACATATTACTCAATTCTGTCTTATCTTCTCTTATCTTGCCAAGTACCTTGATGTCATTCAATAGCTTATTGCCCTAGTTTATGTTTTTATACAATTTATCAGCATCAGAAGTAATGTGTTCTGGTCGTTTAGGCATTTATTATTGTTTTCTTCCCCTATATCATGAACTTCATTTCTCAGGGATTTTTCATTTATATAGAGGAGGGCTGGCTCATAGTAGGCTCCATAAAATCTTGTTGGATGAATGCATAAGCACTTGATAAACATTAGTTTCTTCTATATTCTAAAGTAAGCTACTACTTTTTCTCTTATAATTATAGTAGTTGTAATTTTCATGGTTCTTAGAACAAAATGAGATCATGTATATAAAAGTCCCTAATTCAGTTCTAAGCACATGATAGGCAATTAGGTAATGACTTTTTTTCATTCTTTTATCAATAAACCTCACTGAAACAGCACACCAGAAATTAATTATATGGTATAATTCAGATTGGGGTATTGTAATCATAGTGAAATTATGTCTTAGTATTATACATTGTATAGTATATATCTCATTATATATTATTTATTATATGTGATATAAGATGTGGTATAAGATATATATCATTTTTATTATATAGTTGTGGCAAAGTTATATTTAAATATTCTCTTGTGAGACCCAAGTATTCCCAAAGTAATCTGCCTTATTAGTGTTTCAAACTATATTAATTACAATTAGAAGAAAATAAAATTGTTCTAAATTAAAGTGAAATTTTCTATCTTGTAAAAAACTTATAATTGTGATAGTAAGTTTCATGATTAACTGACACTTCTTACCTTCATGTTCGCTGTTTCCAGGAAGAACCCTATGTCCTGTTTAAGAAGTCTGACAAACCTCTTTATGGAAATGATCGATTTGAGGGCTATTGCATTGACCTCCTCAGAGAGCTATCTACAATCCTTGGCTTTACATATGAAATTAGACTTGTGGAGGATGGGAAATATGGAGCCCAGGATGATGCCAATGGACAATGGAATGGAATGGTCCGTGAACTAATTGATCATGTAAGTCCCTTTTCTCATTATTTATTAACTTTGGAAGATTTCTAATAGATTTACTGTTTTTTTTTTTTTTTTTTGATGGTCAGGGGTTAATAATGTCAGAGAACAGTAATGTATTTTAAGTAGTTATTTTTTTCAATAATGTTATTAAAAGTATATATTATTTCTGACAAATACACAGGATGTAAGGGATGTATATAGTTCTATTAGAAACAAATGTCTGTCTTAAATTAACTAGTAGTTAGTGATTTAATATCTTGAAGTATTTGGTCCTAATTTATAAAATGGAATGTGGTTTTTTTTAATTTAACATCTTTATTGCAGTATAATTTAATTGCTTTACAATGTTGTATTAGTTTCTGCTGTACAGCAAAGTGAATCAGCTGTACGTATACATATACCCCCATATCCCATCCCTCTTGCATCTCTCTCCCACCCTCCTATCCCACCCCTCTAAGTGGTCACAAAGCACCACTGCTGCTGCTTCCTACTAGCTATCTATTTTACATTTGGTAGTGTATATATGTCAGTGCTACTCTCTCACTTCGTACCAGCTTACCCTTCCCCCTCCCCGTGTCCTCAAGTCCATTCTCTATATCAGCGTCTTTATTCCTGTCCTGCCCCTGGGTTTGTCAGAACAATTGTTTTTTTTTTGTACATTCCATATATATGTGTTAGCATACAGTATTTGTTTTTCTCTTTCTGACTTACTTCACTCTGTATGACAGACTCTAGGTCCATCCACCTACTACAAGTAACTCAGTTTTGTTTCATTTCTTTTTATAACTAATATTCCATAGTATATATGTGCCACATCTTCTTTATCCATTCATCTGTTGATGGATACTTAGGTTGCTTCCACGTCCTAGCTATTGTAAATAGTGCTGCAATGAATATTGTGGTACCTGACTCTTTTTGAATTATGGTTTTCTCAGGATATATGCCCAGTGGTGGGATTGCTGGGTCATATGATAGCTCTATTTTTAGTATTTTAAGGAACCTCCATACTGTTCTCCATAGTGGCTGTATCAATTTCCATTCCCCACAACGGTGCAAGAGGGTTCCCTTTTCTCCAAAACCTCTCCAGCATTTATTGTTTGTAGATTTTTTGATGATGGCCATTCTGACTGGTGTGAGATGATACCGCAATGCAGTATTGATTTGCATTTCTCTAATGATTAGTGTTGTTGAGCATCCTTTCATGTGTGTGTTGGCAATCTGTATATCTTCTTTGGAGAAATGTCTATTAAGGTCTTCTGCCCATTTTTGGATTGGGTTGTTCGTTTTTTAAATATCAAGCTGCATGAGCTGTTTATATATTTTGGAGATTAATCCTTGGTCCGTTGATTCATTTGCAAATATTTTCTCCCATTCTGAGAGCTGTCTTTGGTCTTGTTTATGGTTTCCTTTGCTGTGCAAAAGCTTTGAAGTTTCATTAGGTCCCATTTGTTTATTTTTGTTTTTAGTTCCATTACTCTAGGAGGTGGATCAAAAAAGATCTTGCTGTGATTTATGTCAAAGAGTGTTCTTCCTATGTTCTCCTCTAAGAGTTTTATACTGTCTGGTCTTACATTTAAGTCTCGAATGCATTTTGAGTTTATTTTTGTGTATGGTGTTAGGGAGTGTTCTAATTTCATTCTTTTACATGTAGCTGTCCAGTTTTCCCAGCACCACTTATTGAAGAGACTGTCTTTTCTCCATTGTATATCCTTGCCTCCTTTGTCATAGATTAGCTGGTCATAAGTGTGTGGGTTAACCTCTGGACTTTCTATCTTGTTCCATTGATCTATGTTTCTGTTTTTGTGCCAGTACTGTATTGTCTTGATTACTGTAGCTTTGTAGTATAGTCTGAAGTCAGGGAGTCTGATTCCTCCAGCTCCATTTTTTTCCCTCAAGACTGCTTTGGCTATTTGGGGTCTTTTGTGTCTCCATACAAATTTTAAGATTTTTTTGTTCTAGTTCCGTAAAAAATGCCATTGGTAATTTGATAGGGATTGCATTGAATCTCTAGATTGCTTTAGGTAGTATAGTCATTTTCATAATATTGATTCTTCCAATCCAAGAACATGGTATATCTCTGCATCTTTTGGTATCGTCTTTAATTTCTCTCATCAGTGTCTTATAGTTTTATGCATACAGGTCTTTTTGTCTCCCTAGGTAGCTTTATTCCTAGGTATTTTATTCTTTTTGTTGCAGTGGTAAATGGGAGTGTTTCCTTAATTTCTCTTTCAGATTTTTCCTCATTAGTGTATAGGAATGCAAGAGATTTCTGTGCATTAATTTTATATCCTGCAACTTTACCAAATTCATTGATTAGCTCTAGTAGTTTTCTGGTGGCATCTTTAGGATTCTCTATGTATAGTATCATATCATCTGCAAACAGTGACAGTTTTACTTCTTCTTTTCCAATTTGTATTCCTTTTATTTCTTTTTCTTCTCTGATTGCTGTGGTTAGGACTTCCAAAACTATGTTGAATAACAGTGGTGAGAGTGGACATCCTTGTCTTGTTCCTGATCTTAGAGGAAATGCTTTCAGTTTTTCGCCATTGAGAATGATGTTTGCTGTGGGTATGTCATATATGGCCTTTATTATGTTGAGATAGGTTCCCTCTATGCCCACTTTCTGGAGAGTTTTTATCATAAATGGGTGTTGAATTTTGTCAAAAGGATTTTCTGCATCTATTGAGATGATCATATGGTGTTTATTCTTCAGTTTGTTAATATGGTGTATCACATTGATTAATTTACGTATATTGAAGAATCCTTGCATCCCTGGGATAAATCCCACTTGATCATGGTGTATGATCCTTTTAATGTATTGTTGGATTCTGTTTGCTAGTATTTTGTTGAGGATTTTTTCATCTATATTCATCAGTGATATTGGTCTTTAATTTTCTTTTTTTGTAGTATCTTTGTCTGGTTTTGGTATCAGGGTTATGGTGGCCTCATAGCATGAGTTTGGGAGTGTTCCTTTCTCTATAATTTTTTGGAAGAGTTTGAGAAGGATCGGTTTTATCTCTTCTCTAAATGTTTGATACAATTCACCTGTGAAGCCATCTGGTCCTGGATTTTTGT
Source organism: Leucopleurus acutus (assembly GCF_964270905.1). NCBI lineage: Eukaryota > Metazoa > Chordata > Mammalia > Artiodactyla > Delphinidae > Leucopleurus > Leucopleurus acutus. The sequence continues at coordinate 56,099,059 of NC_139157.1, read as the reverse complement.
TTGTTGGAAGATTTTTTTTTTTTTTTTGCAGTATGCGGGCCTCTCACTGTTGTGACCTCTCCTGTTGCAGAGCACAGGCTCTGGACGCGCAGGCTCAGTGGCCATGGCTCACGGGCCCAGCCACTCCGCAGCATGTGGGATCTTCCCAGACCAGGGCACAAACCCGTGTCCCCTGCATCAGCAGGGGGACTCTCAACCACTGCGCCACCAGGGAAGATTTTTAATCACAGTTTCACTTTCATTACTTGTGATTGGTCTGTTCATATTTTCTATATCTTCCTGGTTCAGTCTTGGAAAGTTATCCCTTTCTAAGAATTTGTCCATTTCTTCCAGGTTGTCCGTTTTATTGTAATAGAGTTGCTTGTGGTAGTCTCTTAGGATACTTTGTATTTCTGCGGTGTCTGTTATAACTTCTCCTTTTTCATTTCTAATTTTACTGATTTGAGTTCTCTCCCTCTCTTTCTTGATGAGTCTGGCCAATGGTTTATCAATTTTGTTTAGCTTCTCAAAGAACCAGCTTTTAGTTTTATTGATCTTTGCTATTGTTTTCTTTGTTCTATTTCAGTTATTTCTGCTCTGATCTTTATGGTTTCTTTCCTTCTGCTAACTTTGGGTTTTGTTTGTTCTTCTTTGTCTAGTTCTTTTAGGTGTAAGGTTAGATTGTTTATTTGAGATTTTTCTTGCTTGTTGAGGTAGGCTTGTATAGCTATAAACTTCCCTCTTAGAACTGGTTTTGATGTATCCCATAGGTTTTGGATCGTGGTGTTTTCATTGTCATTTGTCTCTAGGTATTTTTTGATTTCCTCTTTGATTTCTTCAGTGATCTCTTGGTTATTTAGTAAGGTAGTGTTTAGCCTCCATGTGTTTGTGTTTTTTACATTTTTTCCCCTGTAATTGATTTCTAATCTCATAGCATTGTGGTCAGAAAAGATGCTTGATATGATTTCAGTTTTCTTAAATTTACTGAGGCTTGATTTGTGACCCAAGATGTGATCTTCTTAAATAATTCTGAAAGCTTTCCACTTCTCTCCATCTCCACAGTCACATGGATTAAATTCCCAATATGAGAATCTTCTCCTTTTAATCTGTTATCTAACTATATCATTCAACTAAAGTCTTGTTTCAGGAAGAGAAATCTGATCATGCCCCTCTTTTGCATAAAGTCTTTCAATAGTTTTCATTGTCCTAAGGATATAGGACCAACTGTATAATATATTTACAAGCCCTTCTACATTTGGTTATTGTTTCTCTCCTATGGAAATCTTTCTGACCCTTCAGATAGACTCTCAGACCTTCTCCACCCTGCTTTCTCTGTTGGGAGGTTCCCTTACATAGAGTAAAGCAACAGGGCTTCCCAGTCAGTGTTCCAAGGGAGAGAGGAGAGTAAGGTTAGAATATTTATTTTCCTCCTCATTCCCTGAGATGTCGTCTTGAGCTGGCTTGTGCCCCCTCACTGAATGTCACAGTTTCTCATAATAGTGCCTGCTCTACACAACTGTCTCTCCTGCTCTCAGTTCCAGTTTACACCCTACATAGCTTTGTTTAATTCTGATCTTAGGGGTGGTTACCGCTTAGCTGCTAATAGCCTTCGGTTCCTGCACCATTCCTTAAAATTTCCACTCACCAGTGGTTCTCAAAGTATATTCCATAAACCTGCAACATCAGTATCACTTTCAAACTTGTTAGAAATGCAAATTTTCAGGTCCTACTCTAGACCTACCAGGTCTGAAACTCTGCAGTGAAACCTGGCAATCTCTATTTTAACAAGGCTTACTGATGAGATTCTGATGTTCCCTGAAGTTTGAGAATCATAAGTCCTTTTGTGAGTAAACCCTGCTCAGGTATCTTCATTTGAGTGTGCACCTGTTTTCTGTTGAGACCCTGACTGGTGAAGCTTTTTATATTTTCGCTTATCCTGCTCTCTCCAGCCACATCCAGGTGGGCTTTATTCAGTCTTGTTCTCCTTTGCCTCCCGTCTAGTTTTCTGTCCCCAGCACTCTAAACCCCAGTCCAGCTCACCTCGTCTAAATTGCTTTTGCTTAGTTTCAAAAACAGTCCCCCAGTGAGGCTTCCCCTTCCCACCACAGGAAGCCCACCTGCTATGAGTTTCCACATCGTTCTTATTACATAACACCATCAACTTTATTTTAATTACCAGCTTAATATCTACTCTATTTACTTGCATCTAAGTAGTATAATAGTTATATCAAGCAAGGCTATTTCAGTTGCAAGTGTAAGAAACACGGCTAAATATAGCTTACACAAACATATTTTTTTAGAAGCCCCACATTACAAAAAACATCCAACAGTGATTTTCACTTCAAGTACATTGGATCCAGGGTCTTAAAGTAGGCCATTGTATGCATTGACCTCTCTTTCACTGCCTTGTTATCTCTTGGCTTTGCTCTCTTTATAGATTTTATTCTTAAACACTTTCTTTCCACATGGTGACAAAGGAGGCTCAAGTTGGCACTAGGCCAGCGGCTTTCAACTAGGGGCAATTTTTTCTCCAGGAGACATGTGGCAATGTTGGGAGACGTTTTTATTGTCACAACTTAAGGAGGTGGGAGAGATGTTGCTACTGCCATCAAGGGGTAGAGGCTAGAGGTGCTAGTCTCTAAATAATGTACAAGATAGCCCCTCACAACAAAAAATTACTTGCCTCAAATATCAGTAGTGTTGAAGTTGAGAAACTCTAATCTAGGTTTATCTGTTTCTTAGAGTCCTCCTTCTGAAAGAGATAGTGGTCTCCTTTTGCCAAAGTGTCAGCAAAATCTATTGCAGAGTGTTGGGGGGAGGTGGGAGGGGTGTCCGCTGGGCCAGCTTTGGACCATGTGCCAATCTGGGAACTAATCCATAAGGCTGGGGTAGAGGAGGTGGTTATTGGAATGGCCACACTTGGATCATATGTCGACATCTGGAACTGTGGGACAGAATCGGCCACATCTGAATTATGGTACTTATAATTTTTATGTGAACTTGGGGGCAGAGGCAAGCAATATTTATTTTAAACCAGCTATATGCCAATCCATTTTCTAGATGTTCTAGGTTTTACTTGGTTAAGTAGAAGGGGAATAACCGTCAAGAGGCTGAATTTATTCAGGTGTTGTGATGGGGAAATATAATTAAAAATAAGATCTTCGTCCACCCCAGAAAACTTCTCCACAAAGCTAGAAGAAAAAGAAAATTTTATTATTGAATAAGCATTACACTAGAATGTGATGTACACTATAGGCAATTTGCTAAGAGATTGCAAAGACAGAAGTATCACCCTTTTATGTAGCCAAGCAGACACAGCGCATTACATACATGTTTTCAAGATAAGCAATAACTAGTCCTCAAGAAATCTTGAAAGTACTATTTATCACACATAGTTCATATTAAATTTATTTGGTAATTGAGGTGACCATCTGTGTTAGATAATTGGCTTTATACAGTAGAAAAATAAGCTTCTCATATCTTTATGACAGCAGGTAGATTTTAGGCACTTGCCCACCAAAGTTAGCTCCTACCCTCCCACAGAAATTTGGAGTTAGGGTGCACTCTTCCTTGGTGATTCCTTTTCAAAGACATACCTCCCAGGTCCTTGAGAAAGGCATCCCCTGGTGGGAAACCTGGCAAGAGGCTTAACTAACTTTTAAAGATTTATATACATTTCAAAAAGAGAGAGAGAGAAAGGACTTAAAATTATAAGTTTTCTTAAGTAAATGTTCTAAGAAAAGGGGAGGGGTCTCTGATTATTTTCAATAGAGAGAATTGAGTCTCGTTTAATTTGAATTTGTCCTTACAGTTGCAGGTCTAATTATTTTAGTAATAACTGTTTTTAACACCTTCTTCTCTCTCCTTCCTTCTTGAGAGGACCCTCAATGTATAGGGTTTGACAAGATCTCTCAAATTCATTTTAATCTAACCAGGGACAGTTATTGGTGGTACGATATGAAGATAGCACCTCAGAAAGTTATTAGGAGAAAGTGGCTCCCTGAGGCATTGTTAGTCCTTGGAAAATGACAAGACGTTCCCCTAAAAACACCTTCCTCCCCCATCATTTCCACAACAGGGCTGCATAACATGTGTACTAGTAAGTACTTGGTGAGACAGTTGTGGGTTCAAGTCTTAATTCTTTTACTATGTAGCTTTATGCCTTGGGCACATTGCTTTAAACTCTTTAAGCCTTAGTTTTCTCAAAAATAAAATAATGTCATATTAATAATTAGGAATTTTATATATATATACACACACACACATATGTTTCCTAATGCGGTGTCTGACAAATAATAGATAATCAACAAATGGAGACATAATAAGTTTGAACTAATAAGTTCAAAGTTTTTGTCTTCTTACTTATCCTATATTTCTACTATGGTGTTTATGAGTATTCTTGTTGAAGACTAAAAAGTATATTTAGACAGTATTACAGTGATAAAGATGTAGGGATTATAGTTGCTATTGATATTAATTTTATATTGAATTATAGTAAAATCAGTGTTAAGTTTTTTGTGGTTTTTTTTTTACATCTTTATTGGAGTATAATTGCTTTACAATGGTGTGTTAGTTTCTGCTTTATAACAAAATGAATCAGTTATACATATACATATGTTCCCATATCTCTTCCCTCTTGCGTCTCCCTCCCTCCCACCCTCCCTATCCCACCCCTCCAGGCGGTGACAAAGCACCGGAGCCCATCTCCCTGTGCCTTGCGGCTGCTTCCCACTAGCTATCTACCTTATGTTTGTTAGTGTGTATATGTCCATGCCTCTCTCTCGCCCTGTAACAAAAAATTTTTGTGAGCCATCAAACTGATTAAACTCTTTATCAGGACACTATTTTACTGTATCAGTTCACTGCATCCACAGTCTTCTATATTAAGGTATATACATGGTAGCGTTCATTTGCTCCAAATATACTGAAAATAACTAGGAGACACAAATAACAGGATTGCAGCAAGTGTTCAGCATTCAAGAATATTTATTGAAAGAATGACACAAATGGTCCACAGTGTGCCACACCAAATGTTACACTCAAGCATCTTGCTCCTTAGAGAATATGTGACATATTTTCCAAATGCTTTTCTTCTTATGTTGTCTTCCAGGGGCCTCAGTGAAAGTGTCTATTCATGCTCCAAGGAAAGAAATAAGGAGTGACATATTTTCCTCAGAAAATTAAAAGCATCATAACTTTTTGTGTAATATTTTATGAAATATTTGATCGAGTTTTTCACTCTTAAAAGCAAGCTTAGCTATTAAACCTGACATAGAAGTGATGAGTACACAGAAACTTGCTAATGCAACCATTGTATTAAGTTGGACATACATTTACTTGTAGCTTTGGGCTATGTATTCCTTATGGCTAATAACTCATTTGTGGACTCATGAGACAACTGTTTTTTGTTATTCATAAATCCAACTAGAGTCATTCATAAGCATGAGGGGAAACACCTAAGCTGCAATAAGCTAGCAGCACATATTATTATGGGACTCCTTGAAGGAGACAAGGGCTGTTGCATTACTTTCCAGTCTTTGGTGATGTTTGCCTTGGCAGTGGAAAACTAGGAAGATTTATGCTTGTAAACATCCATACATAAGTTAATAAAGCAGGATGTCAAGTCTCTTTTTGTGCAGGCTAAAAATAGACCTCAGATCTGTCCCTACCTTCCAGTTTTACACCCACCAACCTAGTTCAGACACTTGCCACCTCATTATGTATTTATTATGTACCTCCTGCCTCTTCTTTAGTCATGTTCTTCTTTGATAACTAGTGACTTCTCAAAGCTGTCCCACTCAAAGTATTGCAGAGATGCCAACAGATTGTACTATAAACTTTCAAGTACGCATGTTGACCTTTCATTTATTTCTCACTGTCCCCTGACACCTAGTGGCTCATGCAGTCCTTAAGCTCTTTCACTTTGTCACCTGTTTTAAAGTACACCTCCAGGGTTCCATGTTGGGACTCTGCTTACCTAGGCTTTTCCTGATCATTTCACACTTCTAAAGAGCCCACTTATATAAACACCTGTAGAACTCCTACTTCTTCTGGTGCTTGATCACAGACACTCCTTGCTACTTGAAATCCTTTGTCCTTTCATCTTTCACACAGAATAAGCCCCAGCTGGAGGCAAATTTCCTAACGCCTTTAAGCCAGTGATCTGCAGGGGGCTTCTCTGATCTAGTGTCCTAATGCTGATAAAATCTGTGAGGGAATACTGTGTACTCATACTCCTCAGATCTACAGTTACTTCTTAACTGCAAATTTGGGAATTTGGGTGCTTTCTGTCTATCTACCTATGCTGTGTAGCCTTGGGAAAGCTACTTATTCTGTTTTAAGGTCAGTTTTATCACATGTACCGGGGCAATAATGATACTCACTCATAGAATGATGGTGTGGATTGAATGTTAATATCTGAGAGTGGAGCAGCAGTGTAGCCATTTTTAACTTATTCAGATACATCAGTGGCACAGCAGAGATGGGGGACGGATGGGGGCGACACAGGGAAGGGGAGAAGGATGACAACAGAGAGAAAGAACAAATTAAATGTTGTCTGACAGTGATACTGAACCCACTGTAGGTCTCATGCCTTGCTGTGTGAAAGCTCCTGGCACAGATGTATACTCTCACGTACGCAGATACAGACTTTAAAACAAAGAAGTAACCTAACTTCTAGTCAAAAACTGCTAATTAATCTGGTATGCAGCTATAGGAATTGAGTTCATTTCTATGACTGGAATGTTTAATGAGTCTTCGAATCATATTTGAGAAGCTGACTCTGAGGACATGAATGTATGACACAGGTGTGTTACCTGTCAAATAGGAAATATTATTATTACTGTTAATATATCCGAAGGGATACCAAACGTTTTCTTTCATGTTGTTTTATCTTGGCTATGAAACACCAGGAGTTAATTTGATTATGGTTAAACCATGATTGTATTTAAAACAGATAATTGACAATATGTATGCTATGGTATTATCAGAGGGCATTTTTCTATCATTACCACTAAAAAACAAGAGATTTTTTAAAGCCATATTCTCAGTCTTTTTACATCATTAGAATTGTTTAGATCAGACTATGAGAAGTGTTTGTTTGTTGTTACTTAGCTCTTTAAGAGATGCCAAAGAACTTTACAACTTCTTTGGGCTTAGAAAGACTTCTCTTTTAATATCATTAACCGTTTGTGGTTGGTAAGAGAGTAGATTGGTCAATAAAAGCTTTTTTTTTTTCTTTTTAATGAAGCTCTTTTTTTTATAACTTCAAGTGCTGTTGAAATTTTAAAAGCAAACAAACAAAAACTTGATCATTTGACAGATTAAAAAAAGAATGAGAAAATTTCTGTTTTAGTTTATAAAACAACTATGGCAAAGTGGGAAGTCTGTTAGGACCTAATTCCCCCTTATTTTACATAATTTTTAAGAAGACCAGTGATGCTATGGTTTTCCAGCTGCCTGAATGCTTCCCAGCATGCTGCCTCAGCAATGCAATCAGTGTTTAACATTATCAAGCCTTTTGTGATTCATGAATAAGCCTTGGAGGACCTCACTTACTTCGCCTTGCCTTCTAATTGGTCTTTTATTACATACTAGGGAGGAAATCAAACATTTGTTTTTCAAGGAACAGTCTCCAGGTATCATCACAAAAATGAAAAGGCTAAATCAAAAAACAGTTGCTAACTAAATAGGAATTGACTTGTGCTGTAGCTCTGAATTTTGATATCATGTTGTCTCAACTCTGCATTCTAGTGGAAGCATTCAGTATTTCAGTTAAAAAAATTGAATAGGGTTAATATTATTATCACTATTATTTTTTTTTTTAATTTTGGGAAAAATCACTAAAACATAGAAGTACAAATTTATTTATAATTTCCTATGACCGAGAAGTGGCAACTGTAAACATGTTTGTTAACTTTGCTTCAAGTTTCTCTCTTTTAATACAAAAGTTATAAAACTTTACAGATTATGTTGAAGTCCCTTACTCACCGTAAAATTTCTCACTTTAGTAATTTCCAAATCAATTGTAAAAGGTAAAATTACATTTCCCTCATCCCTCCCCACATGTAACCATTCTTAAGTTTGATGTTCTCCTGGTCCATTTTGTATAAATTTCTTAAAGTATTTGGTAGTATTTTTATTTGACCAGTCTCTACTGAGATTCAAATTATTTCCAGTGTTATGCTATGAAAACAAATGCTGTCAGAAAGGGCCATGTCTTGTCTTGTTGTCTTGTCTCCTGGAGCACCTGTGTCAAGAGGTTCTCTAAGAGATGTACTGGGAAAGGAATTGCTAGTCAGAGTTTACAGATATTTTCAGTTTCATTAGATATTGAAAATATTGTTCTACAAATTGCTTTACCAATTTACATTTTTGCCAGTAGTTTGTAAGAGTTCTGCTTCTCTGCAAAATCGCTAACATGAGATTCTCACTATTTGAATTTGGTCAGTTTAAAGACACATGGAATCCCATTGCTTTAATTTATATTCCCTGATTACTAGCCTCTTCCCACTCTCTCCATATTTATTAACTTTTTAGTTTCTCTTTCCTGAAAATCCCATTTACCTCCTTTGCCTTTCCTTATTGATACATAGTAATTTGTTATATTTTCTGAATACTAATAATGCAAATATTTTTCCAGGTTAGGATCGTGTCATTTAATTTGTTTAAAGCATGTGTATATGCACATGTCTGTGTCTGTGTGAGTTTTGGTATGAAGTTTTAAAGTTTGAGTTTGTTAATTTACTTATTTTTTTCTTCATAGTTGTGATGTTTTCACTTCTTTGTTGGGGAAATTCTTCCTTAACTGGAACTCATTAAGATATTCTATTATTTAAGAGTCTTAACGTTTTAGTTTTTCAAATTTAATTCTTTCACCACATGCAGTTTGTTCATTAAGTCCACACAGGTTGGACTTCAACTTAAGTAAAAGTCTGAATTCCTTCCACTCTCAGCATGAAGATAGACAACCAGATAGTCCAGGCCAGACATATTTTTTAATAATTTTCTTTTCTCTGACAAAAAAGCAACTTAGAAAGCAATTGATTTTTACTTTCAGTGAGAAATCTTGTGACTGTTAACTTAGACCTTAGAGCTATGTATTAGGAAGAGCACATGACGCGTTAAAAAGGGCTAATGTAGTTCTTTATAATTGAAATTTTTTTCTCAATGATTTAAACAGCAAGTTGTTGAAAGTGGAAATGTACTGTCAAATAGTTCGGAGATAAAACTATTGAGAAAGTTACTTCAGAATCAGGAGACCGAAGACCAGTATAATTCTGATTTATACTGTGTAATAGATTATGATTCACTAGAAGTTATCCTATAATTGGTACTTAGCAACTGCTTGTTGAATGTCTCTTCTGGGAGAGACACTGTTAACTACAGCATTAACAATACCTTTTAAATATAATGGTTTTATTTGATTTTTTCTATGTACTTTCACAGTAACATTGACGTCATGTTTAGAAATATTTAAGTGTTTTTTAAACATAATTTTTTTTAAAAACTTTGAAATTTTGATGTATTATCAAGATTTTTAAAATAAATTATTTCCCTAATAATGATCTCTTGGTATGCTATTTAGTTGTAATATTATAGCAAAAACCGTCATTAAGGATTATTTTATTTTGTAATTATATAATAAATTATTGAATAAATATCCTCCATGGATACTACTGAGTTCTTCAAACATGATTCTTGAACTTAAAATACTTAAAATATTGGTAAAGTAAATGCTTTGGATATAAATATGGTCAGAAAAAATAGCACAAGACATAATTGGAAGCTTAAGAGGAAGTAAAATGCTAAATTGGGATTATAGAGACTCCTATAGATGTATAGAAACTCCTAACACTCCTATACATCCTATACATAATTTTGCCTCTGACAAAACAATATACAACTAATCAGTCTCACACTGCAGGACACTGAAACTTTTCTTTGACATAGTCAGGAAAGGCTTCTTAAAAAATGAAAGCTTTTAAAAAGCTTCTTAAATGAATAGAGGGAAACAGATTAGAATGGAGAAGGCTTGAAGTTGAGAATTTGATGATGACTCAAGCAAATAAAGTACTATATAAAGATGAAAGTAGAAAAATAAATTAAGGGCAAGGGTATTCTGGGAGAAAATTGCCCACAGGAGCAGATCAAAAATCTAGAATTATTTGAGTTCAATAATAAGAAGTTTGTATTTGAGTCAGAGAGTGAATTTACAGTGACACTGTTAAAGCAGGGGGCTGGAAAATCTGTTTATCTGTGGTATATGGCATTACTTAATAATAAACACTGATTCGCATCTACCGTTATCAGAAAAGCAGAATAAATGTAACTGAAATCAGATATAAACAAATGTGGCTTTTAAAAAAAAATTATTTTATATTGGAGTATAGTTGATTAACAATGTTTTGTTAGTTTCAGGTATACAGCAAAGTGATTCAGTTATACGTATACATGTATCTATTCTTTTTCAAATTCTTTTCTCATTTAGGTATTATAGAGTATTGAGCAGAGTTCCCTGTGCTATATAGTAGGTCCTTGTTGGTTCTCTATTTTAAATAAATGTGGCTTTTTTTTAAGGTGACATTTTCTTTAGAACATAAATCTAAACAGTAACAAAACAAAGTCCTAAACAAAAGCTAAAAAAATTCAAAAGTACAATCATAGCATGAATTTTCTTAATAGAATAAATATCATTTCTTTGTTAACTGTGCCTGGATTTTCCTTTCTCATGAGTTATGTGGAATTGCTTTTCAAAGTAAATTTGAATAATGGAAATAATATAATTGCCAAAAAATGATATTCTTCATGTTATCCCTAAATGCAAGTATAAGTCAATACTAGTAACTCAGCATTTTTCTGTCTGTCATAATTTTAGCCACTAAAGATATATAGATAAATATGAATCCTAGGTGAGATAGGCACATAAATAATTTTTATATACTTCAGGTAATGCAATAATAGAGATATTCCCAAGATATTTTGGGAAAACTGAGGGATATATATCTAATCCTGTCTGGGAGGAAAAGGATCAAGGAAGTCTTTAAGCTTAAATTGTAAGAAAACGACAGATGCTTTTTCCAATACACTATATTTAATGCTGCAGTTAATTTAATTTTAGCGGGTAGTTCTACCTGAAGGATATTATTTTATATAACATCACACATGACTAAAATAGTGAACTACAACTTGGTCAGGTTCATTTAAATGTATTGAGAAACAATTGAATTTAAGATAAACTCTGATCTGATTCAGAAAATTTTTGAAGACAGGATTAACAAAAGGAAAGAAGATTTCTGTATCTCTGTCTGATAGGTTTATTTTTATTAATTAAGAACAATCTATTGAGAATGAATTTATTTGTTAGCATGTAATTACATTAACCTTAACCAATGTTGTTTTATGCTTAAAATCATGTGTCTGCACCCATAGAATTTCCTAGTCACTTCTAATTACATTTAAGGTTTTCTGGTTCCTCGAGGACATTAAGTTTGCTAAAGATAAAGCCGCTGAAGGGAAAAATTTATTTCTCACAGATTTAATTATGATGATATTTCTGATCAAATTTTTTAAAACATTATCCAACTTGGATTATTGGAAGATCAGAGATACTGTCTATGGGATATATTCAAGTACAAATATATTTACTTGTTTATGTGACAATATTTAGTTTAGTATTAGACAATATAAAGCTATATTTTATGTCCTTGTATTTTCTTCTCTTTGGAAATAATTAACTTTGATACCTTATGATGCACTATACTCTTTTCTTTCACCTTAGATTAATGTTTTAGCAACATTTAGATTCCAAATATTCTCTCTGATGTCACTTTGTTTTTCAATAGATACATCTTCAGATCTTCAGGCTTCTCTCTCAGTTTACAATATAAGCTCTGGGAGAAACTATATCTCTAGGACTTAGCACAGTGCCTAATACACAATAGATTCTTAATGAGTGTTTGTTAAATAAATCCACCCTATTTTCCCTCGCTATCAGTTTGGCCAGTGCCGTTTACAAAGCTACTTACAAACAGGAGTAAGTGGCGGTCAACTTCCATGCTTTTTCTCCTCCCTGTAGGTGTCAGTGCCTTCACTGAAGCAGGAATGATTTCATGTTCATCTTGGTACCTTCCATAACAGTCACCGCAGGACCTCATACAGGGTGGAGATGGTTAATAAAATATCTGTAGAAATAAACGAATGGGTAATAGTTGTGCACCTCACCTCTACCCCTCTACACACTATGGGAGTACAGTAAACTTCACCTCACACCTGTGACTCTACTCCAAGCCATAGCTGTGCTATCATCACAGATTCCTTCTGAAAAAAATAAATTTGGGTAAGATCGTTGAACTTAAGAGAAGTTAGAATTTTAAAATGGAGAAATTAGTCATAGCTACAGAATAATAGGTAAAGGCATTCTGAAATAATATCCCAAATGTAGGCACATAGGAAAGTCATCTTCAAATGTTTCTCAAACAAATATTGGCAGATATATCAGATAATACATGATGTAATAAATAGGAGGGCATGAGTTAGGGAAAACACTTAGGATAAGACACTTAGAGTAGGTAGCTGTACTTACACCCCCCCAAAAAATAATAGGTACACAAAAGGTTAAAATTGTCACAGTTGTATTTGTATAAATTAAATGAAACCTGATTAGCTAAGACACTATCAAAAGATAGCTTGTCCTCAGGGAAGGAGCAGAATAGAAATATTGTGTGCACTGTAAACAAAGGGACATCAATATAAAAGTAACGATTTTAGCATCAGCTTGTTAGGAAAACGAGTCGTACTGGTCATCTGAGAGTTTATCTTTTAAATAATACAGTATCATCTTTATAGATGGAAACATTTCTAGAATGCATTACATATATTTCACTCTTTGAAACTGCAGTTCAGTGAACGTAATACAAACTCCAGTTGAAAACTTTATATCTGTCAATGCTTTCATGATAATATTATACTTTACATTGCAATCACCCAGGAATATGAAATTCATGGCTACCAATTTTTTTTCTATGGTTTGTGCTTGAAATGCTGCAAACATTTGCGCAGTAACCATACATTTTTTTTTTTTTTTTTTTTTTTTGCGGTACGTGGTCCTCTCACTGCTGTGGCCTCTCCCGTTGCGGAGCACAGGCTCCAGACGCGCAGGCCCAGCGGCCATGGCTCACGGGCCCAGCCGCTCCGCGGCATGTGGGATCTTCCCGGACCGGGGCACGAACCCGTATCCCCTGCATCGGCAGGCGGACTCTCAACCACTGCGCCACCAGGGAAGCCCAGTAACCATGCATTTTGACTCTTATCTTTTTCATAGGTTCAAATGGGTACTTGATTGATTCACCCAGTCCCCGTTTCCCATCCACTCCAAATGTACCTACCTCACATTCTATCTCAACTTATCTTCTTCAGCTTATTTCCTGTTATCTTTTATTTATTCCAAACTTCCTGAGATACATTTTACCTGCTCTCCTACATAAACCATTACACAGACTAGGTAAATTTTATGTCGATTTTCAACCAGCATTTAAAGAATTTGAAAAGCAGTATTTTTAAAGATAATCAGATCTCTTGTCCTGTACTATGATGATATTTCTTCCTAAGTACCCATACAGGGCATTAAGAACCAGAGCATGCATTCTTGGGGATAAAAACCCACATCTACTATTTTTTCTCTCATTTTGCTAAGAGGACTATCACAAACATTTTATCTCAAGGATGTTACAGTACAGTTAAGTGAGCTATCGTTTCTTAAAGAAACAACTGTTTTTCTTGATTAGATTGCTAAGAGATTAGTGACGGTGATAATCTCTAAGACAGTTTCATTTTTATCATCTAAATTTGTTCCCTTTTTCTTATTTCTTGACTTCTTTTGGATTGAATGGATTTTCTTTGGTCTCATTCCTTTTTTCCTCTATTAGTTTAAACTTATAAGCTTTCTTTTTATTTATTATTTTAGTGGCTGTTTTAGCAAACATACTTAACAAGCTATTACTATCAAAACAATGCAAGGGCCTTAGAAAACTTAAACTGTGGGATGAGCTTTATTCTAGTTGACCCACCGAATAGGAGTGTGCTAGAGTATGTTGGTTTTATACAAAAGTCTCCAGTCTGATCTTTCATTTTGTGTTTTGCATGAGATTCAGGCCTTATCTCTGATTTTGAATTCTTACTGATCAAACCTTAAGTGCTAGCCTATGAGGATTTGCCCAATGTCCTCCAGGCAAATGTCAGCTCAAAATCTTTGGCTTCATATTTTCTTCAGTTTAGTTGTTCTGAATTAAAAGTATTCTTCCAGTCATTTAATCCTCTGGAAATGTGTCTGGTGGGACATTCCTACAAATACCTAGTCCCTTCCATTGTATATTGGATTTTGGTATTGTCGACTTCATGTTTTTGGGAAATGACATTTTCCTGACCCCAATCCCCAAATGGGAGAACATCAAAATTAAAAATTTAATATTTAATTTATTAAACAAAAACATGGGAATTATAAAACAGACAGCAATGTGATTAATATCACTGAGAATAAATATATTAAACAAGAAGCCGGAAGTACATTTATTTCATTTATTCATTGAAGGACTGCTTTGTTCCCTGCTCTGTGCTAGTCACTATCAGTGACACAGAGATGACTTAGACTTGGACTCCTCCCTCTAGAATATGTAATGCAGTACAGGAACTAGATATGAATATGTAATTATAATAAGAGATTGATTAAGGAATCAAGTATCATAATATATACATGAGGGATGGAGAGTAAATCCAGAGCAAGGAGAGAATATATAAGATTGGAAGCGTGTGAATCGTGTTGTGGGGAGGTGGCATTGTGAATGGGCCTTGTAGGATCTAATGTGATCAGGGTTGTGAATCAGAAAAATGTGTTCAGGCAATCTGTTTTTGTATAAACACCAGTCAAGATCGTAAAAGAAGGCAATGTATACAAATCTGTATAAATGATTTCTAATCACTTTCTCTTAAAATATTATACACTGATCAACAAAATCCATCAGTCAACAATGATGATGAGGAAACAGTTATAATTATGTGCATATGAATATGCACATGTATGTGTGCACACATACACATCAATATTTTGTTTGATTTTCCTTGCTTAAAAAAGCTAATGTTTAAAAATAGAGTATAATGATCTCTCACCTTGGGATCAACATTACAGATAAAACTGTAGTCAGAAGTCAGTATTTAGAAGTCAAAATTTAAAAAAAAATGTTTAGGCAAATCAGTTAATTATGTAAATAGTAATATTAGGTTGAAACATAAAATTGTCTTTTTTATAGCTTAAAATGAAATACCACAAGTTTCATATGATCCAACCCATACATTTTCTCTACTCATCATACCATTAAAAGGTTTGCAGAGCCTTTTCTTACCTTCAGATTTAAATATATAACCTTAAAGATTAATCTAAGAGCAACACTAGATCCTTTTCTTTAGAAGATGTTTGTGGCAAAAATTCCTTTCTGATATTTCACAAGCTTCCTGAAGACTCCGGATCTAATGAGAACTGATAACTGTTCTAAATCATTAAAATGTGGTTTCCTACAAAAACAAATACAAACAAACAAAAAAACTTCATTCCTGAAGCGCTGTTCAAGGTCCACATCTTCTGACAGTGCCAGAGGTCTGTTGCCATTGGTTAAACCTTGGCAAAGTTCAAAGAGAGCTTATCAATGCACAGTGAGAATTAATGTGCACCACTCATGATCCTGCTGAGACCCTTTGTTAAAAGTCAATTTCTATGCTGTTTGTAAGGTTGTGCAGTTGTAATCCCTGGACAACTGCCAGGAATAGCCATAGTAATAAAACAACCAATATCCTTCTGTTTTCAAATCAATCTTTCATGGGGTAAAGAATTTTTTGAATTATGATGAATCTTGCTGCCAGCCAGTATTTTTAGGTCGTTCTAAGACCCGAAGTAAATGATGTTGTTTTTGTGTATGTACTAACATAGATAGATTCATTCCCATGCATCTCTTTACATAAATTATTTATGTTATAGTTTGTCATAATAGGCAAGGTTGAATTTTCTAATTAAAACAGAATATGTAATATGCATACAAATAATACTAGTGTTCTGATATGTTCTCATATTGTCTCTATATAAATCATGATGTATTGTTAAGTGTTTTGTTTTGTTTTGTTTTTTGTGGTACGCGGGCCTCTCACTGTTGTGGCCTCTCCCATTGCGGAGCACAGGCTCCAGATGCGCATGCTCAGCGGCCATGGCTCACGGGCCCAGCCGCTCCGCAGCATGTGGGATCTTCCCGGACCGGGGCACGAACCCGTGTCCCCTGCATCGGCAGGCAGACTCTCAACCACTGCGCCACCAGGGAAGCCCTGTTAAGTGTTTTTTAAGACAAGTAAACTTGAGCTTCACAACTTTTTTAAAGTAATTGGTGTAATATTACAAGTACACACCCACATACACATGCATGTTTATATATATTTTTATATGCACATGGTATATATGTCTATTAATGTATACAAGCAGTATACACGTATGTATGTGTATATTAAGAACAGTTTTAAAGGAATAAAAATATCTGAGTAAAAAATAGGTATTGTGTGAATGAATTAGATTCAGTGAGTTATTCCTCATGTTTAAATATCAATATGAACTTGGATAATTTAGTGGAGATTTGATCATGGCTTCATTTGCTATCCTCAGTGAAATCTCTTCTTCAATTCATTATTCCTTAATACATTTTCATTCTATGTTGAAAGATAATCAGTCCATCAAATATATTTTTGGTATTAAAAAAACTTTAAAATTATAACCAGTAGAATAACTTTGCAGTCAGCCAGATTTCCAAATCCCCCTCCATTCATTATCAGAAGGGTGATTTTGGGCAACTTGCCTAAGTCCCTGAGACTTACTTTTTTTTTTTAACCTAAAAAAGAGTACTGACAAATGCATATACTTTATGCTAAAGATTAAATGACATGAAACATATGAAGTGCTTAGAACAATGCCAGGTGTATTATAAGCTTTCAATAAGTGTTAGCTGTCATTTGTAGGTTTTTTTTTTTTTTTTGGAAGAAGTAATATCAATTATCTGAAATGAATGAAAACATAAACTCAGGCATCTCACTGCCTCTTCCATTCACCCTATTTCCCATTGAAATTATCAATAGAGTAAACAAATAAGGAAAAGTCTGCATCCCTTCGAGAATCTGGGGACGGGACCATCCAAATGTCAAGTTTCTGCCTCCTTAGCCTAATACACATGTGACTAGAGAGAAGGAAGAAGAGAGGGTTGACACCTGGTCCCACTATCCTAAAATAATCAGTGTGTGTCAGAAGTTAGTGGAAAGCCATGAAAAACTGCAATTTGTAATCTCAGTAATGTATTTTTTTTTTTTTTTTTTTTGTGGTACGCGGGCCTCTCACTGCCGTGGCCTCTCCCGTTGCGGAGCACATGCTCCGGACGCACAGGCTCAGCGGCCATGGCTCAGGGGCCCAGCCGCTCGGCGGCACGCAGGATCCTCCCGGACCGGGGCACGAACCCGCGTCCCCTGCACCGGCAGGCGGACTCCCAACCACTGCGCCACCAGGGAAGCCCAGTAATGTATTTTTTAAACATGAAAAGATTCTTTAAACAAAATGTACCTCACAAGTTTATTATCAGACATTGTAAAAATTCTAAGACTACCTGGTCTATGATTATTTCTGCATTTTTATTTCTAGAGCGTGCTGGGCTATGTTGACTTTGTTCTGACCTACGTTACCACTTTTTCCCTTTCTTACAAGCCATACTCTCTGGATCGCTATCCCTCCATTATTAATAATCTTCCCTCATTTCCATTCTCTTCCTTGATTATTTCCTAACGTGTTTGGCCTCTCTGCTGCTGAAATTGCTCTCTCTGTAGCCATGTCAATGATGGCTACTCTGTCTCGCCCACTTATCTTGAGAGGCTGGGTCAGATCCAAGAGACTGACTGGATTAAGCAGCACAAGCTAAACTCGAATGTGGTTGTAGTTTATACCTACAGAAATTGTTTCTCACTCCCTCTGAATATAGATTAAAGGCCGGCTGAGGGCTCTGCTCCATGTTTTCTCACTAGAACCCAAACTGATGGAGCCACTGCTGTGTAGCTGATCATCACATCAGGGAAAGAGTGGGAACATGGTAAATTGGACACTGTCTCTTAAAAGCTTCTTCTTAGAAATGAAAGTACACTGCTTCTGCTTATATTCCATTGACCAAAGTAAATCATATGGCTGTGTTCAACTCCATGGGAGGGAAGGAGTATAGTCTACTATATTTTGAGAGAAAGACAAATTGAAATATAATTGAATAGCCCCAATACTGTGCTCCCCATTGCTGTTCCCAGTTCATGAATTCTCTAAGCTCCAGAAAAGCCATGCTTCTTTGAGGCACCTGTCTCTGGATATACCATTCCTTCTGTTTTTTAAGTTACCTTCCACTCACTTCTTTTTTTTTTTTTTGCTCACTCACTTCTTAATCACAATTACTCATCCACTGTTGACTTCAACAACTGGATCATAGCCTTTCACTTTAAGATGGTTGATTTTATGATTCTAGATAAATTCAGTGTCCTTACAAAAGACCCATCCATCACCATGGACCCTAAGCTTCTTGAGTTGTTCATTCCCAGGAGGCTTTTAGCCACATAAGTCTTATATATGTCTATAATTGCATCATAATCATTATTGTGACACAAAGTACACTAACTCTTAGATCAATAACTCAGCAATTCAACTCCTTTCCTTCTTACTTACAAATGTATTCGACCACACTACACTTAGTTTTGACCCTCTCAAACCTATGAGTTAATTAATCATCTATTTGTTTTCCATATATTAATTCTGTCCTCTCCTCACATTTCTCCATATCCAGCTTAGTTTCTGTGGCTTATTGTTAGAGACGTTCTCTTCTAGTACCAAATTTATTTTTCCTCCGTCGTTTCATAACAAAACTTGACCCTGTATTTATGTCATTATCTTCTTCACTGTGTCTGACTTAGAACAATAAACTTAGCTGGAGAAAATCAACCCATTGTGAAAAATGCAACCCCTATAAAACTGATAGTAATCTCAAATGAGCTGTCAACACTGTCACAACTGCTACAAACTCTTTCTAGTCACCACACTCTCTTACATTCTGCAACACTGCTTTTAAAGTTTCTTCCTACTTCTCAAGTCTACCAGTCCCTCTCCAACTTACAGCAGAAAACCTAGTGTCCTGCTTCTAAGAGAAATAGATACCATGAGATAAGAATGTCCTACCTCAACCCTCAGCATCAAATTTACAATCATGGCTTCATTAGCACCTGTTCTCTCCTCTTCTCTTCAAGTTTGATGGAATAATTGGTCCTACTTAAGGATGTGCTTTTCATCTTTTCCATTCTAGCTTGTCTCTCTAGAAATTTTTAGACCCACCGTGTTTCTTTCTTTCTCTGCTTTAGACATCTAGGCCTTTCTCTTCTGATGTATTTATATTTGTATTTTTAAAAGACCATCATTTCTCATTTTAAAAAAATCCCTTTCAGCTGTCACCCAATGTTTCAGATTGCCCTCTGAGGTGAACTTCCTGTCATCTTTAAATTTCCTTCTTTAATCGGTTGCACTAGCTATCTCACATCTCACCCATAATTGTTTTTGAACTAACATGTCATCAAAAATTACTCTTATTAATGTCTCCAAGTTGCCAAATCCAGTAGATATTTGTCAGGCTTTATCTTATTTGATCTGTAAGGAGCTATTTGCTCAACTTACTACTTGGAAGCATTCTTTTCCACTGGTTTCCATAAAATTTCACTCATTTTCCTGTTGCCTCTCTTAGGTTACTCTTTGCTGTTTTTACCTCTTTGAACCATCTTTGAACTGCTGCTGGAAAGACTGCATATTATAATAGACTTAGGGGGAAAAAATCCTGTTGCTTTATTTCTTGTCACGATGATGTAAAAACATCAAACTTTGACAGAGTCCTCTTCGATTAATTCCCATAACCAAAATCCATGCAAAATAAGCCGAGTAAGCCCGACTAAAGCTATCAGCCTCAGGGCCCCTGATCCATAAGTAGGGCTTATTGGTCAGAATTATCCATGGATTAAAAGTGCTCTATGTGAAATCTAAGTCTGAAGGCAGGCTTGCTACTTGAAACCAGGGCTTTGGGTGTGGCTTCCTTACTTGTGAAAGCACCACGAAAATTCTGGTGCCCTGAGGCTTTGGCTTATTTGAAAGTTGTGGTCCTAGGTAAACAGAAAGGCACAGATTCAGTCAGATAACTAAGAACTCTGTCAAGTTACCTAATTATTTTGGAACTAGATACAAAATACCACCAATATCAACAGGGGATGTGAACCTCAAATCACCCTTATGAAACATTGCTATAGATTGGAAGATGAGAGAGGGGTCATAGAGTGAAAGAAATAATAGAACCACTAGAAAGGAATCTGTAAGGATATATGAGAGAGTGAGAGAGGGAATGAAATAGATTAAAAATAACAAAAAATGCAAGTTCATATTGAAAAAACAATTGAACATGAATTTTATCCTTCTGAAATACATTTTGTAGAACTATCTGTCAAATTTTTTAAAATAAAAACTAAAGGTAAGGGGCTTCCCTGGTGGCGCAGTGCTTGAGAGTCCGCCTGCCGACGTAGGGGACGCGGGTTCGTGCCCCGGTCCGGGAAGATCGCACATGCCGCGGAGTGGCTGGGCCCGTGAGCCATAGCCGCTGAGCCTGCGCGTCCGGAGCCTGTGCTCCGCAACGGGAGAGGCCACAACAGTGAGAGGCCCGCGTACCGCAAAAAAAAAAAAAACAAAAAAAAACAAAAAAAAACTAAAGGTAAAATATCTTTTAAAATTCCATACAATACAAAAAATAAATTGTATACTAAAAATTATATATGAAAATATGAAAACTAATGAAAGTTTAACTAGTATTAAAAAACTCGGTAGGCAAGGTACGCTGAACACAAAGAGTGAGTTAAAAATAATGATTAATTTAATCAGCACATAGCACAGAAAAATGAGAAAATATAATTTGTGAAAGAAGAGATAAGAGACATGGAGGATAAGGTGAGAAGCTCCATCATATATCTAGTAGGTGTTCCAGAAGAAGACAATGGAAAGAATTGCAAGGAAGCAGTATTTGAAAAGATAATAGCTGAGGGTTTGCTGGAATTTTGGTAAAATATTTACCACTAAATGAAAAATGTACTCTGAGTAAGAGATAGGATAGGTTTAAAAAATAAATAAATTTACCACACTGTGAACAATACAGAGAGAAAAAAAACATTAAAAGACAAGCCACAGACTGATTTCCAATGCTTGTAACTGACAAGGGAATTTAAGTATTCAGACTCTAAGAACTTCTGCAAATAGGCAATGAGAATGGGATATGGACAGAGACATGGGTTTCTAGAAGATCAAGGCCAAGGGCTCCATGAGCTGGGTTTGATGATATGGGAACAATTCCTGGGATCTAGGAGCTAATGCTCTTATTCAAATGGTGGGCAAGAGGAAAGAGTAAGGAACTCTCTCTTGCTGTTAATGAATGTTTAGAGCCTAAGCAGCAGGAGGTAGTGTTGAAGTATACTGTCCAAATGGTGAATTGATCAGGTAAAAGAAGGTATATTATCCTGAAAATAATGCCAAAATCCTGATAGTTCCAGCAGAAAGGCAATATGACTATGGCTGCTTAATTAAAGGGTCTCCGTTGGTGAAATAGATAATTTCAGACTGAGGATCTTGCCATCTAATATAGAGCACTAGACATGGAAACTTTAAGTGACTAGCAAACAACCACCACACTGCTCCAAACTCAAAGTCAGTGAGTCTTGCTTACTGGTGTGGAGGTGCTCTCTGCCTCCACTCTCCCAGATCCTTCTCACCATCTCTATTCCAATCCCAGCTTATTCAAGGACAAGAATTATTAGAGATTGGGTCAAGGTCTTCCTGTTTTCAAGAGGGACTAAAGACCAAAAATACCTGTCCATGTATATTGGAGAACTTTGGTGAGGTAAGAAAACGTGTATAGCTTTGTTGGATACAGGTGACCAAGGTACCATCCTACCCAGTCTCATTGGTGTCATGGGTCATCCACATTCTGCTGATCAGTTTCAGTCAGGATCCACAATGGAGAAAGGAATCCAACACAACATTGTGTTAAGGGTCCTTTGGGCTAATTCAACGTACTGTATTTGTTGCTTCTACCTCTGTATGTAATAAGAGGAACTCATCTGTAATATATCTTAAGGCCCAGAGGGAATCTTCTCAATCATAAAAATTTACATATAGAAAAGTCCTAGTACCTTTCAATCCCATGATCCTAGTGACCCTTTTGAACTATAAGTCTCTGTGGCTGATGCTTTTGCCTGTTAATGTCCTGTACCTGAAGTTTTCCCTCAGAGTTCTGGACTCATCACCTTCTAGACACAGCCACCATCTACACCATTTTAAAAAGCTGCTATTAGTTTGTAGTTAGATCATTGTTGAAACTGATCCACAGAAATCTTGTAACTGCATGGCCTGATAGTCCTATTTTGAGGTAGGCCAACTTAGACTTTAATAACTAATGTATGGGAAGACCATAAAAGTTTTACTTATCAAGTGGAAATAGTATAGATTCAAGAACTCAGCCAGCTAGGCAGCAGTGACATCTTGGCTTTACATGAAACAAGGTAACTTTTGGGGGAAATTTTATCCTCTACTTCACAACTTGAAATAGCTGCTGACTAACCAGGTCCCTAGGTTCTTCTAAATGCCTAGACTTGGTTCACTGAGAAGTTGAAACATAGTGTTTTCCTCTGGGGTCCTGTGGCTATCCAGTATCAGTGTTAGCCATACAGAACCCAAACTGGACTTGATCTTTCTTATTAGTGGGCAGAAGTCAAGGCTATTCTTCTAACTCGTGACTCCAGCTATTGCCAATGCCCTAGGTTTTAGTCTGCTCTTTGGAAAGCTAGATTCTGGTAGATTAAATATACCCCTGTTTGTGGCTTCCAACAATGGAAACAAATTCCGGCTGCTGATTGGAAAGTTTCGGTCACTAATGAATTCAGAATCTATGCTTATTAACTGCTATATTGGTCTTTCTCGCTCATAGTTTAAGTCTCAAAGCATTCCATGAATTTTCTCCTAACAGCTCCATTGATCTTTTCCTCATACAATTCATTATGTTTTTACCATTCCTCTGGATATTTCTTGCTTCAAGGAATCTTATATAAGCTCTGGGAGGGATCCTGTTTAAATATCTTTCATCCCCACTCTGCCTAGTCTACCGGTAAATACTGATTGACAGATCCTGTTATATTGTTTCACACATGAGAAAATAGAAGCTTATTTTACTCTACTATGAGATATATTTATGTGAACTTTTAAACCAGTGAAGGAATAGTAATTACCTTCTGAAGTCATGGACATTTAATATTTTTAGAATTTAGTCTTCGTTCCAAGTTTTTGTTTATACAGATACAGAAAGATAATCAAATTGATTATTGTTCCCTCTTAATTCTGGAAAAACTACATGGACATATAAAAAAGATAAGAATCCGTAGCTTTGAAATACACTAGCACTTTCTTCAACATGTTATTTAATATTTGATATCAGAGTCTCCATCTGAATTGTTTAGGTTAAAATGCTTATGAAAGGGGAGCTTATTTTCCATTATCCTCAAAATACAAAATATATTGACTGCTTTTCAGAAATTAAAGTTAAAATAAAACACTCCTTTAACTATTTACTCGTTTCATATTTTTAAAATAACTTATTATCAAAAAAGAGCTGTGAGACTTCCCTGGTGGCGCAGTGGTTAAGAATCCGCCTGCCAATGCAGGGGATACGGTTCAAGCCCTGGTCCGGGAAGATCCTCCATGACACGGAGCAACTAAGCCCATGTGCCACAACTACAGAGCCTGCGCTCTAGAGCCCATGTGCCACAACTACTGAAACCTGCGCGCCTAGAGCCTGTGCTCTGCAACAAGAGAAGCCACCGCAATGAGAAGCCTGCGCACCACAGGGAAGAGTAACCTTTGCTTGCCCCAACTAGAGAAAGCCCACGCGCAGCAATGAAGACCCAACACAACCAAAAATACATACATACATACATACATACATACATAAATTTATATTAAAAGAAAGAGCTGTATTTTTACTGAAGTTAATCTGTAAGTTTAGGTCAAATAAATTTTTTTATATGTATCTCAGTCTTCACATTCTTAAATAAAATGACCACAAAAATTATCTGGATTTAGCTTTATTGCACATAGTTTTGTTTCATTTGATTAGTGAAGGTTTTCCAGGTAGAATACATGTATATATAAATGACATGTGTTGTTCTTTCCTACTGGAATAAGAATATATTTTCAATGAATAAAAATTATAAAATTGAGAAATAATATAATAACCATAATTCTCCTAACTAGGAACAAACATTATTAACATTTTGCTCAATTTATTTCCACTCTTATTTTTTTTTTTTTAAAGAAGATATTGGGGGTAGGAGTTTATTAATTAATTTATTTATTTTTGCTGTGTTGGGTCTTCGTTTCTGTGCAAGGGCTTTCTCTAGTTGTGGCAAGCGGGGGCCACTCTTCATCGCGGTGCGCGGGCCTCTCACTATCGTGGCCTCTCTTGCTGCGGAGCACAATCTCCAGACGCGCAGGCTCAGTAGTTGTGGCTCACGGGCCTAGTTGCTCCGTGGCATGTGGGATCCTCCCAGACCAGGGCTCGAACCCGTGTCCCCTGCATTAGCAGGCAGATTCTCAACCACTGTACCACCAGGGAAGCCCTATTTCCACTCTTGATTCTATACTTTTTAAACATTATGTTATAGAACTTTTAAAACATGTTCAAATAGAAAAGTAAAGTTAAATTTCATGTACCCATCACCAAGCCTCATGGATTATAGACTCATGGCCAATTTCACCTCTACTCCCACAAACTTGCTTGCCACCTGCATTATTTTGAAGCAAATCCTAGACTTCATATCATGTCATTTATAATACATATATTTCAGTATTTATCACTAAAAGTGAGGAACTAAAATTTTTTAAATGGCCACACTCTCATTATCACATAGAAAAAATATGATTCCTTAATGACATCAAGTACCCAACCATCAGTACTTATTTACATTTTTCTGGTTGTCTTATAGTATTTATTTACTTATTTAGTACTTGTTTACTTGTATAAATTGAGATCTAAAAATGCTCTTTAATTTATGATTGGTTGGTATATCTCAAGAAGCATGTAATCTGCAGGTTTCACCTTTACCGTGTTTTTATTTAGTTGAATTCATGTTTAATATTGTGTTTCTATACTCACTGACATTGGCAGTGTCCATGCCATTTCACTGGAAACTTCACAAAATGCTGCTTAATAATGCATAGTAATTCTTTCTTGCTGTACCCTAATTTATTAACCATTCTCTTCTGAGGCATAGAAGCTACTTGCATTCCCAGATTACAGGTGATCTTGAGAGAACACCTTTGTGTATCAGCCTATTTCTGAACTTAGAATTATTTCTTAAAAATTCAAGATGTGAAATTCTAGTACAATGGATAGATTTAGTAGGTGGTCCACTTCCATTCAATAGAAAAGTTTTTGCTTATGCTCTCTGTCTTAAATCCTTCCATATCTGAAATTAGACATTTGATTCTATTGCATAGGGTTTTTAACAACACACACAAAAAAATCATTCTTTCTGGTTTTAGGCAAGAGGAAAGAAAAGAGAAAGAGTTAGGAGAGAAGGAAGGAAGGAAGGCAGAAAGAAGGACCAAAGTGGGGGCAGTTTGGATAAAATAATAGACAGAAAATTCTAACCTTTCTTTACAGGCTTTTTTCTTAATATTGCATCCAGTTTTGTACTATCAAACACTACTGTAATTATAGCAGTTAGTATTAGAAAGGTTTTTGTTTGCTGTTTTGTAGGAATTTTCTTGTTTAATCTTTATGTTCAAACTTAATTGTGAGTTATTCAAGCATCCTTAAATATATGGGGATATAATATTAAATTCTAATAAACAAATATGGGAATGGCCTCAATTTTTATTAACAAACATGGGGAAGTGGTCTTAACTCAGTTATTACACTTGGCTTATTAGAAAAAATAACTATTCTGGAAGGAAATTGCTGTTCATCAGTGATATTTTCAGAAAATCATAAAGCTGTTTTTACTAATCAATGGGGAATTTCTATAGAGGCATGTGATCACAGAGGTGATATAGGAATAAGGTCATGTCACAAGTTCAGAAATACTGTGGACAGTGTAATTACTCTTTTTCTATTATTATTTATGTAGGGCTGAGTTACCACAAAAATGATGTTTTTCTTAAATATTGAATAGGTAGTATAGTATTTTAAAAAATTCTAAGGCACAATTAAATAGCTTTGTTGCAGTTGAGTTTGAATGAAAGAATTTATAGAGATCACATTTATAGGGTAAAGGTAAGATAATAAACCTGAATGGTATTATTTCCTTTTAGTGGAAAAAAACATAGAAGAGTGGAATGAGAGATGCAATGACACAAGTTTTCTCTTCTAAGTCTGACACCTTTATTTTAGGGTTGGAGTGTTTTGTCATGTAATGTTTCTATTTTCTGGAGAGGATCAACAAGATGATTAAACTCGGAGGAGCTGGGAGGGTTGGAGACATGTTTGCTGCTCCTCCAGCATACCCAGCTTGTTTCTACCCCAGAGCCTTTGTAACTTACAAATCCCTCTGCCAGGGGAACTCTGATCAGAACCTCACAGGGCTTTATCCGCGACTTGACTGAGTGTGGACTCAAATGTCAGGACCTTGGAGAGGTTTCCTCTGTTCATCTTAGTAAAAATAGTGCCCTCCTTTTCTCCCTAGTTACACTCTTACCTCTTACCTTGCTTTATCTTCCTTCATGGCACTCTTCACGTCCTGACATTATAGCCTCTAATTGTTTCATGCTCAGTGTCTGTCTTCTTCACTTTGTCTGTCTTCACAGTACTATGAGCATCTAGAACAGCTCCTATTACAAAGCAGTCAATCAAGAATAAATACTTGTTGGATAAATTAGTGAATTGTTCGATAATAAATTGCTGAATAAATGAGTGAATGAATGGTTTCAGATAGATATCAGGGTTCTAAGTTTCCTCATACCTCAAACATTTTAACACATATTGAATAAACAGTTAAAACCTTTATAAAACAATTAAATAGTACAGATTCAAGGAATTTCATTAATCATGGAAACCAGAGAAAATATGTTACAAAATATTTTTCACTAGATAATTAATTGTAACTATATCCAGATGCAACACAGGCTAGCTGTTTAGATATATGTAAATATTTTTATTGCCCAAAGTTCTTTCTTACTGTGTTTTAACAGTTTATCTGTTTAACAAATACTAATATGTACTTTGTATTTGTTGTAAGTATAAAATACAGACTTTTGAATGTAGGGAATTAAGTAAATTTATAGTTTAGATTTGATGCGCTCAGATAAGTTTGCTTAGTAATTCAGCATATGATGTAAATCTATTTGCAAAGCAAGTTCTGGGAGAGGTATGTTCTATGTAGCAAAATGTTATCCCTGTTCTGTTGGAAAATATACAGAAGATATTGTTTATGCAGATCTCTTATACAGAGATCATATATTCTTTCTAATATTTGAGTCTAACAAATGCATTTAAGTAAGATAATGAGGCTATATAGGAAAAGTAATGTTTATTTGTATTTTATCTGGAAAAAGAAATAGAAGAGGTTGAGCTGGGGGCATCTTTTGGTTTATTTTATGTGGTTTACAAGTGCTATCCACTATTCAACTCTTCTTATGCCCTCTCATATTGAAGAATAAATCACTGTAAAGGTCACTTTAATTTTTAACCTCATCAGCATAGTTATTGTTGTTATTGTTAATCCAGTGATGAAGAATAAATAATCAGGAGCTTTAAGATGGGTTATATGCCGCACACGTTTCCCTCTTGAGTTCATTCCACTTTCTTTAATACTACTACCCATGGAGCATTTATGTATTGGTCCCATTTCAACTCCAGGTTTTGCAGGATTAATGTAAATTCCAATAATGAATATCTTTTTATATTAACCCATTAGAGTAACAATTGGGCAAGCCAGTAAAATTGTAGCACAACTGTACCTTGTACATACTTTAACTGAAGGACTTATTAGAACTTTTCAATTATTTGTTTCCATGTTAATCTTCCCTATGCTGCTGTCACCTGAGAAATGAGACTGTCATAAACACCTTTGTATCCTAAACTTTGCCCAGGCCTTGTGCATAGCTGAATTTTGATAATTCTTTGTGAAGGAATGTTTGTTACTGTGAGAAATATTCTTAATAAATTTATTCTAAATTTATTCTAAACTAAGTAATGTCCAATTTTAACATAAACTAATCATAATTGGATAATTTAATTGCATTGATTATTTACAACTGTTATAATTTACCTATTATTTTAAAATAGATCCTGGAAATGCAATGTACTTAATCCATTGTCCACTGGAGAATGGTTTAGTAGAGCAGAATTATAAGTTCACAGTTCCATTAAGAGGGTTCCTTGTAGATCATAGTCATCCATTCTAGTGCTAGTAGTTGTTTCTTGGTCCACTGGTTGTGTTACCAGAGCATTTAAACTGGGAAATGAAAACAGGTTTGGCTGACAATATATAGGTGAAATAGTAGCTTAAATCAGTAACAATGAATTGTATGAATGTCTTATAGGCTCAAGAAATAATCTGATATTTTAAATAGCATGTTGAATTGTTTCTAGTTTTCTATTTTGAAACTTGCGTATAAGTTTGTGTCAAAGAAGTGGTTCAACATCTCTCACTTCTCAAGTACTTGCTTGATGAATACATAATAACATTTTGAGTAATATTGTAGGATTTTTTCCTTGTGTTGTTTTTAATGTATGTTTAAATATAACCATAGGAAGTGTAGAAAGTAATAGAATATCGTTCCTATTTAGGTGATTGTCTTTAGCAGAATAAAATATTTTCACTTAATCTATAATTTTAAAAGACATTAATTATTTTAAAATTAGGAAATCTGTAATACCAAAAATCCAGAAAGAAAATGTCAGAAACACCATCATTCAATGCTTTGCTCATGAATAACAGGTATACAAAATTCCACTTTGAAGTATTAATATTCATGATTTCCAATTGTTTTTATTTTTTTTAATTATTATTTTATTTTTTGCGGTACGCGGGCCTCTCACTGTTGTGGCCTCTCCCGTTGCGGAGCACAGGCTCCGGACATGCAGGCTCAACGGCCATGGCTCACGGGCCCAGCCGCTCCGCGGCATGTGGGATCTTCCCGGACCGGAGCACGAACCCGTGTCCCCTGCATCGGCAGGCGGACTCTCAACCACTGTGCCACCAGGGGAGCCCTCCAATTGTTTTTAATAGAAATTTAGTTTTCCTGAAATTATCAATGTGAAAAAAAACCCTCAATCTCTATGAACGTATTTTTTTTCTGAAGGAGCTAAACTAACTCAATTAATGCATTAAAAAATAAATAAATCTCATAGAAATATTGCAGTGAGAGAAGAGATATTGTAACAATTTTAGTACAAGAATATTCTTATTTATAAACCATCCATTGAGAGCTTACAATTAAATCAGATACGGATGGGAGTGAAACACAAAACAAAATAAAAACAAACACCCCCTGCCACACACACACAAATCAGTGTTTTGGAGCTGTAGCTCTTCTGAAGAATTATCAGTTGAGAAGTTTATTTTTTATCTGTCATTTGTGGCAAGGTCGGTAGATTTAGTCAATATCATTTGAAATTATCAGCAGGCTTACTTAAGCATTAATAAAACGACAGCTGCTGAAGCAGCAGCTGAATCTACTACTGTTTGTGTTTAATGCTTTCTTAATTGTCCCTATTCAGGTCCTACAAGTGTGAAAGGACTCTCCTTATTTAGTTAATAACTCAACTGACTATGTTACTTTCCATTGTGTACTATGTGTTTACTACTTGGTTTGGTGAAAACTAACTATAAGGCATATTTTTCAAATATAAGCTTATGTTTTATGTGTGTTCTATGTGTGCTGGAAGTCAGTAGAAGATTCTGAGCAAGAAGTGATAATCTGGTATGTGCTTAAAAAGACCTTTCTGGTCTTTGGATGAAAAATAGACACTAACTGAGCAAGAATGAAAGCAGGGCATCAATTAAGAGGTCACTGCAAGAGTCCAGACAGTATGACTGGGAGGATAGTGGTGGAGCGGGTACGCCATGTGTACAGAAGGTGAACTGTGTTTCCCTGAAAGTGCCCACAGAGGTAAAGCATTTGTTCACATCATACATTGTGAAGAATTTGGGAAAGTGTGCTGTCACTTATAAGTGATATTAAAATTAATATACATAATTAACTAGCTTAAATTTCTTAACTAAATAAATTAAAATATTCCAATTTTTTTTTGTTTTTTTTGTTTTTTGTTTTGTTTTGTTTTATTTTTGCGGTACGCGGGCCTCTCACTGTTGTGGCCTCTCCCGTTGTGGAGCACAGGCTCCGGACGCGCAGGCTCAGCGGCCATGGCTCACGGGCCCAGCCGCTCCGCGGCATGTGGGATCTTCCCGGACCGGGGCACGAACCCGTGTCCCCTGCATCGGCAGGCGGACTCTCAACCACTGCGCCACCAGGGAAGCCCCAAAATATTCCAATTTTTTCATATGCACTTACTACTTTAATTATTTTACCCATTTAGTAAGCATTTCACAACATTATGGAAAAGAAAACAGTGTTTAGAACTGGTTTTCCATTGTTAAATTACAAGACCTTTCAGAAGTATGCATAAGATGTTTCACTGACCAGATCACATATTATAACATAACAGCGTTATGTTCTTTGATTCTTAGGACTTCATTACAAAGGTTTTCTCAACATGATCAAATTTGCGGTCATTGTGCCATTCATGAAGATATCCTTTGTTATCTAATTTTTGTATTAGGGAATTAGAACTTAGACCAATAAATTTTACCATTCTTCTTTAATCTTTAATGGGACTTTAATCAAAGGGCCACTATTAGCTATATAACTCCATAAAAAGAATTATTCTGTTCTCCCTAGATGGTTAGTTCACTAGAAATTATATTAATGTACAAATAAATCTCATTTCTAGAGCAAGATCAGAAAAGTTTAATTTTAAAATTCTCTGATTTGCTTTTAATTTTCTTTGAACATTTTAATAAGTTAAATTGAAACTGTATTCAGCAAACATTTACTAAGCAATTCCTTGGTGTCAAATTTTGTCCAAGACCCTAGAGATGTTAGATTGATTATGATCATAGGGCTAAATAAGACAATTTGGAAGAGTTTCACATAGAATGATAGAATAGTAAATTAATGCTTATTAAATTAATAAGATAGCTGCTGCCTAGGCATCTCTGTGAAATTTCCAGGGAGGAATACTTTACCATTTTCTCAGTTCAGTGATATGTGCTTTGATTGAAGAGAATGCCTGCAGGCTTCAAAGTGCTTATACTCTCATAATACAGTTGCAACAATGTGTGCATTCAAATCTCTCATCATATTAGGTGACTTACATGTGAAAAACTGAGAAAAAACACAACATAAAGTATTGTTACATGTTAAATTATATGGTTAAGTTTATAAGTGCATAAAAAATTTACTTAGGAGAAATTAATGTGTACAGAATGTTCAGGGAAGGCTACATTGGAGAAAAAGAATCGGAGATGTGTCTTATAGATTTATAAGATGTGTCTTACAGATGTGTCTTATAGTGGAGAAAAGGGGAGATCATTTGGGGGCAGGGGAGTATGATGCATTTGAATGATTGTACAGAAAAATGGTGGGAAATGAATATGGTTAAGTCATCTTTGGGATCGTACTTCCCTTAAACTCTCATTATTCTGGTTTTTTCATCTGTAAAAAAGGAAATCACAGTACAAATTTGAGCTGTTGTGAGAATTAATGGAAGTATTATAGGCAAAGAATACAACACAGTCTTGGCCCACAGTAGACCCATTTGATGCTAGCTACTGTTAAGATATTCTTTTTTTCCTCCTACTAATTCAGACTTCTGTCATCTCAGACTCCTTCTTCAAGATGTAATGCAAGTATAATTGTTTGGAATGGTCTTCTCTGCCCCCGTCCGGTGGTAGAAGTGAGCTCTCCCTTTTCTTTGTATCAATAGTATTCATGTGACACGTAACAATTTACTTATTTTTCTTTTGATGAAATCGTTTCTTTTTTAAATCAATTTTGACTACTGGCTCTTTCTAATGCAGGAATACTTTATTCTTTAAAATAAAAAAATCAGTGACTAAATCTATTTTCAAAGAATAGATTTAAAAGTTCTGGGATTATTCCATTTTGCCATCAAGGTCTTTTCTCCAAATGCTCTGTCTTTAATAACATGATATTTGATGGGAAAATACCACATCTCTCACTATAAACCTCTTTAATATAATAACATCTTGATTAGATTCCAAAATAATTATATTATTAATGGATTTGTAATGAAGATAGATCTTATTCACAGATAATGGTATAATGTATAAATAAGTGCTCATCTTTATTGCTGCAAGGTGGTCCTGATATCTCATTTTGTAAATGGATTTAAAAAATGTACTTGGTGTGCAATTAGATACTGCTTATTTTTGACAATTGATATTTGATAAATTTTGTGTGTTTTACTGTCAGTAGTTAACAACCTAGTTCTAATTAATTAATCAATCAACATATAACACATTGAATTCTACTAACGAGGATGTGGTTAAAACAACCTGCTCTTATTTAAAAGAAATTAATAGGTTTTTAAGAGCAGTTTTAGGTTTATAATAAAATTGTGCAGAAAATAGTTTCCATATATCTTCTTCTATTCTACCCCCTTTCCCTACAATTTCTCTTATTATTAACAGATTCCATTAGTGTAGTACATTTGTTACAATTGATGAACATTTATTGATACATTATTATTAGCTAAAGTCCATAGTTTTCATTAGGGTTCATTCTTTGTGTTTTCCAGTTTTATGGATTTTGATAAATGCATAGTGTCATGTATTCATCATTACAGTGTCATGCAAGATAGCTTCACTGCCTTAAAAATATTCTGTGCTCTACCTATTCATCACTTTCCCCCTCCCCTGAACACTGGGAAACCACTGATCTTTTTACTGTCTTTATAGTTTTGCCTTTTCCAGAATGCCATATATATGAAATTATATAGTATGTAGTCTTTTTATACACGTTGTTCACTTAGCAATTTGCATTTTGGGTTCTTCTATGTCTTTTTATGGCTTGATAGCTCAGTTCTTTATGTTGCTGAATATTATTCCTTTATACACATGCACCAGTCTGTACTTTTTTTTAATTAAATGGTTAAAAGTGTGTGTTTATATATTTTGTTTCAAGCGACTAATTTCTTTTATAATTGAAAGCATACTATATATTTTGTTTGTTTTTTTCCCTTTAATAATTAGAATATAACTTTTTAAGGCAATGCTAAGTAAATTTTGATGTATGTCTAGTCAATCCTATTAATATATACCTGTAGAACAACATTTTTGGAATAATACAGTAGTTTTGTTTTAATATATGTTACTTGAATTGTTTCCTCACTTTTGCTGATATATATATTATGAATTTAAAAGTACTTTACCAGTTTAAAGCATACTCACTGACACGTTTTATATGTGGTGAAATTTTGCTTTCCATGTGCCTAGGAGGAGGGTGGGTTGCAAAGTTAAATGGCACATGATAAACTATGCTGAATTCAACCACCAAATCAGGAGCAAACCACCACTATTTTTTTTTTTAACCTGGAATCCTTGTTTCTTATATTATCACTTTCCTTCCCTAACAAACTTGTTTACTTTTTCAAACCATCTCCCCTTTGTTGAAAAGGCTCTATTTGCATGAACTCTGCATCTGACCATCTAAATTCTGAGACTATAATCTATCAATTCCTGCCCTTGCTTTTATATATTTCCCTTTCCACCTCTACATTCATTCTACATGAATGAATGAATGACGTCTCCATGATTCCACTTCTGGTTTCTGAGATGCATGACATGGTTAGTTCTAGGTATCGATTCCAAAAGCTTAGGTTTATGTCCTTGGTTCCAATGCTCAATTAGTTCTATGACAATGAACACGTTTTTAACTTCTGCGGTTTCAGTTTCCTTATTGAAAAATGGGAATAACAGTAGTATTGCATAAGAATTATATGTAACAATTCAAGTAACCTTCTTAGCACAATGCCTGTTGCATAGCAAATGCTCAAGTAGTATGAATAATTATTATTATTAAATTGACATTCCTTGACTTATGAATGTGAAGTATGATTGTACTCTTGCCAGAACACTGAAGATTTGTTTTTCCTTGCTGGTTGTTAGGAAATATCTTTCTCTCTCCATTGCTACTCTCAAAGATATTCTATCCAAGCATCTCCCACCACCACCCACCTGCAACGCACAAGTGCACACAAACACACACTCAGAATAATATTGTCAACAAACTTAGCCTCTCAGAGAAGGTTCTTCCTTAAGTCCTCCAATAATCCCTGAGACAAGGAAACAGTAGAGGACTAATTTCATTCTTTTTTAAAAAAAAATAAACTTATTTATTTTATTTATTTATTTTTGGCTGCATTGGGTCTTCGTTGCTGTGCACGGGCTTTCTCTAGTTGCGGAGAGCGGGGGCTACTCTTTGTTGTGGTGCGCGGGCTTCTTATTGCGGTGGCTTCTCTTGTTGCAGAGCACGGGCTCTAGACACGCGGGCTTCAGTAGTTGTGGCACGTGGTCTCAGTAGTTGTGGCGCATGGGCTTAGTTGCTCCACGGCATGTGGCATTTTCCTGGACCAGGGCTCGAACCCATGTCCACTGCACTGGCAGGCGGATTCTTAACCACTGTGCCACCAGGGAACCCAAGGACCAATTTCATTCTGTTGTACATCTTTCTGTAGTTCTTTAAGATGAGCATTTCCATATATTCTCTGAAAGCTCCATATGGTTATAAAAATAAAAGAAATACAGAAATACAGATTCCCATCATAGGTTGGAATAGATGCCTTTGTTACTTCAAAACATTGTAATTATTTATTTCAGTATGTTAGAGCTTAAGTTCATCCCTGACAGATGGTTAAAACATGGCGAGTGAAAAGCATTAGTAATTTAACATATTTAAGCTACCTGGAAAATTAGCAACTTTGTGACAATTGAAAAATCATTTCCTCATGCGATTTAGGCAAGGCTGCAAGGATTTTCTTTAAATAATATAAAACAAATTAGAGAGATAGTAACAAAATTCAGGGGCCGTAAACAAAATCACATTAAAAGAAGATTTTCACAATGTTAACTATTTAAAGAATAAAACATTTTAACTGTGCTCTGTAGTTTTAAAACCAGAAAAATAAATGTTTCTCGATTATCAGCTAAATAATTTGAGGTAGTTATTATTATTTACAGTTTGACCAAAGTATTTATAAAATCATAATTGATATTGTTTTTAAAGTTTAAATTAAAAGTATTATGAGCAGGTTTAGTAGCATAATAATCCAGGTACTAAATGTACAATGGTTTCTTCAGTGTTTTTTATCCTATACAGTTTTTTCTTTCTATATCTACTTGCAATAACTGCTGATTTGTTAATCTAGAAACTCATTGAAATGAGTAGCAGAGTAAATCAGATGATTCACTTCAGAGTTAAGAATGCTTTAAGTGTTAACATGACTGTTGCTGAGACAATTCTTGAGTGTAAAGTCTTTGTTTTATTTAATATGGTTACTACTTTGTTGTGACTTAGAACACTTTTTTTCCTTTTTTGTGTTTCTCTTTACAGAAAGCTGACCTTGCAGTTGCTCCACTGGCTATTACCTACGTTCGAGAGAAGGTCATCGACTTTTCCAAGCCCTTTATGACACTTGGAATAAGTATTTTGTACCGCAAGCCCAATGGTACAAACCCAGGCGTCTTCTCCTTCCTGAATCCTCTCTCCCCTGATATCTGGATGTATATTCTGCTGGCTTACTTGGGTGTCAGTTGTGTGCTCTTTGTCATAGCCAGGTAACATGCTCACTTTTGTGATTTTTTTGGCAATTGTTACCTCCTTTTTCTAACTAATAATTGTCAAAAGTCACAATCAATGTTACTTTTCTTTTCCTTTATTTCCCGTGGGGTGCTGGAGAATAATGAACTTTTAAGAGTCATATAACTTATTATAATGTACTCTGATGCCTTTTTGGCAGAAAGCATGCTGGCTGTGTCAGTAAGCTATAAGTGTGGTAGAGTTTACTCTTCTGAATAAGAAGCTAGAAACAGTTCAAGTCACAGTGATATAAAAATTATTTCCTCATTTTGAAAATTTATCTTGAACCAGGTAGCAAAACACTATGTTTTATTTATTTGAATTAATAAAACAGTTATAAGAAAAATCAAAGTGGTAACATTTAAAAGGAGGCTTTTAAAAACAAAGGCTAATTAAAAATAAGCATTTTAAGTATAAAAAGACAACCATGATTTTCTACATAAAATTTGTCATTTTTTTTTTTGTTCACAGAATATATCACCACAAAAAATTGCCTTTTTTTTTTTTTTTTTTGCGGTACGCGGGCCTCTCACTGTTGTGGCCTCTCCCGCTGCGGAGCACAGGCTCCGGACGCGCAGGCTCAGTGGCCATGGCTCACGGGCCCAGCCGCTCCGCGGCATGTGGGATCTTCCCGGACTGGGGCAGGAACCCATGTCCCCTGCATTGGCAGGCGGACTCTCAAACACTGCACCACCAGGGAAGCCCATAAATTGCCTTATTTTTGTTGACATGTAGGGTATATTTCAATCATAACATCAGAAACTCAAATGCCTAAGTGAAAAAATACATATTTTTATGATGGCTTTTAAAATCTATGATATAACTCAATATATGTTGCTTTTGCTACTTTATTGTTACTTTGGAAGTGGAAATTTGTAATCATTTTTCATTTATGCTTACCTCACTACCAAATTTTCAACAGATAGATTATTTTGATATGCTTTAGCTTATTTTTGCCTTAATTAAGGAGATTAAAACTATCCCTGGGCTCAGAGCTCTACTGTTACTGGAATGACTTTGGGAGTCACATACTCATTATAGTCTTTGAATTTTTATATTCTATCAGATATCAGAAAACTCTAAATCCAAGATGAATTAGAATGCTACATATAATTTTTTCATGTTGATAATAATACTTGTAATGTATAAATATATTTTTGCCTTAAATTCAAAATTAAGTATTAAATATGTGGGTTATTTTTTCAATTAATTTATGTGGGTTCTTCTGATCAATTATCACTAAGGATATTTGTCCTTCCTTGAACTTTTTTTTAATGAAGTCATATTTTTGTTCCAAGCAGTGAAAAACGCTTAGTTTATTCAATTAAAAAATAAATAAAATCAATTTTAGAAGTAGCATAATATTTTTGATATATTTTTATATGTTTACATTTTATAGTTATGCACATAGATATTTCTGATACATTTACACATAAATGTTACACAGATTATAATTTTCTATCTAATAGGTTCAATATTAACATGAGTCCTTCAGAAAATTATCAGTTGTATTTGACTGAAAATTTGTATTGGAACCATATATGCATATAGCATTTGTAGCAATATGGTAGATTGAGTTAAAATTTTTATTTGAAGTTTAGAGTTTTTCCCCCCAAATGAGAATTTGGAGTATGAAGTTCATAAACTTTTAGCTCCAGTTTTTTCCATAGCTTGTACAAATAAAAAAGCCTTCTCATTTTTGAACATCTTTGGTCCAATTGCATCTTTTTTTTGTGACCAACACAAGGCTTCCTTTTTTATATGTGTGCAGAGAAGTGAGTTCACAGATTACAGCTTAAATAATTCAATGACTAGAGAACTCTACAGCCTTCCCACAGAACAAAAAGAAAAAAATAAATATTCTGAAGTATAGAAAAAAACATTTCTTGATGTCTGCAGGTACACCTGTTCCCTCTTAATCAAATTAACTAAAGTTCTCAGGAAGGATATAAATAAAGCCTAGAGGAACATGTCCTGAGACAGTTGTGAGGCAATTGTGTGGCCATCAGTCAAGCTGAATTAAGTTCTAATAGCAGTTTCCAGGGGAACCTAAGCAAAGACTATTGTGTTATTTCAAATTAGAAATTTTAGATATTTCTAATTTTCTGAGCCCAAATCTTCTAAAATTAGATTCAAAAGCAGATAGTGAAACATCTGAATTTTTTTACAGCTTAAAAGAATATTAGCAAATAGAGACATGTGGTATGGATATGCACTAATCTAACTTCTAAAAATTTCTAAAACTCTCACTTTATATCAAATAATATAATATCTGTAGAATTATGATAACCTGTATTAATTTTACACGAAAGAAATTCATCCATGTCTTTCTATCTAAGAACATAACATTAACTGGTGTGCCATTTTTTAGGGTCTTTGAATTTTAGAATATTACTGTTGAATTTTGTCAGTGATTAAATGAATGGATTTGAAAATGATTCTATTTCAGCATCTTAACGATGTGAAATGAAGTTTATTATCTTCATTTATGGGCAAATAACAAATATTCTATTAAATAATAAATAATATAGGATATCCTATATTAAGTAATAAATAATATTACATATTCTTGGTAAAGTATCAAGTCTTTACAGATTATCTCAGAATATTTTCTTCAATTCTCAACATTATTATAATCTTGTATAAATATTGTCAAATTAAAAAACACACTAAAACTCAGATTAAAAGAAAGTTTCTTGAGTAGAGTCCATTTAAATTCTAAACTGAACCTCCAAAACCAGATGATTTTGTATAAGTAAAATCCACTCTGACCTGGTATTGCACTCTTGCTACCGTGAAAGTAGTTCATGATGTGCGAATGACAGGAAAATGTCTAAATTTCAATTGTAGAACTTAATTACCTTTCTAACCAAAATGACATCATGATTATTTGTTATCAATTCAAAATAAATGTAGCATTTTTATTTTATCTGTGAAAAAAGATTATGTCTTATGCCATATAGAGATCACGGATGAACATATTAACATCATTACTGATGTCAAAATAAGTATGGCATTTCCTTTATGTATATTCTTTGTCCTAATGATTACAAAGAAAAGAAAGACAAATTACATTAAAAAATTCTCAGATATCTGTTTTATTTTCACTGAAATTCAGAAAACAAAGTTCTAAAATAATACCACTTCAACAACAAAATTTATATTTATTATCAGATATTATGCTATATTGAATTCTAAGAAGTTATATAATATCTACTTAGAATTAAAATAAACTTTATCTCAAAATTAAAATATAGTAAATGATTTAAATATCATTAAAATTTTTAATTGGCATTACTTTACTTTTGTTTCAGTCACCAGCTAATATTGTCCCAATTATTATTGTTACAATTAATCTTCTATGTCTTTTTAGCTACCAAGCCACACCTTCAATTTGTTTTCTGTTTCCACTTTAATTATTCCATCAATCATTCACTCAATTAGTCAAATATTTCTTGAACCTGTAGTGAACACTGGATAATTAGGATTCCAGGAAGTATTATACATTAATTTATATCCCTCATCTATTCATTAATTTATTCAGCAAGTATCTACTGATTACCAATAATGTTCTGAGAATTATACCAGATGCTTAAATCCAAGAACAAACATGGCTTGATACATTTTTTCATTAATAAACTCATAACTAATGTGTTTATCTGACAATAAATATGTATTGGCCTTGAATGAAAGTCATGAAAATGTTTTATAGTTATCCAATGTTTTTTTAATGAATTACATGTATTTTAAATATATTTATCTAAAAATGACTTGTAACGTATATTTCACTGAAGAGAAATATACAACTATAAAGGAAATAAGACATTAGGCAGATTGTTAGTTATCATTAGAATACTAGATTTGAGGCTTATTGAATATCTGCTGTATCATAGTATTAACAATATTAAATTTATGATAAATTTGTGATAATTATTAATAGATTATATGTTTTAAAAATTAAATTTAAAAGTAAATAATAATTGTTACCATTTTAATAATTCCCCTAACCTTCATTTTATAAGAAAAAAGATTATCTAAGAAATACTTGAAAATGCTCTAAATTTATTTTAGCAAGTGTTAAGAAAAAAATACATTGTCTTATTTGTCTTGGTATGGTTTTATAATCCATGATCTCTTGCAAACAGTTGCATTGTTGTTTATAGCATAATGACATAATCAGCATGCTTATCTGAATTAACTGAGAACTCTATTTAAGAGTAAAGATGAACCTGAGGTACTGCATTCTAGATATAGAATGGCCTTATCCTAGGTATTCTAAGAATAGCTCTTGGCTGACAGAGGATTAGGAAGAAATCTTGTCCATGACTTGTGCTTAATCATATATGCCCCTAGATCTTTTTCCCTCTCTTTCTATTCTTTTCTTCCTTTGATCTAGGTTTATTAGTATAGGGATGGCAATTAGTCATATAAAAAGCCTATTTAGGGAACCCACCCTTTACACTAATGAGAGATATTTTTCACCTTGCTTCAAATATTTCCTTTGTTAAAAAAATAGATAATATTGATATAATAGATCCTATTTATAAAATAAGTCCATTTAAATTATTATAATATTAAAGAATTTAAAATTTTCTTTTAGCCATAGGTGTCACCAAGACAACCAGAGCTGTTCTGAAATTTAGCATGTAAATTTTGGTCTAAGGTCCTTAGTAGTTTGATATACAAAGATGAATAACTGAAGGTCGAACTTAAAAGAAAGGAATACTGGTATACACATTTACCTCCAACAGGATTGATGTAACCTTAATAATTATTCACTAAGCATATAAGAACTTTGCATATTTTATTTTGAGATTGGCATTTTAAAATTAAATACAAATAAACTCTGGAGAAGAAAAATAATACTATACCAAATTTGGTAGTAATAAATTATTACAGAAATTTCTTAGATTACTTAAATGAACAAATGATTATGCCAAATTTAGGAAAAAGAGTAAAAGAAGACAAGAAATTTTGACCAACCTGGCTTTCTTAGCAAGAATAGCAAATCAAGGATACTCAATGTGTTACATACATAAGATTAGTTTTTCTAAGTTAAAAAGAATATAGGAATTTCTTGTATGATTTTGCATTGAATTACTTTGCCTGGTTTTTAAGATATTAGGATATCATCTATTATATTATTGGATTAGGTTGCAGGGGAGCAAGGGACAGTCTCCCTAGAATCTGCTGAAAGGTTTATTATTACAGTGACTGCCAGGCCCGTCTTGACATACATTTTGGCTCTAACATGGTCTGTGGTCACAAGATGACAAGACTATTGCCTTACTGAGAGTCCTTACACTTGCAAAAATATTCTGTATTTCTCTTGGAGCTCAGAGGTAAAGATCTTGTAAACATAGTGTTTTTGATGGTTTAACCAAGTTTAGAAAACCATGTCGAAAGTGCTTGCATTAACAGCTTTGATCTCGGCTCCTGACTCGTGTGCAGTAGCTTTTATATTCCTGTCACAATAATGGGTGACATTTAATGTATGGTGAAGGGCAACAATGAATTATTATGCACTTGGAAATGGATTACTCTTTTGGTGGGATGTTCAATGTTAAACTAATCTGTCAAAAAGACTGTTGTCATATTGAAATGAAATGCCAATTTTGTTGCATGCCTTTGCCACCAACTTTCCCACCTATTACTAGAAAAGCATTTCAGTTTTACATAACATAATTTTAGATGTATTTTACTTTTATGTTTTGTTTTTTTTTAACTCTAGTATATTGCAGGGAAACCTATCTATTATTCCTCTTCCCATTTAGAAATTTTCCTAGAATTTAATGGAAATTTGGTTTGAAATAGTACTGTTCTGCTAGTATGCCTTTCACACCTACGAAAGTGATTATTATAATTGTTTATACTAAGAAATTCCTCAATTATGGACCTAA
Organism: Leucopleurus acutus; assembly: GCF_964270905.1. Lineage (NCBI taxonomy): Eukaryota > Metazoa > Chordata > Mammalia > Artiodactyla > Delphinidae > Leucopleurus > Leucopleurus acutus. Next base: position 56,057,128 of record NC_139157.1, on the reverse strand, counting down.
AAGTCAACATTGAATAAAACTAAATGCACTTTCAAATTACGTTTCCATAGGAGTTGAGGCTACTTCTATATTAACAGATTTTTTTTTTACAATTGCTATTTGGTAAAACCATTATAAAATAATTTACCTCTTTATTTTTAATGGTTCCAATAATATTCATGGTTGAAAGTATAAATGGAGTCACTAACTGAGAAAAAATTCTTAGTTTTTGTAATTGGTAGAACCAAACCAGTTGAAACTAAGTTGAGTCAGTGACTTATTTTCAGCTATGGTGAATATGGTATCTAGACAATTGAGACAGTAGAAATTTTCACTGAAATTATCTGTATAGGAGAAAGAAGATAATCTCAGTCATCATAAGAGAAAATAAACATATTCCACTTCTCAATTTTATAATTATGCTAGACATTTACAAGAATAAAAGATTTGATAAAAACGGAGTAAGACAAAGACAATTTAAAGTGATTTTTTTAGTAATTTGTAATCAAATGCTTCTTGACATTTTATTTTAAAGATAATTATGCTTGAGTATCTTTTAAAAGTTTCCGCATCTCTTTCCAAATTATTTTTCCACATAAAAATGTTTTTGATTATTAGGACAAAATTAAGTATAAATGTAACAACAGAAGTTTGATAGCTCATTTTTATTGTTTGTATCCTATGGATAATTTTTTTGCCTCTGTTCCTTTACTTGCTTCCATCACTGAATTGAATTCAAAGACTCCTAGAAGCAAGAGAGCTTCTTCTGTCCAGTCATTGCAAGTATGTCCATTCAATAAATATCTGGGCCAATGAGCTTCTGAGAACTATGGTCACCCTATGATGATTTCTTTCAATTTAGAAGTTCCACAATGCCTAGCTCAGTAAATCACAGAAACTAATTTTAATAAATTACAGTATATAGAGTCACATTAAGAAACTTGAGAATGCTAAAAACTTGAAGTTGAATTTTACTAATTATATTTGCTACCAAAAAATGGCACACCTCTGTTCTTAATGAATCCTTTATGGAACATGTAGTTATATTTTACACACACACACACACACACACACACACACACACTCATACATGCACACTTCCTGATGAGAAGCAGTACATTGTAAGAAATTTTTTTCTTTGAAAGATTTGGAAAAGGAGTGTAGTGGCTCTTTGTCAGTTGCTACCATGTCTCTTGTACATTTCTCATTAGCTAATTAAGATTGAAAAGCTAATAGGACAAGAACAATACTGTGAATGGCTTGTTTCTCTTTTTATTTTTTCTTTGCTTACTTTTCCTTTTATTTTTTTTGACCATTAGAAAGAAATTCTTTGAGGTGACTCTTAAAAAAGAACCAACAAGATGAAAAGAACCCAGAATTTCACCAAGGGATGCACTTACTCTTCAATATTTTGCAATTTCTCGGTAGCTACTTCTCCCATAACTGCAGAGGACTGTGAATTGTTTGTAAGAAACTATCTTCCCAGCTTGTTTTGTCTGTGTTAATTATCAAAACAAAATTGCACTTCTCTCTTTCCAATTGTCCCCTTGGACTTTTGGGGGTTTTCTCAGCCACTTAAGAAAGGTCTTCACAATCTGAAACTATCCCAGGAAAGTCAGTGTCTTTTAAAAATAATTTAACAATGTTCTTTATGAAATATTTTAATCTACAGTGTCTAGTCAAGAGAGGCCAAAGCTTTTACATACACCTTGAAACAGTGGAGTCTGTGCAGGAAGCCAGTGAAACAAAGATAATGAGTAAAAAAATATTCTCTAGGAGTCTGTTTCTTTCTTTCTATATATGTTTGTACAATGATTGAGAGTACTATGCTCAAAAAGGTAGTTGTCTTAAGAAATATAAAGGAAATAGATCATTTTTTTCCTTTAATCATAAGCATGGTGCCTAAATTAGTAATATTTTTACTTGGATAAATCTGTCCCTTTGCTGTCAATTTTTTAGTGTAAGAGTTCTTTCCGATTGATGTTTCCTATGTAGTCTTGTAGTGGGCTGGTGGGTCACGTGAAGGAAGTGATTGAGAGAGAAAAGGAAGAAAACTAATATATACTGCATGTCAACAATAGCCAGGAAGAGATTAATTTATTAGCTTTTTTCAGTAACTATTTTTATGGTTTAAGGAATGAATAGGTATACATCACCCCTGCTCCCATACCTCTCACAAATGAGATTAGAGATGTTTACCCTTTGTTTAATGCTATTATTGTTACACTTTTAAAATTCTAATTTATTTTAGGGAGGGATTTTGTTTTTAAGGAAAGAAAACAGATTTATAAGAAAACAGAAAACAGACTTAGAAAAGGAACTTCTATCATTTGGTTCTTTTTTACTATCACATTAAATTCATCTTCCACCTTTTCCTTCTAAGATTTCAGAAAAAAAAAAGACGTTGGCTACTTTTTAAAAATATTTAAAAGAATGCTATAGCTAATATTTGCACTACATGTTAATGGTATATTGCTTTATAATAACAGGTGATTGCTTAAAAGTATCACCCTAATTAGCTACGTTTAAGAAGTGTGTCTTTCTCTTTAGAACTGCAAATCAGAAAGCTTAAAAAATATTTCCATTCACTTGGGCGTCTAAGCAGGAGACACAAGCCATACATGTGCAGATTTACCTTATAAACTTACTCCCTAGAAATGCTAACTTTCTTCCCCTGAAAATTACTAGCTGTATATAGTAAAAGAATTCAACCACATTGTGAGATTTTCTGGAAACTAAAGATGCTATTGATATTGTTTTGATTTTTTAAAATAACTTATGGATGTGGGAGAAATATAAATATTAAATGAAAATGTATGGATATAATTTTTAGTGGTAATTTATGACTTTATTTCTTCATGCTATGTAACATAATGCACTCTATCCAAATAATTAATGAGTAGGAGATACAGTGTCATCAACCAGTGTAACTTCATTCATTACAGCATGTCACAACACCTTAATTGCTATAATTTTTTACATTCCATTACATAATTACATCATTCAAGTTAAATTATTTTCATATCAATCCTGTTGGGTATATATATGTACATATTTTTAAAGAAAATATCATTGCTCTCTAAATAGCAATAGAAATTTCAATATGATATTTGGATAGAAAGAACTTGAAAGCATCTATTTTACATATAAATAGGATTAGTAAAACAAATGACAATACAAAGGATTCTGTTGGTTTTTAACACCTATAGTTTTAAATATTTTTACTTAACCATGTATACTAAGGGGCACCGTAAAAATGTTATGTTATCTGTTAGAAATAAGTTGATTTTATACCTAGTTTTGAAATTTTGTTTGGAAGCCCAGAAACTAACTTGACAACTTTTATGACAAAAAAAAAAACCTTATTAATACACATCTGCATTTTAAAACTATGGTAATTCTTTCTATTTTATCTAATGTACCTTGAATTGAAACAGAATTTTAGTTTCAATACTTTATAACAAATATAAAAGGTCATTACCACTCCCCTTCCACCCCCGGCCTGGATATAGCTTAGTTTCCTGCTATTCTTTACAAGAGATGTTTAACCCTAAGTTAATTATTTTAAAACATTACCCATGGTCACGTGCCCTGTCTGACTACTCCTGAGATGACAAACTTAGGTGAATGACTTTAAAATAGATTTCCCCATTAAATTAATGGACTTGATATTTGAAGCAAAGGTGAAATTGTAGGTTTTGAATGTTACTGGCATGATAAAATTTATAAACAGAATAGGGCTACAACTGTCATCTAAGTTGGTTCAGAATATGCACCTGAATATTATTTTAACATAATAAAATTAGGTAAGTGTTTCCCTGCTTCCCTTACTATTATTGGTACTGAAAATGGGGGTGCTGGGAGGTGTGTTAAATATAAGTTTAGCAATTCACTAGACTGACTGAAGATATGTTTTGGAAACTGATATTACTAAGGTGATTTTACCAAAAAAAATTGAAAATAGTGAAAATTTTGCTTGTGGAAGGAGATGCAAAAGCAAGTTACATTCAGGGAAACGTATGTTGATTTCAAAGTTTTCATATTACTACTTCAATTTTCAATTAGGGCTTCAAAATTTTTTAATTAGGAAGATATTTTTATAATATAATTTATAGTATACTTTTATAGTTTATAAACATTATTTTATAATGTTTTAAGTCTGGAAGATATTTTTATAATATAATTTATAATATGCTTTTATATTTTATAAAAATTAGTTTATAATGTTTTAAGTCTTCCTTCTGCCAAAAATTTAAAATATTTATGTTGCTATTTCTTAATTCAGTTATTTGAGCTGCAAACAAAAATAGTGAATGCTTTCTAAACATACTTCAGTTGTTTTAGATACTAAACTGCATATGTGGTGCATATACTTAATTTTAAAATATTTTATTGATATAGTTGGTACAATAGAGTATAATTTCAAAAGATATTTACCTGAAGAAAAGAAAGCCCACAAGTCATTAACCCTTGTGAAACTTCATTAAAATTAAAAATTCAATGAGGAAAAAAAACCTTATGAGCCTTGCATGTTTATGGTAGCTTATTTGCTATTTTTGTATAATCCAGATATTTGCATATTAGCTAAATCAATTTAAATGTCCAAATGATGCTTAGAAAATCAAATGCTACCTTTTCAATGCTAGCTTCAAGTTCTTGTTAGTTCTTGTTGATAACCTCATTTACTGAGTGTCCATTTTTTTAAAAAGTATAGTCTGTTTCATTTTCCAGTATTAGAAACCACCTGACCACCTGACTGATCTGAGAACAGTCTTCCTTGAGCCTTTTAATACTGGACTTACTGCTTTTAAAATCCTTAGCAAGTGTGTTGCAAGCTAAACACTTGCTCCTGATCTGTAAGTCTAAGAGAGAATTCTTTCAAATGTAAATTATGCTCATATTGATATTAAAATAACTGCTTTTTAATATTTGTTACTTCACTTGCAAACAAATAGCTATATTGGTAAGAAATTATTGATAGGACAAACTTATACTTTCTGATGCAATGTTGATATGTTGGACATTTTCCTTTTTATTCTCAATTTAAAGCCACTCTTAATTTAATTTGATTGGACAATTGAGAGTTTTTTAAAAAAATGGTATTAGCAACTATTTAATAAGACTGCAGAAAAGCCATTGTATAGTATAAAAAATAGATTCCAGCTTTAAGTGTAGAAATGTGTATTTTTTATTTTACATTTGTAAAATTAAGTCTGGATTTTATGGCAACCAAAATAATGCCTTTCCTTCAGAAATCTTAAAAGAACCCAAAGAAGATTATAATAAGTACTTTTTTATTCCATTCAATAAAAACAATCTGAGCTAGTTTAAAACTTAAATAAATTGTAGTATACCATTAAGACTTAATTTTATTAAAAAAAATTTTCTTAGGATAAGAGTAGGTCACAAGAATTTGAAATCAGCCTATTGCTGAAGTTAATTTCCTACATCAAATATAAATTTTAATGGGAATCAGTAGGAAGTCCTACATTTTGAAGACAATGTTTCTAGTTAACCATTTGTAGCTGATAGTGATATTTAGTTTTTCTTAAGATTCTATTTTTAAATAAAAATTGATCACAATTTCACAATTTAAATTTGTCATGAATAAATTAGAAATCACTGGAACTGATCATTGTTACCATCTCATTAAGCCCTCCCAATCCATCTAGATCTACTAAATAATATGTTCAATAGCATATTATTGTAGCATTCATGTACAGATAATCCTTGTGTTTCACTCTATGTAAATCTGGTGACTTTCTGGTATTAAAGCTACCAATTAAACAGTGCCATGGTTAATTAATGAACAAGGTAAGGCATGAAATTTTAACATGAATGATGTGTATTGTTCAGTGGTGTGATAATAATTGTTTGATAACTGACTATGACAATGAGAGAGGCTTTGATTTGTGGTAATTGCCAATTTTCATGGTATTAAATACTACCAATATGGCTAATATCAACCTACCGGTGGAGTCTCACTGATCATGGAGTTGGGAAATAGGTGTAAAATTGGCTCTCACAAGCCATTGTGAGTTGGCTCCAGCATACTGCTAGTATATACCATGTTCAAATGATTGGAAAAGTATAGGTCATAAAAGTGAATAGCAGGTTGTTCAGGTGGAATGTGCTTATACAGATATGCAAGGTGCATCAGAAAGATATATATGGACGATAACAGCAAGGTTATAAAGCTGTAAAAGCAAAAGTTAAGGGTTGGGTTTTTATTAATGCAATTAGAACCTTTGCAGTAATTCTAAACTTAAAGTCAATACCAATTGATCCTTTCACTGATGAAAATAATTTGATATCTAAACAATATGCATAATTTCTTGAAGTCAACTGCATATTAAAATAACTAAAAAGAGAAAATACACTGAGGAAAACATTAGCTGTATGACAATCTCATGGAATGTTATTGTGAATGCTGATGTTTTCTGAATTATTGTGATTTTATCATCATATTAGGAAACTTTAACTCTTTACATGGAAAATGTTTAATCATGAAATGGTCTTCCTTGCTTATAATTTTTAATCAAAAATTCTAAAAGGATAAATTTTCTAAGATTATTCAGTAACAATATTATAAACGTCAATAATGTCCTCTGAAAGTTTAGTAATAGGTTCAAACCTGTGTTAATAGGAATAGTTTCACATGTGGTTAATAGGAAATCTGATGAAACAGTTATGAAAATAAATAGGGGGATTATTGTTCTAATGGAGCCTTAAGCTGGGCAAGTTTGAAACAGCTGCTGAAGGTGGTATCAAGGAACTTGGTACCTTCTATCTCTGTGCTACACTGTTTTTAGACTGAAGCTTTCATTCTCATGATTGCAAGATGGTCACGGCAACATCAGGCATCATATTTGTGTCCCAGGCAGGAAGACAGTAGGAAAAAAAAGGCGAAAGACAAAAGACATTGCCTTTTAATTCAGAAAGGAAATGATTCCTCTGTCTATATTTTATTGGCTAGAATTATTTTAGCTGGATATTCCTGCCTGCAAAAGAACCTGCATATGTGAATTTCTTTTATCTGGGTATACTGCCACCTCGGTTCTTTTGTAAGTAAGAAAGATGTTATTGGCTATGTAATTGACTGTGTCTGCCACAGGTATTATTAAATTGCGAAGCATCATTTGGTCACACATGAAATTCTCTCAGATTTCTTATTTCAAGTTTCAGATTCTGAAGTTTTCTTTCTCTTTCTCATCTGTTATCAGGGTGTCTGCCTCTAAGCAGCCTGACTACTTCCTTCCTGTTTTATTATTTTAAAGTGGCATTTTCTTTAAAACAAGTTATCGAAGCTTGTTTTAAAATGTATGAAAAGTAAGTGTAAATATTTCACATTTCAGAGGTCTGTATTTTCTTTCTGGTCCTGGCCTATATTCTTGAGACAAGAATTTACAAAATTAGCTTTGTGTAAGAAGCATGAATTGTTACCCTAATATCTTAAATGATGCTATAAAAATATAAATTTTCAATCCTGTAGAAACTAACTCTGGGTTATTCTTGATATGGAATATTATACCGCATCAATGCTTTCCCCAACTTTTCTAAAGCAATGAAGAAGTTGGAGCTTAATGAAAATGTGTAGGCTTCATACACACTATATAAATGAATTATACCGTATTATAAGGTATAATACAAAATATTAGATGATAAGCTGCTTCTAGAGGGAAAAAAATGAACCCAAGCGAGTTCTATGATCAAATAAGGTCAGGACAACTATGTACTAGATCCTCCTCTTAGAGATTCATTATTAACAAATTAAAGGCTCTGAGAAGACTTGCAATAAAAAAAAATCAGATTATGTTATCTTAACTCAGCAATTTCCAAACATTTTTGGCCATGGACATTTTTATTCTTTTAATCTTACCTTGTCTCTTATTACATGTTCTCCATTAACAGCAGTCAATTAATTTGCTGAATCAAAGGTGCAAAGCATTGCTTTAGTGTGTAAGTTCATTTAAATTTTTTGTTTTTATCATACACATTCTATGTAGGTTAATGAAATAACCTATACCAGACTGAGCATTCATGCTCCTGATTCCTCAAGGAATTACTGTCAGCACTCATTTTGCTCATAGGAAAAGATAAGTTTCCATCACATCTGTTAAATAGCAGTTTATGACAATATTACTTGTATTAATATTTAAAGTTTTAAAAATTTTTATAATTCCTTCCATTTTTAATATACTGTTTTTTAAAAGTAAAATAATATGAAAATTTTAAGTTTTATTATGTAATTAAAAACAAATTCCTTCCATTTAAAAATCTGGTGTTGAGACAACTCATTATTACTTATTTGTGAACTTGGTTAGAAAATCAAGTTTTGCTATTAAATTATCAGAAAGACACTCATTGAATATTTTGGAAAACACTTCCCTACATGCATTAAAAGTTAAAAAATAATTGGAAAAAAAACTTATTTTGGAATAATGATAAATTTAGCAAGCAAACTATGTTTTTTATTCTGGGAAATTATGATTTGAGTGCAAACGTGGCTTAAATAAATTCCAGTTTTATTAGTATTACTCTATGTGTTAAAGGAGGAAGTGTTTTACAAAATAGTTGATAATTTATTTTGGATTTATTGCAAGGATGAAATTAATTATCTATTTGTATATAAATGATCAGCTCTCTCTAGGTAGATGAATTATGTAGATTTTAATTTGCGACATAATTTTGAAGCTACATCTTTTTATGAGGGCATAATCTTTTCAGAATTTTATTTGTCTAGCTTATGACCCACACTCTATAAACAGGCTGAATGGTCACTGTATTTTAAATCTCATTTACATATTAGACAACATCAAATGATAATTATTAATATTCTATTTCTATATGGAATACAAGTACCATAAGTGCAAAAAGCTAGAAAATAAGTAGTGAATTCAGCTGACATGTGAGCCTAGAGTATCTAAAACTCAGCTATAGTGATATTAAAATGGCCTGCCTAGGCACAACGAGCAATATTTATCTACACGCTTCTAGTTTGCTCATCTTATGCAGGTTGGACAGGTAGCAATTTTGAATGGCTCATCTTAAAATGAATGCAATTATAAAGGATTATATGGTCTATCCTGCAAGACATTTACTCATTTACTCTTTTTTCTGCAGTCTTCTAGCTCCTCGTACATACTCTCATTTACAGTTAATGGAAAATATTAGGTCTTAGCTGATTTCAAATAAAATATGCTGTTAGATAAAAGCTTCACAAATGTCAGCTACACTTTCTCAGATTTAGACCAAGTGTTGTTCATTTGTTTTTTAGAATCAATGAAAATATATCGTTTATTTACTTTATGATCATAAGATGGTGTGTATCCTAATATTAAGTCTATGGTCATAGTTTATAACAAGATTGAAATTATATAAATTCAGATTAGGTTCTAAATAATAATACACCGTGATTTTTTGTTGTTGTTCAATGATCTTTTCATTGTCTGAAAGTTATTTCCACCTTGATCTATCAAACCTCTCTGTCTCTTTCTACATCTATCAATTTATCAATAAGTATGAGCCATATAAATCACAATATGAATAATGTATTTCCTTATGTGTTTCCCATTCATAATTTCTAATATATATTTATTTGAGATTACCTGCCAGTGACTATACTTAAACTATTTCAGAAATAAAAAGGTAGAACTTTTATTTTTCAAGTTTGATTAAATGGAAAACCGTATACTAAGATGATTTCAGAGTGAATGGAGAATTTTTGGATGCTGAGGGAGGAAGATAGTTTTTTTTTAAACAAGTTTACTTGGAATTTAGAAAAAAAAGGTATTTACTGCTAGAAGAAGTTGGAACAGTCTATTTGACGAAACAGATAGTCGAGCTTGAGATACAAAATATTTTGAGAAATTAAAGAACTGATAGCTCAGATAAATGAACAGACACAGATGGACTACTTGGCCTTCTTTCATGAGCATATTTCCTATTTTATTGGCTTAGGATAAATAAATATATTTAAATGAATAAAAATGCAGGAGAAAAATGCATCTTTTGGAAATATATAAAATATGTTTTACTCATATACATACATATATGCATATGTGTGTGTGTGTGTGTATATATATATATATATATATATATATATATATATTCACTATCACTGACCAGAAGTTAAAAACAATTCTTAATTATATGATAAAACAACTCTTAATTATATAAATACAATATAAGAAGCAGTGACAGAAAAAATACTGATTAAAATAGAAATAGAATTTTGAGAACACATAGCTCATATCAATCCAATATAAAGTTTATAAAGTATATAAGCTCTGATATAATAAGTTTTAAAACATATGTATCCTACAAAACTCATTTATTATATGCAGTTGTAGAATTTGAGCATTAAACAAAATTATTTAAAATTTAATATTTTTCAAAGAATAAAGAAACAGTTATCAGTGGTATATTTTTCTATATCAAAAACAAAAGAAAGATGTGATTATAATCACATCTTTTGTATATGTTAGTCTAAAGTCACTCTTTGCACTGAAAAGCATTATAAATAAGTTGAAATATTGTGAATAAATGGTAATTTCAGGAATCTTGACCAGTATAATTCTTAAGGCATTTTAAAAATCCAAGTGATTAGGAAATTTCTTTGGTGGAAACAACAGTCCGTTTAGAAAATATTGTAAGTTTTGCTTAAACTTATTAACTGTATTCTGAAATTTTGTATCTAACATAGAAGGAACTAATATAAATGAAAATAATTTCATAGGTTAAAGTCATAGAGAATTTATAACTTGATTTAAATTTTAGTAAATGGTTACTAATCTACTATTAATGTTTACTACTTCTGTCTACTAATCTACTTTTGTGCCATAAAACTGCAGGTCTTTGAATCATCTACTTTTCTGTATTTTATGTTAATCTGAATAAATGTTAGATAACTTTTAAAAGCTACTTTACAATTTCCCTATAAATTTATCTGTCATGGTTTTCAGTTTAATTGTTTGATTGACTAAAACAGAAATTCTGGGATCATTTATGGACCTTTTAAAATATAAAATGTTCTTTAAATATGTGCTTTCTTAGTTAAAGGTAACTAGTACTCTATTTTGTCTTCCTGACCCCAGGTTTTCATTCTAGCATACTGTTGGAGAAGTTAAAGCTGCTTCCTTTGCCCACAAAATAAGTCAAATATCACATACAGGATAGGTGGTAACAGAGTAAAGATTGGCTTTACATAAAATTCATCTAATTATATAGGGTTGTATTTTCTATAACATTTCTAACAACAAACATTGCATTGATAAAGATGCAGAGATAATAAAATATAGTAGAACTAAAATAAATATTTAAGTATAAAAATAGACATAGGTAGTTTTTTTCTGATGGTACAGTTGAAAGAAAATGATTTTAGGGAACAAGGCTGGACAATCTTAGTTTCAAATTTAAGAAAATGTTTAAGGCATGGTTTTGACCAAACAAAAAACATGTCTGTAATCTGAATTTGTCCTTCCTGTTTACAACTGGTGCAGATTCTAAGAAATCATTAAAATAATTGCATGGTCATACTTTGAATAGATTACAAAAATATTCATAGTAGAAACCCATATGTGATCTTCCAAATCAGTTTAGCTTACTATAATTTCCAAAACAGAAAGCAAGCTTTGTTGATTAGGTAGGTTGAGTGATGGGGTGGGCTACCGGTAAATGTTTAAACACTGGTACAAAGCTATTTATTTATTTATTTATTTTCAGGTACGCGGGCCTCTCACTGTTGTGGCCTCTCCTGTTGCAGAGCACAGGCTCCGGATGTGCAGGCTCAGCGGCCATGGCTCACGGGCCCAGCCGCTCCACGGCATGTGGGATCTTCCCGGACCGGGGCACGAACCCGTGTCCCCTGCATCGGCAGGTGGACTCTCAACCACTGTGCCACCAGGGAAGCCCCAAAGCTATTTATTAATGATGAAGTTCACATTATGTTATATGTGTGAAAATAATTAGAAAGATGGTCCACCTTCAAAATATGTGTCAAATTTATAAAATACCCATGTCCAAACAATAGAATATCATCATATTTAAGACTTGTTCCAATGTTAATAAAATAATCTAAGGCAATAATTCTTTTCTGGCATTAAGTAAATATGCCAAATGCTATTTTACTTCTTGATATTCAAACTGTATAACAAGTTATATCATTAGTGTTTTAAGTTTTCTGAGCCACCATGTACATACAAATCCATTATTAAGTGTATCCCTATTTTTTGTAGCGTTCGGGTAATCTCACAGTGGCTGTGAATCAGTGTTGCTACGTACCCCTAGTCCTAAATTCTTAACTATCTTTGTTTTAAAATGAGGAATTTTTTATTCATATTTATGAAAAGGAATTTTAATTGAATCAAAGGCAATCTGTTTTACAGTGAAAGTAAAAGCTCTAAACATATTAGTGATTCATGCATTAGAGCATAAAATAATTTAACCAGGTGCAAAATCCAAGCTAATCTAATGTTTACTTTGTTTTGGCCTTAAGTGAAAACGTAACAAACAAAATTTATTCTTTCTGCCTTAAAGTGTTAAGAGATAGATAGAAGCTAAATAGATAAAGACGGAATGTCATCAACTAGAATCGAGTTAAGCAGTTTTTAATTCTGTGAGGTTTTTTTTGGTGATAAATATGTAACATGTATTTATGAGTAAGGCACATAGCTCTCATCATATTGTATATTTGAGTATGTCGTATATTGAAATCATATGACTTTCAGAGGTATTCCTTTTTTTCATTTTGTAAAAATTACAGTAACTACCCAGGTTTTCCTTTTAAATAATAGATTTAACCATTTATCTTGAAATTAAAACAAATAAGATGGAGTAGTGGGCTAAAGAATGCTGTAGGGGACTTCCCTGGTGGCGCAGTGGTTAAGAATCTGCCTGGTTAAGTGGTTAAGAATTCGCAGGGGACAGGGGTTCAATCCCTGGTCTGGGAAGATCCCACATGCCGCAGAGCAACTAAGCCAGTGTGGCACAACTACTCAGCCTGCTCTCTAGAGCCCGTGCTCTGTAACAAGAGAAGCCACCGCAATGAGAAGCCTGTGCACCACAACGAAGAGTAGCCCCAGCTCACCACAACTAGAGAAAGCCCATGCGCAGCAACAAAGACCCAACACAGCCAAAAATAAATAAATTTATTTTAAAAAAATGAATGCTGTAGATATTCTAGCAAAATGATTGGATGACCATAACTAAAGAGAGTCACAGTAAAATACTACAGACATACAACACACACACACACACACACACACACACACACACACACACACACACACAGACACTGTGACTAATGATTGTTTTGCCCTTTAGAGGATTTACTTCACATGTAAGTGTAGTGGTCCCTTACAGAGAAGCAGCCAATCACTGTATTTGTGTTTTTGCTTTCTTGTCGTTACCATTTCAATGTGAAGGCTGTTTTGTCTTCTGACAGGGATATAGTAAGCAAGGAAGACATGAGCTAGAAAGGAGAGGATAAACTATATCTGGAAAAATCAGAGCCAGCCTGGGGGCACTGAACATACAAGGAAGATAGAGAGGAAGGTAGAAGGAATAATTAATGCCAATCAGGAGGCTGGAGCTACAGCAAAGTGCTTTAACTACAACCTCCCTGTTCCTACCAATGTGGGCTCCTTCCATAGCCCCAAAACCATTTGCCTCTTTACCTATTGGTCAAGTGTTTAGGCCTAATTAATTATTATATTTCATAAGTAGAGTCTCGATCTGTGTTTATTTGATTAAAAACCTTTCATTATTGTAGTTCTGTTTATTTCATAAATATATATCTCCATATCTATTGATATCTGCAGATAGTTCTGTATCTATCTGTATATGCACTAAGTAAACAAAGGAAAATGACTATACGTTGGTCACAATAAAAATTTTTGCAAGCTAAACTAGTTTTCTAGTCCTCTAAAATACAATAGGAAGTAGTAAATGACAAATCGGCATTAAATTATGCTCTGAGAATGACAGTTTTCAAAGTTCTTACCAAGGGCAAATTTATACAGCTATGTTTTTAAATCATAATTTAAATATGCATGTTGAAAGAGATGTGCTTTAATTGCATTATTTTATAAAGTTTTACAATGATTTACTTATATATTTAAAACGTGTTCTATTTGTCCTGTTTGAATAATTACTCATATAAATATGGTGCAAATAGATAGTCAGTAAAGTAATGGACATATATTTGAAAGAATAATGAAATTCAGGATTATTAATATTGAAAGAAGCTATAGTGATGACCAGGGGCAGCCTCCTCACTCCACAGATTAAGAAATTGAGGATGAAAGATAAGAGACAGAGATGGTTACAGATAAGAATGCTAATGGAAAACATTTCTTGAGAATTATTTCTTAATCTCTCTATTTGTTCAACAGTGTCTGTACATATATAGTTATGTATATGAAATATATTTTAAATTTAAAGCCTTCAAGGATTTGTCCATATTTGATGGGCAAAATATTTGTGAATAATAAAATTGAAATGATAAAATTAGATGCAAAATGACAAGTTAATTTTTAAGATTTTCTTAAACTTTGTTTAAATAATCTATAGCATACTTCTAGAGTTGCAGAGGATGATGTTGAATAATGACTTCTGATTCTCTGAGGAGTTAATATACATAAAGTTTTGCACCCTGTTGCAGTATCTTATAAATATTTCAGTTACTAGTTTAATGTAGTGTGGAGTAGAGAAGCACCTGCTGTATTGAATGAGGGAAAGACCTATAAATATACATAAAATTTTCTTTAAAGTTTTAAAGAGTTTGGGGGAAAAATGTATCTCTTCCTGTAAATGTAATAAAAGCGATCTGGGTAGCTTTAGTGTATCTGCTGCTGACTTAGAATGTATTATTTTAGGAAATATTGAATTAAAGATTAACCTAGACATCCTTTAAACTTAAAGATGATCATTATTTGCAACAGATTTGTTTGTTTAAACATTTTAATTTTTAAATATTTTTAGATAATTAAATTTTTTACATTGACCTATTTCATCTTGAATCTAACCCAATGGAAGTCCTTATTCTTCAGAATCTGACATTTAAAGTGGTGATAATCACACATCATAAGTAACACTGAACAAAGTGCTAAAGGGTTACATATATACATGAATGCACACACACACACACACACACACACTCAATAAAACAATACTATTATTGAACACTTATTCTATTTCCAGTATCATTCTAATGCTTTAGGAGATATAAAATTAAAATGATATGCTCCCTTCTTTTAAAGAGCATATTATCCAGATAAGTGAATTAGACTTTAAAAGATGAGGGAAACTATATTAAGTAGGGGAAAATGGAGACAGCATTTCAGGTGGAGGAGATTAAAATAAATATGGTGTATCTTCTGTGAAAGGGCTTATTGTCAAATAAGTAAATTATGCTTTAAAATATAAGTAGGATACTAATTACTGGACTGTAATGGAATATTTCAGCTGTAAGGAAAAGCATTAACAAAAATGTGGAGATGTTAATATGAATGCCATGTATGAGATATTTATTGGTTTATTTGAATAGATTTTTGTTGGGGTATAGCAGGAAACATGGTGAGATGACTCAACTTTCTAAAGCTTTGAAAATTGAACAGAAAAAGTTGGAGTTGATTGGAAAGCAATATTGATTTCTTGTAGGTTTTTGACAAAAGAATTAACAGTATTAAAGTCCAGGAATATTTGCTTGGTAGTCATATGTAGGATGGACAAGAGAGATAGTGTTGGGAGAATCAAAAGACAGGAAGACTTGTTGGATTAGAGGTAAAAAAAAAAAAAGCCTAAACTAAAATTATAGTAATAAGGGGATTGCAAAATGGGAATGAAAGGGCAAATTCAAGAATTATTTTGAAGAAAAATACAATAAACCTTGGCGATATACTGAATACAGACGCTGAAGGAAAGACAGGTGACTTCAAGAATTCTCATCTCAATCTTTGAAAAATGCCTAGATTATTTGCAAAAGTGGTTGACTATGGACATTGGGTTGGTCTGGTATGGGGAGGATGGCCAATTTGATTTTAGTCGTGCTGAGTTTGAGGTATGGCTATACATCCAGGTGGAACTCTCTCGTAGGCAGCTGGAAATACAGGATGGAGAGCTGATGAGATTTACGTGAGATTCAGATACATAGATGTTCAAGTTAATTCAAAGTCAGCAAAGGACTATACCGATAAAAGAGCACAGGGCTAGTTTTACAGTTCTACGGATAATGACTGCACAGAGGATCATGAGTGTATGAACTACAGGTAATTCTTAATCCTTGAGCTATATTTAATTGAACTAAATATATTTATGTTCAATTGTGTTTATTTTGTTAAAAATCATCTATCTGAATTGCACACTCATATTATTTCCTAGTTTATATAATAATGATTTGCAAATCTTTTGTTCCTTTCATTTCTTTCTTAACCATAGTTTAACTCCATCCAATTTCAAAGCCTCACCACATCATTTTACATTATGAAACCTTTTACATCTGAGCATAGAAAACACAATACAGCCCTAACTAATATCCTGCTCATTAATGATTTGGAAGGTAACTAAAATTAATTATAGCTATGGAAGTCTTTTCCTTAGAAACCAATTCTTGAAGTACTTAATGTATGCTCAATTAAAAAAACATTTTTTGCAAAAATGTTCCTATAAAAGGGTTTCATCTTCAAGGAATTCATGGAAAAGACTCTGACAAGTACAGGTTTCTGGTAACTGACTATACTACTGAACTGAATGAATAAGCATTTTCAGAACTCTAATGGAAACTGATGAATTCATAAAAGTGCTAACAAAAGATCAAGATGGAAAAAAAGTTAATTACATGGGACTGAGTGAACTGACGAGGATGATTATAATTTTTGTGACTTTCTGTTTGAATTAAAAAAAAAATCCCACAAGGACTCAGGCAAAAATATACAAATCAATTTTCACTGCAAAGTAAAGGAGCTGCTACAGTGGAGGATTACTGGACTGAATGTCAATATTATGACATAGTATGAGTGTGTTTCGTGTTTGGTAATTGCAATCATTGTTTCTTTTGTTGTGGTCATCCATTTACAATGCTTGGTGTCAGTTTATTTATCTCTTGTAAAAATAAAGTACAGTGTGTGTGTGAAAAAAAAATTCCAGTATGAGCTTGTATAACTCATTCTAAAGCACACACAATCACTTTTTTAAGTAAAACAAATTTTAAATTTAATTTACTGAACAACAGGAACTATTTCAGGATATATGTTATTGATAACTATCAACATAAAATGTATAGAATCAACTGCCGCAGAATATCAATCATCCTTATTTCTGAAAAGAAAGTGTTATTTAAGGTTATATAAACTGTTTATTTGGAATGATCACAAAACAAATTTTCTGGCTAAGGATAGTATTTAGAATTAATTATGCACTCAGAGTGGTCTGTTTGGTAGTAAAGATTCAGAAAGTAAAAAACAATCAAACAACCAAAAAACCTAAAGGTAAAACGATACTAGTGGAATGTAAGTAGATAAAGCAGTTGCTCAGAATCAGTTTTGATTGTTGGTGAAGCCTGCTGCTAAGACACCACTGTTTTGTTTGCTATGGAGTAAAGCTTTTAGTACTTAAGGAAACTGTCTCCACTTATTAGACATTCAGAACCGTAAAAGATAACCGGACAGGTTAAACTTTAGGATGACAAGGGCATTTCTACAGAAGTTTCTTGTCGGGAACCCCTGTGTTTTGTACAGGTGTTAGGAAGAGAACCTGTCAGTACCATCTTTGACATGGTGCATTTCCCAAGGTTGTATGGCATTATCTTTGATCATGGTTTCTAATAGGCACATAAAAATATTTTAAAGTTACTTCTTGACAATTTTCTGAAATCAAAGTTAATTAAAGATAAATAATTTTGAAAAATAATAAGCAGTCTACCCTAGAAAGTTTTTTTTCTTCATCCAACATGTTGAATTAAATTCCTTTAACTTGATTTATTTCATCTCAAAGATACTGTGATGGTTCACAAAAATTGCTGAGGCTCTTGCTTTTAGCATTTCTTCATGGATTCAAAGAGATAACTTTTCCTGACAGTGTTAGAGAAGCAATATTATATTCCATGTGCAAAATAGTTAGAATTCAGGTGGTGATGGCAAAATACAGAGCAAAGATAATATTGTAAAAATAGTTTAAACTTCAGGTGAATTTGAACATCCCTTAAGGATTTCATATCTATGCATATATTATTGAATTTTAACATTTATAATATCTATATTATCAGGCTTGGTATGGTGGTTAAATTTAAAAACTGACACTCATTCTGCAATATTTCTGAATAGAAATCAGATGGTATTTAATGCATTTGTTAATCAAAATGTGATCTCTTGCTGAAAAATTTGGGAATATTTTTTGTATTCCAATGACATCAAGGCATTAACCAAATCTTACTTTTTGAATGCTCTCAATGTGCAAGAATTGACTTCACAGAGTACAAGATATAAGTGTGCTAAAAAGTGATGAAGCAAAGTCTTTTTCTATCCCTAGTGAAAATCAAGCAATTCCTCATTGACTTGGGAGTAGAGAAACTACAAATAATATTCTTCTGTCACAGGGAACTGAATTAGAACATAGGAATTCCCTTCTCCTTTTTTTATGGGGTATGATAACGATTGAACACTGCAAAATGAGGTAGAAGGGAGTTGCTTGCACATCTTTCTCTAGCCTTCTGTGTGATCTTGGGCAGATCCCTGATCTATCTAAATCTCAGCTTTTAATAATAATAATATCTCTGGTCATTTGTTGCAGTTCAAAATGAGATAATATAGCTACATTTGCTTTTATAATTGGCAAGTATGACGCAAAGGATATTATTCTTATTAATTCTGTATTTCATTTCTAATAGTTTTTATTTAATTTGTCTTATCTGGGGTAACTCAATTGGGTCTTTGGTGCCTTGTTTTAAACTCTTCTTTTAGTAGAAGGCAACTCTGCTTTTCAGAGACTTTAGAAGTTCCCACATTTTCTCTGCTCCCACCAGAGATGTCTTCAAAACAGCATAATTTCAAAAGAATATGCATGCTTCATCCCTTTCTTTCCTGGATTTTAATCTGCTTCCTGCACAAGTATGAGAGCTCTTATAGCTAGCTCTCCTTAGGGCATTCCTGAATTAAACTAACAGTACCTTCATCTCCTAGAAGTAGAGTGACCCTTGTAACTTTCAGTCCATTTAGATCTAATTTCTAGAAATATCCTCTCATTTCTGGCTATTTGCTTTTGTGCTGGGGATAGTTATAACATCCACTTCCATGTTCTTCTCGAGTAAGTGCCAAACACACCGGTGGCTACATGCTAACCCGTATTATGACTAACCTAGCCGGATTACCTATTCTGACCAAGTATGTCATTTATACGTATCATTAAATTATATCCTTTAAGTGTAGTGAACAGTTGAACATGTCTCTAGAGTAAGAAATCTTTAGATTATGCGCTTTTAGCTAACATTTGTATAGCGCTGCATAGTTTGCAAAATGCTTTGCATATATTGTCTCTCATGCTTAGTTTTTTCTTCTTTAGAAATAAACCTTCAGCTCAGAGATTTAGCAATATGTCACCAAGTACAAAATATACATGTGGCTGTAACTCAAGTTTTATAGTCCTCATACCTGTAGTCATTCTGTTAACGTAATTTTTAGGCACTAAAGTCATACAAATATATTAATAATGATAATTATAAAGATAAAAAGCTTATCCAAAGGGCATCATAAAATTTTGAGAATACAAAATTAGTATATGAAATGCCAATAGTGGAGCACAAGGCAATAGGTAATATACAGAGATTTGAAAAAAGTAAGCTTTGGGAGGAAAGTAAGCACTATGGAATTTCAGAAAGGAGTAGAATAAACGTGAGGGGGGTGAACCAACTGAAAGGAAGAGGATTTTTCACTTAGTAGGAACAGCATAAACACAGACAGAGTGAGACAGTTGGCCAGTCTACAGAATAGTTTGAATAAGGTTAAAAACATTGAGTCATATTATATAGAACATTGAAATTCGGAGGCATAGAATGTTAAACCTGATTCAGTAGCTAATAGAATTGATCGGTTCTAGAGAAGGCATGTTATGGTACAAAACTTACTGTGAAGATAGTTTGCAAAACAAAATAGAGAAAACGGGAAGCAAGTAAGAATTGAGTTCTAAAATCCACAATTCAGAACTGAAATGAAAGTGCATGGATGGGATAAAACAGAGGCATTACAAAACAAAAGTTGATACGGCTTAAGCATATCACATTTGTTTGTATTTAAGGAAGGAGATTAAAAGAAGACTTAAGTCTCAAGAACTCAGAGAAGTGCTATATCATTTTCGAATGGAAAAAATTGTTAAGGAGAGCTAGTATGGAAGAAGTTGTTGGGTTTAGTTTTAATAATTTTATGTATGAGGTAATGGTGAGCTGCCTCAGTAGGAATATACAAAGATGAATGGAAATACTTTGAGTGAAAATATGGCTATAAATTAAGAGGGTTTTCTAATTATCAGCAGAGGAATTAAAGCCATGAGTGTGTTAGGTCATTAAAGAGGGAGGAAAGATCTGAGAGCCAAGATTTAGCCAAAAGGGATCTCCTGTTAGTGGGGCAGAGAGCAAATAATCAGGGGCACATATCACAGAAGTTAAAAGAGAAGATATCAAAGGGCTAGTGTTCAGTAAGAATTTTAGTAGAAGCTGCAAAATGATTAAGTGATAGTCTTAAGGAAAAAAGACAATGGATTCAAAAAGACTTTTACAGAGATGGAAGCTTAGGGTTACGGAGGTATTAGGTGTAGAGAAATAGGAGGATTATCATTTTAGATGCTTGGCCAGAAATTGAAAAAGAGCGAGAGGAGAGGCAAAAAGAGCATCAGAATAACTCAAATATGTGTTAGATGCCCACTAGGTTTAAAGCCTCATGCTAGAATATTTGTAGGAGACACATGATAAATCAGAAACTGTATTTGCATGTACTCATTTACAATTAATAGAAGAGGGAAGATAGGTGCATTAATTTATAATGAGGAAGACGGGCTATCATAGGTATGACCTGAAGCTCTTAGTGCTATAGATATGTAAAAAAGAGAGGGGCACCTGAGTCATTCAAGTACTGACTGGTTAAGCTTCTCTAAAAAGACAGCTAAAAATACAGTGCCTTGAATCAGAAAGCATTTATTCCCCTTACTCCACAGTCTATAGGAGTGCAGTCCAAGGATGGTGGGGCACCTCTGTCATCCTCAACATGGGGCTTCTAATAGTCTGTAGTCATCACCATTTCCTAAAAGATGGAGAAGGAAAAGAGAGTACAGGGCAAATATCCTTAAAGAGAATTCTCAGAAGTTGTACACGTCACTTCTGTTCATATTGCAGAGGTTCAAATTTAGTTGCATTCAAGGGAAGAAGGAAAGTATAGTTTTATTAGCTGGGCAGCAATGTTCCTAGTAAAACTCAGGCAAGACAGTGAATACTGAGGGTTAGTCACTGGTCCCTACCTTAGATATTTACTCCAAGAAAAGATCAAGAAAACTACAACTAGATGGTATTATTGGAATTCAGTTGGAATTGAGGGGTGGGTGTAGGATTTGAATAGTGGAGAGGAGTAGAGAGTAGGGAATTACAGGTTAAAGGACAAGATGAGCAAAGAAATGCATAAGAATCAATATAGAATTTTGGGGAAAAGTGGCCAGAGCCTGGTGAGTAGGAGAAAAAGCAGTGGAACATAATCCTGGAATGGTATTTTGGAGCACAACGCAGAGGATCTCAAATTCCATGCTTAAAAGTTTGTATGTAGCCTGTAGACATGATTGAAGATTTGTTTTTAATAGAGTTGTATCATTTTGGAAATTATTCTACATGAAAATTAACTGAGAAGCAGTATTTGGAGCTTATAAATTTGGAATAAAAAGTGGAAAGACCAGCTGGGAGACTACTGCTACAGGATATGACAACCTGAACTGGCATTAATGCCAATGGAAATAAACAGGGAAGGAGGGGAGGAAATGGAAGAGGCTTTCTGTAGGTAAACTGATATAAATTAACAACGGTTTGGAGGTCAGTGTTGTGGAAAAAAGGAATGTAAAGAAATGAAGTTGACTCTAAAGTGTTCAGGATAAGTGAACTAAGGACTAGGGGCAGGACCTTTGCAGTTGTTGTCAGGGAATGCCAGCGGGTGATGCTATTGACAGAGATGGAAAAGACAATAAAAGGGCAGTATTAGGAAGAAAGATTATGAGTTCATATTGGACATATTAATATTGAAAAGTCTACTGTCAGGCCATTGGAAATTCACTTAAGGTCTAGAGAGTGATTAGGGTGAAATATATAGATTTGAAATGACTGAAATATTTTTTTATGGGCAGAAAAAACATGGAGGCCAATAGAACTTTTAAAAGTGGTAAATCTGAAGAATTGGAAGGAAGGGATAGATACTGAAGCAAGATCTGTTGGAAATAGAAAGGGTAGAGTTAACATAGCAGTTAATCTTAGAGGGGAGAGGTGATTCCGTTTAGAAAAAAACAGAGAATGAAACTAGAATCAGAGCTGTGTTGACTTAAACATGAGGGAGATAAAGCAGACAAAGGGCAAAGCAGTGCAGGGCCAGTGCAGTATGTGTGTGGGGTGAGTGCGGGATGGCCGTAACTCACATTACCACGATTAGGAGGATGTTAATGAATCAAATGGAGACAGAAGAAAAGCTTTCGGAGTGTCACTATGAAGAGCCAATTGCAAATTCAAGTTAGACAGCATGTTTGTTGGCTAGTTCTGCATCTTTTGGGTACCCTGGAAATCTTCTCTAAGGAAAAAGCAGACAAGGTGGAGAATGTGAAAGGTGTACATAATTTGAATTTCAGTATTAGTTTGCCATGCAGTTTTTCCTTTTGTTAAGTTATACAGGACTCCCTCACTGCAGTAGATATTAGTCTCTTGAAAGCAGTGCCAGTGTTTCCAGATTCTTCCTCCTTATTTCCCTCCATTTTCCCATTCCTTCTTTCCTCCCTTCCTCTTTCCTTCCTTCCTTCGTTCCTCCCTTCCTTCCTTTTTTCCTTCATTCCTTCCTGCCTTTCCTACCTTCTCAGAATTAAAAAAATGTATATTTTTTATATGTACGTGTATAAATACATACACTTATGGAAAAGGAGGGCAGAATCCTGCATATTTATACTTCCCGCTCCCCAACCCCTATCACTACATCTCCCTCCCCTCAGTTCATGGAATCCCTTGAAGCACCTGTATAAAACTCAAAGGCTCATGGAATTCTATGTGAAAACGAATGATCTTGATCAGCCAAATTATACCTTCTCAATATCTGTAGTTATGTTTCTAGGATTTATGATGTACAAAAACTAATTCCAACTCTTACAGACCAGCTTTGTGTTTATAGCTAATATACTCTCAAGAGTCTGAAAAGAACAGTTTAATTATCAAGGAATCAAAATAGGAGTCTAAATATGTAACTGTAGGCAAAGTCACATTTTAAAATATTTATTGTTTAAAAACAGAGTTTATATAACTTGTCCAAGGGCATGGAGCTGCATGGTCCAGCTGCAGAGCCTGTGATCTGACCACTAGATCACATTGCTTCTGATGATCAGTGAATTGTTTAGATAGTTAAGTGAAAATGGTAATATTTTTAAAGACAGTCTTGGGTAAAGATTGATGACCAACATTCTAATACTTTGAAATACTTTTAAAAATGTATATAACTTTTTGCATAAGCGTAAAAGTAATAAGGGATTTAAATAAAAATGAAATGTCTAAAACCAAAGCTAGTTCTACTTCAGTCAGACATAACAAATCAGATCAGAATGTTTAATTACTATCCAATCAACCTTTCTGTTCAGTGTGTCAGTTTAACTTAGAGAACCAAACAAAACATTCCTTTGTTTGTCAAGGGTAGGGTATTAAAACAAGGGTGTTCTGAAAATTGCAGTAGAAAGATGAAAATGGTTTGTTTGATCTTCAGAATTTTAATATGTCAGAAAGATTATTGTGAAGAAAATTGGGCTTTCTGAAGTGACAGATACATTATTCAAATAACTTTGATTGAATGCAAGATTTTTTAATGCTTTCATAAAGGGGACACACACTAATTTGGTTTATAAAAGAGTGGCTTTAAAATTTGAGATATTAGGGAAAATATTTTGTTAGTTTAGTAATTAGACTAAGCATTTTTAATTATGGCAAGGATATTTTTTGATAGTACCATTAATTGAAACATATATCTGGATTATAATTAGAATAAATTAATTGTGTGTACACTTGACAATTTAAAAAGTCCTCAGTTTGAATTATTTGAGAGATGTTATTAATATTTCTAAAACCATCTATAACTGGCCTCAAAAATTAGATTGTTTTTTCTTTGTCTTAAAGCAGTGATTCAAATTAATTGTAGATTTGAAACCAAATAGTAAGTGGAAACCAATCAGTCTCAAATGCATTCCTGCTTCTAACATTGCTTTGATAGCCTGCATATCACCATTCCCTCTGAAACCTATAATGATGTCAGAAGCATGTGTCAGAATGCAGTTCATTCTGATTCGGTTTTCTATTTAGATGTGAGTTTGTTACACATAAAGATATAAATCCATCGTACTGTTTCCTTAGAGGTATAATTATTCACTGATCATTTAATCTCCGTCACTTTGGCAGTTTCTGTTATATCACAAAAAAATTCTTGGGGTGATTTTGTATCATTTCTTCTGTCTTTAACAATTTTTCCACAGTTTTAAAAATGTTTGTTTCATACCTAAGTTTGTTTTCTTTTTTAATGCTTTTCTAGTCTTTAAAACAAATTTTTTTAATCCTGCATGTGAAAAGCCTATATCTTATAAAATGTTCTTGGTTTACCGAAATACAGATTTTCCTCTCATAAGTCATATAAGGTAAAGAAATGCTGTTTATCATCTTAGCATGGTAATTAGCTGATAAGGACAGGGATCATTAAAACCTACAACTTGCTGTCATGCATATGAAATTGTACTATAAAAATGCTTATTTCTGGTTTATACTTAATCTTACCTGTCTTTCTGTTTCTTTTGCAGCAAAAGTGTTGGATAGAATGTCTCTCACTGCCATTTAAACATATTCTTTTCTTCTGTCAATTACCACAGGTTTAGTCCCTATGAGTGGTATAACCCACACCCTTGCAACCCTGACTCAGACGTGGTGGAAAACAATTTTACCTTGCTAAATAGTTTCTGGTTTGGAGTTGGAGCTCTCATGCAGCAAGGTATACGATTCAGCCTGCTATTTCCCTTGGGCACCATGTCCCACTCTTTGCTGGGTGTTACAGTTCTCGCTGGCACAAGTCGCTTGCATGGGTGCCTCTCTGCATGTAACCATAATCCAGCTTCTCCATCTACCTAATGCATTTAGGCGTTCTCAAATCCCATCCAAGAGAGATTCTGAGAAAATAATTAGCTTTTGCAATTGCACATACAGTATACTCATCTAACTTTTTCTTAACCCACAGTAGATACATTATCTCATAGATAACCAAACTAACCTGATCCATTAGCTAGAAGCTGCATTTAAAGTACTATTAAGATTGCATATCCTTGAGACAAGAATACAGTGTATTGCTCCTGTTTCCTGTCTCATTTTGATGTAAAAAAATTCCCTTTCATATCAATTCTTGATGATGAGACGCCTTTGTATTGCATGATTAGCAAATCTACTGCATATAAATTTGCAAAAATAAAATATTTAACCATTTAGAGTTACCTTTTCAAGTAAAATATTAGCTGCATCTGATAGTATATAAGAATATAAAGTATTGCATGCTCAGAAGTGCATGCAAAAATACTCTCACAATTATTTAAAATTTATAATATTAACGGTAAAAGTAAAAACTACATTTCTCAGAAAATGACATAATACATGCAATATGTCTTAATGGTATATATATAACTATGAATTCATTATTTTAGTCTCAGTTCTCCCAAGCTGAATTTATTTTTATTTTTGCTGCTGTGATTTCTTTTATTAATCTTTTAATATTTATATAAAAGTTCAATAAATTAATGTCAGACCTACTACTCAATATAAAAGATTTCATTAGCCAAGACCGAAGACTATTTTATGCATTTAAAAATGTAATCTTTTTAAGTTTTAAAATGTAGTAAATAAGCAAAATGCCCAAAATTTGAACAACTGACAATGACCGGATTAAGGAAAAAAAAACATATTTCTTTGTAAGAGTTACCACACCTACCATAAAGGTTTACCTTAAATTTTAGAGGTGTATTTATTATCCACTTTGAAGAAATTCATTTGGTAATTGCATTACAGACCTGAGGAAGAGAAAATTTATTGTTAAGTTATAAAATGTTTATAAAAAAGGTACTTTGCTTTTGCATGTTTAATATTATGCATAAATCCATTAGTTCATTACTGTTTCATTTATAAACTACTTCCTAAAGTGAAAATAAATAATTACATGTTAAGAGGAAAAAAATCAATTTAACAAATACATTTTACAAGCAATCCTACTGAGTTGAGATAATTTTTCCTTTTAAAAATATAAGCATCCATATATATAGTTTTACAGGTATTTAAACCTAAAACTTGAAAATTCAGAGAACTCTTACATGAACTAATCTAATTTTGTGGCATCTCTTTCTAAATAAAATGAATAATCAGTAGTTGTATTTGCCCTTTCCTACACTTTGGGTCCAGTGTTTTTTTTTTTTTTCTTAGATTTATTTACAGTTGGAAGATAATATTGGAGTTCTTTTAAAATTTTAGAAGTGAATAAAAATCTATCATATGAGACAAGCATCTTTTATAAGTAGCACTGGGTTATGCCATTCCCCCAGGCAAATTGCTAGTCACCGGCTAATAATTAACCTTAATAGCCTGGAACAAATTATTCTCATAATAAAGATCTGACCATAATAAAGATTTTAAAATGATTTTTCCTACCACTTTGGAAAATAAAATATTCTTTTTTACTTATATTTTATAAAATATTTGGAGACTTCTGAATATGTATACTGGTGAGATGAACTTTATATCTATACAATCTAGCAATTAGAAATAAGACTATATCTGATATCTCTGAAAATGATGACAATCCGAACAATGAAAAATTCAAATATACATTTGCTTTGCCACATAACTACTTCACTGCTGGTGGATACATGAAAGAGGAACCCATACTATTCTGGCTGATGCCCAGCTCCCCAGGAATTAGTGGGATATAGTGCTGGACATGACGTTACCTTGAGTACATGACAGTCAGCCCCTAACCAGGCTCTGATTCACAAGCCTAGGAGGTACTCGTTTAAGTCCTTGGGTAAGATATGAACTTGTGGTAATTGGGCCATTTTTGTCGAATGTCTCCACTGTTTTTTTTCTTTCCCAGTCTTGTTTGACTTTATTGGTGGTGGTGTTAAAAAAAAAAAAAATAGACTGGGCAGCCATAGCTGCTGATCATCTTGGGAATATTGAATATTTTAGTGTTTCAGTGTCCGAGTGTGTGTCTGACAGGGCCTAGGAGCAACTACGTCAGAAAGGTACTTTTCTGTTTTTTTTCCTTACAGAGTGGTAGGCAGAGTCTGGAGCTGGAGTTGGCTGTCATGTCCAAGTCTGTCTGCTTTTTAAAATGTTGTTTGTTTGTTTGTTTGTTTGAAATTGGAAGGGGGAGATGAACTGCAGTATAAGATGGGCTGTTTTGATAGAGCCAAGTCATGATACCACTTCTTTTCAATGTTAACATGAATAATTTGTTGTATTTTTCATTCCTTCTAAAGATGCGTTACCTTACTGCATCCGTTATTATATTAAAAAATACGTTAAACAAAACAGCAAATGGAGTCCATCTTTGCTTCATTCCATTTTACTCAAACCCTATTAAAATTAATTTGTAGCCAATGCTTTCTTGACTGTAGGTTCAAAATGATTAAAAGTGAATAGTAATATATATATCCATAAATTTAGTATACTTTTTTTATAAAAAAGTTACACATGCTGATATGTGTTCATTTCAATATTAAGACTGCAAATAATGTGGTAAAACCAAAGGACTCAATTTAAAAATTGTTAGAATTTTATTTTATAACCTAAATTAATTAAAATTAATAATACTCAAAAGCTAAATATAATTATCAGATCTCATTCTCTTATTAATACCATGAGCAGGCAACTCCAGCCATGTTTTGAATATAATTATGAAATTTTTATATGTGTGTAAAAATAAATTTATGGCAATTTAACTATTCTTATTCTGATTTTCCTCATTGGGGCTAACTATAGTGATAGGAGACATTTGTTTATGAATAAGAAAATAATTTACTACCTATTTTAAAATAAAAACTGGACTAAAACCCCACAGCTCAAGAAATGTGGATAATTAAAATTATTTTCCTACAACATTACTTTTTTAACTGGCAGTATAGACAAGACTTTTGGGCTTCATGTGCATGAAAAATGAAACTTTACATAAATAAAGCTTGTTAAGAAATGGATTGGAATGTACATTAAGTCATTTCTTCTAAAACCCACATAACTAACAAGATATGAAAATCTATAAAAGTGGTTTATAAACTAGAGTGAGAGAGAGGGAGAGATTTCTCCCTTCTAATGCTATTTTTATAAAGGTTACCCAGTCATTAATATGTAATTCTTATTTTGCACTGTCTCAGGTAGAACTTGAGTCTCCTGTCACTATATGTAAACTCAGATGTCCTAAGAGACTACGTATTATCTGAAATTAGCCTCTGCTCTCCCAATGGCTGTTCCTTGCTTACTACAGAGATATATAAATCTGTGATTTAAGCTTTTATTACACAGTGATTCCATTCTGCCACTATGACCAAAAGTACCTGACTGCTGATCAAATTCTCTGTATTCGTTTCACCTTTTCCCCCCAATCTCTGTTAGGTTCTGAGCTCATGCCCAAAGCGCTCTCCACCAGGATAGTGGGAGGCATTTGGTGGTTTTTCACACTTATCATCATTTCTTCGTATACTGCTAACTTAGCAGCCTTTCTGACAGTGGAGCGCATGGAATCCCCTATTGACTCTGCTGATGATTTAGCTAAGCAAACCAAGATAGAGTATGGAACGGTAGAGGATGGTGCAACCATGACTTTTTTCAAGGTAAGTCCTACTGGTTATCCAAAATTTATGTATTAACATGATAGAATGCCAACAACCCTTTTTCTATTAATGAATTTAAGAGTATAGCAACATTGTTAGTTGTGCAGAACAATCAATAGCATATTCCTCAGGTGGTGGAGAGGTATACAACTAAATATACGACCATCAAGGCAAAATATTTTTATACTTGCAAATGACAAGGAGTTGTTGCTTTATAAGTATTCCATTTTTGTTTGGAGGAGAATCTGTAAAAAAGTAAAATTATTTTTCCCCAACAAGGTTTTATCTTTGAATGTAAATAAATAAATAAATATATTTACTGAAAATTGAATAGCAGAGTCGCGTCAGACTCTACAAGGCGTGGGTATTCCAGAAGAATAGAATGATTACATGTAAGAATGTTTTCCATACAGACATTTCTTTCTGTTATGATGAGACAAGGTCAATTTGTTCAGAGCCTATAGAAAAAGAAGGAAAATAAGGACTGGTAGAAACAAGCAGAAACAGTTCCTATTCTCTGGACATTCATCCATCTAATATTCTGGAAGGCACAGAATCTCAAAATGGGCTACCCCATTGAACTTGCAATGGTTTGCAGTGGGACAGCCTGTGGAACATTTAAATGGAAAGTGTGCTTGCACCAAGTTCCAAGCATATAGAGTATCTTGCCCTCCTCTTTATTATTCAGATCTTCTCCTTGCTTCTGCTGATCTCACTGGGCCAGAGTAGACCCAATGAGGAGTTTCCATTTTAGGGAATCAGTATCACTTCATAATTTCTTTTCTATTTTACTAAGTATTTTTATGTTGTTTGTAGTTTGGGCAAATGTTTAAGCCTTGGTATTTTCCTTCACTGTTCACAGGAATGCAATTGGCAGTTCAAGTGGGTAGTAGAAGTGGTAGATGTGTTTTCTTTTAAAAAAATAACCAACTCAAGTTATAAAACAAATTCTTTCAACATTCAGTAAGTGCTTACTGAGTACCAGAAATTGTACTACACGTTGGGTATGCTAGAGCAAATAACGTCTAATTCTCACTTTTAAGAAGGTTATAGTTTAGTTGGAGACAGGGAAGACTAGATCTAGGATCATATAACTGGGTTTTACTTAACTTTGCCAAATAATTATGCAACTTTCTTTGTAAAAATTCTTACCAAATTAAATCGGCTTCTTTTAGGGTTCTGGAGGACACCAAATACCCAAAGAATGAGATAGATTGATTGTTTTAGTGAAATCTATATAATTCTTAAAATTTAATTACTTTCAAAGAGAATTTTTTTTATGCCTAGGTTAAAGATTGGATGCATATTTTTTATTCAGTTGGAAAATTATTATCATCTAATCAAATTTATTGAATAATCAAATATGAACAAAGCATTATGATCAGTATGGTGCTATTTGTCTATATTAATTGCAATTGATCAATTTTCCCCAATTGAATATTTAATATTAATAGATTGTTTTTCTCATAAAACACTTTTTTTTAAATAAAAAAGAAACCAACTGTTGAAAATTCTAAGTGTACATCATCGGTGTCTTTAACTTTGCTGAGAGTGAATATGTAATGCATTTAAATTATTACAATATTCAAGGGAATTTTGAAGTTGACTTTGTACAGTAATACATATAAAATACTAATGCAAGTGATTTGATACCAGAAGTAATTATTTCTGTTTCACAAATACTTCAGAGTTTAAATTTTACTTTTATTTTCTAGAAGGCTCAAATATCTTAAGTTTCAAAGTTCTTATATACTGTGAGCAAGGTATACCTCTGGAAAATCAACGTTTAAAATTTTTCTCCTTTTCCCCGTCTTTAAGCTTATTTTCTCCCTTCTTTGTCTTTCTTGTCTTTCAAACTTCTGTTTTGCTAATTTATTTCTTGTTTAGTTCAGTTGCTCTCTTGCAGTGTCATTTTGCCTAACTTCACTCTTCTTTGCTGTTCACTTTTCTTCTTACTCTCATCTCTTTTTTTTCTTTCTCATACACACGGGTGCCTCTAGCACCCAGAGAAAAGTGACATGAAACAACTTTTTGTTTCCAACAGCACAGACTTTCTTTCTGTAAAATTGAAATCTTTGGGAATGTACAATTGTCACAATAAAAACCACACAGTGGTAATCACTAAGTTGACAATTATGTTGATAACTTTATCACATGCTGAATTCTTACTGTTGAAATTTGAAAAAGCATTAGAATTTAAAAGGATACAGTAAATGTTGATTTTTCTTTAGTTATTTTAGTGTAGCCCTAAATGATACTAATTTCAACCTCATATTTTGGCTTGTTAAACTATCTACTTATACCAGCCATTGGTATGAAATTAAAAAAAAAATTCCCTAGCAATCTGTAATTGAAGCAATTGCATGGTCATTTTGAAATTCTACAATGAATCCAAGACTATTGTGTATAGTCGATTTACATCTGATACCATTCTTTTATTTCTTAATTAACAGCAATGCATACAAACACTCTAGGAAGCACCCTTAAGGCATTGATTTCTAAAGGAATTTCCATCCTGTTTTTACTAATTGAACAAGACTCTGCTGTTAACTCATTATTCTGAAACAGCTCAGTTCCAGAAAATTATTTTAAAGAATGTTAAAGTTGTGTTACTACAAGCAAGAGCTGGCTCAAGATACCTGGCTTTAAAGGGGGTGAGTCTTCAGTATTGCAAAACACAGAGTTACACCGCCATTCTACAACATTGAATAATTCCTCTTCCAAAGAACATACTTGACTTTGTTCATTGACCTTACATGTATACTGTCTTCAAGAAGAGTTCATTCTTCTTTTCTTCTATATCCATTACACTCCACACAAATTCTCTCCAGGGATAAATGTAAAGCCATGACTGGCAAAATAAGTCAAAATCGAGCAGATGGTGCTTCTTCAGTGTTATCCCATGTAAAACAATAGAAAGCTATGTGACATCACCAATATGTTCTTAATTATATTTAGATAATAAAATTGTTGAGGGCCCAAGGATTTTATTGAAAAACAATAAAGTAGGGTCAAAACGTTCTCAGAATCTGGGAACTTGGTGCAGCAGAACTGAAATCTCACCAGGGCTGAACACTATAAATGTCACCAAGCAACAGCACATTCATTCTCCTTGAAGTATAACTTCAGCTATAGCTATATAAAAACTATATAACTCAGCTATAGCCTGTAGGTGTTACGGTCTCTTTTGAGAATGCCTGTATTTTCAAAGTAAGTCATATGTTTTACAAAATGATGCTGAAATCACCTTGTTTCTATGCAACTTATGACTCAGGTTTTTCAATTTCTACAAATTCTCTCTCTGGGTTTGGTCTGCCTGAAATCTCTGGCTTTGCCACATATGCTAATATAGTCTGTCTTTCCAAAAGGTATCAAAGGAAATGCATATCCTCTTTCATGGTTATTAAAAAAGATTTCTGCCACATGTTGAAAAGACATTAAATGGTATCAGATACCTAATGTGAATCACTTAATACTTCTGAACACATAGTCTACAATTTAGAATAGTTGCTAAGAGGGAAAGAAACTGTGGAATTAGAGAAACCTGAGCTTAATTTCAGACTCCACCACCTATTGGCTGTATTTAGATGAGACACTGCCCCTTGTAAACCTCTGACTCCTCATCTCTAAATTAGAATGACTAACAGAACCATTCTCACAATTTCTTTTAGTGTTAAATGAAAGCTCTACATGATATGCTAAGTGCCTAATAAAAGCTTGATAGACATTATAAATTACCATTACTAGAATACATGGCTAATTTTTAAAATTCAGAATTTAGAATGATTTTAAACATAGTCAAGTAAAGTATGTTTCTATGACCCACAACTAGATAATTTTAAAATAGATTTTAAAAGATCACACCATGTTTATCTTATTTAAATTGCTTCATTCTTCTCATTATTGTTGTCACGAAGAAGGAATAATTTGATAAGTGAAACTTAAAAAATCTGAGGGGGCAGTTTTCAGAAGCTATTTTCTAGGCTATGTATTGTGATATAGTATATTGAGATGCAATTCACAATTCTTTTGGGAATTTATGCCACATCACAGGTAAAGGGAACTTTAAAAATTATTTAATATGAAAAAATGTTCTTTCTTAATTTTAACTTTTTTTTGTAATCTAATAAGTAGGATGTCTTATTTCGGCCAGTTTCATCATGCATCGTATGCTCTCAATTATATGATATGGATGTTCAGTCTTAAGAATACATTTTTATTCAATAAATATTTACTTATCTCTTATGTGGAAGGGATTGCGTTAAACCTTAGACAAATATTGTGCATCTCCCAGCACCACCCAACACTTGTCTACCTCCTATATATCTTTCTATTTCCTTTACCACCATCCTGGTTCAGAACAGTGTCATCTCTGTCCAGGGTTTTGCAACATTTCTCTTTCCCAATTTTTTTCCCTATTGTTCTCTACACGCTACAAGGTGACTTAACACCCTCCCAAATCACCCCGCTTCTTTGCTTTAGGATAAGAACCTAGCTCCTTATCAGGTTTACAAGGCACATCATGGTCTGGCTTCTTTTTATTTTTTAGCCAGCTGCTCTCACACTCTAAACTTCAGCCAAACTGGTTAGTCCGTGTCATATGATGACTACATGATACACCTCCTTCTGTTATGCTTTTCTGCCCTTATCTACCAACCTAATTGGTTATATTTTCTTTATTCCTTGGATCCAAATTCAATTAATCCAGGCAAATTTTCTTGATCCTTTCCCCTACCCAAATCGACCCAGTCTGGGTAAGGTACTCCTTTTTTAAATTCTCTGAGCATTTATACCTCAGTTATTAAATGATCACCCCAAATTGTATTCCATTAATTCTTCTGTTTCCATACTACACTGCACAGCACGGGGACATGAATTGAATCTGTATCATTTACACTTGGATCTCCAGTTCCCAGCACAGACTTTGCATGTGTTTTGGGCTCTATTAGTTAACAGTTGCCACAATAATGTTGCTTGACAAATGACCAAAAACTCTTAGTGGCATGTAACATAAACCTTCATTGAGCTTATAAGTCAGCTGTCCTACTCCTAGAAATTTGGAGACCCAGAGGCTTTTCTATTAATACCTTTGGAACAGACTCTATTTCTGCTAAGCTTTTTTGGCCTTTAAATATACCCAGTTGAATCCATTTATAATCTAAAAACCACACCCACAGTTCATATTAAAATGTGCCTCTCTCTAGACTTAATCATTGCTACTTTGAGCTAGAAGCTTTTTAATCCACAGGTGAAAATCTACAAGGCATTTCCTTAACTTTTTCAGAGGTTTTAACAAAGCACCTCAAGGCAACATGCTTAATTTGATTTTTAATTAAGGCCTGGAGCCATGTTGAAACAATTTTGAGAACTTTTACTGGCTGGAGACACTGAAGATCGCAAACAATTTTATGACCCAACCGTACAAATTCTAGCTCCTTCATATCACCTCTAAATTCTGTTTGAAAACTGCCCAGTTCTTTATAAAATTATTTCCCCCTCCTCCTCTTTGTTGTTCTTCTTATTGTTAATAGTCTATCTCTTCCTTGTACTACCTTATCCTATGTAGCTAAATTTACCAGCTGGTACTTTGAATATCATGTCAATTTGTCTGAATATTTCTTTGTCCAAGTCCAGAAGATTATTAGTATGTTTTCTATCTTATAAGTTACTATAAAGCACACTATAAAAATATTATTTCCCCCTAAGTTTACAGATTCCCATTTTCCCAATCTCCCCTAATGATTTCATTGTCATCTGTTATCAATGTTTCATAGTTAGGTTTCCTTTAAGGTGGCAACTCACTTTTTAAAAAATAAAATTCTGTACAGTTATCTTTTGGCGCAATGAATATCGCATTCATTGATGGAACATCTGTGACAGATGTTTTAGGTAGAATGTGTGTTTACTTTCAAAATTTCTCTGCTCTGTAGAGAGCTAAAAAGTTTTCTTCAAAATACGTAGCCCTCTATGGCATTTCCGTTTTAACTTTGGGTTAAAAAGTCAATTTATTCAGAAGTGTATGAAGTTTGCAGTGTTAGGAATGCAAGCAAGTGGATTAATCCATGGCGGGGCGGTGGGGGGGGGACGGTAGTTTTATTTCTTGTTACTTAGCAGCAAAGAGGGTTTTATTTTGTTTTGTTTTTGTTTATGCATAGATGCATAGTTTCCCTCTTTAGAAGAACACAGTACATTGTAAATGCCAGCTCATTAATCTTCACAGCAACCCCTAAGGAAGGTAGGAAGCAATTATCATTATGCTCATTTAACAGATGAGGAAACTGGGCCATGGAGAGGTTAAGTGACTTATTAATTATGAAAGCAATAGCCAAGGGACTCATAGTATCAACAATAAAAGTAATAGCCAAAGACATCATGGCATATCCATCATTACTCAGAAGAGCTAAGTGCATTAGTCATTTTGGCTCACCTACATGACCTCAACTGCTTGATCATATTAAGGTTTTAAAACATTTGCCTTAAGCCATTGGGGCAGATACAACTATAACACGTTCTTTATAGTCTGCTACTTATTCTGAGCTTATCAGTTCAATGGTCTTCTAAAATTAAATTATGCTGGGGTGACAGTATAGGTTTGTAAGCCTGAATTGCTGGTATGGCATGCCTGTAATGATTTTTTGAAAGCTTGAGTGAATTTTGCTTCTTAAATGCCAAAAGAACATAAGTAATTTTTGAGTCAAGGGATAGAATGTAAAAAGTTGGGAGTTTATTGCATGCACTTAATAAATGGATTTAGAAACACCATTCATTAGATATTTTTTAATTTCTGCAAAACATAATTTCTGTTATTTTTATTTAGAACAGTGGTGATAATTCAATTATAATATATTTACTATAAAGAGATTTATACATTAGAAAAGTAAAATATCAACATGGCATCTGTAGTTACTTTTCAGATTGAAAAGTGTTTTCTGAAATAAATGTTTATTTCCTCTTCTTATATTGATGGTAGAATACTTGGGAATTTCCATTTTGCGTATTCAGGAAATTGACCTACAATAGTTTTTGAAGATGGGAAAGATATTTGAAGTTAGTTTTGAATTTATTTTATTTATTTTTATTGTGATATAATCAACATACAGCATTTTGTAACTTTAAGATGTACAGTGTTTTGAGAAATTTATATATTGCAATATGATTACCAGTCTAGCATTAGCCAATGCCTCCATGACATTAAAATTATCATTTCTTTTTTGTGGTTAGAACAATTAAGATCTTGCTTCTTAGCAACTTGGAAGTTTATAACACAGTATTGTTGACTATAATCACTATTCTGCACAGTAGATCTCCAGGACTTCTTCTTTTTTTTTTTTGCGGTACTTGGGCCTCTCACTGTTGTGGCCTCTCCCGTTGCGGAGCACAGGCTCCGGACGCGCAGGCTCAGCGGCCATGGCTCACGGGCCCAGCCGCTCTGCGGCATGTGGGATCTTCCTGGACTGGGGCACGAACCCGTGTCCCCCGCATCGACAGGCGGACTCTCAACCACTGAGCCACCAGGGAAGCCCCAGGACTTATTCTTTAAAAGACTTTTATATTTTATATAACAAATTCCTCGTTAAGTATGGTCATTGCAAAGAAAAAGTTCAGTAATTATTTGCACATTGATAGAAATCAAATATGTCTTTTATTGTGTACCAGATTTACTACTTTATATATTCTAATCATTTTCCACCATTATCCAGAAGGGATTCTTTGACAATATAATAATTAGAAAATTCACTATGGTACTTTAGTAGCATAGTAAGTACAGGGATTATTTCTTAAATACTTGCTCATGTAAGAGTTGCCCTGTTTACTTAGGTGTTACTAACCAGCCACATAGCTTTGTTTTTAGGTAATTTTATTTACCTGGAGTCAGTTTATGCTTAGTAATGACAACCCCCTTTTCTCCTCAATAAGTTAGAAACAAAGGGTCTCAAATGTTAGCTTTATGTCTCACATGGGGGATATTGTCCCTGTGCCGAGAAGGTAATTTAAAACTCAAATATTAACATAAGCATAGATATATTACCATCAAAGTTTTGTGATTAAAATTTTTGGTTTGTTGATAGAAAAACAAATCCCTATGCATGCATCATAAATTCTAGACCAGAGCCCAGTAACACTAATCATACTGACTACTTTCTTAGAATCCCCAGTTAAAGCACTACTTTAACTCATAGGGCTAGTTTTTTATCTACTGAAGTCCTAGGAAATATGGCAATCAGTAGAACTAGATAGCATGTACATCATATGGAAATACGGTCTTGTCTGTGATTGACAGTATACCACTCTGATGAATAAGAGAATATTCTTGATTTTCATATCAGTTTTCCTTTCTCAACGGATGGAGTCATTATTTTGTCCTATTTGGATAGATCATCCACTAAGTTTCAAACATCTTTAAAATATCCATTTGTTTAAATCAGTAGTCTCAACCTGTCTGCACAGTAGAACATTAGAAGCACTTGGGGAGCTTTTAAAGAATACCGAGCCCCACACCCCTCTCCAAGTCAAGTAATTAAAACTCTCTTGAGGTAGGATCCTGGGCATCTGAGTTTTTTGTAACCTCCTCTGGTGATTCTAATGTGCAGAGAGAGTTAATTTAATTTGAAATTTAAATAACCCCTTCTTTATTGGCAATAATAGTTAATAACTGATTGCATCTACTTCCATTTCTTTCATATTAGGGTGGGCATTCATCTCTTCTGAAACCCAGACCCCAGAAAATATTCTTACTTCTTTTGAATAATTTACCTGCATTGCGTTTAAAGCCTTTTTCAACAGATTTGCTGAGAAGAAATAATCTAATTACATCTTCACTTTTGATAACATTCCTGGAGGCCCCCAATAGGAATGCATAAGAATTGTCTTGTAGCAGTATGAAGGTTAGAGCTTTCTCCGAAAAGTATGGTGGGGTAAATCCTGATTTTTGCTTGTGTCTCTAAAAAGGTGAGAAAATATATGTTCTATGGGACTTGAGCAGTGAATATATTCACCTTTCCTTTATAAACTTTTACTGCAGTTTCTTCTATCATGGGGGGCGCACAGAGGGGAAATTAAAGAAGAGACCCATAAGGGGGCATATTAGAGTATTGGAAGGATTGTACATGAGACTTTTGTGTTTTCCTAAACAGGAGGAGATTAAGAAGAGGTGAAGTACTTCACACTATAGGTAAATATTAAGTTAGGTTCGTTGAAGTAGTTTGAGATTTGGGCTTAGGTAGTTTTCTTGCCTGAGCTTATTGTTCGATCCTGTAATATTTAGTGAACTACTGTCACTCCTTTCCTTGTTGTAGAAAAAAGAATGTACCTATATTAATGGATGGGGCTAACTTATTACATAATTCTAAAGTCTTCCTTTGTGTCACTTGATAATTCTTCAATATCCCCCTGCAGATCTAAACTGAAACAACATGTTCCTCAAACATGACATTCTGCTCTATCTTGGGGGATGGAAAAACAAGATATATTTAGGCTTCCAGGCCAAAATCTGTTCTAGTAACTTGCTTGCAAGTTACTAACCTGGGTAATAGCTCCATGGTTATTTAGAATAAATAGAGACTTCATTTTGAATTTTTTGTTTACTTCGTGTATTCAAGTTTGTGGATAATTTACTTTTTAAATTTTTCTACATACTTAAATGAGTGAAAAAAAAGCTTTATGTGATTGAACACCAGTGTATCTGAGCAATTAGTTTAGATTAATGATTAATATTATTACTGAAATGTTCATCTCTTCACGTTGATGTGTTCTTCCTCAGACACTTTTTCTAGAAATCTAAAAAAAATATCTCACCAAAGATTTTTGTAGCCATATCATTTCTCTAACTCTCCCAAATTATTTGTTTGTCTATGAATGGTGTCAAGATATTGGTGTGGGTAACGGATTATTGTTAATATTAGGTTAAATGATAATATTTTGTTTAATATTATAAACTGGTATTTTTGAAGTGTTTTTGTATTCTTTTCAGTGCCTCTTACGGCTTTGATATTAATTAGCCAAGTTTGAAATATTTAAACCACTTCTTTATGATGCATTTAATTTATTGGCAGAGTAAGGGAGTGATTTTTACCCAAAGAGGTTGTCTCCCTCCCCCATCCTCCACTAACACACAATTTATTGTATGTGAGGCCTGATCCTATGTTTATTACAGGGATTTGCATAAGGCCTACAGAAAACCAACACCATTTTACTATGTTCCCATTGCAAGAAATAAAATGGTGCCTTTGAGGAAAGCTGCTTCATCAGACACTAGTTTAGCATGCCAAATTACAGCTATCAATGGTGAAACAGCAGATGTGAAGGCTAGTTGGCATCAGAGCATATGAGTCAAAGACTTTCCTATGGGAAAGAAAGTGCTCCATTACACTTTATCTATACTAAGAACATTGGTTCTATCAAGCTGTCTGAAAATTAGAGTATGATGGGTTTTATTACCCTAGCTCTGCCAGAGTGAATTCAAAAGTTAAAAAGTAAGCAATAACACCATTCTGGGAATTGTAAGTGATTAGAGTTTCAATGTATTTAAACTCGGAAGGAGTAACAACTTTTATCTTA
Organism: Leucopleurus acutus; assembly: GCF_964270905.1. Taxonomy (NCBI): domain Eukaryota; kingdom Metazoa; phylum Chordata; class Mammalia; order Artiodactyla; family Delphinidae; genus Leucopleurus; species Leucopleurus acutus. Next base: position 56,017,486 of record NC_139157.1, on the reverse strand, counting down.
GCTTGTCTGAAATATCACAGGGACAAAAGTTTAATCCCTCTCTAATTGTTACATTTTCAATATGTACCAGTGAAGCTTTGGGGAACTTGAAAGGAAGAAGTCATGTGTTTGACTGAAGTGTAAAGTCTGAGAAAAGATGTTTTAATTCCCTTGGAAAGCAAGTGTGTGAGGCTGCCGTTATTCCAGGATACACTGTGGTTCTCTCGCTCCTTTGCCCTCCTTCCTCCGCTCTGTGCAGGGACCACTCTTACTGTTTGTCAAGTCAGGATGGCAGCTCAAACACTACATCACACCTCATCAATCTTAGGAGAGAGGGCCCCACAGGGAGGGAGAAAACTTGAAAGTCAGTTAATGTAGTGATGTTGAGCTGTCATGTCAAATGCTGGATAATGGATAATATTGTCACTGTAAGAGTTCATAGCCACTGGTTAGGCAAAAATTCGAAGGAAATTCAAGAAGCGCAAATTTTTGGATACATAAAAATAGGCTCAGATAAATATTATCAAAAAACTGGCATGTTTTATTTCTTAAAAAATAATGAAAATGAAAAATTCATTTCTTTTCCATAAATAGCTGAATAAAAGCATGATTTGGTGTTTCTAAATCAAATATACAAACAAAAAATCCAGACTCTGTAAATTTTTTGAGATTATATTTACTGGCATTGTGGCTAAGAGCTATTAATCATGCTTACTGTTTTTTGTGGTCTTTTTTTTAAGGGGGGCATCTAACTTTAGAATATCAAAAAAGACATAGTATTCTTATTCCTCTAGATTGTCCATTGATTACAGAGTGAAAACACTGAAACTTCTACTAAATCTAGAATGTCCTTGGCAGTTAATGTTCTTGATTTTGCATGCACTGTGATGTCTCTTTGGAGGGAAGCTATTCTTTCTTTGCAAATGGAATTTACACTAATTAGCATCTTTGGTCAGCTGAAGTTTCTTTTGTTCATTTGTCTTCTTATTTCTTTCCAGAAGTCCAAATAGCGGTAATATCACTTTGTTCTTTGATATTAAGAGCTGATTTAAGACATCACATGGTAGTTTAGTTGGTCCTTTCATTTCATCATAAAGCAAAATGAAGTTCACTATTACTTACTGCTGCTGCCATCTTTGATACTTAGATTTTTATTTAAAGACGACACAGAACTGTTATTCCCCTTTGGAAGCAAACAACATATAAGATCATGAGCCCTTCTGACACTCAGTGATTTGATACTCAATCATCACGCATATTCACAAGTAGTAAACAATTTATAACTCATTCCTAGTTTTTTATATCCTTCCTCCTAACCTCACACAGATTGGGAAAAGAACAAAATAAACTTTAGAGTTCGTTAATAGGTATTGATAACTGCAAGCTGACTATAACAGATTCCTAAAAATATTGCTTTTAAAATATGACTAGATTAAACATTATTGCTAAATGTCTTACAGGGATCAGATTCTAAAGTAACTCAAATTTTTCTTTTTGCTGTAATATTAGTGACCCTGGCAGTGTCTACGATTGTTTAAATGTCTAACGCATACTGGTGAGCACTTTCATTGACCTCCAGTATGCAGAGAAATTCTTCAATAGTAATAAATAAAGAACATTTAGAATGAGTGAATGTGTGTGTATGTGCAAACATGTGCTTGAATGAGTGTGTTCTGTAAGAATAAGACATGCCATCTTAATTGGAGTTAAATTATGGATGATTACGTAATTTATTTTTCTTATACCCAGTTTCCATATGAAATCTGTTTTAGTAGAAGAATAGTACAGTGTTGGCGATAAATTGTACTTTTATCTTTCCTGACAGCATTTGAATAATACTTTTGATTGTTATTAGCCTATTGTATACACCATAGCATTAGTGGAGTACAGTGAAAATATTTGATTATCTTTAAAAGTAGGTGTTTCATTTATTAAATATTGTAATTACAGCTAATTAGAGGCTACACCATAAATTAGTTTGCTTTGTAGGTCCCTTGACTGTTTTCAGAACACTATGAGTTTATGCTTCACTTTAATTTATTACAAAAACAATTAAATAAAGACCAAAGAATCAGAAAGAAGCATTAATAATGGATATAAAGAATTGTTGAGTCACTGCAATGCATTTTAACATAATGAGTAAGTGCATAGCCTAGATTGTGTCATGAAATCCTACATCTGTCTCTCACTAGGGATTTATTTAACCTCTCCAGGCTTCTGTGTTCTTATAGGTAAGAAAGTATAGATAAACTGGGGATATAAGTTTGTGTCGTATAGATCGTTTACATAAAACACTAAACATGTGATAAACTCCCAGTACGTACTTACTGCGATTCTTATTGTAAGGCTTAATAGTTGAATTGTTAAACTCTGTAGCAGATGAAACCATTTCCCCCAATATAAATGCTTGTGTTCCTGGAAGTACATCCAGTTTACCTATGGTTAATGTTAAGATCTGACACTCAATTGCATTTTTGTTTAATTAATAATTTGATCTTGATTGTAGATTACTTTAAAATAATTATATTTAAAGATAATATTCTGGATTACACTTTTATACAGCTAAAAAAATAAAATGCATCATGAATCCAGTTCCATCCATACCTTATAAATAGTTTTTTAATTAATGATCTTTTTATTAATAGTTTAATTAATGGTCTTTTTTTATTAACATGTGAGATTTGTTTTGACAAACAATTCATATTCAGAATTAATGCTTAAATAGAAGAAAAACTCCCATTTTTAATTGTTCTTCCTCTCCATGAATATTAACCATTGTAATTCTAAGCAAATTTCTTTTTCTCTTATAAAAATAATGCATATGACTCATGAGAATTTTAGGAAAAGAAGGGGAAAATGTCCCAAGTCCAACCTCCAAAGACAGTTCTTAGTATCTTGTCACAATAACCTCCAGCATTTTTTCTATAGATATATAATATTTTGATCTCTTTGGTTTTCCTCTTATTTCAATTTTAAAGACTTTTAGCCCTAATACAGCTACACAAATTCTCCTGTTTTCACAGAGCACAAGTAATGATGCTCTTTTCAGGAATATGCTTTAAAGATTCAGCAGAATAGCTTATAAGAATGTTCTTATGATACTTTCAGAAATAATTTTTTCTTGAGACAGAGCTTAAAACAAATAGCCTTTTGCTAATTTCCAAACGCATTCCATTTAATCATTGCAAAATTTCGAAGTATGTTCATATATAAACTCATATATACAGCAGAGAAATCACTTGTAACTTAAATACCTAAGCAATTGGGATATTCATTTTTAATATTCACTTGATTAAAATATCAAAAATTCAATGCTTTCAAATATTAAATTTAATAAATATTTTAAAACAAACCTTAAATTAACATCAGTAGAGAGATGATATTAAAAGTTATCTGTTTAGACTTCCTAATATAATCTTGTCTTCAAATAAAAGAGGAAAAAAAATCATGTAATAGAAATATATAGAAATAGTCATTACCCTTTTTTGGTTAAACTATATTAATAAACATTTAGAGGAATGATCCTAGAAACATTTTTCTTTGTCTATTAGCTACAGTTTATCCAGCCTTCACATTTCTATGAATGAGAAAGATCACTTGCATGTCTGTGCTCCTTTCACAAAGAGTTAACATTGAATGCATTTGGGTTGGACTTCAGTTTCCCAGTTATACTAGGCTGCTCAGGGTATACTAGCAGCAGGGAACCCCAGCCTGACCCAGCAAATAAACAGAACTTACCTGGGTGAATTAGGAATCCATTTTATCAAAAGGGAAGGAGTTGACGACATAGATAGCCATGACTAAGATATGAACATAGTTAAAATGACCATATTTAAGTCTACCTGGAATACTATAACCCTTAGGAAGATGTTTCATAAAGGACCTCATAAGGAGCAAATTTGATGGTGACAGTTATTATTGATGACGTTGAAGGTGTTGATATCCATGACATAGATCTTCTTGTAATCCAGAGAAAGCACTAGAGCTATTTATGTCTGTGAGGAAAAAAAAAAAAGAAGTGAATTTTTTAAAAAAACAGCAAAATTCCTTCTCAAGTAGCCAAATACAGTAGCATTAAGAAAAGGGTAATCCTCCAAAGTCAGAAAGACTTTGTCTGCATTTGAAGGTGCCTGAGAACTAATATTGTGCAAACAGAAATCTTGAGATCACTATATGTAGCCTTTGTCTTAGTGAAGCAGCTAGCGAGTAAGCATCAAGCCTACCAGGCTTCATTTTCAGAGCTGCTCTTTGGGGTTGAACCATTGCAAGTTGTTGCTTCCATTTTTTTTTTTACACTGTTGCTGTAATGTATATAATTCTTAGAGTAAAATTCTTATGGCTAGAAGAACAAAATGGTATTTTGAAAGTAAAAATGGTAGCTAACGATTTCTTATGTATATATTTTTGCATTGTCAGTAGATATACAATAGCTTCCTTATCCATCCTAACTCAGCCTTATTTCAGAGTTTTGTTTCTTTCCAAATCTCGGGCCTAGTGTATTGTCAGTGCTATTCCTTGAAAGTAAGGATACAGTGATTTGCTATTAGTCGTCATCAGAGAAACGAGCATTTTACCTTTGCTCCTTTCTTTGAATTTGGGAACACTTTTGACAGTATCAGTAGTTTGCTACAAAACTCTTCAAAGGAATTTTGCTACTTCAGGCTAAGTTATAGGACTGGATTTTTGTTTTGTTATGGCTTTTAATAAAATACGCAGGGCTATTGAAACCTGAAATGTGGCTAGTGCAACTAAGGAATAAAATTTTAAATTTTATTTAATTTTAATTAATTTAATTAAAAAATTGAAACTGAGGCCATAGAAGACATTTTCCCATTAAATACAACATTGTATTTTTTTTAAAACTCTACATCATGTATGATGTTGTACTGTAGAGCATGTGATGTAGCACTTGTGTCATTTTTAGTATTACACATGAACACAGCAGTGATATAGTCAGTGGCAATGGAGTGATTCAATTCAAATGATTTCTTCCGTGTACTGATGTAACACTATAATGCAGTTGTTTGACTATTTTGTGCAGATGGCATAAGTTACAATGACTTATGTAATCCAGCTGGTATTCAAATTGAAATATATACTATTACTTTAAACAAAAAATAATAATTTTTTTTTTTAGTTTGAAGAATACATATGGATAGATTTTCAAAGTTAAAATGAAAGTGTACTATTGAAGCAGATATGAGTAGAAATGAAGAAGCTAGTACTAAAGTAAAGAACAAGAGTCTAGATGAAGATAGGATACCGATTTCACCATAAATGGCATTTACAACCTGCTAAGGCAGAGCAAAGTGGAAAAGCTGCTTGTTTGTTGTATAAAAGATTTTTAATAATAATAAAATGTTCATTATCAAACAACATTCTCAGAAAATACATAATGAATTTGATAAGCAGTTTCCTCTTAACCAGTAACAAGATAATCAATGAAATTAGTTGCCTGAAATCAGAGTCAAATGTTCAAAAAATGTTTTAATGAGTTTTAGCAGAAGCTGAGCTTTTATACCTTTGAACTGCTATTAAACAACTTGGATTCTGAACAGAGAAAAACATTTTTTAGATGGGAAGATGGTAAAAGGTATTATTATTTCAATTATGGAAATTTTAGAAAATTATGAAGAAAAGATTTAAATAAATATTTTACAATAAACCACACTCATCCCCCACCCTATCCCCCTTAATCCTTGGCAACCACTAAGCTTTTCTCCATTTCTATAATTTTACTTCAAGAATGTTATATAAATAGACTCATCTAGTATGTAACCTTTGGGATTTGCTTTTCTCACTTAGCGTAGTTCTCTGGAACTTCCTCCAGGTTATTGTGTACACCAATAATTTGTTCCTCTTTATTGCTGAGTAATTTTCCATGGTGTGGTTGTACCACAGTTTGTTTAACCATTCACTGATTAAAGTCCATCTGGGCTGTTTCCAGGTTTTGGCTATTATGAGCAAAGCTTCTGTGAGCATCTGTGTACAGGTATTGTGTGAACATAATCTTTCTTTCCTGTGGAATCAGTGCCCAAGAGTGCAATTGCTGAGTTGTGTTGTAGATGCCAAGTTTAGTTTAGTTTTTTTTTTAAATAAAAGCTGTATTAAAATATAATGTATATACCATACAATTCACCTATTTAACATGTACCATTCAATAGTTTTTAGTATATTCATGGAGTTGCACAATCATCACCACAATCAATTTAAAATACTTTCTGCATCCCAGAAAGAAACCTTATATTCATTAACAGTCACTCCCATCTACTGCAATCCTCCACACACACTTCTCCCACTGGCCAACCCTAGTCAGCCACTAATTTACTTTCTGTATAGATTTTTCTATTCTGAACATTTTCTATAAGTGGAATCATACAACACGTGGTCTTTAACTGGCTCCTTTTACTTAGCATAATGTTTTCAATATTCATCTATATTGTAGTATGTCAAAACTTCATTCCACTTTATTCCTTTATGCTTTCATTACAGAATAACACTCCATTGCTTAGATATATCACATTTTATCCATTCATCACAGAATGGGTATTTGGATTAGTTACACTTTTGGGATACGATAAATATGGTTGCTATGAATATTCATGTTCAAGTTTTTGAGTGGACATATGTTTTTATATTTCTTGGGTACATGCCTAGAAGTAGAATTGCTGGGTCATATGTTAATTCTGTGTTTAACTGAGGAATTCCTAGACAGATTTCCAAATGGCTGCACAGTTTTACATTACCACCAACACTGTATAGAGGATTCCAGTGTCTTCACATCTTCATGGACATGTTATTATCTTTTTGATTATAGCCATTCTTTTGAGAATGAAGTGGTGTCTCAGTGTGGTTCTGATTTGCATTTTCCTGATGGCTATTGATATTGAGCATCTCTTATGTGCTCACTGGCCATTTGTATATCTTTGGAGAAATGTCTGTTCAGATCCTTTGCTCATTTTAATATTGGGTTATTTTTCTTATTACTGCTGAGTTTTAAGAGTACTTTACATTTTCTAGATACAAATCCCTCATCAGAAATATGACTTGCAAATATTTTTTCTCATCTTTGGGTTGTCTTTTTACTTTCTCAATTGTGTTCATTGCACAAAGTTTTAAATTTTGATGAAATCTAATTTATATATTTTTTCTTTGCCTTTTTGTGATTTGGGTATTATATTTAGGAAGACTTTTTCTAACTTAAGGTCCTAAAGATTTATTACTACAGTTGGCTCACCATATCCCCAGGTTCTACATCCTTGGATATGGAGAACTGACTGTACTACACCATTTTATGTATGGGTCTTGAGCATCTACAGACTTTTGATATCTGCAGGGTGTTCCTGGTGTCCCAAAGGACACCAAGGAATAACTGTATATTTTCTTCTGAGGGTTTAATAATTTTAGCTCTTACATTTAGGTTTATGAGTCATTTTGAATGAATTATTGTATATGATGTGAGGAACACATATACAATAGGTGTATTGTATACAATAGGTGAGAAACACCTTCTCTCCTTTGCATACTGATATCCAGGTGTCTTAGCATCATTTGTTGGAAAGTTTATTCTTTCCCTATTGAATTGTTTTGCTACTCTTGTGAAAAACCAAATGACCATAAATATATGACTTTATTTCTGGAATCTCAATTTTATTCCATTGGTCTATGTCCTTATCTAAATACCACACAATCTTGAATACTGTAGTATGTTTTGAAATTAGAAAGTGTGAATCCATCAACTTTTTCCTTTTTCAAGATTATTTTGACTATTCTGGGCCATATGAATTTTAGGATCACTGGTCAATTTCCACAAAAAGCCAGGTGGGGTATTAATAGGGATTGAGTTGAATTTGTATATCTATTTAAGAAATACTATTATCTTAATAATATTGTCGTTTGGTCAGTGAACATGGGATGCCTTTCCATTTACTTAGGTCTTTAATGTTTTTCAACAGTGTTTTGTGATGTTATTATACAAATCTTATGCTTCTTTTAAAAATGTATTTCTCTCTATTTTATTCTTTTTAATGGTATTAGAAATAGACTAGCTTTTATAATTCTATTTTCTTAATTTTTCATTGCTAGAATATAGAAATATAATTGATTTTTGTATATTTATCTTATATACTGCAACTTTCATAGACTCATTTATTAGTTATATGAGTGTTTTAGCAGACCTCTTTGGATTTTCTATATGTAAGATCTTGTCATCAACAGAGAGATATAGTTTTAATTTTTTCTTTTCATTCTGGATGCCTTTTATTTCTTTAATTAATTAATTTATTTATTTGCTTTATTGCCATGGCAATACATGAAATTTCAATATAATGTTAAATAGAAGTGGCAAGAGCGTATCTTTTTGTTTTGTTCCTTATCTTAGGGGAAAAGCATTCAGTCTTTCACTACTATGATATTAGGTGTGGCTTCTTTATAGGTGTCCTAAATCAGGATGAGGACATTCTAATGCTTTAATTTTATATGTCAATTGGACTAGGACACTGAGTGCCCAGATATCTGGTGAAATATTATTCTGGGTGTGTCTGTGAGGATGTTTCTGGAAGAGATTAGCATTTGAATTGGGGCACTGAGTGAAGCAAATTGCCCTCCCCGGTGTGGGTGGACATAATCCAATCTGTTCAGGGCCCAACGAGAGCAAAAAGACAGAGGAAAGTTGGATACTCTCTCTGCCTGACTACTCGAACTGAGACTTTGGTCTTCTCCTGCCCTCAAATTGAGATTTACACCATCGGCTCCCCAGGTTCTCAGACTTTCAGACTCAGACTGAATCACACCACTGGCTGTCCTGCATCTTTAGCTTGCAGATGGCAAGTCATGGTACTTCTCAGCCTCCATGATAGTGTGTGCCAATTCTCTCTCTATATATATACACACATATGTATGGGTACACATATATTATATATATGTAATATATAATATATATCCTACTGGTTTTCTTTTTCTGGAGAACACTGACTAAAACACATTCCCTTCTCTCCCTAATATTTTGAAAGTTTTTATTATGAAGTGCTGTTGGATTTGTCAGATGCATTTTCTGAGTCTAGTGAGATGCTCATGTGTTTTTTTTTCTTTTATTCTATGGATAAGGTGTACTACATTAATTGGTTTTAGCATTTTAAAATGAACATGTACTCCTGGAATAAATGAGAGAGAGAGTGGAGGAATTAGGAACAAGATCATAAAGAAGTAATGCCCAAATAGATTTTGACAGAATGGAATAGGGATTTGACAAGGCTGAAGGAAATTCGTGGAAGAAGATAAGCCCATTAATAAACCTATTCTATTTTATTTACTATTTTTTATCCTCTTACAAGATATTTTGAGGACCTGGTTATTGTGGTTATCTGGTTATCCAGAGCATGTCATAGAACCAATGGCACATTTACATGCTCAAGAAATTGGAAATGCATAAATGAGTCCATGGACAAGAGAATGGGATAGATGATTTATAACTAATATTAAAATGAGTCAGGTGAGTAAGTGAAATAGTAAAATCATTGAAAAGCTTAATTCAGTACCTAGTCTTTTTTTTTTTGGCTGCGTTGGGTCTTCGTTGCTGCACAGGGGCTTTCTCTAGTTAAGATGAGCCGGGGCTACTCTTTGTTGCGGTGCACGGGCTTCTCATTGAGGTGGCGGTGGCTTCTCTTGTTGCATAGCATGGGCTCTAGGTGTGCAGCCTTCATTAGTTGCAGCACGTGGGCTCAGTAGTTGTGGTGTGCAGGCTTCAGTAGTTGTGGCTCATGGGCTTAGCTGCTCTGCCGCATGTGGGACCTTCCCGGACCAGGCATAGAACCCGTGTCCCTTGCATTGGCAGGTGGATTCTTAACCACTGTGCAGGGAAGTCCCAGTACCTAGTCTTTTGAATAAATCTTTTGCTCCATGGGTTGATTTGCATATTTATAAAAAATACATTACAGTACTGGGTCAATATTCTAATAGAATATTAAACTTCTTTTATTCTTTGCCCACTTATATAGCAAGGGATGTGACAACTTCTGCTGGTATGAGTTCCACTGTGTATATTAGATATTTTTTGAGGAAGGAAGGTGAGGTTGTGGATTGAGGAAGGAGACTGCTAGATGTAGAGAAAATCACACTGTTATTATTAAAATATGTATTGTCTTGACAGAAAATAAAGTTATAATTAACATATATATAAGATAAACTATAGGATAAATCAAGAAAGTTAAATAATTCTACCTTTTTTTAAAAAATGAAAATGTGCACAATCTTCATGGGAACATGACATTTAAGCTTAGTCTTAACAGATGGGCAAGACTTGGAAATTTGGAGATGAGGGCGATGCTGTTCCCAGAATGGGATAAGAAGACCAATAGGGTATATACAGTCAAGAGTGATTGTTTGCTTTGATAAGGATTGAGTTTGGGAAGAATAGTGAGAATTACAGATAGGTGGCTTTAGGAAAAAGGAGTGATTTTTCAAGCTTCTTAAAGCTGTGAAACCTTTTCTTTAAGAGGTGTCTATACATAAAACTCCTAAAAGCAGAGCAGTTTGGGTTGCAGCAGGGGAGAAGGACTAGTACTTGACAGGCCCATCTCCTCTCCACTTGCTCTCAGCTGTGGTCAAAGATGATGCTAGAATGAAGTTCTCAGCCCAGGTATCCCTTAAAATCACTAGGGCAGCTTTTTAAAACAATACGAATGCTCAGACCAATTGAAACAAAATCTCTAAGAGTAAAGCCCAAACAGTTTTTTATTTGTTCATTTTTTAATCTGCCAGTGATTCTGAAGAACGTACAAAGATTGAAAGCTATTGTCATAGGGTATAGTGAAGCACTGTTGAAAAATGACTCTTTTATGTCATCAGTCTTTAAATTTGGGTAAGTTTATACCTGGGGGTACATAGACACTTTCTCAAATATTGGGGGTGCTAAAGAAAAATTTTTAAGTTAAAAACGTGATTCTTATGAGAATATAAATGAACATGTATCAAAGATTTTATTGTTAAGACTCGTTCAAAGGAGAATTTGAAGCAATTGGGAGTACAAACATGAATTTGCTAATAGATGTAAAATTTCTTATAGTTTAATAAAATATGTGTGGAGTTACCTATTCTATAGGTTGTAAATCAATTTTATCTCTAACATATACAAATGGACAAGAATTGTTTGCATCACTATCAGTTTTCTACAAAATAACATCTACCCCTACAGGGTTGTTAATAATTAGTGTAAAGTCTTGGTGTGTGTGTCGTTTGAAAAATGCCATTGGAATTTTGATAGGGATTTGCATTGTATCTGTAGATCTGTAGCATGGACATTTTAACAACACTGATTCTTCCAATCCATGAGCATGAATATTTTCCCAATTATTTGTATATTCTTCAGTTTCTTTCATTAATGTCTTGTAGTTTTCAATCTACACGTCTTTGCCCCATTGATTATTTATTCTTAGGTATTTTTGATGAAATTATAAATGGAATTATTTTCTTTATTTTTCTTTCTGATAGTTCATTATTAGTGTACAGAAACACAACAGACTTTTGTGTATTCATTTTGTACCCTGCAACTTTACTGATGTTTATTTGTTCTGTCAGTTTTTTTTATGGAGTCTTCAGGGTTTTCTACTTATAATATCATGTTATCTGCAAATAGTGACAGTTTTACTTCTTCCTTTTCAATTTAAAGGCCTTTTATTTCTTGTTCTTACCTAATCTCCCTGATTAGGACTTCCAATACTATGACCCTTTTAATTGTTGAAATCACTTTGCTAATATTTTGTTGAAGATGTTTACATCTTCATTCATCAGGAATATTGGGCTGTAGTTTTCCTTTCTTGTAGTGTTCTTGTCTGGTTTTGATACCAGGGTAATGCTAGCCTCATAAAATGAGTTTAGAAGAGTTCCCTCCTCTTCCATTTTTTGGAAGAGATTGAGGAGGATTAGTGTATCCAATCTTCTCTTGAGCAAGAGAAGAAGAAAGAAACAGGAACTACAAAAGCAGCCAGTAAACAATGAACAAAATGGCAATAAGTACATACCTATTAATAATTACTTAAAATGTCTCTTGGAGGCAGAAGAAAGCTGGAGTGGCTACATTTATATCAGAGAAAATAATGCTTAGTTAATATTATATGTATTCAATGTTTCACTATTTTATCTTAGAAATAAATTATTTATTCAATAATTATCTATTAACTAACTCAGTTTAATATTAATCTAAGGTTTAAGTTACCTAAATATCTTGGAAATTTTGTTTGACACACTACAGAACACAATTATTATTTATATAAAAAGTTTGAGAGAATCATGATTCAATTTATTTTAAAAATTATATCTTTTCATAATATTAAAATTTATATAGGAGTAAATTTAGTTTATTTGATTAGTAAACCGGTATAATAACAATAAATTCAGATTAAATATATTTTTCATGAGAAATCAAACCTCAGTCTTATAAAAATGAGATATGCCCTTGTATATTATACCACATTGATAATTTATCTAGAGTCATATAACCTTTTTTTCTTTGAATAATAATTATTTAAAAAGTCTGATTTGGATTTTTATTGAAAATGGCCTTTGAAAAGCGTCTTTTAGAGATTTTCACAATTCATGCATTAGAAATTCTGTTTACTGTTTTCCGAGTATTTGGAAATACTCAGTTTATATAAACACTTATTTCTGTAAGCTCACCAGAACAGTGCTTTTTTTAATTTTAAGAAATGCTATAATATGTTAATACCCTCTGAAGGTAGAAGTCAAGAGCTTCCTTAACAGGAGACACAGCAAGGAGTAATACTGAAATAGTGTTTAAAAACTATTGTGGAGAATATGGTCACTTCAATGACATAAAGAATCATTTCCAAAAAGATAATGTAAGTTTTGCCCTCTAATAGAATTATTTCTTTTCTTTGTCTATAGGTTATATTTGGTCTTAGTGCATAATATGTAATCCAGAATATAGCCTTTGCAGGTGAAAATTTAATAAGAGTATCTCATATAAGCCCAAGTGAAATATAACTTAAAGTAATGGTAAACAGCAAAAAAAAAAAAAAAAAGGGTTTGGCCAGTAAACGCTTGGTTTGAGAATGGAAAGAGAGAGATTTTAAGTTATAATAGTACCTCTTTGTTTATAATCCCTTTCTTAGGGCATAATAAAAGTTTCCTCCAAGACAAAAAATCACCTGGAAGTTTATTAAAAAGTTAAAAATCTGGGCCTTTCCCCCAGTTTACTGAATCAGAAACTCTGTTATTGGATTGAGAAGTTTCCATTTTTAGCAAACACTCCAAGTGATGTTTATGAATGATAAATTTTGAAACCAGAACTCTTTAATAGGTGACACCTACTTTTAAATACACTTATGCTTATAGTTGCAAATATGCATAATAGAGTAAATGTTCAATCTCAGTAAAAAACAAAAAAATCTAACAACATAGGGATCTTTTTGCAATGAAAGATATATATTCAGAAAGACTCCTACTATCTGGAAAAACTTCTTTGTTGACTTTTCTTCAGAAATTTAGAATCACTAAGATTTTTCAAAATCTTTGTACAACTCAAGATATGTCCTATTTTTGTCTCATCTTATACATGTTTTCCAATTATAAGATTATTTGCATTAAATAATACTTTTAAAGGATCAGGAATGTGATATATAAGAATACTGGCATATATAAAATCATTCCCAAGTGGGTTCTAAATCATCAATAATTACTCAAAGCAAGTCTTTAGACCATCATTCCTTAGGACACTGTGTGAACCAAAAGCTTTATGGTGGTCAAGTAAGTGTGAGAAATACTGCATTGTGTAGCACATCTCAGTGCAGTGAGTCACAGTGAATGTCGACATATCAAAGGCTTTGAGAAGTCTTGAAGTGCTGCAATGCAATCTGTTCCAATACTGTTTAACTTAACTAAGGTATTTGGTCACTAGTAATATATTAGAGGATGAGGAAATATACTTTTAGATGCACTAAATTATGTGAATCATAGTGTTTTTTAATTAACAATCAAGATACTATATTAAATTATACTAACTCAAATTCTGTAAGTTATTTTTAGTAATTGATTCTGTACTATGTAACTTTGATTACTTGTGTCTAGGGAAATTCAGCAAACTTGCCTTTTTGTAAAGGATTTTACATAATAAATGCATTTTCTAAAATGTAAGTGATACCAAGGAGTGTTACAAAGAATTAAAATGAGACATGCAAAATTCCTTACTTTTTTTATTTCAATAAATGACTTTTGAGCATATACTATATGTGCTAGAAAATGTGCTAGATTCTAGGGATACTGATTAATAAGAGAGCTATATCCTGCCCTCCTGGAGTCTGTAATTCTGTAGAGAAGACAAATACTAAAGACCTAATTAGATATATGTTGAATGCTAAATAAAAGGTAGAAGGTGCTATAGAAACTGTATCAGTCAGCGTTCCCCAGAGAATGAATGATGATGAATCAGAGGAGTTTAGGCTCCTCTTAAAAAAAGAGTGGTTCACTACCAAATGTAAAATAGACAGCTAGTGGGAAGCAGCGGCGTAGCACAGGGAGATCAGCTAGATGCTTTGTGACCACCTAGAGGGGTGGAATAGGGAGGGTGGGAGGGAGACGCAAGAGGGAGGAGATGTGGGGATATATGTATATGTATAGCTGATGCACTTTGTTATAAAGCAGAAACTAACACACCATTGTAAAGCAATTATACTCCAGTAAAGATGTAAAAAAAAAAAGAGTGGTTTAGAAATGGTCTGTGGAATCTGAATTTGGAATGGAGGTAAGTGACGTTAGAAGATAGAGGGAGCATAGGATGAGAAAAGAAAGGCTGGTGGTCAGCACGCCCCCCCCCCCCCCGCAAAAAAAAAAAAAGTGCAGTGGAATAAACTGAGTAGATAAGCAAGAAGGATGAGAGTTTGTAGTTGTGCAGTAGAATGACTTACTAAAGGAATGGAGGTTGCTGTGGAGGAGTAGAAAAGATTTTTGCAGAAGATAAAGAAGTTAGACCTTTACCCATTTGTCCATATGGACATAAAATTGCCAGTATCATATCAAGAATTAGAATGGAGAACACTGTGGCATAGGTGATAGTGTCTTAAATGAGTGAAGGAGTGACGAGGCATTAGGTAGTGACTGTAATGAAGAGACAGGAATTTATAAAGTCTTATAGTGTGAGCTAAATAGGAGAAGAACTTTTTAGATGATAAATATACTTGAAATAGCTTAGACGGAGTTATTCTTCTGAGTTAAATGCAGCAATGCATTTGGTTGATTGTAGAAGAAAGTGATTGTAATTCCTCTCTGGATGTAAACATATTTTAAAAAATCATGACCATTGCATTCTTGCAGACGTAAGGTTTTTCTGAGTCCCAAATATTTATATACTCCAAGACTTAAGTGCATAAGCTTAGTTACTAGTTAGCTTCTTCTTTCATGCAGAGTTTGGCTTAGATGTCAGCATGTTAAGGATCAAATCTGATGGGCTGAAATTCTACACATACATACATCACAGGTGATTCAAGAAGGGGGGAGGGTCTCTTACTGAGAGAACTGATGGTTGATGTATGTACTTGATAGCACATTTCCACTCCTAATTATGAAGAGTTTAAGAATAGTATGCCCACATCTATGCCATATATTACCTAGATCTTAAAAAATAAGGTAGTTGTTACAAGGTGACTAAGTATAGAATTATATATTGCTGTTGAGTTGTCCTTTTTTTTGACACTTAGATAGTAACCACGTGGTATTTAATTCTGATTGACAGCTGTTGGATACTTACACTCATCTTACTTTTTCTCTTTGAATATTGCTCTCTTTAAGCTCATTATGTCTTCGATATCTTTATGGCATATATTTGAAGCAATCTGGCAGTTTCTGACAGAAAGAAGTTAGAATATAAAAGACAATTTCCATCAATTTTTTTCTGATACTATTGCTGATACTTCTAAAACATTATGAAAGAGTAGTTGAATTAAACTATGCCAGTTGGGCATAAATATTAATAATTAGTTCACTTGAATGGAAAATATGTGCATAACGTTTAGAATCATTTGCTAATGATCAGTTTTTTATTCATTAGAAAACTATATTTATTTACTATTAGCAAATAAATGACAATTTTTTTGCAGTATTAGCTGTTGACTCTAAATCTTTCCTCTTCTCTAGTTTCTTATACTCCTTAATGGTGTAACTATGGCTATTTCTCAAGTGCTATTTTGTTCCTACTTCTATATGTTATATTAATCATGAGTCACAACATCTCATTTCTCATGGTCAATTCTGGAAAACATATCATATTGTCAGCCAATTAGTTGCATCCAGTAGTCATGTAAACAGATGTTGCATAGTAAACAAACAAACAGGAATACTCTCCCAAATTCAAAGAGTTATAATCTCCCAAATTCAGTTACTGTGAATAGAATTTTACTCTTCCTGATGGCCACATGGGAATTATATTTTTTAGTAAAGTGACATTTAAATTCAAATTTATTCTGTTGACACTGAACTACCACTATTTGAAAAGTCTTTTGATATATTTTTATTTTAAATGTTGTATCAGTAAAATGTCTGGATTACAAATGTTCTTTGATCACAGGTAATCAAAGGATGAGAGACCTCATCATTAACTATCAATGAAATCCAGCAGAAAGCTCCCACCCTCCTTCTCACAGTTCTTGTTTCCATGTAAGCTCTTCCTTCTACAGTCTCCACATTTCTCCCAATTTCTGTCATCCAGAGTTAGAATATCAATAGATTGAGAACAGAAAGTTTGAGAAATGAATGACTAAGAAGATAATCAGTAGCCAGCACAGAAAGAACTGTCATTTTTTGGTAAGGTTATGTTGGTTGGAAGTAACAAGGACACTTTCATATTTCCTCAAATAATGGTGGGTAGGGGTTAAGATAAAGACACATATGACTGGGAACCCACCACAGCTGGATAGCCAAATTTCAGTAAGGTCACAAACATAAGTTGTATTGTGTTAATATGACTCATTGGCATAACATTTTATAACTTATTGTCATAGTAGAGATAAATAGAATAGTTTTGTTATATTTTGTTTTCAAACGGGAAAATACCATGTGTATGCTGATGGAAATAGTTCAGTAGGAAGGGAAAAATGATGTATAAGTGGGAAAAACTTTTGAAATAATGTCCTTGAGTAAGTGAAAGAGGATGAGGTCTAGAGCAAATGGAGTGACTGACCTTTAGGAGCCAGTAAAGGAAGGGAAGGCAGAATGGATTAATGCAGATGTAAGTAGGTGAATAGCAGTAGGTAAGATTAACCTGAGGTTTTAGATATTAATTTAAAATGAGATTTGCCCTTGTGGTTGTGAAATTTTCTCTACAGTTCACCCTGTTCAGCTGCATGGGTGCAAGAAGTTAGATGGAAAGCTAGATACAAGCTGGGTTGTAGTTTAGCCAAAGATGGAAGTAAGAAAGGTAAGGAAACTGTGATCTCTGAATAGAGAGTGATTTTTACAATTGAGCAGGGAATTTAAGCTGGGTAAGGAGGAAAGAGAGGCTATCAAAGGCTATCAAACACAGTAAAGAAAGTGTTAGGGTTGAAAGATTGTTGGAGAAATTAGAAGTAGTAATCCGAGGGTAGAGTTCAGAAATCTGATTATGGAAGTATTGCAATTTTTAGTAATCACAAAGTTTATGGTATGACTATGGGAGAGAGAGTGGCCAAGTGGCAGGAAAAAATAGGTTCAAGGACTTTGAGGACAGGGTGTGGGAATTATCAACTATGAGACAGGAAAAATATAAGGGAGCGTGGTTCTGAACAAGGAGCCCAACTCTGTGAAAAGTGAGGGTGAGTAAAAGGCAGCACCAAGACAGAGAGGATGAGATGATCTGATGATGTGAAATTTTAAAGCATGAAGCAATTTATGGAGTAATAAAAGAAAATGGGATGGAAAGAGAAATGATAGGAAAAGAGAGCCTCAGCTCAACTCAGTGGCACAAGATCTGTTGGGGGAAAGAAAAAGCTACCACTGGAGAGGACTATAGGGGAAGCATCATCTTTAGGAGAGAACTAGATATCTGTTAAAGCTAGAAGGTAAGCAGGATGTTCATACAAGACGTGGAGCACAGAGAGGCATTTGCTGAGTGCCAGAGGGCTTACTGGAAGACTTGCGAGTATTGGAGTATAAGAAGCGGTGTGCACGAAGTGGCTGTCTCTTCATCCCTCTTGATGGAGATAAGATTTTCCAGGACTCACATTTGACTGCTGAGGGAAGGATGTGTTTATACTGCACGCAAGGGTTCTGCCTTGGTAAAATGTTCCGGTGAAACTGGTTCTTACTTCTAGCATGTGGGCTCCCACTTCACTTTGGTGACAGGGGAACCCTAAAAAGTATACTCGTTTTTTTTTTTAAGTTAGATATTCTCTATATCTTAAGCCCCTGAATATTTTGCCTTCCCCTTATTCACTCAGTAAATACTCATTGAATCTCTCCTAAGCATCAGGTGCTGTAGTGAGTTCTTAGTCTCTGTCCTGCTGCAGCCAGGAGCAGAGGAGAGAGACAAGCAAGTTACTTCACAAATAATGACCAATTAAAGCTATGGTGATTTCCAGAGAGGAAAACTGCCACTTGTCAGAAAAGCATATAACTGGAGATCGAGATTTGTTTTTGTTGTCAGAGGGGTTTCTTTGAATAAGTGACATTTAACATTTTTTGAAAAGGTGCTGGTGAGGTGCGCAAACATGTCAGGCAGGAGGAAATACAAGATAAGGAACTGAGGCAGCCCCAAGCTTGGTATTTTTCATGCAGTCTACAATTCCCCTCCACTTCCCATTAAATCTCATACCCTCCCCAATGCACATAGCTTCTGAGATTGTCAAAAAGGGCAAATGCCTTTTGAAACTTTTTAAGACAACTTCACAAATGATTATTTTCAGCAGAATGAAGAATGTTCTACTATTGTTCACACTTCTCCAACTGCTTTTCGTGAGTCTGAAGAAAAGGGAAATTTCTTTCTGAGTGAAGTAGTATCTTAGTGGTCCCTAAGTAGAACTGGAGATTGGTATTGATATATTTCCAAAGTAGTTTCTTATGTTAGTGGCAGAAGAATCTGAAGAGCTGAGAAGAAATATAAGAGCAGTAGCATGACTTACTCAAGGTCTTTTAAAAACCACGTGCAGGTGGCTGCTTTCTTGCTATGTCCTCACGCAGAGAAGAAAAAGAAAGAGAGCTCTGTGTCTCTTCCTCTTCTTATAAGGGCACTAATCTTGTCACGGGGGCCTCACCCTCATGACTTCATAGAAACCTAATTACCTCCCAAAGACCTTACCTCCAAATACCATCACATTGGGGGTTAGGGTTTCAACGCATGAATTTTGGAGGTACATAAATATTCAGTATATAACACAGATCATATAATAAATAAATTAAAATTGTCTTTGAAAAAGTAGAAGATTAGAAGCAGCAAATTAATCATGACCCTTTCAGTTTTTTCAGAACAGGCAACTTGGCCTAGTTCCTGGTCAGTCAGTTGTCTCTACATCTTCCTGGGTCCCTAGTCAAGCAGCTTTTTATAAATCATGCCCCTAGGCAATAGAATTCCACCTTAATCTATCATGCCAAACAGTAAGCCAGGCTCCAATTTTCCACCTTGCCTGGAACACATGTGTTCCATTTACAACATGAGCTGAATTCTCAGCCATCTCTGCCTGATTCCTGATGCAGATTCAAGCAGTCTGGTGACATTATTCCATCAACCTTTCTACTTTGTTTTGTTTTATTTTGTTTCAAGTTTATTAATATATTTATTTTTTCTTAGCATCATGGACTTAAGATTTTCTCTTTTTATAATACCATCTTTACCAGAAAATCCTTATATATTTCTTAACTTGTGAATTAATCTAAGAAAAGTACTCACTATACAACAGATTCACTAAAGTTTAACATCTTAGATACCTGAGAAAGACTAGCCCAGACACTCATACAGAAGGTTAGAAGGTCATACGGTGCATTGTCTACGTCATCAACATCATTCAGCTCAAAAATCGTCAACTGAGCATCTTTAATGCTCAAAGTCTATTAGACACGAATAGCCAATTTAAAGTGGTAAATGATCCTTGACTTAAAAGATTTTACCATTTAGTAGAGGTGTCAGCCCTATAGATTACCATACTATGAGGAAAAAATTGTTACTATAATGATAATACACTCAGTTCTTTAGGAATTCAAAGAAATTGTGGTTCATTCTAACATGGAAAGTCAGGAAAGGAGGGATATGGGAGTAAATTTACAGAGGAGTTATCGTTTGAACAACACCTTGAAAAATTTCAAAGAAAGAACAATGGAAAAGAAAATGCTTTCTTCTTCCTCTGAGATGAAATGGACAGAGAAGAAAAGTGGAGGTTAAAAAGTAGTTTGAAATGAAAACGAGAAAATAGAATTCACTTAGATGGCCTTAATTTTCTTAGGTGAGCAGATGAAAAACAGAGTTGTATGGTTAATGAGACTGAGGTAGGGATCAAAGTTATAGGAGGATAGCTGGGTGGTTGCTTAGGTGATGGATAGATGGAAGGAAAGAAATATAGAAAGTATGAAAGCAAACATTTATTGAATTCTTAGTCTCTGCCAGGCAGTGTATTTTCACATCCACTTTATCAAGCCAAATTGAAAGGACAAAAGAAGCTGGGAATCTTTGAATTTTTGGTGGTTATGAATATTCATTTATATTAATTTGTCATCAAAGTTCAACAAAGAGAATTTGTGGGTGGTCTTTTTAATCCTTAGCCTTGACTATTCATATAACTTGGGCCTAGTCTCTTCCTCTTAGCAGAGAAATAACTTTCATGTCATTCATCTGTGTCTTTCTCTAATGACTCTGTTTTCTGAATGGTTTCTTCAGAAATAATTGTTTTTTGTAAAAATGAAATGTGTGGAGTTAAGCTTCAACACCATGAAGTTTGCATTTATGGTCACTCTACCATACATATATGATCATTAAATTGTTCAGTTTTAATCTGGGTGGTGGGCTGGATAATCATCCATTTAATCTAAATGTGAAGGAAGATAAGCTAAAGGATAAAGATAAATCTGCTTCCTTCTTCACTTAGATGCTGGATTTGGAAAAAAGAAGGGAGAGGGAAGTTCCCTTGAAAGGAGAGAAACGCCTCTAAAAGATAAGAGTCCAAATATCCAGTGTTCCTAGGATAGTCCTGATTTTCACCTGTTTAAATCAATTTAGTCCTTTTAATTATTTTAGCACCCACTCTTCATTCTCAAAACTGTTCCATTTGGGCAATAAATGGCCATCCTCAAACAGAAAACTTGAACTTTTAATTGGTTTAATATATACACGAAAGTCATGGTTTTAACCTGGAACAGAGTAAACTTGGCAAGCTTAATCAGTAGTTGTCTTTTGGTTGGTTTTCTCTTCATCCTCCCAGATTTCTTGCATATCCCACTATCATAGGAAACTCAAACTCAGATCCCTTGACTGGAACATTGGAACCCAGATTCATTTATTTTCTTTGGGCTTCAGTGAATCTTCAAGGATACTTCCAGTTTTGAAATACTATTCAGCAGTTATTTAGAAAGAATTAAACTGAAACAATTACCCTAGTAGGATCACAGATATATTTGTGGTTTATACATATGAATACACATCAAACACATGCACACACATACAGATTTTCACTTTTAACAGCATCTTCTATGAATGAGATTTGATCAAAGCCTGCTCCATTTCGGAATCAATTCAAGGAGAATTAGTTATGGAAGCAAAAAAGGGTCTTTTCATAAGATTATTTTCCAGAAGATGATCCATAAATCAGACCCCAATAATGAAATTAAACTACATTTTTAGAGCAGTGGTTTTAAAGCATCTGTTTTTTTCTTTAAAGAAACAACATACTTTTTTCAAATAAAGTAACACACATAGCTCTCCAATGGAGAAAATGTATGAAAGTTGAGCTCTTCATTGTCCCATGGTTGCCACCTTCTCCACACCCTGTCTTCTTCAGAAACACTAGAGAAGTCACTATTAAATCCAAGGACTTCATAGAATATTATGGAAATTGTATTGCTGTGAATTAGAGATCACCAGACTCAGTGACTAGTCAGAAAATAAGCAAATGAAGTCAATTGTGCCAGTCCTGGACAATCAGAAGTGTAAGTATGAAGTGAATTTGAGATGCCATATCATCCAGTATTTTGTTCTTAAGGACGGCTTTTTTGCTGTATTCCAGATTAGACATTGTTACATTGTTAGAAGAACCTTTGTTCATTCATTATAATGAAACATTTATCTTAAAAGCCACCATGCTTCTTAGATATTTCAGGCCCAGTAACATGATAAAGTCCTAACTCCTTCCAGCTGTCTAGAGAAGTAGTTCCACATCTCTCTCAGTCACGTTCTGGCTTTTTGCATCTTCTCTGAACAGAGAGTATGAAGTCTTCCATGGTTTTTGGAGATTCATTGCCTTCTGATATGTTTGTGCATGTTTTGGATCTTATTCTGAAAACACGTATATTAGCTACGTTCAATGAACCAGATGTGGTCAATAAATAAGGCTCATCTCCATTAGCCAAACACCAGGACTATAAATATGCATAATATTCTTATCCCTTAATAAAAGAAGCCAAAAGGTAATCACTGGATGGCAAAAAATGTGAATGTGAAGTGATAGCCCGGGTTGGCCTTGAAAGGAAGTTCTTAGGCTGGATGCAGAGAGCATCCGTTGTAATAGAAGAGTGTGGGAGGGGGAAAAAAAGAAAATGGTAATGAAATAGAATGGAAAATGAAAGGAAGGACAATGCTAAGGTGAACATATGTTTGGAACTTAATTTATATCAAAGTGTGTGATATATGTAATATTTTTGCCCACATTATATAATTACATCATATACTTTCTGTCCAAAAAGTGAAAAGATGTAATATAAAACCTATTGCACATTTTATACTCATGCTATTGAGAAAAATGTGTCTTACAAAGTTCATGCCACATGCGTTTTATACTATGAGGAACTACATTTGAATATGAATTTATGCACTTTTATCTCAATGTCTGGATTTCAATCTCTTGCAAATTAGCAATTAAATTGAACTAAATGCACTTTTGATAGGATTTAAATGCCCTTTGATTCTTTTTCAGAGCACTCATAAATATGATCTTTTTATTTTAGTGGGCTACAAATATGAATTCAAAAAATGAAAACTTATTTTTTTATTTCATCAAGTGACAAAGGAATACAGAACTCAGAATTTATAGTGATGGAGATGTATCCTTAAATTATTCTTTTAATTTTACGTTCATTATATTTTAGTGTATGTGTGCGAGTTATGCCTCATACTCAAAATGAGAAGAGTGACTTAACAACTGGTGAATGTGTTGGTGTGGTTTGACTGAATACTTTACCTGAACTAACCACACATTCGTCAGTTTTCATATTTTCTGCATCGTTTGAACTTGACAGCTCTCTTGTCATCACACTAGCCTTGATAGTCATAAAGAGATAAAAGTGTTTTAAATGTCATGAGGAAAGATTCGGAGGTTTATTTGCTTTATCTATTAGGCATGCTTGAACATATATGCCTGTATTTTCTATCTTGTTTTGATGCATTAGTACTTCACTTCCCTGCATGACATGGTGAAGCTGTGGAAGAGTATTACTTCTAGACCTGATTACGATATTGCACCAGACCATTAGCAGAGAATCATTCTATTATAATTCATGCTTGAAACAGTGCCAACACTCGTTGGTTGAATAAGTGAATCTGTAAAAAAAAAATCTATTACATATATGAAAAAAAGGTAAAAGTCATTTTCAGTTTAACAACTGTAGTCTGCATATCACTGCATGGGAGTTATATTGTTACTTACTCTATACTAATTTTGGGGAACACTTTTATATAAGACATTGGTGAAGACATATATGGCTACATTCAGAGTGGTTGCGTTTTAGGTTGACTCTTTAGAATCATAGCGAATGAAATTCTAATAGTAAGCAAACAAAATAAAAACAGATAGGTGGTAATCCTTTATTAATTCCATAAATAATCACATAATTTTGCTTTAGTAATTTCTGTCACATTGAAATTTTAAGGCTAATGCAGATGGATCTTTGACCATTTTTAATAGTAAGTTTACCTTGTGTATAAATGTAATGAAAATGTAATTGCTTGTTAAATTCCTATTAGGTGTATGATACTCAGTATAAGACATATGGGGTTAATTAAGTATGTGCTAAATCGTATTAATGAATTTGTGTTAAACACCATTAGCTTCCTGTATTATAATTAATTAGATGTATATTAATTATTAGCATAACAAAATTTATAAGTAATTATGTATACAGTTGTATTTAATTACATGAATATATTTATATTGATCAAATTATACTTATAGATTTACATTTTAAAATCTTCATTTTTCTAAATTCCAATCAGTATAGATTTACAAAGTATATAATCTTGACCATATATAGTCAACATAAATACTTTTTCTGTAATTTCTTTTTTCTGTTTTCTACAGGCTTAATCTCTCATTTGATTTGCATTCATTTCTGTGAAATGGTAGCATTAATTCCCTTTTCTTTTGGGATTTAAAATTCTCTGTACCCCTATTTATAAATGTAAGTCCATAACCAGTTACCTTGGAAACTATTTAAAGAACATATTCTCTTTTCTATCTGTTTTATCAGATCATATAACTGCCTTCTTTCTCCTTCATCTACTGCTTCAAATAACTCAGTGCTGTGGGAACTGATAAGCTCAGGGTTTATGCCAATGTTAGGTCTATGTGTACATGTGTGTGTTTATATTTTGTAGATGATTTATAAAACTTAATCATAATGACCTTGTATATTGCTTCACACCATCAATAATAAGGGGCTAACTAACCGTGTGACTAAAAACTGAATTTTGAGATAATTTCTCTTATTAGTATTCTAACATCTGAATCTGTAGTATGTAGTATTTCACCAGTGAGATATATACAGTATTATAATAATTTGTATTAGACAATATGTTTGGAGTTATTTTTAACTCTAATCTGCACTACGAGAGATTGCAGATTGAAACTGCAGATTGCCAAAGAGATCACTAAACAGTGTAATGACAAAGAATATAGGTACTGGGGTTCCACTGTCTAAATTTGAATTGAACTACTTAATGCTCTGTAACTGGGGTGTAATGAAAGTACCCACTTCATAGGGTTATAATGAGTTAATTCTTGTCAGCACCTAGAATATATAGCTAATGCATGTTATAGATCTAACCAATTGACTTGAAAATAATGGATCTTAAACTTTACTTAAAATCTTTGCTAATACCTTGCTGATGATCTGAAGAGAAATTTAATTTACATCTATAAATCTGTAATCTGGGTGTTAAATGTCAATAAAATCAGATACTGAACTGCATAAATGCCATGCATTTTTTCAGCCCCAATTTTTAAGTAAAAGTATGTTGAATTTGTATATTTTTATAAAAGAACCTTAAGGAGCTTGTTAATTATTTTTGGATGTCCTTGCAGACAGTCCCCCTCTGTTACACACCTCACACTTTTTGTACATGAATACTTCACAGTGATTTTGATGTTTTCAGATTCTTACTTTATCAAAGACATTTATTAATTAGGTTAGTCTTTGAGTGTGTTATCTACATTATAGTCAATTCATTTGGGAGAAGAAAGCAAATGAATTGTGAGTTGGAAAAATTAGTTAGCTAATAAATTTGGGATTAGCAATGGTTTTGTCCAACTAAGAAAATTCAGTTATGTTAAGTAAGTAATTTTTTGTTTCATAAGAACTCACAAGCCTTTTTTTCTCACTTATCCTACCTGGAAAAAATTATTTCATCTGAACCTCAGTTTCCTCAATACATCATGGGGCTCAGAAATTCTACCTTGCCAGGTTCTTTATACCTGGAAGTTCATAAAACACACTTAACAGAGGGTTAAGCTCCTCACTGATACACAATACATTTTAGTGTCCTTATTTCCTTAGTGGAAACTATGATTTTTTTTAAAGTACTTTTGCTATCTTGGATATTTTCATAGTATTAGATTCTAGAAGCAGACATTTACTAAAAATGTGATTACAACAGACAGAGTCTTTAATACAATATTAGATTATGCTTCATGACTCCTCTTAAGCCATTAGAGGAAATGTGAGATTGATTCAAAGAAATAAGGCATCTTCCAGGAACAGTCTCCTAAATATATAGATACTTGTTCTACTCTCTATTTGTTCTATGCAACAGGAAACTATTACCTATCATTTCAGTATGGATAATACATTAAGTAATTGCAATATTTTTAGTTGTATGGGGTCACCAACATATGAATTGCCTCTTATTTGTAGGAGTGATTTATTTCTGCCACACTGATAATATGGTGAGCTATTATCTAGTGAGTATTCACTATATACTGGATATACATGATGACAGGCACTTTTCATGATTTATTTCATATAATTATTACAACCAGGCTATGATATGGGCACTCCTATTATCCACATATAAAAGTAAGGAAATTAAAATTTATAGAATTTAAGGACTTGATGAAAATACAGAGATAAAGTTCCAGAGTGAAGATTTGAACTCAGGCCTTACTTCACAGCCACCAGTTCAAACTACTATATACTATATTTTTGTTCCTTTTTCTAACTCAAATTTCCACTTAATGTTTCATGTTCTCTGAAAATAATCAATGAGTTTGATCATTGTAACTAACGACAGGTGATTCTAAACACACTCTGAAGTCTGAATACCTCTGAGAGAGGAAATGGAAGATTAGCACAGGCAGAGTCAGAACATGATATGAAAATGTAAGCATGTCATTTCAGATGGCTTTATGAACAGAAATTCCTTCAAAAGTTTATTCTAATTTGAGTAAATAACAGTCAAAGAGAGGATTTTTAAATCTACTCCAATTTTTCAGTGGTGTCTTAGTATCTTATTTGGGAAACAATTTTCTTTTCTTCAGGCCCAAGCTAAGTAAGTGAATATTGAAAAATGACAGGTAGACATAAACAAATAATAAATTAATGGGGTCATTGTGGGGACACATGTTTCACTGTGATTAACTTCTTAATTCTTTTCTACATCTACCTTAGGGAATAAATTGTAAAATGGAAAGTTTTAAAATACTGTGTCCCTTCATTTTAATGGTAAATGTGCATACTAAATGCCCTATGTTGAGTAAATAATAAACAAAAAATAAGTAACTCTATGTATGTACAATAAAATGTTTCATTGAAAGATCCTACAGGTGTAAGATGCATATGCTAAAGTGTAAACCATTCCATGAACTGCTCTTGTTGATGCATGCTAGAATAATATTGTCAAATATAACAATTTTTGACTGCATTCTTCCTTTCTGTGGAGTCCCACCTTAGCCACTGGTGATAATGAGTCTCAATAGTCAGTGATTATTAATTGTTATTAATTTTCTCTTTCCTGAATGTTTCCCATGGGCCAGGCACCATGCAAAATACTTTACACATAACATATCTTCTTTAGTTCTTCATTCCCATTTCATAGAGGAGGGAACTGAAGCTTGGAGAAGTTTAGTAACTTGCCCAATGACAAGCAAGTAGTGTGAAGCTGGGGTATTTGACTCCAAAGCCCCAAATCTTATTTACTGTGGTTTCCTACAGCTTGCTACTCATTGCTATTTTGTTTTATAAAGGGTAAAAATATTGAAAAAAATATGAAGCACTTCATGATAGTGTTAGAGGATTTGGATAGGTAGCTGCTTGTGAGCCCAGGTTTCTATATTAGCAAAGTAAAATATAATACTTAAAGGGATAATATATTTATTTTATGGACCAATGGAAAATTCAAGGAGATTCAGAAAATTATAGCAAATGTCCCCCTAATTATTTGTGGTGCTCTATTCAATGTCAAGTCAATTCTCTGTGAAAGAGAAACCTAAAAAATGTTTTCATATTCATAATGATACTTTGACACCTGGATTAGTGATGATAAAACTAAATACTGTGTGTCTGATTCTGTCATTATTGCTGGAAGTAATAGAAAAGGCTCTGTAAACATAGTTTATAACTGACCTTAAAACCTCTATGTTCTCCTCATGCTTCTTTAATAATTATATCAATATGCACATAGGGAATAAGCAATGCCAAGTTATATCATGTATGAGAGAGTCAGATTAGTTTAGCTAATCAATATTGTAATCTAATTTCTGGGAATATTTATGCAC
The DNA here is from genome assembly GCF_964270905.1 of Leucopleurus acutus. Taxonomy (NCBI): domain Eukaryota; kingdom Metazoa; phylum Chordata; class Mammalia; order Artiodactyla; family Delphinidae; genus Leucopleurus; species Leucopleurus acutus. Next base: position 55,989,344 of record NC_139157.1, on the reverse strand, counting down.
ATGATATACACCAAGTATATAATGAAGAAAAAGAGGATACATATATATAAACATATAATTTTACATTTATTAATAGAAATTATACTGCTTTTGAACTTGTAGAAATGGTAGAATATTTTGTTTTTTTGCAGTGAAGTCATTTAGAGTTGGATTACTGTATAGAATATTCATACATTATTTGCAATAATGGAAAATTTCTCATTTTTGTGCACATGTCCTCGTAATCAATAGTGTTAATTTTTATGTTAATTAGGAAATAGATACAAGGGAGCAGATCAGCCGGGTTCAGAAATCAGCCGTAAATAGCTTTTCCACAGAGATTCATGATGTTGTTCCCAAGGAAAGACACAGTTACATGACCTCAGATTAGTCTCTTCCTTATTATTTGATTTTTTTGAATAAATAGATTGCTCTATGTTCTCAAAGTAAAAGGATGATACATTCTAATATTGCTGGAGCATTTGAAATGGCATAGATAAAAGCCTATTTAGGGGGGCATAAGATCACCATAAGCCTCTGGTCAATTTCCAGAGCATTCATACATATCAGAAAGGACTCAAAGAAAAACAGCAAAAAAGGAAAGATAATGAGCCCATCAAAGCAAATGCTTAATGCAGTTCCACTTTGGCATTAATCATACTCTATGTGGGTGAGGGTCAAAAGCAGCTCTGCCTTTGGTAAAGGCAAAAAGAAAAACCAAGCTAGTGATTTCAGACATTTTTAAAGTGAGACATAAAGGTCACAAAATCAGATTCAGTTTGCGGAAGCACAGTGGGCAAGTTTTAATGACTTCTCAGCAGAGCTTTTTAAGAGAAGTACTCCAGTTTGAACTATCCAGGCAAACTAAACTTTTTTATCAACAGGAAAAGAGATGGAATATTCTAAAGATTAAATGAAATTATAAAAGTTGCTTTTACTGAGGGAATTTTACTACTTTGGATGATTAAAGTATCTTCTTTATAAAAAGGATTTAAAATGTGTGCAAGTTTTATTTAACACATAATTTAGATATCACTTTATATTACAGATGATCATTATGTATATATGTGTGCATATATAATTTTAAAGATATAAGATACTTTCCATAATTAAATGTAGGTACTTTTCATATTTATAAGGCTTTAAAAATATTTCCGTAAATTGAATCCTCAGAGCTCACTAAATTGCTTTTTGACAAATGCTGAGTGTGAGAGAAGCAATTAAGTACTTTCCCTAACCCCATCGACTCCATCAAACAATTCACACTCTACATTTAAAAACAAGGAGGACAAGGGAAAAGAGGAGAAGGAGGAAGGAAACAGAAACAGGAACACAGAGTTTTGTTGTATATAATACAAATAGTTATTTGTGAATTCTCTTGCTGAGGTGTTTTCTATTTTTCTCAGGACTTCTTTTCAAATATATTTACTATTGTTTAATCCAGCTGTTTATTTAAAGCTTATTTGTAAGGTATCTTTCAAGGAGTAGAGAGGGCTCCAGGATTATAAAATATATATGGTCTGTGCTTTACAGGCTTTATAATTAAAGAGAGCTCTAATAAGTAGCCATAAATTTGGGCAGTTTGGGGTATCTAGAATAAAATAGTACCTATGCAAATAGCTACTTAAGGGTTAATACCATAGTTCTGTGCTGAAATAACTTTCACAATTCCTGGTTCTTTTCCTTTAGAAATGCAGACATATTTGTCTATCTATAGGTAGATAGTTTTCCTTGAAAATATATGTAATTGAATTTATTGATACTGGCATGTACTTGAATCATATTAGCTATAATATATATATATATATATTTATTGTTTTATTCTACTAAGCTGATGTTCCATTCTCCACATTCGCAATGCCACTAATTAGTTCACTTAAGCATCCTGATTATTGTGGCCTCTATTGGGCTTTCTGCCCATAGTTATTCCTAACCTCTCACTGATCTCAGGTACAGCATCCACTTTTTGAGCTTCCCACATGATAGAATCTTTAGTAACATTTCTAGCCTCAATTATGTGCTTTTGAATTTTTAATGCATAATGTTTTACATAGTAGTGTTTATTAGATGAAATAACTCATAAAGGCTGAAAAGATGTCTTACTCTACTTCATGCATATCTGCAGTTTTCAAAAAATAATAATGATTCATTTTCTATTTTCCCAGGATTATGCAAAATTATGGTAAAAATGAACTAATGTTTTAAATACATTTTTTGGTTTTTTTGGAAGATAGAAAGGACTCAATATGTATTAAATCTTCATAGTACTCTAGAAAATAAGACACAGCAGGAAAAAATATTCTAAGTTATATAGGGAAAATTTTATGATAAAGATATTTGCCCAAGATTTCTCCCCTAATAAGATGAAGAACTAGTAATGGAATCCAGGACTCCTGACCATGAATCCTTCATCTTTTTCCATTACAACTAGGATGAACATATGCCCCAATTTTTCCAGGAAAGTTTCACCTAATAACTGGTTTCCTAAGTTGATCATTAATTGTGCCTTCTTTCACTCTCAACAGTGTCAATAAATTATAAGGTTACCATAACTATAGCTCACAGTAAGAAATAAAAAAATCGGAAATAGACTGTTATTTTCATGTCAATGTTGATCAGATAATATTAGCTTATGACTGTTAATGATATAAAAATCTTTTCTTTTAAATGACTTACAGGGTACAGAACTTGTCATATAAATATTTATAACTACTTTGACGTAGATTATTATTGGTTTATCTATTATTTGAAAACTACTGAATTGTCTATGACAAGCTCTAAATGTTGTCTAAACAATTTTAAGATGTTACAATATATGAAAATGGATCCATGATAGATCCAAACTAGTCAAGTTTGACATACCAGCCAGCAGATAAAATGAGGAATTTGAGTCACTTCCTTTGTAACAACTGAGTCAGATTGAGTGAAATAAGAGAGGTTCTTTCTGATTAAGCAGAATAGAAGTCCGACTAGAAGGACACAAGTCAAAATGGGCATGAGTCTGTGTCCCCTATATAAATTAATAATTGACTACTAAACTAATATTTTTCAAATTTTCTTTGATCTAATAACTTTAAACTGGTGGTGTGAAACCTGGGTGTATTATGACAGTTGCTTATTTTCTTTTGTAGTTCACATATTTCTCTTCAGAAATGAACTCTTGACAATAATCTTGGCTTTATTGTCCAATTTCAAAGAGCTATTTTGTTTAGAAAGGTTTAATTATTGTTACTATTCTACAGAAAATACTAGACTGCTTTAATGTTGCTCAATATCCTTTCAAAATAAGTCATTTAGAAATCTATTTCCAAATGTGAAAAAATTTGACAAAGGTTGAGGTTTGTTCAAATTTATCTAGCCCAGAGTATGCATATAATACATATGTGAGATGTGAAAGGAGTATGTGTGTGTGTTTGTGTGTGTGTATGTGTGTGTAAAGGACACACAACCCTTCCAAAGGACTTAGAGAAAATTGCTTCTGAAAATCCTATAATGGAAAGCACAGGACAAGAATAAAGAATCTACGGACCTGTCTATTCATGAAATCATTTAAATAAGTTTGTTTTAAAGCAAGACACCAGCATAACTATTATTTTATTATCCCAATTATTTTGGCTTAAAATTTATACATGTATTTAGATAAGTTTATAGTATGTTAAAGCTGGAGATATTTCAAGAGAATATAAGAACTATAGGGTCCATGTAACATCGCTGAATTTGAACAGGGTGAAAATCTATAGTAAGCTATTTGAGCAAATTTTTTTTCAGCTTTGTTTCCTTCAACTATTATTGGAAATTCTGCCATATACCATAATACTCCTTGATTAGCTGAGTTCTTAAGTTGTTCTAAATTTCTCACTGTGCTGAAGTCCATTTCTAAAACCTAGTATAATAGAGTCAACGAGAAGTTTGGCAAAAATTATTTTACTATTTTGATCTTATTCTCTGATCTTTATTACATTAGATTTTCTATCAGAAGAGGCCACTATAGTTTGAGGGAAAATGCTTGACCACAGAGTGGGTAAGGCAGGATATTTCAAATGGTGAAAAATAATCTTTTACAACTATTACAATCAGGTGTATTTCTTTTCTATTGTATTTGATAAGCATGGTCCAGTTATTCCCTGTTTTGTATATAGCCAAAAAATGTCAAGAAATTGGTTCCACTAAAATCTTTCACCAGGAAAATCTACATATGCAGGATATGCACAAAGCTATTTTCATTTGCTTTAGGTGTTAACTTGACAGTGTTATTTTTCATAATTTCCAATATAAAATGGAGCCTCACCAGTGACAAGAAAGAGGTTATTATTGCTGAAGATTAGGCATTGTAATTTGCATCTGCTTATGTTCTCATCAGAATGTCCTTGCTTCAGAAAGCAGACACAGAGGGATAGACTTCTTAATATTTATTTATTTATTTATTTGGCTGTGTTAGGTCTTAGTTGTGGCACGAGGGATCTTCATTGTGGCGTGCAGGATCCTTCGCTGCGGTGCACAGGCTTCTTTCTAGCTGTGGCGCGCAGGCTTCAGAATGCACGGGCTCAGTGGTTACGTCCCACAGGCTCTCTGGTTGTGGCGCTTGGGCTGTAGAGCGCACAGGCTTAGTTGCCCCATGGCATGTGGGATCCTAGTTCCCCGACCAGGGATCGAACCCGCACCCCCTGCATTGGAAGGCAGACTCTTAACCACTGGACCACCAGGGAAGTCCCGGGATAGACTTCTTTAGCTGGCTTTAGTTTTGTTTTATTGCTTGGATATGCTCCCCCCACAGATCTGTGCCCCTTACTCACCAAGGCTTGCTCATGGATTTGCTGCGTTGAATCACTATTCAGAAACCCAGTTTCCTCCACCACTGGCCTATTTTGATGAGAGTTGCCAATGGTAGAATTTCCCAATCTTTCAAATACTTGAATTGTTTTAAGCCCTGGATTTAACTCCACTAAAAACATTACTTTCAGATATATTTGTCTGTTCATATTTGAACTTTAAAACATAACTAAGCGGAGTCAGCTGTGCTTTCTTTTTCATACTATTTTACAGAAATGTTTGTAACTTGCTAAAATTATTAGTTCCATTCTCTTGTCTGTAGAAAAAGCAAGAATCTAGAGGGAAACTATACTAAACAATTAGTAAGAAATAATCCAGTGTGGTTTTGTTTCTCTTATTTAGAAGCATAAGTTGGATTGATCTCATTCCTCAGTTATACAATTATTAGTCTATGCAAGACCCCCACTTTATTTTAATGTTTTAAAAATATTCTTTTAATTTTATTTTGTTATCCTCTCAGTTCCATTGAGCCCCAAGCCCCACTTCTTTTCTATTCTTCTCATAACCAGCCACTCTAATGTATATAATGTATATCTTTAACTATGTGTATATCCTTTAAGGATATATGGTGGTATTTAATATGTATCATTAAATTTTTTAATATATGTTTTAAATTTATATCTATTACTTTGTTCTTTTCACTCAACATGATTATTAATTGTTAATTGTTTGTAATTTCTATAAAATGTTATAGTATGTATCCATCACATATTATTTATCCATCTGCTAGTCATAGAATCTACATTGTCTATAACTTTCTGCTATGACAAACTGTTCTTCAGTAATCACCTTCACACATTGTTCATTCTTTCCTGACTGATTTGTAGTACCAGTTACATCATGTATCAAAGTGTCTGTCTCTATCTATCTATCTATCTATGTATCTATCTATCTCTTCTATCATTTATATATCATCTGTATGGATCTATCTCTGAAGTCTTAATTATATTCCATTGATCTTTTGGTCTATTTCTCCCAACTTAAATTCACTAATATATATTAGTTGCATATATTAATATTTGATAGGGTGAATAATTCCTTTTCTTCCTTCTTTTAAAAAATTAACCTTCTGTTGAAGTTTATTATGCAATATATACCTTGAAATAAGACTGCCAAAGAACTGAAAAAAATAAAAAATCTGCTTTATTTTCGCTTTATGGAGCTAAGATTGACATACAACAAACTGCATGTGTTTAAAATGTAAATTTGACATATGACTACAGCCATGAGTCGTTACCACAATCAAGATAGTGAATTTGTTTATCTCCCCCAAAAGTGTCCTTGTACCTTTTGGCAACCTGTTCTCCCCACCTCTCCTCAACACCATCCCTAACTCCAGGCAACCATTGATCCGCTTTCTTTCAATACAGATTAGTTTGCATTTTCTAGAATTATATATAAATGTGATTGAGATTATGTACCCTTTTGAGTCTTTCTTTTTTTAATTCTACATAATTATTTTGAGAATCATCCATGATGTTTTTTTTTAATCCCATGACTTGTCTTTTTATCCACTTGTAAGTAGGGCTCAAATAGCAGAAGTGCTTAATTTTAGTGAAGTCTGACTTATATTTTTTTTTCTTTAATATATTTGTTTTTGGTATACTTTAAATTTTTGCCAAATTTATGGTCACTCATTTTTCCTATTATGTTTTCTTCTAGGAGTTTTATAGGGTTAGGTTTAAAATTAGATCTCTGATTCATTTTGAGTTCATTTTTGTACATGGTGTAATGTACAGATCAAAGTTTTTTTTTTTTCTTTTTGCACATGGATATTCAATTATTTCATGACCATTTATTGAAAAAAAAAAAAAAACGCTGACCCTTTTTTCACTGAATTTCCTTGGTATCTAGCCTAAAAATCAGTTGACCATATAAGTTGACTCTTTTTCTGTACTCTTCACCCTGTTCCATCTGTTGTCTATGCCAGTGCTGCACTCTCTTGATCACTGTAGGTTTATAATAAGTTCAAGTCAAGTAGTATAAATCCTCCAACTTTGTTCTTTTTCAAAACTATTTTGACTATTATAGGTCCTTATAGTTCTACATGAGTGTCAGAAATTCTACAAAAATACCTAATACAAATTTTCTTGGGATTGCAAGTGAATCTATAGGTCCTTTCTTTAGGGGAGGGGGATGAAGAATTGATGTCTTAAAAATTTGAGACTTTTGATAAATACAGTGTATTTCTCCATATATTAATGTTTTATTTAATTTCTCTCAGCAGTCTTTTTTAGTTTCACTGTCTAGGTCTTACATAAAGTTTGTCAAACTTATCCCTAAGTATTTTGTAATTTTGATACTGTTGTAAATGGTATTTTTAAAAATTTATATTTGCATTGTTAGCATATAGAAACCCAATTATTTTATAGTGTTCCTGTATCCTGAGACCTTTGCTAAACTCACTTATTAGTTCCAGTATAACTTTTCCAGATTCCATATAATTTTCCACATAGATAATCATGTAGTCTATGAAAAAGAGCCTTACTTCCTTTCCAATCTAGATGTGTATAATATATCGTTGTTGTTTTTTCCTTAGTGCATTGGCTGGAATCTCCACTAAAATGTTGACTAGGAGTAGTGAGAGCTGGTATATTTTTCCTATTTGTGAACTTAGGGGAAACATTCAGCCTTCCATTAAGTGAGATATTAACTTCAGGGTTTTGTTAAAGACTTTTATCAGGTTGAGGAATTTCTCTTTTTTCCTAGTTTACTAAAATTTTATTTTTCAAATTAGAAATGGAAGTTGGATTTTCCCAAGTAATTTTTTGCATCTTTTGAGATGATTATATGTGTATATGGTGAATGCTGTTTTTTTTTTCCCTAATGTGAAGGCAACCATCCATTCTTGGGCTAAACCCTGCTTGCTCTTTATGTTTTATCCTTTTTGTACATTGTTGGATTACATTTGCTAAAATTCTTTGAAGAACTTTAGCATGTATGTTCATGAGGGATACTGGTCTACAGCTTTCTTCTCATATCTTTTCTGGGTTTTGGTATCACTGTAACGATGACCTCATAGAATAAGTTAGGAATATAACATCTTCAATTTTCTGGAAGAGTATATTTAGAATTGGTATTAGTGTTATCTTAAATGTATGGTAGAACTTACTAGTGAAGTCACTTACGCGTAGAGTTTTCTTTGTGGGAAAGTTTGTTTGTTTGTTTGTTTTTTTGCGGTACGCGGGCCTCTCACTGCTGTGGCCTCTCCCGCCGCGGAGCACAGGCTCCGGACGCGCAGGCTCAGCGGCCATGGCTCACGGGCCCAGCCGCTCCGGGGCATGTGGGATCCTCCCGGACCGGGGCACGAACCCGTGTCCCCTGCATCAGCAGGCGGACTCTCAACCACTGCGCCACCAGGGAAGCCCATGTGGGAAAGTTTTTAATGACAGATTTTATTTTTTCATAGATACAGATTTACTCAAGTTGTCTAATTTATTTTTAGTGAGCTTTGGTAGTTTTTGCCTTTCAAGAAATCTGTCCATTTCATCTATGTTGAACTTATTGGTATAAAGTTCATAATATTGCTTAATTATTATTTCTTTTTATATCTGTAAAATCTGTAGTGGTGTCAATTCTCTCATTCCTGATGCTGTTAATTTTTTTCATCTTTCTTTTGTTCCTGATCAGTCTGGCTTCAAGCTTAAAAATTTTATTGACTTTTAGAATGAGCTGGATTTTAATCTCATTGATTTTCTCTATTGTGCTTCTGTTTTCTAGTTCACTGTTTTCCACTCTCATCTGTATTATTTCCTTTCTCTGCTTACTGTTGGTTTCATTGACTCTCCTTTTTCTAGTCCTTAGGGTGGAAATTGAAGTAATTGATTTGAATCTTTTTTTTCTTCTTTTCTGATATATGTATGTGTATTGCTACTGCTTTAGCTCTAACCAATAAATTTTGATACATTTTATTTTCATTTTAATTTAGATTAAAATATTTCTAAACTTTTCCACTGAATTCTTCTTTCTTCAAGTATGTTGGCAAAGAATGTTCTTGTACACCAAAAACTGTTTTGTCATTGCATTTATCTGCTAATTTGCTGGGTAAAAATTTTTAGATTCTAATTTTTTTCTGTCAACTATTTAGCATTATTACTCCTTTGGCTTTTCATATCTAACGTTGCTGTTGTGAAGACCCATAAAATAGCTATTCCTTTGGATTGATTTGATTTCCTTTTTGGAAGTTTTTTAAAACTTTCTACAGTGTAACTAGAAGTAGATTTTTAAAATTTTATCCTCCTTAGCATTCTAAAAGCTCTATTAATCTGACTTACTGTATTGTCTTACTAACTAGGAATTAAAATTTTATTTTTGTTTCTCTTATTTCCTGCCCCCCTTTATTTAGTTCAGCCAACTGTTCTAAATGAGTTCTAATCATGGAAGCATTCTTTAGTTGTAGCTAAAGATTTATTTTATTCATTATTTCAATATCATATTTTATTACCTAGTATCTCCACTTTTCTTTTTTATATTTGCATTTTATTTGGTCAATATTCCTTTGCTTTTTGCATATCATCAGTTATTTATTTAATTATAACCTTATTTTGTTTTCTTTAATGTATCTGTTCCATTAATTCTCTTTATTTTGCTCTCTCTTGTTCAGTGTGTTATCTTTTATAGCATTTTATATTCCCTTTTTATCAGTTATTTTTTTCTGTAAGTTTATATTCTTCTGGAAACATTATCTGCCTTGTAATAAGTTTATATTCTGTAAGTTTAAACATTATCTGCCTTGTAATAAGAAACTGAGGGGAGGAGAGAAAGGCTACTCTCTGGCTATACCCTTTGTGGAGTCTTTAGGAGGTTAGGGAGAGGTGAGGTAGGGCCCTGGACAAGTCTACTGCCTTTGCAATCTGATCTTAATTGTTCATCAACCTCTCCCTGCCACAGTGGACCATCCCTTCTGAGACTCTTCCTATATCTACCTTGAAGGCCTGCTTATTTTTAAGATCCACATTTCAAAGTTGTAACTTCTCATCCCATATAATGAATGAGAAGATAATCAGAAGCAACTCAATTCCCAGGGATGAAAACATAGTCTGTACCTGTTGCACATCTTCATTCCACGGCCCTCTAGTGCCACTTGTTTTTCTCCATCTCCCACTACAAGGGCTCAGCTCTTGTTATTTCTCCTATTTAGAATCATTATAGAGTGGGTTATAATACATCCAATATGAAGGGGGGAAAGGGATTTATGTATAAAGGTCTCCCACCCTATGTTGATTAACACTACCATCCCCTTTTCTCAGATGCAAGTTTTTCTCTCCACAACAGAACTCAATTATTTTTGTGTCTCCAGGGGTTTATCATAATGTTAATATTAGTTTATGGCATCAATAATCTCTTTTTAACTTACGTGGGGAGGTGCACATTTTCAACAGCTTCTGTTTATCCACTTTCTTATCAGGAACTAGTAAGTTCTCATGTCCTTTTTCTACACATTTTATTACTTATGAATTTTGATAATTAGGTTTGTATTGACTGAGATAGAAACATTTTATATATATATATATAAACTATATATATATATAGTTAATGGCCTATAATTTACTCTAGAATATGACTATATATATATACACACACACATAATGCACATATGTAATCTTACACATATCCCCTGTATATAACTATGTGAAAGAAGTTCATTAGAATGCTGATCTTGAAAAGATTAGTAAACAATCTATAAATTGTAATATGTCTGTTTTTGCTATATATTTAGGATGGCATCATTTATAAATTCATCATATAATTTTATTGCTATTATAAAATTTAAACAAGGAAATGCCAGAAGCCAATCATTGAGCTCCAGCTCTATGTATAAGTATATATCGGAGCCAGGAATAATAATAGAGGGTTTACTCAGTCCTATGCATAATTTAAAGGTGTAAATCTCTTCATTGACCCAAACTTTTCAGATAAATAAGCTTTATCATTGATATATTAGACACTTCCCTGGTACATTAATTTTTCCACTGGACCATTGTTTAGAATGCTAAAGCAGAACACTTTGCCCAGTAAACTATCTTTAACTAAAGCTTCAGATACAGTAAATTAAAATCTCTTACATCTTACCCAATTTTATTAGTTTGCTAGGGCTATCAAAATAATATATCACAGAGTGGGTGGCTAAAACAACAGGAATTAATTTTCTCACGGTTCTGGAGGCTGAAGTTCAAGATCAAGATGCTAGTAGAGCTGGTTTCTTCTGAAGTCTTTCTTCTTGGCTACCTTCTCTTTGTGTGTTCACTTGGTGTTCTCTTGGCACCTGTGCACCCTTGGTGTCTCTTCCTGTGTCCAGATTTCCTCTTCTTATAAGGACACCAGTCAGATTGGATTAGGGCCCACTTTGATGCCTCATTTAAATTCATCACCTGTCTAAAGACACCTATCCCCAATAGAGTCACAATTTGAGGTACTGTGGGTTAGGATTTCAACATATCAATTTTGACGGGACACAATTTAGCCCATAACCAAGATTTCTGCTAAGTAAATATTTTGTGTAATATTAGAAATATTTGTGTCCCGTAGAATTGTGTCATAAGTAATAAAACAAATCTTCAAAAAATTATTTATGTTGGAGATTGAATTATTGAGCAAGTCCAGGAAAATAGGACTCTATCTTCTATTATTCTTTGGTAGAATTAATTAGGAGATTTCGGTAGAACGACTATTTGATTTGGGAACAAATAGCAAGGCATCTAAACTCAGCATCAATTCTCATTAAACTAATGACCTTTATTAAGTCCCTTGACTCCTCTAAGACTCGTGATTCTTTTCCATAATATGTTTAATAGAACAACGTTTGGGAAGATCAATTGAGTTATGTATGTGCAAGTTCTACTATAACTGTAAATAATTATATATTATCACTTGATAGTACATCATTATTATCACTATCATTATTAAAATTATCTTCATGTTCATGCAACACATTTTTGATAAAAATAATAAATATATGTTTCTTATGTCATTTTAAATGAAAATAATTAGTATTAATTTTGGAAAAATTTATAGGAGTCTTTTCAATAATTTGAAAATACTATAGTATCAAAATTCTGTGGAAATCAATGAATATTTGCTGAGTCCCTATTATGTATAAAATGCTACCTTGGGTGCTGTGCATGATACAAATGTGAACAAAACTTATTTCTGGCTTTTAAGACAATTGGTCCTAGTAAAACCTACATGCCGATTTGAATATGGAAGTTTCCTTAAAGGTAACACTCCATGAAGTGTGGTTATAGCCTATGAGGGCGTTTGTAGAAATTCATAAGCTTAACTGTTTGGGGCAGAGTGAAGTGTTCAAAAATTATATTTTAAAAGGTAATTGAAGAGGAGAGAGATTGGAGGAAAATAGATCAATTTAAGAATTCATAGTGTGAGTTTGAATGAGAAGTAATAAGGCCCTGAAATAAAATAACATTTGAAGAATAGATAAGGGAATGGTAAATGACAAGACATTTAGAAATGGAGTTCGTAGTCTATTAGAATATTCTTTCTTGCCACCTTCACTTTGTGGCCTTAATTATCTACTTTCCATCATCAAAATCTGTATTCTTTTGACCCTCCTCTTAGAATCTAAGCTGCATGAGGAAGAACTTGTACCACGTATTCATTGTTTTTCTCGCAGAAAACAGCATGAGAGAATTTACATAAAGCTTTCTTATTATACTTTAAACATTGAATTGTATTAAAATATATGGAGTGCACAATTTTGATTCTAGGTGATAGTGAGGGAAGAAAGTAGAATGAGATAATACCATGCACATGAACGTAAGTTGGGAAAACAAAATTTTCTTGGGGAGGAAGTTTCATTCACTCTGAGCTGGTCAAGTTTAAGAGGCTGGAATCACAAGTGAACGGCAACGTTAAATAATTAGACATGTTTTGTTGCTTACCCAGAGAGCCTTAGATGAGAAAAGCATGCCATTAATATATTATTATTGGGGCTTCCCTGGTGGTGCAGTGGTTGAGAGTCCGCCTGCCGATGCAGGGGACACGGGTTCGTGCCCCGGCCTGGGAGGATCCCACATGCTGCGGAGCGGCTGGGCCCGTGAGCCATGGCCGCTGAGCCTGCGCGTCCGGAGCCTGTGCTCCGCAACAGGAGAGGCCACAACAGTGAGAGGCCCGCGTACCGGTTAAAATATATATATAATTATTATTCATATTCTTAAAGTTTTCACCAAACGTGAAGTTGGGAGAAAAAGCAATGGCAGAACTTTAGAGAAATCAAATGTTAGAAGGCAGAAAAAAAAAAAAAAAAAAGAAAAGAGCACCTTAAAGTGGATTAGAAAGGTGGAGCCATGAAAATATAATTTTATATAATGCAAGGGAGAAGAGAGCAAATGTCAGGGAGACTGGGTAAAGAAAGTGAGAAAGCCATTAGTCTGTTCAGTGTGCAAATAGGAAGAAGTTATTTGAAAGATAGAGACGGGAAAGACAATGAAGAGAGAGCATAGTTTTTGGAATGAAGACTTGGAGAAGGAGAGCATATGATCATGCAACAGCATAGAGGTGTAAATACAGGGGGCATAGTTCTGATAATATACAAGGTAGGCATGAGGAATTTGAGGGAACTGACATGAACGGCTTCAGCAAAATTGGAGGCAAGGTCATCTGATGCAGAAAACAAGTAAGGATGGGTTTTGGTGACTGAGAAGAGTAGAACTGTTTTCTATGGACATAATCAGCAAGAGGTAAACAAAGATGAAAACCAACAAAAAAAAGACTCATGTGAGATCTGTTTGTGGTGATCTATCATTAATAATAAACTCTGGGAGTTTGGAGGATTGACTTCTATAAGTAGTGCTGCCTCTAGAACATAAAATACATAGGATATATAAATGTTAGATGACTTATCTAAGGTTTTACTTTTGGCTTTTCCAACTATAAAATGTCTTCTAAAGGTACGTCTCTTTTCTAAAAATGATTTTATGTTTTCTAATGAATCCAAGGTTAACTCCTAGTGAATTGTAGTGAATCTTATTGAAAGTGAGTACTTCAGGATTTTGAAAAAGAACAAATTACTGTAAAACCACGTAGAGCTAGAACCATTTTATCATATCATAACTTTTGAGAAAAGTTTTTAGAACAATGCATTATCATGGGATACTGTGTTATACATAATACTTTATATATATTAAGTAACATATACATGCATGTGTGTATATACACATATATACATAGTCATAATAAAATATATCAGAAGAACTAATTCCCTACTATTTTAAGTTACAGAAGAGTACTTAGATCAAATTATTCAAAATTAACCTCACTGAGGATTATTTGTTTAAATTAATTGAAATAAATTAGTCAAACGGGTTATTTTGAAAAAATGTATATCTAAGTATGTATTAATTAGTTTTTGTTTTGGATATTTCATGGTCATGTAGATGTGTCTTCCATGTTCTCTGAACACAAAAAGTGAAAAAGAATTAACAGATCCAGCTAATGAAACACTTTCTAAATTATGTAGTTCAGTACCATGGACTTACTTTTAGTCACCCCATTTTGAACAGTGCCCCACTGTATCTTCATTGTAATGGCTAATTCTGGCAGGGCTTTTACATAAATTCTAAGAGTATTTGGCCTCCACTTGCAGTTGTTTAAATATGAGAGATGTGTGCATCTCCAGAAATGGTAGTTCTATAATTCTATACTATTGCTGTTCCTAGTTTACTAACGCTTAGGTCAACGTGATATTTTTAAAGATAAGGGTACATGTCACTCTCTTTGGAATGCCTTCAACAGACATGTGGAGAAATTTCTCTTTCCCCCAAGTGGCAGCAGTAAAGGGAAGTTATCGACTGACCAAACCTTTGAATGGAAGGTAATGAGTTCCAGTTTAATTACTACCTAAAACATCATATACATAAAAATTCGTTGATATCTTAAGTACCTTTACTGCATTAATGGCTTCCCTTTTGCCTACACCTATCCCCTGTCCTTGGCTTTACTTCTCTGAACTTTTTCTGTATAACTGTCTGTTGTCTGTTGTATATGAGCTTCATGGACACATTCAGGAACACTGTGTATTATTTTAGGCAGAAAATTGTATCCTTGTATGTCAAATGCCTAGTTAAATAGGTACATGCAATCTCCTGAGGTAAAATTACTACAAATAGGAGACTTTGGAAATCATGAAAAGTTAGACCAAGGCATATGCTTGTGTATTAGCTTACTTAACTTGAGTGCAATAAATAACTACAGCTTTATGACAACTTAAGCAACATTTTAAAAAATGGTAATGTTGCTGGGAAAGATTTTAAAGAAAACTTAATTTTAATGAATTATTTTACTAACAATGCACCTTGTTTTCTAAAAGTAACTAAGCAACACTTTAAAATATTCTGTGAGTCATTCTAATATCATTTCCTTTTGTTTGAAATAAATGTTCAAACATTGTGGTGTTTTCTTCCTATAGAAGGATTTTAAGAAATAGTCTGATATGGTGTTTCCAGTTGGCTATAATGCCTCAACTCTTTAAAACATAAAATTTGCCTTGGCTTCATTTAAGTAGATATTTTGTTAGTAGCATTTGCTCGGGCAAATTTGTTGTTTATGCTAGCAGTTCTGCTTAGTTTTATCCAGTCAAAAAGATGTCATCAGCCAAAATTTAGGACTGGAGTCAGTCAAACTGCCGTCTCAAAACTTGTCTTTACCAGCTGGTTTGATGCTGTCTTGACATAATATCTTTTTGATGGATGTTGTAACAAGAAACTTGCCATCAGCAAAGGCAGCATTCCTCAACATCTGCAACTTCATTAGAATCAACAACAGGGTTCTGGTGAAATAGCTGTGCCACCTACGTCAGCAAGTGCTGAATTTGTGCTAACTGGAGAGTAAACTACCTTTTCTCATGGCAACTGCCCCCTTGAGCAAAGATTAACATTCTTAGATCCCTGCATTTTATCCTGAGGTTTCAAACACCTGTGCCACCTTGAAAATGGATGGAGTTACTTCTCATCTTTAGGCATATATTCTTTAGCTTTCCTAACTGTGTGAAGGGCACCAGTTTTCCGTGTCAACCGATGCAGGGACTTGGATTAACCTTTTCAAGTTGTCACCGTATCAACCAGTTTGGGAATATGAGGTACATTCCACACATACTCCCACCTAAACCAAGGCAAAAGAGTGTTGAGAATCATAAGCAGAACACAACTTCTCTTAAATTATCCTCAGAATGTTCATGCTTAATTCATGATCTTTTTATATCCTCTTGTGGATCAATCATCTAATTGCTTCTAGATATACTACGAAATGCCCTCACGGTTGTCCATTTCACACTTTGTGCTTTAAGTCTAATTTTTCTTGGTGCCTCAACTGAAATATCCAAGTTAACATCATGTTACCCATATGGATGTTAAAGAGATTTTAGGCAGATTTAGTTTTTTATGTAAATATTTTTCTGCTAGATAAAAATATTTACAATAAAGAAAAAAAATCTTTAACTTAAGAGGACTACATTAGGAACAAATACTGTAGATTGTATACAGGAAATGAATAACATTTCACAAAGGAAACACCTCAAGAAAATAAATTTGATACTGTGATTTGCTAAAAAAAATTCTTAGAGCTTTCCTTTTGGAATTGTTTTCAGAACACAGTTAGACAGCACAAGGAAACCAGCTCTTTTACTTTATAGCTATCCTTGCTTTCAGAATACTAACAGCAAAATGAGTGTATGGCTTACACTTACGTTGTTTTATTCCAAATACTTTGGCTTATTTCAAAAAGAAAATTTACCCTAATAGGTTATAAAATTGTTATTAATGAGTGTATTTGAAAAGATACAGTATAACATCTTAAGGCAATTCTAAAAAAAGAATTTAAAAAATGCAAGCAAGTTTAAAATAAAGTGACTATTTTGAAGGTGCAACAGTTATTTAGATGTGTTGATTAGATAATGTTCATATAACAAGAAGTTATTGTTTCATTTTCTCTTTATAGAGAGCTATGTGCTTTCTGGACATGGTCACAGTCACATGGGAGGTAAAAAATAGAACAAATTCATTCTAGTGAAAAGACTAACGCTTTTTATGAAAAACATTTTTTGTTTTCTAAGGCAAGATAGAAAATATGACTGGTAAAGACAGATGGCTAAACAGAAAAAATTCAAATAATATTGCACTGTATTTTCTAATATTGTTAGTGTTACTAATTTCCCAGCTATTAAGTATCAGAGTAGACAAGTGCTTTGTTTTCATAAAATTCTCAAATGCAAAAGTGAGTACCAAATTATCATTACATATCAATACTGAAGGTAAACTAGTCCTTCAGTTTTACTTTCCCTGTTAGTGATTAGATGGTTAAAATTATACTCTCCACAGGGTGAATAGTCATATAAATATATTACAAATTAAAAGTCCATCTATGTTATGTTTACTGAACTTTAGTTTCTCTTCAGATCATTTTTATACTGTATTATTTATAATGCAATTTTAACTAATGCTATTCATTAGCTTCCAGTTAGAAATTTGCTAATTTATGTTTTTAATAGAGTTTTAATGCCCATTAATGAGAGTGAAGGTGATGACCTAAAGTTTTACTGTTTTGTCTTTTTAGAGATTTATTGGTATTCTTAATCACATTCCTAAGTTAGGTTTACTATTTTTATTTTGCACCATATTTTCCGTTAATGTTTCTTTTATTTAACTAAATTCATCCATATCTAATTTCATGCATTTTAACTCACAGCTGAACTCCCATGCCTGTGCATTAAGAAGGCTGAATTATGGTTGTAATTTTTTAAAGTGGCCTTGAAACTTCAGTTACATCCAAAATTAATTCAAAATTTTAAAAGTTAATTTTGTGAGTGTAAGTCAGTTTGTGTTTTAAATACTAGCCTATACCTTTCTTTATTTGTTTCAACCACAGTATGGCCAGACTGGTGACAACACATTTAAGGACAAAAGCTCTCTGCATATAAATATGTCAGAAAATTTTATTGTTTTTTATGAGTATAGTTAGATATTTATCCAAGCAATCCATATATTTTTTTAAGTTCATTGGCATTGTCAAGAACAATTCTCCTCTCTAGTTTTTAAAATTAACTTTCTTTTTCTTTTCCTTTTAAATGGGTCTTTTTGTTATAATTTGAAAAATCACTTACATACATCTAACTAGGTAACATTTCAAAACTTGATAAAGAGCTTTATGTACTTTGTTAAATGAATTTGAGGGAAGATAGATTTTCAGTTAAGTAGCTTTTCCTCATTCAAAACTTTGACAAAATTGGCTGACTAAATAGGAACACACACATACATGTACACAAATTTATTTTTGTAACTACACTTTGGAAGCCTAGCTTATTTGGAGTTTTTGTTTGCTTGTTTTTAGTACTACTATACCTTATACTTAGGTCATTCACTCTAAAAATGTGGACATTCCTTCTGGAAAAGAAGTTGAAAGTTCCACAGATTACATAGATTAACTGTGATCAAATAAAGTTCAAGGTTGGCCCTATTTGGAAAACAACATAGGTCACTGGAATAGAAGGCTTGGCTGGGTCTACTCTTCTTGAGGGATTGTGTCTGCAGAGAAAGAAAGGTCTGGCATGGGATGGAGCCTATTGAACAAAATTAAAGCTTAAGCTTTTGCAAGCAAGAATAAAATGGAGTCAGACCTGTAGCTACCTAGGTATAGAACTCTAACTCAGAGACGGGGAGCTATTAAAAAAAAAAATAGGTGGGTACCAAATTAAAAATTTGGACAAAAGGAGAAGCAAAATTAATTGCCAATATTATCAAGACAGTACATAAAAGACAACCCAAAAATCTATCCTTTTCTAAATTGTAATGATTATTGGATGCTAGGAAGTGAATACTAATTAGAGACATAGCCACATGTGACCTATTTCCACTCTAAGGTACAGATAGAAGATTCTAGCAGAGATCTTTGTATCAAAACAAAGAATGAAGGCTTGACAAAAGTAATTTTAGTTAAATACAAAAGTGTTATGGCTAGAATACACGCAAGTTGTTTCCACCACTGCCTTTGATGGACGACAGTGTAAAATAATAAACCATGTAATTGTTGGCATTCCTGCCTGGAAGAGACCCCATGCTGGTAAATGCTGGATACTTAGTCATGTTCCATGTAAGCTGGCCTGGAACTGGATCGATTTTAGCCTCTAGCTGCTTAAAATATTCTTCTTGCACTCCTGAGTTGAACAGGTTGCCAACATATCTTACACACACTCACTGACAAGCCCAAACTATTCTTACCATCCTCTTAACTTTAAGGTTAAATTTAGCTTTATTTAGGTATCACTTAACACATACTTAAAAATATCATTTTTGGAGTTAACTTCAAAGGATGGTTCTTGAAAACTATTCAACTCAATCGTACTATGCATATAATTTCTGTCTTTTTTCCTTCTTCTTTTGGTATTTCTACTGGATTTTGTTGTGTTCTTTTTTTCATTACATATATTATTGTTCTGCATAAGTATTTTGGGTGTTTCCTTTTAAATTTATGATTGTTTAACCTGTTAGCCAGAATCTATTGTCTTGCATCTATTTTGCTTCATCTTACAGTACTTATTTTGGAAAGTATATTTTGGCTTATCTCTAAATCACTGCCTTAAATAATACCAACAATTAATTACAGAAAAGCAATTTCAGCAAAATTGTGCCTACTGTTATAACTCACAGAAACTTGCTTTAGTATATAAGTTGTGAGTCTGCCTTAAGCCTTGGGATACATGTTTAATTACCCTAATCACACTTTTCTCATTTTTGTGATGGTTATCACAAAACCTGTCTCACAGGGGTATGAGTATTTAATTAACATTGTGTTCTTAAATTGCTTAGCATAGCATTTGCACATAATAAGTTCTAAGCTAAGAGTAGTTTTAAGAAAAAGAGTTAAGAATATATATAGCAATATCAATCTGAGTCTTCATTTAATGGATTCCAACGTTAGAGATAATTAGCCTATTATTTAAACTTACCTGCATGAAGATTAGATTTAATAAATCTTTATGATCGATCTGAATATTTCCTTCAGCTATTCTATAATAACTTTATGTGTAGTTAATACTTTAGAATTAATAAACATGTATTCTTGAATTTTTCCTTAGGATGCTTCTTCAGTGATATTATATTTTTGATAATAACACTTCATTAATGCACTGTATTCATTCTTTCAAATATTTATTGGGTGCCTTTCTTTTTTTTTTTTAATAAATTTATTTATTTTATTTTTATTTATTCTTGGCTGTGTTGGGTCTTTGTTGCTGTGCCCGGGATTTCTCTAGTTGTGACGAGCGGGGCTTTCTCTAGTTGCGGCAGGCGGGGGCTACTCTTTGTTGCAGTGTGTGGACTTCTCACTGCGGTGGCTTCTCTTGTTGCAGAGCATGGGCCCTACATGTGCAGGCTTCAGTAGTTGTGGCTCGCGGGCTCTAGAGCGCAGGCTTAGTAGTTGTGGCGCACGGGCTTAGTTGCTCCACGGCATGTGGGATCTTCCCAGACCAGAGCTCGAACCCGTGTCCCCTGCATTGGCAGGCGGATTCTTAACCACTGCACCACCAAGGAAGCCCTGGGTGCCTTTCTTTCAGTACCTGCAGTAAGTGTAGAGATACACTAGACACCGTGACTCAAAAAAAGCCCTGAGGAATATGGAAATTAACCAAATGATAATTAAATAGAATATATACTTAAAAACTGCAAAGGATGGCTACAGTGTACTCTGAGAACATAGAATTAGTCTAGGAAGCTACTGGGAGCATGCCAACTGAATCTGCCCTATCAAAAAGTGTTCATCAGAAGCCCCATTAACATTTTTTTATTATGTCATTGGGCATAATTGGGTTACATGACTATCTTGTTATGAACAGGAGGATAGGAAATATATATTCTGTTAGAAAGAGGTTAGAAAATAATGAGAGAATGGGTAGTCAACTAGCTTTGCCTGTTAGAACTTTGTAGCCTGTGTTATTACTATCTTTTCATCTTGAGAGTAACAGGGAGCCTTGTAAGAGAGTTAATAAACTGTGGGTTGACATGATCAAGTTTGAGATTTAGAACGATCATTCTGGCTTAGTGTAGAGAAGAAACTGGAAGGGGTAGCAGTGGATGTGAAGAGAGTGGTTAGGAGAGTGTGTCAGGAATGCAGGAATGGTTAAGGGCATTGCATGTTGAAGGGTGGTCTGGTGACCTGAGGACAAAAAATTAAAAAATCTACTTATATTTAAAAATATGGAGGTCACTGGTATATTTAGTCAGATTTATTTCAATAAAAGGATGTGACTGGAAAACAGACTGGAGTGGATAGAGGATTGGGTAGAAAATAAAGAAATGAAATAATGAAGACAACTCTTTGATGAATTCTGTTGTAAAGTGGAGGAAAGAGAAAATATGGTAACTAGAGGTGGAGGGAATATCAACTAGATGAAGGGAAGTTAAGATCTAAAAGATTTGAGAATGCCACAATATTATCAAAGAGGAGTAATAAGAGAGAAATCAGTGTGTTAATATTCCTGAAAAAGACAAAAGGATGTGGTAGAATACAAACCACAAAATAAAGGATTCCCTTTGGAAGAAAGGGTAACAGAACAGAAAGAGAGAGGAGAGATTATGATTTAAGAAGATTTTTGCTGTGAGAAGGGCTTTGGCTTGGTGTTTGAGTCAGCTCTCATACACGGTTTAATTTGTCTCTATGAAGCAATGATCAACCTCCAACAGTGAATGAATCCACAGGTTTTGAATTTGGGGAAAGGAGAGAAAGTTGAAATAGGAATTGTAGAGAAGAAATTGAGAGAAGTATTATCTTTCTGGGCAGCGATGAGCATCTACTTTGCTTTGCTCTTCATAATGATAGTATGAGATTCTCCAGCAATTCTGCTGCCTTGATACAAACTTAGAGGAAGTGAAGAGTTGGGTTTACTCAGGTTTTTGTTAGGTTAGGTGGTCCAAAGAAAAGAGAGAGAGGTTAATGAGTTTAGGATATTAGCAACAATAATTTTTAAATTATGGATCATGGAAGCTCACCTGAACAAAGTGGAATATAAAGAAGTAGAGGAAGCAAATGAATTGGAAGGTAGGTCATTACCAGGCATGAGACACCAATGAGATTGGAAACTACAACCAGTAAAGAAACGAAATAAGAAAACTAGGAAAGAAAGAGGTTATAATCACAGAGTAGGATATTTGAATAATTGATTTTGAAGCAAAGATATTTCAGGTGTTGATATATACAACCATGGTTTGGGGTGAATGAGGTGCTAGTAAGAAAGTGATTGGAAATGATGGTCAAATAACTGAGAAATCACTCAGGACTTTGGGGGAAGGAGAAGAAGGGGTATACTGGAGCTGGCTTATATTGACTTGCAGGAGTTATAGTTTTAAGAATTTCATAGTTTTGTTGGTATCAAGTCCATAGTTTCAAATGGTGAGAGTGGGAATATTTAAACCATAAAAACCAGGAAACGCTACAAATCTGGCCTTTCCACTTTTCCAGAGAGCCAAACGGAACTGTTTTTTTAATATATAAATTTATTTATTTTTATTTCTGGCTGTGTTGGGTCTTCGTTGCTGCGTGCGGGCTTTCTCTAGTTGACGCGAATGGGGGCTACTCCTTGTTGCGGTGCGTGGGCTTCTCATTGCAGTGGCTTCTCTTGTTGCAGAGCACAGGCTCTTCAGTAGTTGTGGTTCGCGGGCTCTAGGGCTCTGCGGCATGTAGGATCTTCCCAGACCAGGGATCTAACCCGTATCCCCTGCATTGGCAGGCGGATTCTTAACCACTGCACCACCAGGGAAGTCCAGAGAGCCAAATTGTTAAACATTTACTAGTTCATCACTGATAGAAACCAACCTTTGGGCACTACAGTTTTTTTAAGAATGATGCCATAACCAGAAAATGAATAGAAGACTGTAGTAAGAGGAATCAGGTAGTAAGTTTGTATGGCATGAGTCTTAACAGAACAAAGGTTTATACCTTTGTTTGTTTTCCAAAAGGGGTGGGGGACAGTGATGGTCTAAAAGTGGGAAAAGAACAAAGAGGACGCTAATTTACTTCCCATCCCTGAGATATGTAGAATGTGAAATACATTCTAGTATTTTTCGTTTACACATTAAAGCTACACTTTAACATTGAAATAGGGTTGAAAATTATTTATGCAGTTCAGTGATGTGGATTTCTTTATGCTTTGCTTTAAAACTAGGCCAATGGTATTCTTTTCCTTATTAAATTAAGGCATGAACAGAATATGAAAAAAGTAAATGTGCCTATTCTTCTAAATATGTAAAATTATATAGACTATCTCTGGTGAATGATATAGAATTTATATGGTTTAACCCATTTATTCTGCAGATGAGCAAACTGAGTTCTAGAGATATGAAATTACTCATGAAATATCACTTAGCTTCGTAACACCAGAGCTGAGACTAATATTCCTGTCTTCTAAATTCTACCACAAGATAAATAATTCCATTGTACACATTTATACATTTATTTATTTTTTAAGCTGATTTATTCAATAAATAGCTACTGGTACGTACTGTACACCAGGCACTATTCTAAGTAGAGGTGCTATAATGATGAACAAAACAAGGCAAAACTCTGCATCTTCATGCAGTTTATCTCACAGCAAAGGGAGATAGGAACTGAACAGATATATAAATAAAAATAGGAAATATGTAATATACTGCATAGTTATTAAGTGCTATGGATAACAATAAAGCAGCAGGCATATCTGTGTTACATTGGAATTGGAATTATAAATAGAGTAAATAGTGGAAGTCCCTTTGGAAAGGCGATGTTTGACCAAAGATCAGAAGGAGGTAAAGGTGTGAGGCATACAGATATGCAAAGGAAGTACAGTCGAGCTGGAGAAAATGGCAAGTTCAAGCACCTAGGTCAGATGTGGCTCTTCTACGTAAGACGTGCCTCAGGGACTTCCCTGGTAGTCCAGTGGTTAGGACTCAGTGCTTTCACTGCAGGGAGGCATGGGTTCCATCCCTGGTGGGGGAACTAAGATCCCATAAGCCGCATGGTGTGGCCAGAAAAAAATGTACCTCAGGTTAGTGATTTATATAATCATTGATGCAATTACCTTATACATATTAAATTCATGGTTATCATGATTAAGTATGCATGTTTAGCCAGTGGATGGAGAAGTGATTAAAACTGTTTCTCTCTCCTCCCTATGGCCATCTAAGGTCATTTATTTACTATTTAGAAACAAAGTATCCATTTTGTGTATATTTTGACGTATATAAGGTTACAGCAGTACAAACATTATGTATCTAAACAACATTCTTAAAATATTTTGATGAGGTTTGCATCACCTCCCTGAAGAGTTTAGAAATCCTGGAACGGGTACTGGCTGAAAGTGAGAACAATGATTCCTTTAAGAGTTTCAAATGTTGAGGATTTTTTTCCCCACACCTATTTATAGTTCAGAGTTTTAATTAGAAAGGAGTGAGAGACCCAGCAAAACTGTAATTGATTTGAATCCTAAAGGAAAAGGAATTATTTCCTCTGACTTCCTGTCATACATCCCCTCATCAATGTAGGTTACACCTCATCTGTCCCTTGTCAAGGCATTTATCACACCATTTCATAATTCTTAGTTTACTTTTCCTGTATTTATGGGACATTAAGCTTTGCTAAGACAGGGGCCATGCTTTGTTTTGGTCTAACCTCTACATGCATAGTGCCTGGCATGGTCCTTTACACCAAGCTGTTGCTCAATAAATATGAAAGAACAAGTGAGTGAATGGGTAAGCAAGTGAATGTTTCCATGTTCCTATAAATTATAAATTATTCTAAAGGTAAAGCCAGAGATATAAGAATATAGTAGTTATATGCTGCAGTCCTAGTAGAGAGTTACTATGTTCCTCCACTGGTTGATCACATAAAATTTGCAATAAGAATAAAATCCTGATATCTTTAGAGAGCTTTATAGCTTGTCGAAGTGACTTTATATGAATTTTCTCATTTATTCCTCATAACATTTCTTTGAAATTGTTAGGGAAGCATTTTGTTAGATATGGCCAAGAAATTGTGGTTCAAGGTCCTCCATTGACCCAGTGAAGTCAAGTTTCCTAATTTTATTTAAATTTGACCAAATGATAGTAAACTATATTGCTGATTACTATTATTTATAAGAAAAGAAAATATTTGACCAGGAAATTTCAAGATATCTCATTTAAAGAATAAAATGCAATGACCAGAAGAATCATCAGTAGGGATTCTGAATAGTGCAGAATGAACTATCAAATCCTGGCTCAACTGCCTCAGAAGGATAACTGCCTTTAACTGCACCAAATCACTTTAAACTTGCTGCCCATCCTATTATGCTCAGTCATAATTCTCTCTCTTATTCCTCTATTAACTCTCCATAACGATGAGAAGAGCAATTCTCTTTCATTGTCTTTCTCTTCAAATATCGTGTTTTAAGAGATTGCAGATGCTTCAAGATAAAACTGCCAGAATTATCCCAAGGACTGACAGGTTTGCTAACAACCAAATGCTTTCAGATCACTGCACTAGCCTCAGATCCACCTTTGATATGAACCACATATGGCTTCAGTCCTGTTTTCCTGAATTAACTCTAATTTCCTAGTGACCAAGGTCAGATGAGTCCAGATAGGGCTCAGCTGTTCTTACCTAGCACATATGTTCCACTATTGTTGGTAATTTATTTACTGTAATAAAAAATTAAAATGCAAATCTCAGCCAAATTCTCCTTTACCAAGGTCTCCCTTGCTATGGGCTTTTTCAAACCACATATTAGGAATGATTACATGCGACTTTTTCATAACAGAAGAATAAATGTTATTATAGCACATATAACCAAATATTTAAGTTAATATTAGAAACCAAATTGGTAATGTGGACTTTATTGAAAAGGAATGATTTGAGTAAGTACCAATGACACCAAATTTACTTTGGTAATTAAGGAAAATCATCATAAATTACTGCCTCTTCTTTTAGTAATTTCACCACTTTCATCCATACACCAGAGTTCAACTAATTCTGCCACACATTATGGTTTAGGTGAGAAAATATTTTTTCATGAATGTTTATTTTTTAAATAAAAATAAATGGGTTCTTAACATAAATAAAGTCTTTTTAAAAGTTACTTTGGGGGCTTCCCTCGTGGCACAGTGGTTGAGAGTCTGCCTGCCGATGCAGGGGACGCGGGTTCATGCCCCGGTCCAGGAAGATCCCACATGCCGCGGAGCGGCTGGGCCCGTGAGCCATGGCCGCTGAGCCTGCGCGTCCAGGGCCTGTGCTCCGCAACGGGAGGAAGTTACTTCAAGATGTTTTAGGTGTTGTACTACTTGATAAACTTTTTTAAAAATCTGAGTTGTAGTCAACGCTTCAAATATTATGTATAAAAAACATATTACAAAACAGTACTGGATTTTCTTTGTACTGTTGATGCTTTGTGGTTATGATAGTTCAAACAAGATTAATATTAAAGATTTTTCCCTCTTATTCAAGAAAATAAGCTTTCCTCTAGAACACACTTAAAAAGTTAATTTTAAATTAACTTCTAGAGGTCTAGCAAATATTTTCTTATCATTTTTAGGGTATCTGACAGGTTTATAAAAATAGGTCCAATGAACACAAGATGGTTTCTAAATTTTAATTTGTATTTGACAGCAATCAAAGTGAATGGGGGAGAAGAATTCATTCGTGTCCTAAAGAATTTAAATCAAAGATTTTTTTTTAAGTGGCTTTGAATTTGTAAACTTTGTTGCTTACAATAAAAGATCTACTCCAATGGTACAAGAGTAGCCCTTACTTTATTGGCTTTCATAGCATTTTAGATGGGATAGAAACAAAATTTCAAAGCACTATCCTTGTATCAATATCTTACTGTGTCTAAAAATCTCTCTCTAAAATGCTCAGGAAAAATGTTGCCTAAAACCCATTAGATATTGGAGATCTTCAAAGAGCCAGGTAATTTCAGTTTGCAAACTTTATTTTGAATTCTATCAGAAATGAAAGCTATGTATCCTTAAATTTGGAATCATTAGCTATATGTTTTAAATATTTTAAGTATACTGAATGCTCTTTGTAAAGCACACAATCTTTTGGCATCTGTGAAGTTTTAAAAAGTGTTGTATTTCTTATTCTTTGTAAGTTTATTCTTGACAAGAATTTTTTCTTTTATCCTTCTGTTGATGTTTCATAGCCCATGAAAACTGCTATTATAAAAAGACAGTGCCTTATGAACTAGTTTTATTGGTTTTGTGCTGATGTAGCAAAAACCAAATCAACTTACAAGCCTCAGCATTTTGATAAAATAAACACTGCTAAACATTGACATCCTAAATCTGTCTGATGTAACACAGAAGGAAAAGTGTCTTTAATATGAGACACACACACACACACAAAAGAAAGAAATTTATTCCAGTATTTAGAGCAGCGGGGTGGGTTGTGTGAGAAAATAAGACGATTTTATTTCAAACATTTTAAATATGCTTTTCCTTTACAGTGCTTTGATTTTAATATTCACTTCAAGCAGTATCTCTGAGACTTGATTTATTTGTGTGACTTTATATTACTATGTACAGCCTAACTGTAATGATAATACTTAGGACTGTTTTTCATTTTTGCCAAAGAAGTTATTGTCTTGTTATGGAATTAAAATTCTTCTTTAAAACCATGATGTCATAAATCCTATCAGCATTTTACTCTTTACAAATCTACCTTCACTGCTAATATTTTTTTCTTATCAAGTAGCCTTAGTTTTCTCATTTGTGAAGTAAAGGAGTGAAACAAGATATTCTTTTTTTTTTCACTGATTAAATTTTTTGTTTTTAACTTGGCTATACTCTATCTGAATAGTTTCTCTTCTGTGCCCTAATTTGCCATTATCTCAATTCTTCCCTTACAGAAAATTATATTTTCTGATGCTTAGTTTATTACCTGACTTTCATTTTTCGTATTCCTCTTAAATAAAACATTCTTCTGGAATGTCTTTCCTAATGAATTTGGCAACAGTGATGCACAGGGCCAAGCTGTGTCCCAATTCCTGAGTCTGTTCTGGTATTCTATGTAGGTCCTCACTTCTCTGTATCCCTGTGGCTAGAGGACTTTCAAAGACTGTGCACATTTAGCTCAGCAGCTTAGTCTCCATCCACGATTTTATCACGTCCCTTGGCAATGATCAGTAGCTACTTCACTGAATGAAACTAACCTTAGTCTAACAGGAGAGTCAGCAGAACATAGTATACAGGTCTTTCTTTCAACATGCTGCACCTTCCACCTACGATCTTTAGTTCACATTGCAACTTGGTATATCCTTATTTCTAAATAAGTTTACATAAACTTTCACACTCAGCATACAAATATTTGATTATTAATTTTAAATACCTGCTTACTGACCTTAAATGAGTTCTTATTCCTAATCTTTAACTTATACAGCTTCTATCTATTGATTTTAACCTTAGAGATCCTACAGTCTATTTTACCTTGAAAATGTTCAACAATTTTCTATTTTATTAGAACTAAAACTAGCTGAGGCTTCTTATTTCCTCCTTACACATTAGATCTTAGAGTATCATATCAGTATAATTCCACATGTATTTAATATGAATATTCTGAAATTAGAGGTCAAGCCAATTGCAGTGTTTTAAATTCTCTTTTATTCTACATTTCACTTGAGGTTTCCATTTTTGATATCAGATTTTTAATATGTATTTGTTCTCTGAATGCATTTTCTTTCAACAGAGTCCATTTACATTTTTTTCTTTGCATTTGTGCAGCATCTATTACCTCTCTGAAGACATTTATGCCATTTTATTTGTTTTGGTCTTTATAATTTAGGTTAGAGACTCACTGCAAGCTCTGGGTGCTTAGTTAAGTGTGAAAAACTATGAGCTTCACTTTAGGGTGATATAGTGGGTTGTTTTGTTGGAAATCCATGATATGTGCCTTTAGATGCAGTTGATATAGTGCAATAATTAAGACTATGAACTTGGTAGCTAATCTGCCCATGTTTGATTCCTGGTTTTGCTAGGAAGAGGCCACATGAATTTAGGCATATTATAAAGCACTCTGTGTTTTGGTTTTCTAATTTTAGAATGGGGACAAAAATACTACCACCTACTAGAAATCTTGTAAAACTTAAAAAATTTTAATACGTATAAATAATTTAGAATAATGTTTAGCACATGCTATTATATGTGCTAACTGCTATTATTACTATTATTGTTATTAATATTATTATTATCTCTTTAGAGCAGTCCAGTTTTGCTTAAAAATATCTTCTTGGAGGAATTCAAAGAACCAAAACAGACAGAATGCTGACTGGTCTCAACATGGGCTGTAGACTCCAACCTCTTCCTTCTGGTTTCAATATGGGCCCGGTAGCTCCACTTCCTCCAGTGCACTCTTGTTTTCTTCCCAGAGAATAAAACCTCTAGTCCTTTGCTTGGGTGGGATCGAGCAGTCACCAAGCTGCTCAGAGATAGTTGTTTTTAAGACATTTTTTCAATAAATTCTACTTTTGTTAGACGTTTGATCATTCCGGCTTTGAGAAGGATGTAGAAATGCCAATCTCAGAAACTTTTACAGGGGAGAAGGGGGTCCTAATTGTTGGTTAGCTCAGTTACAATTCATCTATCTGCTTTCCAGCTTGCAAAATTTTGTTTTTGTTGCACCCTATCCATTTCTCTTTTGCCTTGTGGTTTCATGCCATAGGAGAGGACATGTGTTCAAAGATGATATTCAACCTTCCATCTTTGCCAGAATACTCGGTGTTTCTTAAGAAAAATAAAACACAAGCACTTGGGAGTAGTATGCTCTCTTTTTAAAAAATAATTGGAGTTAGAAAAATGTCTTACTACTGCATAGTGTGTTTATGTGTACTGTCTTATATGATCCTCACAAAAACCCTGTAAGTTTAGCAAAGATATTTGACTATTATGTAAACTGGAATTAAAAGATTAACTGGCTTGCATAAGGACATATCTTCTATTAATAAGAGATATAGAATTAGTGATCATTACTTCTGGCTCAGGCCTACATTATTCAGAATTTATCTATATATTAGTTAAGTATAGGTAATCAAGTATTTATGAGTGGCCAGATTTATAGAGAAAAAAGCCTCGTAATCTTCATATTCAGCCTAAGAGTTTGTTCAGATACTTTCTTCAAATATTTTATAAGCCATCTTAGCTGCTTTAAATTTAAGGGTTTCAGTAAAATTCATGTTGTTCAGATCTTGTGTTTTTAAACCAGTGATGCACTATACCATCTTCACTACTGAAAATGATAAAACTAATAAAATTTCCAGGCAATGCTAAAGATTAATTTTCTATTTCAACTTTCTGTAGAAGTTGTTTAAGAGTTGAATGGCATTACATACCGCACACATACACACATGCAGTCTACAAAGGTAGTAATGGCTTTTAATCTTACTTCCCATATCTTTTCTACGCAGCATTGTGTTTCACAGCCATAATTGAGAGATAACTGTGCTCAGCTGGAAATTGTGGTTAAAGAATGACAGCAAAACAAGCAAGCAAGCCATATAGAATGTGTGTGAGCAGCAAGTAGTCAATATTTCTAAATTGAAATATTTATTATTTGGCTTTTTATTTTTATTATGAGAAACAAAACGATTTGGGTAACTTTTCTATCAAAACCTATTATGCCATATAGGAACAATAGAAATACTTATATTTTCTGCAGACAGGAAAGATGAGTAAACCTGTACAAAAATCATAGACAATAGATTCCAGAAAATAAGAGATACTTAAGTAATAATGGAAGGTAGGAAATGATTAATAAGGACCTACTGTATAGCACAGGGAGCTCTACTCAATACTCTGTAATGGCCTATATGGGGAAAGAATCTAAAAAGGAGTGGATATATGTATATGTGTAACTGATTCACTTTGCTGTACCACAGCAAAATATTAATAATGGATACATTCATGTACTGTTAAAAATGTAATTCTCTTCTTTTAAATTGTGTTGCATAATGTTTAAACTAAAATTTTCTTTTAATGTTAAAAAAGAGAAAGACATAATTATACTATTTAAATGATTAGTGCCATTGTAAACATTATATTCTCCCTTTGTTTTGGACAAAATTACTAGTCCTCAAGTTTTTATTTAAATAAACTCTTCAGTGATGGAACATGTTATCATGAATTGAAAATCATGTAACTAAAGCAATAAAATGTATTTATTGCTAATGTTCCTATAACTAAAATAAGGCAGAGAATTTAGGAGATTTATGAACAATACAAGTAAGAATAACTTTTTGTACACTTTTTATCTCTGCTTGATTTTTGGCCTCAATGAGTACACCCATGTTATGATATTACACTATCAGTCTCCATTAAAGATGTTACATTTTAAATTGTCAAGAAATGAGCATGTAATTTTGATTACGTAAATTTTTAGTATTACATTTTTGGATTGTGTTTATTATCAGTCACAGATTCACTAAATCAAAAACTGTATCCAAGTTTTTTTTTTTACATAAAATCTCTTTAACCTGCAGGTGAGCTCTGATTTTGATTCTATTTTGTATTTTGGCCTCACTTAATCCAAAACATTAGGAGAAAAATTCTTTACCTTTGAAAGGAAATGAACTTGTTCTAGCTATCCTCATTATGTTACTAATTTGGATAGCCAGATACATCTTTGCAAAATCTCACTACTGGTCTTAATTATTCCAGTAAGAATTTCATCATAGTCTTAATTATTCCTTTCATTTCCCTTTTCTACTCCTAACATTTGATTATTTTACTTGAAAACAACTGACATGCCTCCATAGCTGCCCAAATTTGTAATCATATCAATCTTATTCTGGGGGTTCTAGCCACCTTCTTTCCCATTTTAAGCCACTGGCCTTTTAGCATGTTTTAGTGTCATTGGAGAGCAAAGGTTTACACGTCTACCCTTTCTTAGCTCTAAAGCTACTTGTTTTTATAAAGCACTTATTGTACCTTTAGGTATTTTTTCCCCCCAAAATTAAGGTTTTTCTTCCCATTTTATCATTGAAATAATTCCAGAATTTTTCTAAATATTACTGTGTACCTACCTTTTAGTGGAAGGAGTAATATCACATTTATGTCCTGGCACATGTAGGACTAAATGCACGCTTAAGCTGCAAAAGATTGCATATCTATTTATTTGAAAATAGTTTTGAATTTTCATGACAGAGCAACCAGTATGGTGAATATCCTTCTTGTGTTTATTGTTGCAGTATTATTTTTTGTGATTGTATAAGAATTAAACTAAGATAAAGGTTTCACAGACGAGCTTTCCATAAGCAGATGCTAACCTTTTTCCTGTTTATGTTTTACCAGTGCCTTCTGAACAAAACCCATTTCTTTCCTTTAGCAATTGATCGTACTGAAGCCCTACTGAGAATTTCCGGTTGGATGTAAAAACTCTTCTATTTTCTTGGTCCAGGAATCGTTAGTTAGTAAGACCTGAATGATTGATTTCCTGTTGTCCTGAGGCAGGTTAAAGAAGTTCTGTGGTGTCCCGATTGTGTCTTAGCAGAAATGTAGTCATTCTTATTTGTAATATCCTTATTTGTAACAAATTCCTCTCATCTCTTCAACCTATATCTGTATGTTATCCTTGGGGGATAATGTAACATCTGTCTTATAGTCAACTGAATTCGGGGGGAGAAAAAAACCTCTTAGTGTCCAGTGTTTGCGTCTTCCAAATTTGATGTTATAGTAATGTTGAAGGATAAAATTGTACACATGAGATATTCATGTGAGATACAAACACAAAAAACCGTCCTTATTAATCTTGTTTATTTTCTCTTGTTTATTGCCTCCTATGATTTACTAGTTGTGAACTTTTGAACATCAGGACATTTTTTATACATTTGTTAAATAAATCTGCTCTATACCTGGAAATACGATGAGGAATTGCTATGAGAAATGTTTTTATACAGATTTTGATTGTTTTGTGGCTTAGTATCACTGTTATTACTAATACAGTTATAAGGTAGGATGAGCAAACTAAATATGGTCAATTTCATCTAAATATTGTAGGATCGTGTGGAAACTAAGAAATGTCTTTCTTATGTATTTTATTTTTCCCCAGAAATCAAAAATCTCCACATATGACAAAATGTGGGCCTTTATGAGTAGCAGGAGGCAGTCCGTGCTCGTCAAAAGTAATGAAGAAGGAATCCAGAGAGTCCTCACCTCTGATTATGCTTTCCTAATGGAGTCAACAACCATTGAGTTTGTCACTCAGAGGAACTGTAACCTGACACAGATTGGCGGCCTCATAGACTCCAAAGGTTATGGCGTCGGCACCCCCATGGGTAGGCTTCATGTCAGCCACTTGTTCTTTGTTCATTAATCTTAGTTGCTGTGAAAATGGAAGAAAAACAATGCCTCCATATGCCATTAGGAATCTTGCTTCAAATGTATCTTGCTATGTTCTGAGACTGTATAAAGTCAGGAAGATATTTGGACATCTGCTTCTAAAGGAATAAGTAACAAAAAGAAAATTGATTTCTACCAAATGGTCAGTAGACATTTTTACTGTATCAGTGTTGAAAACATCCACAACAACCGCCCCCACCCCGCAAAGGACCTTCTCAATCTTACACTTAAAAAAAGTTTTTATAAATAAAGTTTTGCAACATTATTTTTTCAGATTGGTGGCTTACGAATATTGTATTTGATTTAGTTAACTAAAAGAGTTAACTAAAGTTAACTAAAAGTTAACTAAAAGTTAACTAAAAGGTTACTGTGAATAATTATTTTATTTACAAGAGGTATATGTTTATTTAAGAGGAATAGCAGACTATTTACCAGGAACATATCTAGAATATTTTACACTAGGATTGATTAGTTTTAACATTCTCTTTCTTCTATATGACAAAATTCTTTTCAATAATAATCATGGAATGAAATAATAATAATTGCCACAAAAGACAATGAAAATTTTCATTTATTGAGCTTCATATTTATGTATAATGTATATGAACATGTATATACATTCATATGATTAATGAATGTATACATATTACAGTATATATGTACATGTCATGGGCATAAAAATGGCTCCCACAAAATGTCCATGGCCTAATCCTGAGAACATAAGAATTTGTTACCTTTTATGACAAAAGGGACTTTGCAGATGTGATTAAGTTGATCTTAAAATGGGGAGATTATCCTGGATTAACTAGGTGGGTCCAGTGTAATCGAAAAGGTCCTTAAAAGAAGGAAGCACAAGTGTCACAATTAAGAAGGTATCACAACAGGAGTAGTGAGAGAAAGAATGTGCTAGTCCACCTGGGCTGCCGTAACAAAACACCAGAGATTGGGTGCTGTAAAAATGACAGAAATTGATTTCTCACGGTTTTGGAAGCTGGAAGTCCAAGATCAAGGTACCAACAGATTTGGTGTCTGATGAGAAGCTGCTTCTTAGTTAATAGACCAGGAAGGAACAAGGAATCTATCTTGAGTCCCTTACATAAGAGCACTAATCTCATTCATGAGGGCTCCACCCTCATGACCCAATCACACCCCACTGACCCCACCTCCAAATACCACTATACTGGGGATTAGGTTTCAATATATAAATCTTGGGGCCGGGGGACACCATGGCAGGGAAGGGGAGGAAGAGAGAGAGAGAGAGATTGATTTGAAAATGTTACTTGGTGAACTGAAGATGGAGGAAAGGACCACAGCCTAGCAATACAGAGGACCTTTAGAAGTTAGTTTAGGAGGCAAGGAAACCAATTCTTTCCTGGAGGCCACAGAAGGAATGCAGCCCTGCAGATACCTCACTTTTAGGACTTCTGACCTATAGAACTATGGGATAATGAATTTGTGTTATTTTAAGACCCTCAATTTGTGGTAATTTGTTATAGCGGAAATAGGAAACTGATACTGTATGCAAAGAAAACAAAATAACAGATTAACATGTTTTTATTATATCTTTTTTTTTTTTTTAAAGAAAGGGGAAAGCACTTACAGCTACTCACCGGCTATACAGTAATGAATAATAGCACTATAATTTTTCTGAGCCTTAACTTCTGCAAATTTTTAATGACTTTGTCAAAACGGATCTTCATGTATTTGTGTTTAATAAATGGTATAGTCATATTTGTCCATGTATCCTCATTCATAATTTTATCACTTTTAATTTTGAAAAGTTTCTTTCTAACATGTATACCATAGTTAGAAAGTTGGGCACAGATTCATAAAAATCCCATTTCATGATAAATTCCAAAAATTGCAATAGTGTCCATGTCTTTGTTTCTTTGGGATCATTTCTAACAACTTTCAAATGTCTAGGAAGTCCAAAAATTTTCCACCATAATGACTTCAAAAACTTCAACATTAAATTCATATTAGATAAAGTTTACTCAAATTCATTATAGCTCAAAATAGTTTGAACTGGCTTTGAGAGAATTTTGAGACATTCGCTCCTGTAACATTACATATTCCTGCAATTATATAGTAGACTCAAAATAATGATTGCACAGTCATTGTGAAAGCAAAGCAAAACAAAACAAAAAAACAAGAACCTTACGTTCTTGCTCCAAAAATATGCAAGTGTAGCTGAGCTCACATATCTTGGGGGAGTGAGCTGTATAATGAGAATTCTCCAAATTAGTTTCCAAGTGGAATACAATGTTTATTAAAGAATAAGAAATAAATAGATGCTAATTCAAAACTCAATAAGAGTTGGGCTGTTAAAACTCAATAGTAATTGTTTAGAACCTGGATGAACAAAAGATATTTTCAAGAGAGGAATATTTTACTTTTGACATGTTTTGACTTGCCAGCGCCGGGTGACAGTTGTTGCTATTATTGTTTTAAAATTCTCTACACAAAATGAACCCCCTTTATTGTTTGCACTAGGGAAAGGCCATCCAAAGCTTTGCCATTATTATGCCAATGTATGTATTAATTCAGAAGTTTTCTAATTAATTCTAATATATAAAAATGTTTGAGTTCTCATAATTATAGCTTAAGAAGCACTTCTTTTCAAAATGCTTTAAATTATACTTATATTCACAGTAAGGCTTGAGTTTATTGCCACAGTTTTGTGTTGATGGAGTGTTCAAATCCTGGCATACTCCATAGTTAGATCCCATATGGCTCTTTGCCTCAGTAAGAATTACCTAAAGAACTCAACAACTTCATGAGTTGATGTACCATTTATTCAGAATTTGTGATGAGTAACTTTGATAATTTTCAAGCGTACTTGTACTCATTTATGAAAAGTTATATGAACAAATTTATGTTTTAGAAAAGAGGCTGATAATATGCTCTAAAGTATCATCATGTAGTATTTTGCACACTGATATTCTAGATTTAGCCTTGTCAATGTGATCTTAGACAAGTGACATGAAATTTATAGCTTCTAAATTTCTTTCTTTTTTTTTAATTAGTAAAATTACAGGGTGAAACTAGGAACACCTAAGGTCTATTTAATGCTAAACATAATAATGTTTCAGATAATGTACTTGACAGAGTCCCAGAGTTTGATTTAAAGTGGGCTAGAAACTACGTGGAGAAATATGATTAGCTGATGTTTTCAAACAAATTTTAAAAATCAAACACCTTCTTAAACACTTATGAGAGGAATGGAAGCAGTGATTTGATAGGTTCCCATTGCCTCACAGTTTCATTTGGAAAGAGCTGAAGAAAATAAATGCATTTTTCACTGTTGTTTCTGGAAGGAGTGAGATTCCTATGTATCCTTACCCTCCTCTTTTAGTTTACATTGCGTGGAAGAGGGCAGAGATTTTTGTCTGTCTGTTGTTGTAAGCCCACACAACAATAGTGCCTGCACTCTGTGGACCCTCAATTATTTGTTCAACAAATGAACTCTACATATGAAAATATGATGGTGCAGCAAGATTTATAAATACAGAAAACAACTTTTGGAGCTAAAGATCAGCATGGCATCTTACATTACTCAATGCGATGACCTCGTTAAACAAACCTGAGTGACTGAGGGTAGTGAGAATTGAATAAGATTTGGGGAGGATGTTTGAGGACTTTAGAGTATAACACAGATATTCTTCATTAATATTAGTTACATAATAGCACTCATAATTTCAAAATTTCTAGAATAAAGAAATTTGACTTATACTTAATATAAAACCTTAACTTGATGGGGTTTTTTGGTTTGTTTGCTTTTTTGTGTTGTAAATACAATGTACCAGTGTACCAGGAATGTCTCTTATCATATTGTTTTGCTTTGAGGAAATGCTTGTTACAAATAAATCAAAACAGTATATTATATAATTCTCAAAACTCCCTAAGATATTTCAGATGTGAAAGCTATTTAAAAAAAGAAAGATAACAGTTAAATCAGTTCTAGGGAAGCTGTTACAGTTTCTTGGAAACATACAAATAGCAATTTTTGTTTTCTCCCTACCCCTGACACTGTTTACTGAAAGATATTGACTTATAGGGAAAATATAAAACAATTCAAAATATTAATAATTGTATAAACTATATAACTTTTTAAATGAAGGAAAATACTGGGCACAGCATTCGGAATTTCTGTTTCTTCTCATTTTAAGCTTATCGTATATATGAGAGAAGGAAACAAATTAAACTATAAGCCTTAGGGTGTAGATTTTTTTTTCCTTTTATCTGTTCAACTCAGCTGATCAGATCAACTTTTGCCTTCTGAAGAAAGCGTAGTTATTGCAGAAAATAGTCATTGATACAGGCAAGGTCACTTGCATGAGAAACTTAAGAAATCAAGTTGAATTATATATCTAAGTGGAATCATTTCTTCGTAGTGTATAGTTAGTTTGGTATAATAGTGTAATAAGTTAGTGTTTTCATTAAAATGAATTTTAAAAAATTAGGTAATAGCACATAATAAATTTCTTTTATAGGACTTTCTTGGACTTTTAATGTAAAATTATCAGTACATATTAATAAAAATTCAAAGCATCTAATAATACTTTGGCATAGCAAAATTATAGACTAGGAAGAATATTTTACCATATTCTTCTTTATTTTCATTGCCAAATAATATTGAATTTAAATTTATTAAAATGTCTCATTACTAAAAGTTGCTTAACACATTTAACATATATTTTGTTTTTAGCCAAATTCTGAATGAGATAAATTTGAACATAATAATTTAAATTTGAAGGGATTAATATTCAAACCACTCACCTGTAGGTATTGCAATATAATTTTTGTTTCTTTTGTTCAGATAGTTTTCTTCTGTTTGACTTGATAATATTGTTCTTAACTTTAGTAAATTATATTTTATTCACTCATAACATAGTATAAAATTAAAATGATTTTAAGTATCCAATACATTATGAGTAAGTCTTAACTCATATAACTTCATCAAAGAAGTATAATCTAGAAAGAGGCATTTCACACTTTATCCCCTCAAATATGTCTGAGAAAAAAAACTTCAGGCAGTAATTTATGATTTACTATGTCATAGCTCTGACAACAATATGGCTTTCATCAATTATTACTTAGTCATTAATAAATGCAATGACATGCAACTCTAGAACTTGAATGAAATTCTGACTTACCATAAATTTTCAACCAACATCATAACCTGCATTTCTCAACTAGTTAATTAGCATTTGCCTTTTATATCATCTTTTTCAAGCATATTGACATTCTTTTTGTAATATGTCATTTTTACTTAGTTTTAAAATTTTGTTTAATTATAAGCCAAAAAATAAAAAATAATGCATTTAGGTGTGAAAAAGTAAAGGTTATTTGAGTCTCTTTCCCAGCAAGAGTTAAGGAGATGAATTTATTCAAAGCAGAGCAATATAGGCTCGGGTTCTGGAAATTTAGATCAGTTCCAGAAATTCCCCAGGATTTTGAGTTTATACCTGCAGAAGCCATAAACTGATATGAAAATTCTGTCTTTATTAATACTGCAAATGTGATCAAGGAGAGGAACTCCCTTTGCTTTGCTTTTATTGTTGCTCAGATTTTTAGATATTGTCATACAGGTGTATGCGGTTAAGTGCAGGAGGGTAAACAGAAATACTATGTCTCTTTTGGAGTGAATATTCAGAAATATTTCAAAAATTATACATATTTTTCTTTTTTCCCCCAGAAGTCCATGCGTCCTTTTAACCTGCTAGGCCTCCTCCTGTGTGATTCATCTAGGGGCCTGCCATCACCATTCATCACTCTGAGTGTGATGATTACTGCCCAAACTGTTGTGAAATCACTGAATGACTCAGATATAAGCTATTTAATTAGGGAAGCTCTGTTTACACAAAAATACCTTAGTGGAGCAATCAACAATGATGTGAAGGTAAATGCTAAATAAGCATAAACTGGTTTAATTAAGCTTGCGGTGACATTAAATCCCTTTCGTAGTTTTTCTGACTGCAGCAATGTTATTTTAATGTGATATTTACTGTATGGTAGATTTTTGAAATTGTAGGTGTTCTTACTCATAATACATTAACTGAACTTCCTTTTCATTCATTAGAATTTTTAAAAAACAACAACTGGATGGGGTAAAGCAAAAAAAGCAAATCACAGCAGTTTTCATTAAGGAATATTTAAAATGTGTGAGCAATTGCAGTCTTGCCTTTTAATTCACCATAGGTGATAATCTATTTTAGCCGAACAGGGAGCGTTTCTACTTAATGGCAGTTTCGGCTGCCTTGCCTCCCTTCTGACCACCCATACTAAAAGCCTTCTTGGCTTCTGTCTTTGGAATGTTGAGTGCACAGGACGCTTTGAGGGCTAGGCAGACTCAGCAGTCCATGAGCTGGTAGGAAAACAGCAATCTAGAAAAAAATCCATTAGGGCCAGTTCCTGTTATTTTGTTTTGCTGTGTTCAATTTGGTAGAAATATTGTAAAGTGTCTGAAGGGTCCCATTAAAACTATTTCTGTTTTTAACAATGAGCTAGTGGCACACTTCATTCATTTATTGGTGCCTCCCAACTTTAATAACATATGGAGAGCACGAGTCAGCTGAAAAGGGGACGGAGGAAATTCTGCTCATGTCTGTGCCTATCGTCCAAGATGCTAAAATTTTCTATAATCTTATGTATCCTCATCTTACTTCTGGGATTAAATCAGTAGTAGGTTTCAAACAGTCCATGAAAAATTATATCTGTGAACAAAATCCAAATTAAATTACTTATATCATAGTCAGAGAACTACTAAATACGTGTAATACATGAAGAATGTAATAGGCAGTGTAGAGGTGAAGTAAAGATGAATGTAAAGAGTATATTTATAAATCCTTTATAATACTAAGGTTAAATTTAATGACAATTTTATCAGACACAAAATTGTTATATACATTTTTCTTGTATTATATTCACTTATGTAATTATAAATAAGATGCATTCTTGCTTCATAATTGGATTTTAATGTTACCTTTATAAACTAATTTACAAAATATTTTATATTAATGAATACAAAATAGCTGTAGCCCTATTAGTAATTCTTAAGTAAGTTTTATCTCATTATAATGCCCTTACACATAATCAGCCTAAAGTAAAAAATATTACAATAGGTTGTATCATGGACTCTTTATGGTAGAAGGATACCACATTGACATATGAACAATGTGAAATTTCATTCTTCACTTCTATTTTCTAATGTTAAATGCATGAGATCTCACTGCTTCTTCATTTCTTGTTATTTGATAAAGTGAGAGATGTAGAATTGGTACTGAGGGAGAGGTTGTTTATTTAAGGCAGATGTTGGTGTTTATAAAAATAGAAATCAGTATGAAAAGCATGTTTTTTCCCTGTTTTGCTCACCATCCATTTCTAGAATTCCCAATTCATCATATAATAAGTACTGTAATATTCATCATTATAGATGCATAATATTGCTGGCCTTCAGTTCTTCAGCTTTACAGAAATGAATGAATACATTTGTCTTGATTAGTTGAACATAATACACAAAAATTGATGCAAATTATTCATCTTTCTGCAGGTCAAACCTTCCATTAAAATGCATTCTATTTTTTTCATTGCATAGGCAGCATAATTTTAATGCTGGTGAAGTAATTTTGCAAGTCTAAATCGAGATCTAATAATTTTCAGAGCCTGAATTAAACAAACAAAAAAAAGCACCAAATTACCCCTGTAGAAGCTGTATTTTCCTGGCATATTTGTTAAAGTCTTAGATTTCATGTCACTGAAAACAGATGAGTCTCAGTAAGCTATGCCTGCTCCACAGACATCATCAACAGACTCTGCAGGCTAGAATCTAGGAAGCGTCCACAGGGAATTTGATGAATTGCGAGCACCAGTGCGAGCAGCCTTCATGAATATTGTAAATGCTGATGAAATGGTACCTAAACAATGAATAAATGGATAATTCTCATGAAAACAGAGTGAGTTCCGATAGACTTTATATGCAAACATTAGAACATTAATTCATTTTGTTTGTGTCTTGTGGTGATTACTCCAAGGCCATGGGTTCAAATCCCATTATAGATTAGTTAGCCAGAATGACTGTGCCAGACTGTCATC
Organism: Leucopleurus acutus; assembly: GCF_964270905.1. Classification (NCBI taxonomy): domain Eukaryota; kingdom Metazoa; phylum Chordata; class Mammalia; order Artiodactyla; family Delphinidae; genus Leucopleurus; species Leucopleurus acutus. The sequence continues at coordinate 55,948,107 of NC_139157.1, read as the reverse complement.
CTCTGGTTAGCAAGACTAAGTAAGATCAATGAATCACTCGTATTGGGGAAAAAATAGTCAAAACATAGTGGTGAAATGTATAAGCACTAAATTCTGAAGATGAACGCCTTGCATTTGCTGGCCCTCATGTGAAGGCATATTCTTATCATGCTCTATAGAATATGTGGCCTTTGTAGACAGATGACTTATGTGCAAATCTTAGTTCCACCTGAGTGTCCTAGGTGTCCTAAGTGAAGTTACTATGCCTCCCAGAGACTCAGCATTCTTACTGGTAAATGGGTAGAATCATGTCTACATAATTAGATTGCAATAAGGATTAAACATCAAATTTATAGTATTTGGATCAGAACATATGCACCACAAATAATTCTGAAGGACTGTTCTGAAGAAATATTTTATAATAAGCAAAATGATGTATTTGTGGTTTTTAAGTCATTTGCATTTTACCCTTTTTCTCTCTATTCTTTATATTTTTAGTAATATTGAATGTATTGTAGGTAAGACGTATTGTTAACATGATCCATTCCTAACTAATTAGAAATCATTTCCTGTGGAACCCAACCAGGATTTTATCATCAGCCAATCAGTATATTGTATTTAAATAACCATGATTTGGTTACTTAGAAAGTTATTGACATCTATTATAAAGATGAGACCATTTCTATTGTTGGGCATTATATAAATAAAGTTTTTCCTTCTCTGAACATTTCCTGAATGTTTAGTAAACAGAGTCCAAGACATATTCAGAGATTATCTCTGAAGACATGTATGTTTCCTTTTAATTTTGTCAATCTATAAGAAATTTTATCACTCTTCAACCTGCTTGGATCTGTAAAATAATGATCATTAAATATACATCATCCCCTTTCTTAAGGAGATAGACTTGGAGAAACAACTTTAACATCAAATAGAGAAAATAGAATATTGAACACAAACAAGTAGTCTGTTATTTAATGTAGGGACTCAGTGGTAGAATTCACTGAGAACCAAAGTTCAGTTAGGCCAAATTGAAAAAGGGAGTTGAGCTCTACCTTAAAGGATGGGTACTTTACTCTCCTGAAAAAGTTATTCTCTCTCCCAATTTTGGGATTCTTGAAGATTAAGTAGATTGAGGATTTTATTTAAAATGGTCCAACTTTTATAATTCATTCATTAAAGTTTAATATTGGACTTGGGAAAAAACACGATAGTAAAGAAAGTATTCCTGACATTTCCACTCTTACTGCTCTTCAAATGATTATTATGCAGATGAAAAATTGTAAAAAAAGCAGCGTTTCTAGAATGAAACTATTTCTGTTTTCATATTTTGTGTCAGCATTACATGATTTAATACCCAGAGAAGAAATGTGACTACAAATCTACTTCACCAGCCGCTTTTAACTAATATGTATGAAATACGTCAGAACCAGTGAAAATAGTTTACTGTTTCATTATGTGCTGATAACATTTGCCCTTCTTATCCTTTTTCACATAAGTCAAAGAATATTCAGAATATGAATAAAAGGCAAATGGCTAAAATACATAATCTATAATATGAATTTTTTATTGATACATTTTGTATACCTCATATAACCATCTCCTTTTGTGATCTTAGATACTTAAATTTCCTCCTGAGGATTCTACAACTATTCCTTTAAGTAGAATGCATTCAAGTTACTTTTCTATAGAGGTCATAACACTTTGAATTTTAACGTCTACAACAAAGAAATTTTTAAGCCAGTTATAGATTTTGAATATAAGTACTTAAAATTTCTTTAAAAATTACTGTATATTAAATGTCCTGGGTGGTACATACACTTGATGTCTATATACATTTGCTCCATAAATCCATGTAGTCTCTACTTCATAGCTTTTTATCTGTCTTCTCTTATTTCTACATTAACAGTGTCATTTATATTTGGTTCCATTCCACCGTGACATCCTGAAGTTAGTTCTATCCTCTATTATCTAGAAGAAATGAACAAAGTGGGTGGGATGCTCTTACTATCATTTTCCTTTCTCATATATACTTTTCTAAGCCAATAATGCAAATAGAAAGAAAAATAGAGGAAAAGCAGGTGAAAGGCAGCCAAAGAGAAAGAAGAGTTATTGTCCCTACTCTTCTTTTCAAAGTTATGAAGCCTTTTTTGTGTACCTGATCAGCAGACTAAGATAGTTCCATCTGTCACGTGGTTCTGCAATATGGTGTTCTTTATTATAATGATCCTCAAACTTGTAAAGGTTATTCAACATATGTGTTTTGTGTTGCAGTGAAAACTCTAGGAGGGCAGGGCTCCTATTACATTGTTCATCACTATATGCCTAGAATCTAGCACCTGTGTATGTATATCTAATAATTAATAGTAAAAAAAAAGATGCATGCATGGTCCTTGCCTTTGGGACACTCATATCAATCTAGTAGGAAAAGATATATAGCAAGACATTGGAATATGATGCACCAAATGTACTAGACTACCTGCAATGTGCTATGGCACCAAAGAAGAGGGATCCTGTGTATCTCTGTGGCAGCCAAGGAAAAGTGTGCAAAGATCATTGGAGGAAGTATGGAAACAGGATTCTCCAGGCAATGGGAAATACAACTTCGTAGTTTGTATTGCTGGCATGTTAGGTGTGAGGAGAAGAGGATAAAGTCCAAGAAGCTTGTGATAGTTTGGAGAAAGGGACTGTATGACATCTTTAGGGATTGAGGTTGTATTCTATAGCTTTAGAGCACCATTAAAAAAAATTTAAGCAGGAAAATGATGTTCATAAATTTCCAATGTGGAAAGATTACTAGGTATCATGGAAGACTGATCAATTTAGCTCTCATTTACCATTCTGTGATTAAATGTTATGGGTTGATAATTTGTTTTCAGGATGAGATTAATCTCCTTTAATTTTTATGATTATCACTCATGGATTCCTTATACTCCTATCATATTGAGATTTTTTGATAGAATACCTTCAAAAGAAAATACAAAGAGTGATGACAGTAACTTCACACCAGTTTAGCTTTTATGTAATAGGAAATCTGAAATGGACCCCATGAAGTGTTTAGTTGCTACATATATTAAATGCTTCATTTGAAATAAATGTATTATAATTATTAGATATAGATTAGATAAAGATATATAGTTTGGGTTCATAAGAAATGACTGAGGGTAAAATTGCAGGCATGTGTGACCAACTGTTAAGTAATTAATATTTTATTTATGCATGTATTCATTCCAGAAATATTGTCTTCACTGTGTGCCAGGTGTTATACTAAGAAAGGAAATACAACACTGTCCTTACGAAATCTACAGCCTGTTAGGGTAAATGAGCATTAAACAAATAGTCACAGAAATTATTTTTTAGTTACAAACTGAGATAAGTTCTATAGAGGAAAATAACAAAGATGCTTGGTATTGTATAATAGCATTGTTGACTGAATACGGCATGAAACTGGAAAATAGCAATTTAAAATGGAATCTGAAACGTAAATATAAAATTTGACTTAGCACTTCTTAAAAACAAATATGGGAGAGACAGTGTCCTAAGAGATAATAAAACCCATCTTTCACTGAGAAAAAGGCTCTAAGAAAATGTGGTCTGGTTCCAATGTTATTGGAAGATTTTATCATGGAAATAATGGTAAAAAGAGATAAAGCTCTATAAGTACCCAAAATATGTTGTGCGTTTAGGGCACCCAGCACTCATCTCAGCATAGGAAGCAGGGAACCATTTCATAAAATATAACATTGCCAGCAGCACTGTAATTTAAGAAAGAAGGTTGATGGCTCCAGCAGATAGCCTCAGATCTTTTGTGCTCGCAGGTCTTTTACTTATTAAGGCACTGGCCAAGGCCACTGACAGTTGATATAAGTGCAATGACGGCATAAAAATTTATAAACTTATTTGTCACCCAAACTTATTCTAGATGGTTAACACTAAAAGTGTGAAACAAGTCTGTTTATGAACTCTATTTGTTCTACTGAATTTAATAAGAACCTGAGAAGGTGTCAAATATCAGAAGTTCTGCCTTAACATATTTTGACTCTATCATAATGGATACATTATAATGGATTCAATGTTTCATTCAAAAAGCATTTGTTTAATGCTTATTGTGTGATAGGCGCTGTGCTAGATGCTGGATGAAATAAGATGAATAATGGATGGTTGATTCCCTATAACTGATAGGTAGTCTGATTTTTAAGTCATTATTTAAAGGGCTTCAAGTATTTGGGTATGTGTCTTAGAAACATTTATCAGATTAAACACTTTCAAAGAAGAGGAATAATTAAGGAATTATTGAAGCTTTTTGAGGCAAATCATTGATATAATATACACTTAGTGATTATAGTATAGTCACATACCCACAAGACGTGTAAGTTACTATTCTTCAGAAAGTGCAAGAAAGTATACTTGGAGAAATGACAAGCTAGAGGAAACTTAACATTATGAGTAGTCTACCTCATAAAAATATCTTCCCAGACCCAAAGAAAACAAACACCAGGATGTTACCTAATTCTCTGTCATACACAGCACATAATATCATCATGATGAGCTGAAATAACTATGAAATATAAAACAAAGGAAATTAAAGTTCTTTAGGAAGTGGGCAGTGGGGATTTGTCATTATAAGTAACGGAAATACTTAGCCAGCCCCTTAGAATTTTAACAAAATATTTAAAGGATTTGGGTGCTATTAGGAAAAACAAAAGCTGTGTATTTTTCCCCAAAATTGGTTTCATCAGTTTTGATATACAAATATATTTAAATAATAACTCTTGTAACTTTTGTCCCTCAGAAGTATTTTGTAAAGAGACTTAAAAGCTGGGCATGAAGACATGTCTTAAAGTAAGTATTGTGATGCGAATTCTTATGAGCTGATGCTCATGATGCATATGGAGCTAATAGATGAAAAAGGACATGCAAAAAATCTGCTACTTGATCAGCAGTGCTGTGATAATGTGTAACTTCAAAGCTAAGCAGGGACAAGCAGGAGATCTAACGAGAAACAACTTATTTTTGACAGAGAGAGCTGAGGTAGTAAGAGTAGTAATTATTATTATCTAAGGCAGTGCTTTTCAAATTGAGGTTAAAATAAAATAATTGACAGGGACATTAATAGATATGAATGAAAAAGTTCTTCCACTAAAAATAAATTTAATCATTTAAAATATATTTTTTAACTTTTTCCTTTGATGGAGAGATGGAAACCTTTTATTTTGTTAACGTATAATGTGAATTTACAAAAGATATATTTGTTATGGAGTATTCTTCAAGCTTATCTGACCAATGAATTCTTTAAAAGTGAAACACAGAAGTACATTTCCCAAAAAGAGAAGTGTGTGGGGAAAATCCAGTTTAGGAAATATTGGTCTAATGAGATTTAGAAAGAGATATTTATAGAAAGCAAGAGTGATTTTTTTTCTGACCTTTGTAATTGATTAAAGCATGCAGAAGCTTGATTTGAAAGTAAGGAAACTTCTGGCAGTATGGATGGGATATCTCCAGTATGTGTATGGATAATGTGATTTATTTCACTAAAGCATGGTAAGTATTAGACTTGTTGTGCAACCTTTAAAGAAAAGCTATTTATCAATCACTAAGCCTCCTCAAGAATTAAACGTAATGCTAACTCCATTTCCTTTATCATTTCTATATTATCTAGACATACTGAATAGGATAAGGAAAATGTTTAGTACATACTTAAATTGGTGTGTTTGTAAAGAGCATGAAAAGGACAATCAAATGAGCAAATGAATAAACTATGTGTAGTAGATTTAGACATTAGAACCAAGTATGTATAACAATGTGTGTATTCCATTCTATAAGTAAGAAACATCAAATGACAGAAAGGAAGGGGAGGAGGGAGGGGATGTGGGAGAGGAGGGAGGGAAAAGAAAAGAGGGGGAGGGGAAGGAAAGGAAAGGAAGGAAAGGAAACAAAAAGAATGTACGAAAAAGAAGGAAGGAAAGGTAACAAGGAAGGTAGGGAAGAGGAAGGAGGGCAGAAAGTAAGGAAGAGAGGAGTCAATTCAATTTAATAAGCCCAGCAAGTTGGCCCTGAACTACTTGGTGAGATTTGTATTAATTGTTTATAACAAATCACAGTTTATTTTCCTAACGAGCTTTTAGTCAATTTGTTGGGAGGAATGTTAATGAAATTATAATTTTATGTAAAATTCTTTGATCTATGTAAAATTCTTTGATCTATGTAAAATTTAACATTTAGGGACATTTGGAGATGAATTTTTTTATCGAGGAAATTCTGAACAAGTGCATTTGTAGGTTTTATTTATGCCCACACATATACTGCTGCTGTATATCACTTGAAACTGCCTTTATGCCTCCTTCAAGTGTTCTTCTGAGCCCCACGTCTTATGCATCTGATACATCAAGGGACTTCACTATGTTGTAATCATATGTCTTTCTTTCTTCCTTGTTTTCTCCCTCCCTCCCTCCCCCCCTCTCTCCCTCTTTCTTCTTTCTTTCTTCCTTCCTTTCTTCCTCCCTCCCTTTCTCTCTCCCTCTCTGTCTCTTTCATGTAAGCGAGAACCTTTCTTATCTGGTAAATGGGATCTTTCTGCAACTTGAAAAAAAGACCATTTTTAAAACACAATCGTTCCTTACTGTTAGTATGGAGCATGTGTTTAAACAACCAAAGAAAGTCTCACTGTGAGCAAGAATACAAATGAAACTAAAACCAGAGATTGCATAGTGAAAATCAAAGCGCTAAATTCAGTTTTAAGAGGTGTTTGCCTTATCCTGCATGATGTTTTTTAAAAGTAATTTATTTGTGAAAATTTTAGACAAAATATCTCCTGGGATATAATTAAAGTTAAAATGTCTGGTAATCCTGTGTTGAAATTCTCACAGATTTTTAATAAAACTGGAACTGAAAATTATCTTTTCACATTGGATGTTATAATTTTTCAGATACTTTTGTCTAGCTTGTTTCTTCACCCATTTATGGTTACCTATTTGTCCCCTTAAGCATTTGAGGATTGACTTTTAGGTGCAATAGTATATGTTATAATAGACATGTTTACAATTTCCTCAGTCGTTTTCTAATCAAAGTTAGGGTCCTCCTGCAAAAATACTCATCTTCCTTGGAGGCAACCTTACGGTGCGTTAACCCCAGCTTCTCCCAGGTGCCACTCAATGCCCTCATAGTTCTTGGCTTGCCAGCATGTGGTTTGAGGCTGGGTTCATATTCGGGCAAAAGTTAGACTCTATCTATCTAACTAAAGCCTGTTCACTTCATTAGAGCTAAGCGCATGGCTATTCATGTCACAGAGAAGATTAAAGATACTTTTAATCTTTGATCTCAATATGTCCTTGAGATTTTTCAAATAGATAAAGTTTCAAACCACTTTTGACTTTAACTAGTACCTGCTAGAAATGTGTCCCAAGGAGCAGCAAATGATGTACCAAAGAAGTAATCATTCATTATTTAATTATTGTTTTGTAAAATGAATCAGTGACAGAATGACAAATAAAGCATGGCAATGATTTAGTGTCATTGATTATATTATCTGTATTATTTCACCCTGTTAAAAACCTCAAAATGAGGTGTATTAATTTTGTAGCTTTGATTCAAACCAAATTCTACTTACATATTGTTATGTTTACACTGGAAAATAAGTGTGAGGAGGTTTGCTAGCAATAGGACATTTTCATATTTACAGTAAGTGCTGGAAATAGGAAACTCAACCAGCAAGGAATCAAGATGTTTCCATCATTTGTTGAAAAGTGGGTTGCTTTCGTTTGTCTGTGCCTTATTTTGAGAATGAAGTAGAGAATATGGTGTCTGAAGATACTGAATAAACATCCTAAAGCAATTCAGTGGGTTTGGTGAGTTGACAATAAATAATATTCTTTCAATTTTTCTCAGGATGAGAAATGACCAGGCTCAAAATATTACTTAGGTAGATCAAGAATTTTTCATATTTCAAAGTCTACTTTTCATGTCACTTTCCCCCCAACATTTGCTTATAATTATACTTCCAGGCCACATTTTTATATTAGTCACCTGTGGTCATTTTCATAAGTACTATCAGTATAAAATTTGTTTCAGATACTATGTTTCTAATTGAAGGATATATTTGATAAACTACAGATCTTCTTAAAATGATTTTTTTTCCTCAATCAAATGTTTATTTTGCAGGGAATATACATGGTTAATCAGAACGGTAACTCAGAGAAAATGTGACTTTGAAGCTGCTGCTAGGCTAGTTGTAGTGAATTAATGAAAACTGGATAGTCAAACAAGATGACCTTTATTTATGGTTTTTAAATACATATCAGAGGAGACCAAAAACACCCCACTGTCACTCTTATATTTTGTCAAGACTGCCTCAATCAGATATAATGCTCCTCATAATATGAAACATTGATTGAGAGTAGTTTGAAAATTAAGATAGATGATAGATACAGAGAGATGATAGAAAGGAAGAAAGAATGAAAGAACAAAAGAAAGGAAGGAAGGAAGGAAGGAAGGAAGAAAGGAAGGAAGGAAGGAAGGAAGAAAAAGAAAGAAAGAAAGAAAGAGAAAGAGAAAGAGAGAAAGAAAGGAATAGATAGATATCCTCTATTCCAAAGGGTTTACAATCTACTTAGGAAAGTAGATCACATCTTGAAAGGTAAATAATAGTAATACTAGGTGACCTAGCCTGAGTGTCCAGTGAGTGACCAAGGTAGAAAATAATATGGGCTAGGCTAATCCATTGAAATCTGAAATGGCTAAGGGGCGGAATTTACACTGAACATTTTCATCAGAGTAGTATTTGGAAGAGAATATAGGAAGGAAACTTAGAAGCAGAGATTCCCCTGCTATAATTAGGAGTTGCACAATAAAAGTAAAATATTTAAGTTCTAATTATAGGAATGGATAATGCCCCCTTTTAGGAAAGCTGTGAAAAAATGTATAGAAGCCATATAAACATTTCTTCTGCATAGATGGAAGATTATGTTAAAGAAACAGCTCTCCACCTGGATTTGGTAGATCTTCAGTCCTCCAACTTTTACCATAAGCTACTAACTTTTTTTGATTTTTCTTTGTATTTCTGCTTTTTAGTTTGCCTACTCTTGCTAAAAGAGCAACACTGAATTAGTCCTGTTATATTAATCAAGTAAAAAGAAGACATAGTGCTATCCCTTATGAGGCAGAATAGTTTCCTCATAAGGTTTTTAATTGCTCTTAGCAAAAATATATCTTTAGGTGCAAATGTAGGTATATTTAAATCAAAACAAAATCACAGATAACATAGAGTATGAGCTGAAATTAGTGTTTTTCTACAAGCGGAAAAACACTTATGGATGAATCTGTGCAGAAAAATGGAATGTGCAGTATAGTGTTTTAGGAAGGAAGATTAAACTTTAGAAACAGGCTATTTTCTGGGTGGGAAAAAGCAATAAGACAAATCCCTTGGGACAGATGTTGAAAGATGCATATAGTTCAGTATTATTCCATGCTTCTGGGCAACCAATTAGAAAAGTTATTACTTATCATGTAATAGCTAATACAGATGAATATCTACCCCCATCAACATAAATACTATAAATTTTACTTATATTGTTGCCTCCACTGAAAAGAATATTTCTTTCCAAAGTGTAAAACGATAAATAAACAACCAAAAAAAATCTTACAATGCGTTGCCATGACAATTTTTGAATGACCCAAGTTTGTACAAACCTGTTACTTCTGTTATTTGTATCAAATATGAGTGATTATTTATCTGCAAGTATTAGCCACCCCTGAATAGAGCTTGTTAATCATGATCACTTTAAATTATTGCACTTAATCATGGGAAACACCATTTTTTGCACAACTTTCCTAAAAATTGAGGTTACTGTTTTATCAATGCTCTGTTTTCAGTGTTGAATGATTCCTAGACATTAACTAAATATCCTTGCCCTCTATCCATTTTCTTTTGTAGATTTTTACTTACCGTTTTATTATTTTTCCAATGGTCTGAGTTGAGCCTGCCTTTAAGAGAGAGGTATTTTCCTCTTTCAAAACAAAATGTTATCTTACCCTTCAAAATCAGAAAAGGCCACCTACCCTATTTATTTTGTTAAACTTCTATTTTCTGCCATTTTCCAGTTGTTTTTTGCTTCTGAAAATAAATACTGGCATACTTTGGAGCGTTTGGAAAGAGCTCTATTGTCTCATCGTGTAACCTTTAATTATGAAATTTGGGGTTCCTGGAAAGCATTAACGAACCCTCTCTTTTCTTAGGTTCTCCATATAGAGACAAAATCACCATAGCAATTCTTCAGCTGCAAGAGGAAGGCAAGCTGCACATGATGAAGGAGAAGTGGTGGAGGGGCAATGGGTGTCCAGAGGAGGAGAGCAAAGAGGCCAGTGCCCTGGGGGTTCAAAATATTGGTGGCATCTTCATTGTTCTTGCAGCCGGCTTGGTGCTCTCTGTTTTTGTGGCAGTGGGAGAGTTTTTGTACAAATCCAAAAAAAACGCTCAATTGGAAAAGGTAAATGTCACTTTTTTACAACTTAAAACAATCTTTGTTATAATAAAATGAACTTTTTTATCTTTCCAACCAAGGGAAATACTTAGACCTGTGTTAATGGTCTTCTGCCACTCATTGTATAACAAAGGTTCATAGAACTCAGAATTACCTTCGTAATTTTTAATTTAAATGTAATATTTTAAATTGAAGCCAACTTCAGGACCAGTAACTATTTTTCGTCTTACTGAAGTCTGAAAATGGAGAAACTTTTGCTGCTCGAAGTTCACTGTGGTTAGTTTATTAGGGGAATATAATTAATGAAGGAAGCAAAACTCAGAAACTGTAATATGAAGAAAAAATTTCTCTGCAGATAAAAAGTGCTTTAAGATACGATACTCATTAACAGTTTCAAGTTAGAGAGTAAATGAAATATTTATTTGAAGATTTTTGGTCCAATAATTTCTAATTTGGAAAAATCATAATGTGCATTGTGGAAATTTTAATTAATTTTCTACATTAATGAATATGTGAGAATATTGTGGTTTCTTCTTTGCCACTTAATGTTATTAATGCATCCTTTATTGCCTTGCACCTGAGTCTTTAGAAGAATATATATAAATCTCAAAAATATTGAGACTATTGCAATTTTCTTAATATTTTATTATATTTAGTCTTTTGTATAAATGTCTTTATATTCTATTCTTAAAAAAGGCTGTGAACCTGGTTCAGATTATATATTTCTAGTGCTATAATTCCCTTAGTTCTATAAATATAAAGATGAATATTTATAGATAAATCTTTCAGATGATACATGCTACTTTTTAATATAACTTTATGACTCTGGACATAAAATGCTGCTTTAGCATTTTCAAGCCTTCTGGAACTTTACTTAGTCTTTTAGTATTTAAACATCTCTTTTGTTTTTAATTAAAAAACGTTTTTTAGATCTTAAATTTTAGAGTGAGATTATATTTTGTTAAATAATTGAAAGGTTTATGAACTTTTATTGGTAAATATAAAGAGTAGAAATATGATATATTCCTTCATCTTTAATAATTTATGATATAATTAATTATCCTTTCTGAAATCAAGGATACAACATTCCCACATTTTACGTGACTACAGGACTTAATTCCTAGAAATAATGTTTTTATAAATGACTATTTTGATAGCCCCATTCTGTCTATAAGTAAAATAACCAATTCAAAGGTTTGAAAAATTTGGACAGTTATATGATTTATTTTCCCACAATATTCAGGATGGCTATATCTATTGACTTGCTAAATCAAATATCTTTTGCACTGGTGTGACTGAAAATTAAGTCTAAGTACACTTCTTATGTTATGATCCTTATTACAATGTCAAAATGAGTTTTGGAATCAAATCCAAAGAACTAATCAGAGATGAAAATTATTAACTCTTCAATTTTTATTTTTACTATAATTTATCAATAAGTGTGATATTTGGTTAGTTAATGCTTAAAATGAGTCCAAAAATAATAGAAGAAATTTAGATTGTCTAGTTAGAACCTCAAATCATCCATATGTAGTGGTTTTCTTTCACTTATAGCTCAGTATTAAAATAAAACACATACATTAATCTCTTGACAGCATGCGGTAGTCTGTCGCCCTTTTCTCTCTGTATCCTGTTCATATGATTTACCTGGGCCATGTCTCTATGTACAATTATTTTATACGCATTCTGGTTTTTTTTAAAGGACATGGGAATTTACTTTTGTAAAATCACCTTTACTTTTATTATAAATAACTAGTTTAGCTGAATTTTTCACATATCGACCAGCTCTCAATTTCTATGGACTTCTATGACCTTCTAAAACATTAGAAAAAGGAAGTCAATGTACCTTTTGGTGCTGAAACAGATAAACTATTATATTGGAAAGAAACAACTGTGTTGATATGACATGAGCGTTCTTAGTCACATTCGCCGATGTTGTCATACTGTCTCCACAAATCTTCCATAATGAAATTCAGATTCTCTAGCTAAGCAGAGGAGGCACTTCAGGATCTGTCTCTGTCCACCACTGTAGTTTTATCTTCTGCTTCTCCCCAGTTTGCACCTGTACTCTAACCACACTAAATTACTTTCAATTTTCCAAGGTCAGCCAGCTTTTTAAAATCCTCCTCCCATTTGACCTGAGCAAACTTTGTCCATTTTTCTACCTGGCAAACTCCCACTAGTCATTTTAGATTAGGCATTCAAGACTAGGCATCAACTTGCCAAGAAAGCTTTACCTAATCAATAGGTATGACGAATCTGGGTACAGGGCACGCTATTTCCACAAGGTGGTGTTAGGTTTTTATTTTCTATTCCAATGAAAAAAATATGACCTGACCTGTATATCTCATTTTTGTTAGACTTAGCTGATTTCAGAAACTATCATCATTCCAAAAACATTTGCTCCCCCTTTGAGAAAGTTGGGAATGTGTCTTGTCCATTTCAAACAACGTCCATCCTTTTCTCTGGAAGCATTTGCACATCACCATTCTCCCTTAGCACACTATTTTATTCATATGTGTTTATTTCTTTTTTTAATTTAATTTCTTTTTAATTATTTTTATTTTTAAAAAAATTTTATTGGAGTATAGTTGATTTGCAATGTTGTATTAGTTTCAGGTGTACGGCAAAGTGAGTCAGTTATACATATACATATGTCCACTCTTTTTTAGATCTTTTCCCATACAGGCCATCACAGAGTATTGAGTAGAGTTCCCTGTGCTATACAGTAGGTCCTTATTAGTTATCCATTTTATATATAGTAGTGTGTATATGTCAATCCCAGTCTCCCAATTTATCCCTCCCCTCCCTTACCCCGGTAACCATAAGTTTGTTTTCTACATCAGTAACTCTATTTCTGTTTTGTAGATAAGTTCATTTGCGTGTGGGTGCCTCTCTCCCTATTAGACTCTTACTTCCTTTAAGAAAGTAATTTTGATTTGTATTGCCAAGGTCTCAGACAGTGTCTGTTGGCGTAAGATCTTTCTTTCCTTCTTTCTTCCTTTCACCCTTGTCCCCTCCCTCCCTCTTTCTTTCCCTTTCTTTCTTTCTTTCTCTTTCTTTCCTTCCTTCTTCTTTCCTTCTTCCTTCCTTCCTTCCTTTTCTTTCTTTCTTTCTTTCTTTCTTTCTTTCCCTTCCTCCCTTCCTTCCTTCCTTTTCTCTCTTTCTCTCTCTCTCTTTCTATTAAATAATGAAGTTGATTTCAGTAACTTATTTAGAAAAGTCTATCATAAAGAATAAAAAAGAACTATTTTTCCATACAATTCAAAAGAACTATGTTTATAAAGTAAATAATAATGGGTTTATTAGAAGTGATCCATTTTATTTACTGTGATCAATTAGGTTCTTGGGCTCAATTCTCTTTCATTTTTCCTGAGAAAAATATTTTATTTTGTTGGGCTATATGGTTTGTTTAATACCTTACTTAATTTATTAAAGTTAGCTGTGAAATATTCCTAGATTTTCTCATAAGATCTGCATGAAAACATACAGAAATTCACAGTTTATACTTATAATTGTGTCTTTAACTGAAATTTTTAAAATTTTAAAAACAAAGTAAACATTTCAAAACTTATTCATTTACTCAACAATTATTCACTGAGAACCAAACATGAAATGAATTGTATTTACGTGTTGGAGGAAAGCAGGATATATTATTCACGACTCCAGCCCCAAAATACTTTATCATCTCATTTTGCTTCTCTTTCTCCATTTCTTTTTTCTTTCTTTAATTTATAATATTCTAGTATTTTGTAAAAGAGCAAATTAAAATTTCTATCTTTATCTGAATAGGCAGGCAGATAAAATATACACACAGTCTAGTTGAAAATGAGGTTTTTGTTTAAAATTTATGAATAACTAATATATTACCATGTCAAGTCTTACCTCCAATGATGATGATGATGATAAAATTAGTGATAATTATTATTATTATTTAAAGATGAAAATAAAATGTCTCTTACAGCACATATTTTGTAAGATATTAATGGAACAAATAGGTCTATAATGACTATAGTCTATAATGACTATAATGTTGTTATATTTCCAAGTTTTTTGATAACTAAGAGTAGCATAAGAATGTAATATTTTTAAATGAGGGTAGGTTAAAACTGAAAACAGAAGATAATGCTGAAATATGTAGACCTTATAAAAATCCCAAAATTGTAAATTGTATTCCTTTCCAATAACCACAAGATGGTGTATTACAATTTTTAAAATACTTAATGGTTTTAATTTTGATGCAAATATTAATGCATCAAGGATATATTGCTTTTCATTTATTCAGACTTGTAAACTAAATAGGTATTTATTTTTTGATGGTTTTTACAGTATGACCTGACCATTTGGAAAGATACTCAAAATGTTTTTCTTTTCTGAATGTAGCTGAAAAAGTATCTAACCAACATGTGGATTTTCTAATTGATTTTCTTTGTGCCTTAACTTTTCCCTGATTTAAAAAATATTACTACTTAAGGTTTATTCAGTAAGCAATCCAAGAAACTTCTGTACATCTTAGGCAATTAGAGCATTTCAGGTTACGTGGCTTTGTTTGAAAGGTCCTGTGTTCACCTTGTAAATCTTACTTATAACTGAAAAAAAGCTGCTTAATATACAGAATTTTATTTTCTCTGGTAATATATCATCTTTATGATTATACATTGGTTTTGTAAGCATGAGTTGTAAATGATTGTAATAATTTTAATTTTTATAAAAATATTTTATGACATAATTATGGTTTATTAATTTTTTGGAATTATTCATCATTTCTTACATATTTGAATATGTCTTCTTTTAAAAGGTATAAATAATTCTGCCCTCTTGATTTCCAACAAAAGTAGCAATATAATTTACATAGTTGGATCTTTTGTTTTTATCTGTCTATAGAAATATTTTCTTTTCCATGTAATTGAAAATGGATTTGCCTGTACAAATTGTTTCTTCTTGAACATCAGGTTGAACATGAATCTTTGAGTTTCTTGATATGAAAAACTTAATAACAAAATATCCCTTTCTTATTACTTAAGTATAAATAAAATGTAGTAAATATGCCTGAGAAATAAAAATATAAAAATTATTGCTCAGATATTGAATTTCTAAGCTATGTGTCCTGTCTTGGATACATATTTTTTGTTCTAACGTCCCTCTAAGATGATTGAAGTACATTTTAAGAACTACTTAGTATGGCTGTTTTTCAGCATATGGTCCATTGTAGTCTACATAGTTGTTTGCATTATAGAACACTGGTAAATCTTATCAAAGATAATCTCTAAGTAATACAATAATTTCCCATCACTGAAAACTAAAAAAAAAACTTGAGGACACATGGAATATTCTTCAGTGTATAGTTGAATAACAAATGTAAAAGGCAGTTTTAACTCACAGTAGAAGAACAAATAAATGAAACAATGCAATCTGAGGAATAAGAAGAAAATCAGAGTGGCTTAGTTTAAACCTGCAAGACTTACTTCACTCTGTATGACAGACGCTAGGTCCATCCACCTCACTACAAATAACTCAATTTCGTTTCTTTTTATGGCTGAGTAATATTACACTGTATATATGTGCCACATCTTCTTTATCCATTCATCTGTCAATGGACACTTACATATGGAATCTAAAAAAAAAAAAAAAGGTTATGAAGAACCTAGGGGCAGGACAGAAATAAAGACGCAGACATAGAAAATGGACTTGAGGACACGGGGAGGGGGAAGGGTAAGCTGGGATGAAGTGAGAGAGTTGCATGGACTTATATACACTACCAAATGTAAAACAGATAGCTAGTGGGAAGCAGCCGCATAGCACAGGGAGATCAGCTCCGTGCTTTGTGACCACCTAGAGGGGTGGGACAGGGAGGGTGGGAGGGAGATGCAAGAGGGAGGGGATATGGGGATATATGTACATGTATATCTGATTCACTTTGTTATAAAGCAGAAACTAACACACCATTGGAAAGCAATTATACTCCAATAAAGATGTTAAAAAAAAAATCCTGCAAGACTAGAGATTCTGGGTGAAAGATTATTCACAAGGAAAACACTTTTCAAAGCTGGCTGAATCTGTATTTCATGGAACCAGAAGAATGAAAAGAAGTTGTTCACAGATCCTTATGCAGAAATTGCTTCCAGAATGCTGAAGAATTAGTTCTAACAGGAGTAATGCTTTGTAAAAGAAATCATTTATTGATAATATATAGGAATGCAAACATTGTCATAAATCATCAGTAAAGATTTTATTCCAATATTTACATTTTCCAAATAATGCCTATTTACAAACCACAGTATATTTGTGCTTTTCATATATGGGATTTTTATTTAATATATGGAATTTTAATTTAATGTATAGAATTTTAACTGCATTTAGCTGTTCAGAAGTTAAAGTTATGAGTACTTTTCTTTTTTAACATCTTTATTGGAGTATAATTGCCTTACAATGGTGTGCTAGCCTCTGCTCTACAACAAAGTGAATCAGCCATACATAAACATATGCTCCCACATCTCCTCCCTCCCACGTCTCCCCCTCTCCCCCCTCCCCATCCCACCCCTCCAGGCGGTCACAAAGCACGGAGCTGATCTCCCTGTGCCACGCGGCTGCCTCCCACCAGCCATCCACTCTACGCTTGGTAGTGCATATATGTCCATGCCACTCTCTCACTCTGTCACAGCCCACCCCTCCCCCTCCCCATATCCCCTAGTCCATTCTCTAGTAGGTCTGTGTCTTTATTCCCATCTTGCCCCTAGGTTCTTCATGACCTTTTCTTTTTTTCTTAAATTCCATATATATGTGTTAGCATACGGTATTTGTTTTTCTCTTTCTGACTTACTTCACTCTGTATGACAGACTCTAGGTCCATCCACCTCACTACAAATAACTCAATTTCATTTCTTTTTATGGCTGAGTAATATTCCATTGTATATATGTGCCACATCTTCTTTATGCATTCATCTGTTGATGGACACTTAGGTTGCTCCCATGTCCTGGCTATTGTAAATAGAGCTGCAATGAACATTTTGGTTCATGCTGAGTACATTTTTAATATAATAAAATTTAGCTATGCAGCATGCTGATATTTAGAAGTTAAAAGTTGCAAATAAACTATGGACAAATAGTGCATTTTGTATTGTTTTTATGTTACTGCCTTTCTCTGAGAGCAGAGTATCTCTCAATTTCCACTAATAACCTACATAGGGACTAACTAGATGGGTCTTAAAAATGATTTTACATATAAATATAAAATCATACTTCAAAATGAGATGCTAATCTTCATTTTACTCACTAAATAGTTGCAAGTAGTTGCAAATCAGCAAAAAGATTTTTAAATCATTCATTTATGATAACTCATCCTCTTTTTATGCCCATAAATAATGTTTTAAAATAAGATTGTAGCTGATTTTCATAACTGGCTTTAGAATTTCTAAAGTGTAATATCTCATTTGAGTACGAAGTTACTCTGAGAGCTATGCAAAGATTATTATCCATATTGTGCAGATGAGGATAAGTATCTCAAGTGTCAAGTGTGTTTCCCAAGGTCAAAGATGCCTAGACTAACTCTATTTACACTATATCACACTACACAAAGTGGAGGTAGAATATTTAACTATTTTTCTTGACAGTTTTTCTCTCTGATGTTCTGTTGACAAGATGTGTGCAGTAGGAGTTTGAATTAGATAGACAGATTATGGGCTTTGATCATGAGCCCTGTATAGTCATTTCATTTTCCTGGACATTAAGCATGAGTTTTGAAATAAAAAAGACTTGGGATCATTCTTCAAGTATGTTCAACCTTGGATAAAATTACTTAACTTTTTCTATAAATCTTTTAAAATAAATAAATGAATGGGTTACAAATACACCACAAATGAAAATGTTTTTGAAATTAATCTAGTTTATATACATAGTTTTTTGCATGTGTCTGGTATATAATAAGCAGCTGTTGTTATAATATAATTATCATTTTTATTTCTAATGCTGTTATATTTTAACTGCTGTACCTTAAAGGAAAGAGAGCTCTCCTGGAATTAAGCATTAGTTATTTGGATGTTATATACTTTGTTGAAAAATTGTTATTATTATGACTGCTAGCAAGAATACGATGATTAACACTGCTTTTTCTTAAAATTGACTTCACAGCTGTATCAACTAAAGTGGTATTGAAGCTTGTCAGACCTTATATATTGATATTTCTGGCTCAAGTAGGGAAAGTGTGAAAATGCGTAATGACGCCCCGTTTTTCTCCATCTCATTGTATTTGCAAAATGCGCTATAATGATATTCAGTAACTGTTTCTGTAAGAGTTAAGGTTTCTGAGAATATTTTAATCTTTGGTTATGTTTATCATTGTAAAATAATCCAGGCTAAAGAGTAGGATGCTTTGTCATTTTATCTATTGAGAAAAAATAATTTAGCCCCCTAATTTTTTTTCTGTCTGATTTATTATTTAGTGCTCAAAAAATTACCATTTATTAAGAGGAGAGTCCAGGTAGAAGCCTCAGCTGAAATTCAAATCACTGTTAATGAGGCAGGCTAATATAATAACACACTTATGGAATGGAAGTCAAGAGAATAGTGTTCCCCTTTTAGCTCGGTTACCAGTTATATGCATACCCGTCTGACTGCACAGCTTATCTAAATAATATAATTTTTTTAAAAGAGAGCTGCTCTAAAACTGAATGTCAAGATCAAAGTTGCTATATAAATGTATTTTTGACATGAGTGTCTTAACTAGTCATTTTTCATCTCTCATTGCTTCACTGTTACATTCATATAGCCTTAGGTAAATTCATACTTCTGATGTATAGCATTAGCTATTTGATATTTTTAAAAGACTGCCAATTAAAGAGTACAAATCAAAAGGAACGGGCCATGTTAAATGACATTTATCTTCCTCATTCAATGCACCAACATTTATATAAAATATTGCATATTACATCAAATATACTTTTTATTTCCTTTTAGTTATTATTTAGTTAATTTAATTATTATCTAATGTGGAATAATCTTCTGCAGGGATTAATTACAGTGACTGTTTGGACTTGTCTCTACTACATGTGATCTGGAATTCTTGGTCAAATGGCCTACAGCATCAGAAATTAATTAGAAAATGTCTGAGAATGAACGAGGTATCCGTAATCAGTTAAATAATTTAAATGACAAACAAAACAAAACAGTTTGGTTGATATACGCTAGTACATATTAGGACATTGCACCACAAAATCTGTTAGAAGCAGCTTAAAGATGTTTTAATAGGGCTTCAGATAGAAACTGTATGCAAAAATGGTTGGAAATTATTCTGAATGAATATTGGAATATCATTTAGTTAATTTTATACCATCAAAGAATAGGACAGCAAGATGTATAAAACAGTTTCCTCCTTAAAAAATATATACTAAATAGAGACCTGATAGTAGCATGTAATATTTATGATTATTTCTCTTTCAATTGATAAATGACTATATATTCAACATGAAAGTGATGAGCTTCAAAGTTAAAAAAATTAAACTGGTTATTTTTCATCAGTGGCTGTTTTTTTAAAAAAAGACATTGCTAAATATAAAGATTTTAACTTAAAAATGAAATTTAAATATATCAGTGTTCAATGTGGAGCATGTTTACAACTAGATTTCTAATATTAAAACAATTTATGTACTTCTCAAAGTGCTGTCACATCATGTTATCATATAAACATATCTGTAAATTAGAAAGTTAAGCTATTAAGAATAAATTATTCTATTACACCAAGAATGATATTCTTCAGAACATTTATCTGCAGACTATTTATGTGTTTTCTTATACTTAAAATTAAAAAAGAAAATAGCTTGTTTAAAAGGCAATGTATATATAGCCAAA
Organism: Leucopleurus acutus; assembly: GCF_964270905.1. Classification (NCBI taxonomy): domain Eukaryota; kingdom Metazoa; phylum Chordata; class Mammalia; order Artiodactyla; family Delphinidae; genus Leucopleurus; species Leucopleurus acutus. The sequence continues at coordinate 55,927,813 of NC_139157.1, read as the reverse complement.
TTCATATTTTTAAGATTTCCAGACCTTCATTGTTTCAATTAGAGATGTGTAAATACAGGTTGCCTCATTAAATATAGTGAATTTTATAATGAGTTTAATAATTTAAATGCAATTATACATGCTAACCAGCTCAAAGATTTAAATTTTCATTTTCAGGAATCTTCTATTTGGTTAGTGCCACCCTACCATCCAGACACTGTTTAGTAAACTTTTGAAACTTACTAAAAGAGGTTTTTAATAATGGTTAGTATCTTTGCACCTTTCTTTTTTCTTTTTGTAGTCTGTTATATTGTGCAGAAACATTTTTGTTGTTGTTTTCACCCTAAGAAACTTTATTTAATGACACAATTCGTGTGTTTCTATCTCTAAGAAGTAATTTGAAAAGCATGGTAGTTTTCTTTCTCTCCCTCCCTCCCTTCCTTCCTTCCTCTCTCTCCCTCTCTCTCTTTTATTCTTTCTTCTTCCCCTTCTCCCTCCTCCTCATCTTCTTTCTTCTTCATTATAACCCAGGAAATTTCCTGTCAAGTGCATTTGGGTTTTTCAAAACCTTATTTCATAGTTCAGTAAAAAAGACATTTTAAAAATTCTGATCATGATATGAAGTAGGAAAGATAATTTGTCTCTATCAAATGACAACAAGTTAGAACTTTAAAAATCAGACAGTAATTTTTTGGCAACATACAACACAGGGAAACAACTATATTTTACAATCATCTCTACAGTTTCAACTTTAGATTCTTACATAGATCAAGATATGGAATTTACATTCTAAAGCTTTAAAAAGAGAAAAGAATATGTATTTGCCCTAATGCCACAAGTGAACTGTACTTTATGGTATCATTAATTTTTAAAATTTGTCATGTTGATTCCAAACTCTTGCTCAAATCTAAAGGTTTTCATAGTTTTGTGAAGGATTAGAAATATTATACAAGTGAGAAAAGAACCTATTGTCTTATGGTGACTTTATTAGAACCTAAGATAAAACAATTTTTTAGGTAAACTTACATTGATAGATCAAAAAAGAACTGGCAAAATTCAGCTTATTCAGAGAAAAAATTAACAAAAGTGATGAATGACATTATATAATCAAGGCTACTGATTGCTTAAAGGTTTCTTGATTAAAATTTTCACTTTCTAATGGCTTTGTAAAATAGCGAAAGCCTAAAATAGTAATGGTGGGGTTACATGTTTATAATTTTCATAGCTTCTAAATTTGTAAATATTATTTACTTAAGATAAGTTTAAATTATAAAAGATAAAAGTATTGTGATCTTTGGGGCAGGGATTTTACCTATGTTTTATGTTAATCAGCATTATAAAATTTACATTACCTAAAATTGCTTAAAAGAATTTAAATGTCTTTATTTGTAGTCTGAAGTTAAGTACAGGATACTAATACAGTTTACTTTTTAACTTATTGGAAATAAAATTGAGTCATTTCATAGCTGAATGGGTATGTATACTTATAAGATTTTTTTTTCTAAGAAAATCAGTTTAGATCACTGTCTTACTATGGACAAAACAATATTCTATTCTATCACTTTTTTAAATTAGTATAATCAAAATGTCTAAAAATTCAGCTTGCCAAAGACAGTGTTATAAATTATTTAACATTTAGAAAATTTATTTGTTTTAAATGAAGGCTTATTTCAAACAATTCAGCATTAGCCATGTCCTATAACATTTTAAAGTGTCGATGGCATCAAGTTCTGACCTTGTTACATTACCTAATCAATTCTTCTGTTAAATGTTTCAACAGAGAACCAAGACTAAGTTACCTCAAGACTATGTATTCCTCCCTCTTTTGGAGTCAGATTTTTCCATTTCTACAGTGTTGTCATCATCACCATCTTCATCATCATTATCATCATGTTCTTAATAAGTACATCTAATAGTAGGTATTAAGCAACAAAAAACACTGTGTCCCTATACTGGCTGTCAGGTGTCATACAGATCCTTTAATAGAAATAGAATTCATGGATTTCGGAACTGTATTATTTAACACATAATAAATAACGCATAGAAATAACTCCATAGTTAATGGGGAATTCATGTGTAGCACATAATCATCTCCCATTACAAGTACTAATAAATTAATATTTTTACTAATTTAATGTTATTAAAGTTTTATCTGATTAATTAGATCACTTGTACACAATGCATTTTACTAAGCTTCTGAAGAAAAACCTTTTTAAGCTTTTTTTAAGCAATTGAATTAGAAACGTTAAAAAAGAATTAAAATGTTAAGGTCATGTATGACTATTGTTAATTCAGTCAACATTTAAAGAACATGTGTGTACAAGTCAGTGCCATGAGCACTTAATCTCTGCTCTTTACAATTCAGTGAGAGGGATGCATACACCTAGAGGCCAGAAAGAGAAACATGATAATGAATGAAAAATACTGAATTGAGTGAAAATAATGAGCCTGATCAATTGGAAAGTGATTCCTGAATAAGTTAAAATTTGAGTCATGTCTGGAGGTAAGGGATAAAGCTGGATTGATGTGAAAGATGAAGGAACTCTGCTAGGTAAAAGAGCAAGGAGAAGCAAAGTAGAAAAAACTTGGAGGTCCAAAGAGAAGAGTGTGTGTAGAGAAAAAAGGAAAAGGTTGGGGGGAGAGATGAGGTAGAGCTGACTCAGAGAGGTCATGATAGAAAAAAGAGGAGAATTGGATTTTACCTGTTTCTTGGACCAAAAAAATACTATTAATAACCAGTGTTTAGAACAGTAGATTATCTGATAATGGCGAGCTTTTTGAGAATGGCCTAGACATAGAGGTGGGAAGATCACTAAGGAAACTGTTCAGGAATCCATAAAAGAAAAATGAGAATATAGCCAGGAATGTACAAGAAGTTATTAGGGCAGGGTCAAAATCACAAAATTTGGTATCAGAATATCTTGCTGGAGGTGTAGGTGTGAGCTGCAGAAAGTGACTTATCTTTTCTCTGAATCCGTTTTCTCTGTTGTACAGATGCCCACCTTAATTCAGTATTAGTTTGTGTCACAGAGGTGATGTATACAAAGTATTTTTTTAAAATATAAGGCATGTATATGGTATTAAATATTTTTATCCTGTATTATTTTGGAATTAGCCTAAGCTGATAAACAACAAAGAAGCAATACCAAAAACAAAAAACTAAGTCTTCACATGTATATTTAATTAGGTTTATTTCATTATGTTTCCATATCACTTTTTGGAATTTTGTAAATTTTTCATACTTGTCCACATTTTTAGTTGTTGTCCACATTTTTAGTTCTTGCACAGAAAGAGCCTAAGTCTTAGACCATCTGAATGTCAACAACAATGTGAAACTGGTTCATGAATCTGATTTATGTGTACCTAACACACGTATCTCAATTAGCTGGGGAGGGAGACTAACAAATTTTTGTTTCATGTTTTGACTCTGTAATAGGAATTTGAGGAGTGTGTAATAATGAGCCCCAGATATATAGAATTTCTGGCAAATCTATTGCCAATAAAACAGGAATTTAGAAAAAAATTACGTATAGGGTCATTTTTTTCTTCATGGAATAAATTATTTATCAGCTCTCAGTTATCAAGCTGATGGTGACAAAGAAGTTAATATGTGTGCATGGATTTTTAATGTGATACAATGTCATTTCATGATTAGCTCATACGTGTTTGTAATCATCATCGATAGTTTTACAGGCAGAATCACAAAATGATACAATGAATAGCAGAAATTATTTTCCATATTTTATGTCTAAATGTGTGAGTACTATTTTTGTTCTGTTATGAAATGCACGATGAAGAATCCACGTTTAAAGAAAATTTTCATATCTCATGTTGTGATCTAAAAACCAGTTCATTTTTTTCTAATTTTTTAAAATAGCAAAAATGGATTTCTGGTAACCAATTTGTGTATATGTGCTTATAGTTAAATTTTAAGGTCGATTTATATCTTATAATGTTAATTTTATATCTGAAAATCTTATTCAACATATATGTAATGTATGCATTCCTAGTTGGCAGTTCACTTCACTATCAGGTGGAGATTTTCTTTAAACTTGCCCACTCTGATAAAATATTTTAATTATCATGATTTGTATGTTAAAATTGTAAAAATTTGTTATAATTTTCATAATGGAGTTTTTCAAAACTTCAAGGCTGCTATGTTGACAAGTCTTTGAGAACGATTTTAATATTGTTTCAGGACCGTTGCCATGGATCTGTTTTGTAATATTTCGTTTTCTGTGTTATTCTGTAGAGGTCCTTCTGTAGTGCCATGGTAGAGGAATTGAGGATGTCCCTGAAGTGCCAGCGTCGGGTAAAACACAAGCCACAGGCCCCAGTTATTGTGAAAACAGAAGAAGTTATCAACATGCACACATTTAACGACAGAAGGTTGCCAGGTAAAGAAACCATGGCATAAAGCTGGGAGGCCAAACACCCAAGCACAAACTGTCGTCTGTTTTTCCAAACAATTTAGCGAGAATGTTTCCTGTGGAAATATGCAACCTGTGCAAAATAAAATGAGTTACCTCATGCCGCTGTGTCTATGAACTCGAGACTCTGTGATCTAAGCAGTTGCAGTGATCAGACTTGAGTTACAGGCATCATGGAGAACCAAGTTACACGGGGTTAAACTGTTTATCATGGGTTCCTCCCTTCTTCTGAGTGAATGTTACATACGCATTTGTGGCTGGTTTCAAATGCAGTTCAGTAAGAAATTACAGGTTCCTTTTGAGGCCCAACTGTTGCCAGGAGATGGAGCATAATTGCCCCAAGGGTAACGAGGTAAAAAAATCATTAAGAATAAAAATACTTGGAATCAGCAAAAACTGTAGTGTTGCAAGAAACAATACAGTCTTCTGAACATCCAGATAAGAGGGTAGTGATGTTACTAGCCCCCAACTACTCAGTATAATGATCATCTGAATTGACAATACGTGTTTATAAGATGTGATAAAAATGTAATGCAAAACAAATCTGACTTTCATGGCAAGTGGAATATGAAGCAGATCTTCATCAGTGTTTTTCTTTCTTTTTGTTTTTTCGACAGTCTGTGTCACTGATTGAGATAGAAATGTCAATTACCAAGGAAATAATGTTTTCTCTTATATTCACCATGGCAGGAGATTTAACATGTAACTCTATCAAATCCCTACCTATTCCCCAGACACCCTTTCCCCACTCCCGCACCGAGAAAAAAAACAACAGTTGGTTCAGAGATTCTGAATTAAAAAGGATGATGTTTTGCAATCTTTGTCTTAAGTTGTAAAAGAGGGCTGAGTGTTGATAGTTCTGTGGAAGACTGAAACTTTCATTCTAACATTCAGATATGTTAATCCAAACCCTCCTTCCTGCTATAAATGAACTTGATGGAGCCTGGGCAGATCTCAGTGAAAGGATAAAGGGGACTGGTCATCTAAAGAAAAGTACGTGTGGTGAACTTTGACGTGGACTGCATTTATCAATACAGTCACAATGTTAAATGAACAAAATTCTTGAGCAGTTTTTTTCAAAAAAATGTTCAGGTTTATTTGTGGAAATGCAAGATTTCTATGAAAATAGTTTTTGTATGGAAATTTTTGTAATACTTTTTATCAACAAAATAAGAACATGCGTTCCTGTCAGGGGTGTGATGTCAAGCATGAATGGTAGTGCGTGTGCACCACCAACGTTTGGTGAAAACTATTTTTATCAAGAAAAAAAGGAATCATAGAAGAGAAATATTTTCAAGTTAGATAATATAAAAGCTAGGTGCACTACCACCACTGCTTACCATGCCACACCCCTGGTTTCCACGAGGCTGATAACATACTGTAACGAACAATTGTGTGTAAAATGGTAAAAGACACAGAACTCTTGACAACATTGTGATAACAGTTGAGTGCACACAGTTTGCTGTTTGAATCCAATGCACAAAATTTAAAAAAATCATTAAAATTATGTCCATTTTACTTTCATCTTTGACTTTCATTTTTCTCTTGTATGGGTAAAGGAATACACAATATGCTCCTTGCATGAAGGGAAGTATACAGGTCATCAAGGATGGCCACTTCCCAACTACCTGGAGAAAAGAAGAAAAAAGCTCAGGCCATGAGCTATTCAGATGTAAGAAAAGCTGGACTGGGATATAAAATGTAATCTTCAGGCTTAGTGCAGTTCAAATGAGAAAACTAGCAGTTCTAGAGGCTATAGTCATGATCTTACCTCTTCTGTGAGTGGATATTGACTATGTCAATAGGGTTGTGTAAGACTGTATAGTGATTGCTGATATTATATTTGAAGTTCAACTGATGTCCAATTTAAGAATCAATTGTGCATTGATAATATAATTCAATGAAGGGAGAGGAAAAGATAGGCTCAATATCAAAAATAAGTTAAAAAAAACACAAAAAACTTCATTCTGTCCCAAAATTTAACTTTAGGGAGTTATATAAGTCACTATTACAAATCTCAGCATTGGTTTTGTTTTTTTTTTTTTTTAGTGGTAAATAACCTCAAATAACATAGCTTATAAAAATGTTTAGATTTTGGTCAATATTAAGCTTTTCCTCAATCAGATTCTAATCAGATTTTAAAGAACTTCTAAATTCAGTTCTTCATTATATTAAACAACCTTAATAATTGGCAGAAAATGACAACTTTAATTATTTTTAAATAGGAAATAACTATTTAGATCTTTGGTATGATTTGATAATAATTTTATTTAAGTATTAAGTTAACAAATTTCAAAAAATATTAAAAAACCTGTTGTATTTTAACTCCAAAGGTAGTTTAGAACATATAAATGATGTGTAATATTTAACTTTTATCCACTTCCTAAAAGGTTCCTGCATTATTGCCAAAACAGATACTGCCCTACTCATTGGGTGCTTATGTGTATATGAAGTACTATTCTTAATTTTAATAAAATCTTGATTACTTTCAAAATAATTTCAACCAGTAAAAGAATGTCTCCTCTCTCTGGAAAGGCAATATATTGGAGTAAGATTATTCTCCAGTATCTAACACTCAAATTATAAAAAGAAGAGGAAGAGAATGTCTGTTCTAGTCGACAATGTAACCTGATGACTCCAGGTAATCAATGGAGACACATATACCACAAATAAATAACTCTAGCCAGTATGGAACACCGAGGGGGTATATTTACACACGCCACAATTAAATAACCCTAACCAGATCAAAGTATCAAGGATTTATATTCATTGTATTTCACAGCTAAGTAACCCTAACAACTATGAGAATACCAAGGAGATATATCCACACATTTACAAGAATAACCCTAACCATTATGGGAGCAGCAAGGGGACAGATTCTAGTTTACAAATATGTAAAATGAATAAGGATATTTTATTAATTAAAATCTTTCAAATATTTTGCAATTCAGTTACATATTTTTAAGAATAAGTTCCTTGTTATTACTGAATGAGTATATGTACTAAACACTAATGATTTTAAAGTATTTTAGCACAATGCTTTTTAATGTTTGTTTATTATGAAATTTGCATATAGCAAATCATATACAATGCATATATACAAGAGAATCATGGCATCTGGCTGTAGTGTGCACCAAGAATTGTTTGTCACTGGGAGTGGGCTATTCTATATATTCTGAAACTAGGCTTACTGTCACTCACCTCCAACTCTGAGGTGTAAATTTAAGCAGAATACTTTAATAGAGAGAAGAGAGTGCCCAGCTGTTTCCGGAAACAGAGCAGGAAAAAAATAATATGGGCCAGGCTCACCTAGGAATTTTGTCCTCAGTTTAAAAGATGGTAAATGGCAGTGAGAATTTGGTCATGACCGTCCTGAGTGTATCTGCAATTTGAGTCCTATTGCTCAATTTGAGTCCACGAGAGTGGCCCTTTGTGTCTGCAGCACAATCATTATTGTGAGATTCTTGCCATTTGAGGATCCCCTTAGGCTCTCCACCATGTAGGATCCCCTGTTGCCTTTAACAGATGTTCTCCCTTTTCTAGGTTTATCTCTAATTTTGGTGACTTCTAAAGAAGGATTACCCAAGAGGTCAACTTTTTGAGCTATTTCATGTGTAAAAATGCTTTTATTCTACTCTCATAAATAATTATTAGTTTTGCTGGGTGTAGAATTCTAAATTGAAAATAATTTTCTTAGATAAATTTGAAAGCATTTTTTCATTGTTTTCTTACTTCTAATTCACGCTGTACAAACGTGAAGCCATTCAGATCTCCAATTCTTGGTATGTGAATTTTTTTTTTTTAAATTCTCTCTTAGGTTTGTTTGATCTTCTGCTTGTCCCCAGCATCCTGAGATACTGGAGCTACCAAACTGCTGAGTCTACATTTATTACCTTTGCTTTCCTATTTCTCATTTCTGTCATCTTTATATTCCAAGTATTGTATTGAGTTTTTCATTTCTGCCAAATTATTTTAATTTCTATGAGTTCTTATTTTATGAATGTAATAATTTCTCTTATATCTCTGAAGACATTAATAGTAATCTTAGGACATTTCTTTCTCCCTGAAAAGACCTCAGTTTTCTCCCAGTTGTATTTTCCTATGTGCTTGTTTGGATTTCTATCTTCCATATTAGAGGTTTTCTTCAGATACTTGTTAATTCTGAGCAAACTGTTAATGATTAAGAAAAGGGGACTAAAATCTGATTTGGAAGCTCTATGTGCACAGCACAGTAGGGGAGAATATTTACCTAATTAGAGCTTTACCATAGATTAGTCTAGAGGGGCTATTTGTTGATGAATCCTTCAAAATGTCCCTATCTTTGGATCTTTCCTTTGATTACCCAGAAGAGTATCTTTTAATTTTCTGCCTGGAGATTAAGGCCCTGACTGCCAATGTTCTGCTAATCATAGGTTAAGCGCTCTTGAGATCTCTGCATTCTGCATTCAGAATGACTAAGGTCACTTAATCACCCTGTTTTAAATTTAGCAGTCAGGCTTTCAACTGGACCTGGCATCTTCTAGTCTGGAGTCCTTCATTTTTTCTCTTTTGAGAATAATTCCTTATCACTTTGATGAGGGGTGAAGAACAGCCTCGGAGGGGTGAGAAGAGGGAGGAGAATACAGGGATCCACTGTTTTCAAACTACATTCAATAGGTCCTCCTTGCTGTATTCTTCTCCTACACTATTAGTTATTAAGGCATATTGCACAGCTGGGTCTTGTGCCTTGGAAGATTCTGTGATATAATTTGATTGGTTCTCAACTTTTCACACCTCCTTGTTGTGTTCTTTCTCCTGCACTACTGGTTATTAAGGCATATTGCACAGCTGGGTCCTGTGCCTTGGAAGATTCTGTGATATAATCTGATTGGTTCTCAGCTTTTCACACTGACCATTTGGAATTCTATTTTTTCCAGTCTGCTTGGTTAACTATCATTTGTTCATGTGCTTTCTCCTTCCAAAAATTTTGTTGAAATTTTCACCTCTCTTGTTCTTATTCTTGGAGTTTTATACATTTAAAACAACAACAACGACAACAACAAATACCTCTCTACTATAATTTTTATGGTTGAGTAGGGAGCAAAATTTGATGCATGCATTCAATCCTTCACTCTTATCTGGAACAAGAACCCTGTCTCTAAAGAAAATATTATGCAGAAATCCAGCATAGGAGGCAAATAAAAACTAGAACTACTCTGGTTCTAATAGAGTAGAGACAGAACAGACCTTGCTTTTATAATTGTAAAGAATGTAATATTGTCAATGACTTCTTACCAAATATTTTTTCTAACTCGGTAGGTAAAGGGGATACTTCCACAATAAAAAAGAATTTCACAAAATGGAGCCCAAGAATATTTTTGAAATGGGGAAGATTTCAGTGCCTGTCAAATCATGCTAAATTTGGAATCCAATGGAACCCTAAGGGCTTAGGTCTAATTCAAAACATTCCAACTTCATTTTGTAAAGCTCAAGACGTATGTGTTATAATGTAGATAAGGAACACTTTCTTAGTGAACCACGATGAACTGTAAGATTTTAAGAATCCTCTTTAATGTACTGCCTTACACTGTACCTTGCCTTCACATTTATTATGAGTGTAATTTAAAAAAAAAATTAAACAAGTATATCCCTGCCTCTTTACAAAGAAGAGTAGCTGTTTTCCTACATTTCAACTAGAGATTTCTATAATATTATACCATCAAAAATATAACACACTCAATTACCAGCCCAGTTAACCTTAAGGTCAATATGTAGAGTTTAATATCTAATCCAATATCATTGGATTTGATATATACACTGAAAAATCTAAAATCATAAATCCCCCTCACCTTGGACAAAATTCATGTTAAAAGGGGAAATAAAAGACACACTACACACATGCTCCTTCTATAATATTTTAAGTTATTTTTTAACACGTATCTTGTATCTCAGCTCCTAATCTAAGGTTTTCATATAGTTTAGGATAAATGCCATAGCTCCAGCCACTATAATCACATTTCCACCAGGAGGAAGAACAAAAAGAAATTAAAAGGGTCTTGCTCCTTCCTTGTAAGGACACATACCACAAGTTGCACATTATGTTGGTCAGAAATAATGATATGGCTACACTTAGCTCTAAGGTAGAACAGGAAATGTAGACTTTAATTTGGGCAGCCATATGCCCCCTAAAAATCAGGTGTTCTATTACTAAAAAATGTATGAAAAATTGGGGAGAACAAATTGCAATCTCTGCCCTCCCGGTATTTCTGGTCTCTCACCCCAACCTACTAAACCCTACCTTGTTCTATTCACTCCTTATTTGGTTCATTTACCACTTGTTTGCCATCTACCACTACCATTTTCTTTTTATCAGATTCTCCCATATCTTACTGTTTTTCTTTACATTTCTTATATTTTTCCCTAATGGAAACCTGGATTTTCCCTTATGACAATATTTGTCTTGAAATTCAACAAAAGAGGAAGCAGTTGGCAATTTCTTTTCAGAATACCTTTCATTTAGTTATAGACAAAGACCTGTCTTATATAACCATTCCTTTGATTCCCAAAATATTCTTCCTCATTCTTTAAAAACCCAGACACCTTGATTAGAATTGGCCTGTTACTCTGTGCCCCGCCATCAAGAATAAGCATGCACCCATTTGTCTATATTTAAAAATCAGTGAACCTACATTATAAACTAAGTTTTGTGTTAGATCCTGGGTGTGCAATATGATCAAAAAGAGACATGGTGCTTGTTGTGATAATTTAAAGTCTAGAAGAGGAGGCTGAATTTAATTAAATGTGCTAAATGCATAAATACAAACTGAAAAGGGCTGTCACCAAGAAGTGCTCCTTTCTTTCAGATTCAGATGAATGATGAGACTTCACCCACTTAATCTCAAGTAGTGCAGTTTTAGTTGAAAATGTGAAAAATTGGATTATATTTATAAAGGATGCACAGAGAAGCACTTACTGGTGTAATGAAACATATTATTGGTTTGTGTGTTCCTCCCAGGACTATGTAATGTCTATTACTTCAAACCGTGGCACACGGTAGGATTCTTCCAGGTATGGAGAACATAAACTGAGATGTCAACTCTGCCGTTAGAGCATTACTGCCATCCTATTACTCAGGGTGGCGATTTCCCATTATATGCAAAATATGATACCATAACTTTACCTAAGTTTTTCTCTGACCTAAACTATTGCCATTTGTGTTGATTCTTTTTTCCTTTGTCCTCACCTAGGTACAAGAAAATATTCTATCAGTGCTCCTTTTTTTTTTCTTTTTGTTTAAAAGTTTCTTGCTTTCCTTTCATGGTAGAAGTGAACAGTTACCTCACAATTGACTTTGGAACACTGAGAACATTCTTGTTGAAATGGGGTGAAATAGACAAATCTCAAATATTTAGCTCTTGTCCAAAAGTTTACCAAAAAATGCACTTGACTCTCTTTCACACAGGTGATGGGAAGGAAAGGTATGGTGTTTTATGAGAGCCTATAATAAAAGAACCTTACTTAGACTAGAAAATTGGGGTAGACTTACCAGAGGAAGTGATGATTGCACTGAGATATAAAGGATGAGAAGCAGATACTCAGTAAAAAGTTTCACAAGCCTGTGACAAAGTACCTGTAAGAGTCGTGTGATATGAGGGAGTATGGCATGTTCTTGAGGAACTGATAGGCAGCCAGTGTTGATGGAGCACGAAGAAGGCATGGGGATATGTAATGGAGATACATTTAAAATATAGCTCAGAGCCGGACTTTGGCAAGGTAATACAAGTGACCTCAATGATTTGATCTTTATCCAAAGAGCAATGTAAACCATTTAGATCTCTTAAGCAGAAGCAAGATTGTTGGATAAGATCTGCATTTTGTAAAGAACACTCAGCCTTCAATTTGGAGCATGGTTTAAATAGGTAACAGAGCGGTTATAGGAGATTAGTGAAGAGGTCATATCAGTAAGTAGTCTGGGTAAGATACTATGTTAGTTTAGATTAAACCCAATTGGTAGCAGTGAAGATCAACAGAGACAGGTTCAAAATATTTAGTAGGCAAAAATTCACAGTTTCATGAGGAATTCAATAATCAGTATAAAGATTGCTAACAATTTTTGTACCATAATGTATAATGAGTACTTTATATGAATTACCTCCTCCGATTCTCTGAGTAACCCTATGGGCTAGGGCTAATATTATTATCATTTTACAGACAAGGAAACCACTGACAGGAGAACTGAAATCAATTTTTAAAGTATTGCAGTCGTCAAACTCAGGCAGAATGACTCCAATGTTCTTAGGCACTATTCAGTCAATACAGAGTGGAAGTGTAAATTTCCTGGGGGACAGATGGATAGAAAGAGAGAGAACAAGTGTAACACTCCAGAATGTCTTCTGAAACTTCCTTTTTAAACTGAAATTTATATTACTAAGATTTGTTTTTCTCCTGAGCGCTCTTGTTCATCATTTTTAACTGTATAATATTTATTGACTGCACCTACTATAATTTATTTATTTGTTGTCCAGATAGTGGGTATTAGATTTTTTTTTTCTTTTTTAAGCTGTACATTGTGCTAGTATGTATATTTTTGTATATGTCTCCTGGCACTAATGTGTTAAAATTCTTCTTGGTTATATATACTCTGAGCCTCAGGGTATGTCAATGTTCTGCTCTACAACACTGCCAAAGCCACTGTACCAATCAGCATCTTCATCATTAATATGTAAGAGAAACTGATAATCCATTCCCTCTCAAACTCTTGGATTTTGTCAGATTTAAAAAAAAAAAAATTGCTTATCAAACGTGTCACATGTCATTGTGGTCTTGATTTGCATTTCCCTCTTGACTAGTACAATTTTTATCTTCCCTTATGTGTATTAGCTACATGTGTTTCACATTCCTTGAAATGTCTACTCAGGTCTTTTACTAAGGTTTCGATTGAATTATTTTTCTTAATGATTTCTAGAAGCCTATATACTAGTGATATTATCTAATCTGTTACTTGATATTATTTTCTGCAAATGGCTCTTCCCCATGTGTTACCTATGTATTTTTCACTTCCCTTAAAGGCTGTTTGATAAACAGAGGTTGCTAATCTTAATGTTGCCCAAGTTATCATTCTGTTACTTTTTTGTTAGCACTTTTGGAACCCTGTATAAGAAACGTTTTCTTTAGTGATAACAGTGGTATTCATCTATGTGTTTTTCTAAAAATTTCAAAGTTTTACTTTATAATTTTAGTTAAATTCAAATGTGTACATTATTTCCCCCCATCTGTATAACTATTTCCCCCCTCAATTTGTTAAATGGTATCTTCTCTCAGTGGTGTCCTATGCCACATGTGGAACATATTAAGTTTTCCTATATGCATGGGTCTGTTTCTGGGTTTTATATTTAATAATTTCTTATTCTTTGTCTTGAGAAGTATCTTGTTATATCACTTAAATTTCAAAATCAACCATTCAGGTCACACACACACACACACACACACACACACACAAACTGTTGGAATTTTAATCATGAGTCAAATCTTTGTATCCATTTGGAAAGAATTTATTTCTTACTCATAGACACTTATTTGTCTTCTTTAATGTCCTTTACTATTCTTTGCTTATAGTTCTCACATATTTATTTTATTTATTCCTAGGTAATTTATAGTTTTTGTAGCTATTGTAAACGTTGTCTATTTAAAAATGCTGTTTTTATACTGTATGTTACTTGTACATAGAAATGCATATATATGTATACATGTATACATATATATATCTTATATTCAGTATATCTTATATTCAATCACCTTGTTAAATTCTCCTTTTATTTCTATATATTTGAGTCTAGGTTGTTTTGGATTTTCTATGTAAACAGCCACATGATATGCAAATAATGAATGTCTTCCTCTTTTGTTTTTAAGTTTTTTCTTGTCTTATGGAGCTATGACCTCTAATACAATGTTGAATATAATAGGTAGCAGTAGACATCTTTGTTTATTCCTGACTTTAAAGGAAATGTTTCCAACCTATTTGGCATTACTCATTTTGCCTCAGTCTTTCCAAATTGCTGCTTAAATAATCTCCACCTAAAAATTTCCCTTTCCCCTCAGCACTTGTCTAGATCTCCACTTACATTTCAAAGACTGTTGATCTTCAAGTTACAAAGATATAGTATACGAACTATAGCCTGTCCCTGGGACAGACTTTGTGGAGGAGGTACAAAAGTAAAGAAGTAAATGCCCTCAGACATTTTGGATTCTTTATACATGGCACACAGAGGCCGGATCCTTATTACATTTTGCTGTTCCAGTGCAAGTACTTTCTACCTAGTTTTTTTGTTGCCAGTATTTTTCCACTCCTCACACCCCCAATAGAGTTTTTTTGTTGTGTTATATTTTTTTACAAAATAGACCTAATAAATCATTTGTTTGCTGAAAAGAGCAAAATAGTCTTTGATTGTCTTCTCTGTTACCTACAATATAAATAGTAGCTTTTTGACATGCCATTTAGAGACATTTTGAACTCATATAAACTGATTCTAAACTGTCTTTTAGCTTCATTTTCCTTGGTGCACCCCAAAATTCTATATTCCAAACATACCCAATAACTGATTAATAATTTTGCCATAAATTTTCTCATTTTCTACACTTGCTGTACCTGAAAGTTTCTTATCTCATTCTCTCCCTACAAAAGTTTCTACTTATTTTTCATGGTCTAACTTACGAGTAGAAATGTATCTAAGATCTCTTTATGAAGTCTTCTAGGACTTAGCATAGTGTCTGTCACATAGTAGGTGTTCAATTATTTGTGATATATAAAATTTTCTTTCAGAAACAATTTTAATTTATATTTTATAGCCTGAAAAAAATTAAGCAAATTAGTTTTAAGGTTAGCTAAATTTCAGTAAAAGAAGTCTAAAAATAGAATTTAAAAAATTCTTGTGATCATAGTGGCAACAGACACAGAACTGATATACGTAATTCATTTATGATAGTTTCAAGTGCATAATGATATGTTTTAGGGATTAGCTTCTACATTGCCATGCTTGTGGTGTTAATTAATTATTCAGTCCTTTCTGAAGTAAATCCTATTTGTCACATGTGTCAGTAATATTTCTGTTAAGGCTAGTTGAGAGTCTGTAGATCATGATTTATGATTAAATTCCCTCTAAAGAAAATAACTTGAAGCATGTTAATTCCACAAAGTTTCCTCAAAAACTCTTGTAAGACAGATATTATACCGTTAACTAAAGATTCAACAGTTAACAAGGAGACTGGATTTTTCTGAAAGAGCTTATGGTATAATGGGTAGGCAAACATTGCACAAATAATTACACAGATCGATACACTGTTACACATTAAACCAATTACCCAGTATAGTGAGTACAGAACATAAAGATTGTCTCTGAGTAAATTAAATTTTAGGTTAAACTGTGAAAATTGGAATTGAATAAGGAAAGAGAGAGAAGCTGAAAGTTCTAGGGAAGGATCACTCAAGAAAGAGCATGTGTCACAACATTGTAAATCAACTATACTTAAATATAAAATAAAAAAATTTAAAATAAATAAATCAATTAAAAAACAAAAACATAAAATTAATTAGTTTAAGAAAAAGGAATAGCATGTGTGAAAACACTGAGCAGGGAAAATAAAAGACTAGTGTAACCAAAGCACAGTGAGCGAGGAAAAAAATGACATGAGAGTAAGACTGGCATTTAACCATAGACTGCCTTATTAGAGGCTTTGATGCTCATATAAAGAATTCTATATGTTTAGTACAGTCAGAAATACTAAAAGTGTTTGACTAGAGAAGTTATGTGTGCAAATTTGAGTTTTTCAAAGACAGTTTTGACAATTGTGTTTCCAGGAAGAGCACCCAAATAACACTTAGGGGTGTGCATGAGCCTGTCACCTTAAAACAAAATGTTGAAAATGCATGGATCCACATACACAAAGACTTACTTTGCTGATTTTCCCAGTAAGAAAGGAAGGAAAAAAAATCTTATGCCTATTAGTAGAACAAATCCTTCTTGATTATTCAATAGGCAGCTGGGAGGCAATGTCCTGTTCTCTTTCACATAATTTCTTTTTGTGTCTGTGGAAAAATTTCAAGGCTTAGATTTCCAATAAATATTTGTTGAAAAAAAAGTGAACAGTGCATCTCAAGAAAATAACAAGGCACTAATAAATAGTCAAAAATCTATTGGCAAAGAATGGAGGGTGGCAGAGAAGACTGTTCTGGTGATCTGATTATACTGAAATGTTAGGAGAGTCAACTTGAAAATTAAAGAAATAATAATAGTATCAAGAAAATATAATATGAAAATGTCATTAATATTCTAAGCTAGTAACAGGATCAGACAGAAAGATGGGAGAAGGCATGGGTTACCAGTGAGTCTTTTATTTAGCTCTTAATATTGAACTATGGACTGAAAGGGAAATCAAGAAATCATCTAGAGACTCTGCCTTTCTTCCTGTCTTTCTCAACGTATTCTTCATGGATATTTACTACAACCCCATTGCTTATATTGCTAACTAGATTTCAGTGACTCTCACATTTATATCAAGCCTAGAATAATTCTCTGATTGCCAGACACCTCTGTGTAACCAACTGGGCATCTATAGATTTTCCCCAAATCTCCTATCTCTGTATTTCACATCCTGATTAGAGTCACTGCTAAGCATTCTACAAGATGCAGAAAAACCTAAATCAAATATATTACAATAAACAGGTCAAAATCCTTTGTGAAAAGTGCTCTTTCACAGGATATTATGACCTTGTGGAGAATGCACCTAATCCAGATGGAAGACCGGGAAAGATGGACGGGGAAAGCCTCCTCAGGAGTTTGTGCGTAAGCTGCCTGTTGGAACCTATGTGGCAAAGTATGTGGTGTGATGTGAGGAGCATTGCCAGTAGAGGGATAAGTTTAAAGATGGAAAAGAGGAACAAGAGTACACCTCATTCAGAAAACTGTGAAAGCTTAACTAGGGTCCAAAGGTTACCTTTCAGGTTGTGAATATATCAGGGGGAGGAAGGAAGGACCCTAAAGGAATGCCATCCTCTGTGGCAGGATGAGAATTCATTTGAGGAGGAACCTAGATTTGGAGTCTTTAAAAAAAAAACACAAAACAACAATGAAAAGAAATTGATGGTTGTAATCCCTGTAAGGATGACAAAATTTGAACAATTTTGAGAGAAATTAAGAAATTAGAGTCAAAAGATATAACTGCTTGTGGAGAAAAGGTAAGGGAGGAATCAAAGATGACTCCCAGGTTTCTGGCTTGACAACAGCATGGAGAATTGTGTCTTACAATAGGATAAGAGAACACAGGATGGAACGGATTTGCGAGAGTTATTTTTCACACCTCATTCTCCATTACCCCCCTATACTCAATTATATTGACTTCTACTATAAATTGTATTAACTTCTCCTCCTGAGTATCTTTTCATTCAAGAAATGATTATTTAGTGATATAAATATATGTGAACTAACATATTAACAGTTAGCCCCAATCTCTAAGGAACTTGTAGACAACTGTCCTCTTGACCATCTTTGGATTTATCTTTTCATTACCTCTACTATTGCCTTATTTCAGACTTGGTACATTAACTTATTTTCTTGTCCCCAGTTTTATCTTGCCTTAAATAACTCTCAAAATTTCTGACAGAATCACCTTTTTGA
The DNA here is from genome assembly GCF_964270905.1 of Leucopleurus acutus. NCBI lineage: Eukaryota > Metazoa > Chordata > Mammalia > Artiodactyla > Delphinidae > Leucopleurus > Leucopleurus acutus. The sequence goes on along the minus strand of NC_139157.1, from coordinate 55,909,755 downwards.
AATCAGCTAGAACTATTTCCATTATAGCACTAATGGCGTATCTCCACTTTTCGGCAATGAGATTCTTATAGCAACTGTCTGTACCTCTGCGTTCTTTGTATTTTGACCTTCTTCCATAGTGTCCAACAAATGTCTCTTATACTCAACATTTTTTGAATGAATGAATGAATCCATGAGTGACTAACAGAAATACACTCATATCTGTTGGAATTTTAGAGACACCAATGAGAAAAGACAACGGTGTGTTTCCACAAGACCTTGATGTTTTCATCGCAGTCCAAAATCTAGTCACAAGTTTTGAAAGTCTGAACTTTTATTTCATCTGAATTAGAGTTGTTGATCTCCATAGAATTGTCTTTTTAGAAGCTGTACCTTTAAACCTGGGTTACATATCCTTGCAAATGCAAGTTGCTATACTATCCTACAAATGTTTGAGACCATCACTTGGAGCAGCATCGTCCAGTAGAGCTCTCTGTAATGATCGAAATGCCCTAGATCTGCACTATGCAGTACAGTAGCCGCTAGCCACACGTGGTTATTGAGCACTGAAATCTACAATTGATAAAATTGAATTTTATTTAATTTTAGTTATGTTAAACTTATGTGTAAGTAATAACAGGTGGCTAGTGGCGACTTTGCTGCACAGGGCAACTTTAGAATAAGAAAGGAAATTTTTATTTTAGCTTTTTAAAACATTTTTATTAGAGTAAAGTTGATTTAAAATGTTGTGTTACTAGAGGGGTGGGAAAGGGAAGGTGGGAGGGAGACGTAAGAGGGAGGAGTTATGGGGATGTATGTATATGTATAGCTGATTCACTTTGTTATACAGCAGAAACTAACACACCATTGTAAAGCAATTATACTGCAATAAAGATGTTAAAAAAATAAAAATAAAATGTTGTGTTAGTTTCTGCTCTATAGCAAAGTGAATCAGTTATACATATACATATATCCACTTTTTTTAAGATTCTTCTCCCATATAGGCCATTACAGAGTATTGACAATAGTTCCTTGTGCTATACAGTGGGTCCTCATTAGTTAAAATTTTTCTCCCAAGTTATTTATTGAATCTTATTTGACTTTAGTATAAAATTATATATTTCTTCACTTTAGGTTTTGCTTAGGCATCTGATTTGCCTGGCTTTGATTGTCTTCTTTTATCAGATCTAATAAAACTAAATTGGAGGGCTTCCCTGGTGGTGCAGTGGTTGAGAGTCCACCTGCCGATGCAGGGGACACAGGTTCGTGCCCCGGTCCGGGAAGATCCCACATGCCGCGGAGCGGCTGGGCCCGTGAGCCATGGCTGCTGAGCCTGCGCGTCCGGAGCCTGTGCTCCGCAACGGGAGAGGCCACAATAGTGAGAGGCCCACATACCGCAAAAATAACAAAACAAAAACAAACAAACAAAAAACCCAGATTGGATCTCTTTCACTGCCTCTGCCAATGTCAGCTGCAGAGAACTTCTGGTATTAGAACTATCATTGTCTAGACCGGGGCTCTGTACCTGGCTCTCCACTCTAGCATACCACCTCCAGCAGCCATGCTTTTTCTAGATGTGGATGCTTATTGTGCTGATTGGCATTACCCCCAAATGACAATATACTTATGTTTTAACCTGAATGAAAAGTTATAAGTGTAACTGAAATGTATCTTGGTTTGTCGGGTACTGTCTACCCTTTGAGAAAACCTACACGGGAAGCTGATTATTTTTTTCAGAAGTGATACAGGACTTGCTGGTGATACAAAACTCAGACTATAGGTATTGAGTTTTGTGACTTTGAGCAGCTTAGAGCATCAAGTTATTTTTTCCTGAAACTTCATCAGGGATCCTCACCCTGTGTGCCTGCCTGAGAAGGGAAAGAGTTCTACTAGTGGACAGCACATCATCTCCTGGGAGAGGGCTGGAGGCACACAGATTATAACTTTGGGAATTTCCATTTCCTATGCTTCACGTTGACTAGATTCCTTTCTCTTGCACTTCTTTTCTCTTTTGAGGTAAAACAATTTTCACATCTTTTTATTAATTCCAGTCTAGTTTCCATGCCAGAAGGTGTCTTTATTTATAAGTTCCAAGTTCTTAAGCTTTTCTATGGCTTTTGTCATGCTTACCTACACAGCATTTCTCGATTTTTTCAACTTAATTGAGTGATTAAATCAGGGAGCAGTCATTAGATTTAGTTCACCTGATCTGCCAAGTAAACTTGAATGATTTAACAAATAATTTAAAAGAAGTATAAGCAGAAAATTAAGCCTCATCTGTCAGGAATGTCTCTTAACCCACTTCATATTTACCATTACCATTTGTAGATGCCAGATCAAATGCAATAATGTGACCAATACTTTGAGTTCTATCAAAATGGTCCAAATTCTCTATGAGCCATAAATATACATTTGAGAATAATTAACATCAATCTGGTAAGTAATTGGTGAAGAATATTATTATTATGCATCTCAAAAATAAATGACCCCGTAGTAGATTATAAGAAAAAAAATGAGTTTTGTACTTAATAAACACAGTTATAAGGTTCTATCCCTAGAAATCCATTGCAATGAATTTCTAAAATTCAGTATTTCTGAGTAAACAAATTATGAAAATAAAATGAATAAAATATATAAATGTCAATGTACTGAAACTGGGTTTGAGCAGAGATTTATTTGTAAATATGTATGAATTTGTAAATATGAATGAACACATATAAACCCCAGAGCTTATATGATAACTCCATAAATCATTTTGAATTCTACATTTCTAAAGAACTCAATGACTGAAATTTATATTTCATTTAAATATTTCATTTGATGAGTATGAGAAAAATTCTCTAATATTTGGTTAAAGAACGAATAAATATTGCCTTTATCTTGAGCTTCAGTATATTAGCAGTTGAATATGGCTGTGGTTGAGAATAATTTTAATAGTTGGCCTCAACAAGAAATATTATTTAAATCAGTCGGCATGCCTTATATTTTTTAAGTACTCCAAATTCGTACAATACGGGGGTCTAAGAACTTCGCTTTGACACTCAATGAATTTTAGTCAGTACATAAAATCATTTCTTTGTTATCCTTTGAAAGGCAACATAATGGGCATCAGATTAGAATAATTATGAGTTTGGATCCAACTTCGTTGTATAAATTTGTACAAGTTATTTTTTTTATTTTTTTGCGGTACGCGGGCCTCTCACTGTTGTGGCCTCTCCGGTTGCGGAGCACAGGCTCCGGACGCGCAGGCGCACTGGCCATGGCTCACGGGCCTAGCCGCTCCGCGGCACGTGGGATCTTCCCGGACCGGGGCACGAACCCGTGTCTCCTGCATCGGCAGGTGGACTCTCAACCACTGCGCCACCAGGGAAGCCCTGTACAAGTTATTTAACCTCAGTTTTCTCATCTGCAATTTATAAAGTTAGGTAGATTAAAAGTATTTGCTTTACCTAGCACAATGCTCTCAGATCTTTTGAGGGGGGGTAAGGGGATAGTTTTACCTTTATTTCTCAGCTTTCTCCTTTAAGAGAAAAAATCAAAGCATATTATCTCAAAAGAATACTATGCAAAAAAATCAGACCAATAAAAAAGTTTTAACCTTATTTTCAAAATAACACTTTAAAACATGATGACTATCTAAATCCATGATATAACTGGAGTTAGAGGAAGAAAATTACAATTAGATCAGAAAAATTTGTACATAAACTCTCCTATAGAGCTGAGAAAAAAGTATTCATGGGGGAACATTATACATGTCAATACTCTAAGGTGTTAACCAATAAAAAAATTGAGAGCCATTACTCTAAAATGAATTCTCCATAAACACTTATTAAAATTCAATTCTTGGTGTTTCTCAATAGTGCTTCAGTAGTTTGGCTGCTTCATAGGAAATGCATGCAATAAAAAGTTTTACATTAATATCACAATATGATAAAAATTTAATTATTATTTTCTCATAAACTTTTTCAAGTATTTAAACAACAAAAGTTTTAAAGTTTGGATATTTGCTATAGAGCTGTATTCAGTAAAGAGTTTACAGTCTATTTTGACTTATGTGATTTAGTGTAATTTCAGACTGTTTTAAATGCATAATATTGGTGATTGTTGTGTTGCATTTTAATTTCCTTCCACAGAAATGGGTAAACGACCCAAAATTAGTTTAATGAAATATAAATATGGTGATAAGCATAGTCATAAAACATTACAATGTAGAATGACATCATAACTGTAAATAAAATGAACAGGAAAAATATAGAATGAAAATCTGTGCAGGTAAAAGTGAATCTCCAAGTAGAAGACTCTGCTCAGGCAATTAGAAAAAAATTTAAAAAAAGAATAATTACACTGATGAATATTTGAGAATTAGATTTCATGGGACTGAGAATTTTTAATTTCCTATAACTAGTGTATTGCCCATTACAAAGTATTTTTGTAAAGTATAATGAAGCCATCAAATATTTTATGTTAATTTTCAGGTATGACACAGCAAGATAGCAGGTAAGCCAAACTATATAGTTTGTCATGACAAAATCCAAAATAATCTTTTTTTTTGAATATGGATTATGATTAATTTTTCCTTTTAAAGGCAGAAAGGACACTATAATTAAAGAGCATTACTTAGTCTTATATTGCTTATAAAAAAACATTTAAAAATGTTTTTAATATGCACAGTGTACTATTACTAAGGCATTAATGAGATCAATTGCCTAATCAATGACAACTTTATCAGAAAATAAAACAGAATGACCTATTGATAAAATTCTAATATTAAATATTACAGTTGCCATGTATCAGCAATGTCAAATGTGTAAAAGCAACTGTTACCTTGTTCACATGCCACAAAATATTTTGCCTTATAATTTCTTTAAATCACTTACATATTTATTAAGAATTAACTATTAGCATATTTGTAATTCATATGTAATTGAAAATGCTTTATGACTTTTTGCTTTATTTAATACTGAAAATTCATACAAGAGAATAGATTTTTTTTACTAGATAGAGATGATTTTGTAAGCCATAGTGAATGTACGCAAAGGTGCCAAGGGATCAGTTATGACGGGACATTAGTAAGAATGTATTACTATGTAGAAAAAGTTGTTTTTCAATATCAACACCAAGAAATTAGGTGATGGTCAAAAACACCCTCCCTATTCTGATTCTAGAAGATAAACTTCAGATTTCATTCCAATGGAGATCTATTTCTAAGTAATTTTTTAGGCTCTTGTGATACAATTGTGACTTGGAACTGCACATGGCTACTAGAGGTCAGAGATTTTTCAAGGGATGTGTCTGGTAATACCAACGTGGCCAACTCTTTCATTTAAGAACAAAGTTTATCATAATATATAAAAGCAAATCCCAAGGATTTTTTTAAATAAGTGACCCAACATAAATATAAAGGCCAATGGAAAGTAAAAGATAAAAATGAAGTACATAGTGTACATATACTATATATAATATATATGTACTGTATATACATATATATAATATAACAAATTGATAAGGCTATGTTATCAGAGAATAGAATTGAAAACAGGAGTACTACTATAGAAAAAGATGAATATTTCATAGTGATAAAAGGATGAATATACTAAGAAGATATAATAATATTAAGTGTGTATACACTAAATAGCAGAGCAAAAAATTCTTAGAACTAAGGGGAAAAATGGATAAATTCAGTCCATAATCACAGTTGAAAATAAACTAACTTAAAAAAAAATCATTGTTAAAATCTTTATTTTAATGCCCCCTTCTGGTAACTGATAGAACAAATAGACAAGTCAGTAAAGACAGAAAATTTGAACGCTATTGATCCATTTGACCTATTATTGAACAATACATGCAAGAGTTTGCAAAATTCACATTCTTTTAAATGTGCATATGGAACACTCACTAAAATAGATCATATGCTGGGTCTTAAAAAAAAGCTTTTGATAAAATAAGGTTTGTAATCTCTATTCACAAGTGTATTAAATTAGAAATCAAGAGGATCAATTAAAAGTAAATGACAAAATATCTAGAAAATATGAAAATAATTAGAAATTAAGCAACACACATAAATAATCCATAAATTAAAGAAGGAAGCACAAAAGAAATAGGATGTATTTTATAGTGAAAGGAAATGAAAACAAAATGTCAAAGTTTGTGGGACAAAGCTACAAATGTCTTTATATGGAAGGTTAAAACTTTAATTGCCTATATTAGAAAAGAAAAACATTAAAACTTATGATCTGTTTACATTAAGAGGCAAGAGAAAAAGAGCAAATAACATCCAAAACAAATTTAAAAACTAGAGATAACATTGGAATCAATGACATGAGAAAAGAACAATCTTTAGGAAAATATTTAAAAGCCAAGAGTTTGTTCTTTGAAAAAACTAAAAAAAAAAAAAAAAAAATTAGTTAAAATCAAGCAAGAAAGCAGAAAGAAAACATGGATTACTGATATCATGATTGAAATATATCACTACAATTTTTATAGAATGAAGATAATACAGGAATGTTATGAACTATTTTATGTCAAAATTGGAGAACATTTAAGATGTAATATAAAAACTACAGCAATCTAGAGAATGTGGTATTGGTATAAGGATAAACAAATGGATCAATTAGACAGAATTGAGAGCCCTGAAGTAGATCTAAAATTGATTTTTGACCAATTTGCTGAATTAATTTGATGGGTGGAAATAATTTCTTTTAAAAAAATTATGTTGAAAAGACATATTATAAATTGGTCAACCCTTAACTCACTCCATACACAGCAATTAATTTTAGATTTATCACAACCTAAGCATTAAATCTAAAACTATAAAGGTTCTAAGATATTATACAAGATTATATTTGAGAAAACAAACATAATACTATTTAAATGTAAAAATGAATTAATTCTGCTTTATCAAAATTAACATTTTCTGCTTATTAAAAGACACTACTGAAAAATGAGGAGGCCAACCTCAGATAATGAGTAAAATATGCAAAATAATTATATCTCATTCAAGTTCCTATATCCAGAATATATAAAAGACTTCAAAAATCAATAACAAAAAGTAGCTGAAGAAAAAATAAGTAAATGTATTAAATACATACTTCATAAATAAAAATATAAAAATGACAAATAGATGAAAACTGTCTAATTTCCTCCAGAAATTAAAAATTTATTACATCACACTCACAAGAATGGCTACAATTAAAAAAAATAAAATCCTGACAAAACCAATTTATAGTGGACTGTTGGAGCAACTGACATTCAAACTTTGTTGGTAGAACTGTAAGAGAGAATTACTAATTTAGTAAAGTATTTGGAAATTTCTTAAACACTTAAACATACATTACCCTATGATCCAGTAATTTTACACATTAGTATAAGAGAAATGAAAGTATAAAACATATGTTCAAATAAACACTTGGGTAAGAATGTTTGTAGCAGCTTTATTCAGTATAGTCCAAAACTAGAAAGAACTCAAATATCTATCAATAAGAGGATGGATAAATAAGGTGTTGTATATTTATATAATGCAATGTTTCAAAGCAATGAAAAAAAACGTATTGACATGTAAAAACGTGGTTGAAAATCAAAAGCATAAAAAAAGAAACAAGATACAAAACAGTATATACCGTATGCTTCTTATTTATTTAAAATTCGATAGCAATCAAAAGTAATTTATAGTAGATGAAGATGGAGAGCAATGGATAATCTCATTTATTGCTGGTGGGTTACAAAATGGTAGAGTTACTGTGGAAGAGAGTTCAATAGTTTCTTGCAAAGATAAACATAGTTTTACCATATGATCCAGCAATCACACTCCTAGGTATTTACCCTACTGATTTCAAAACTTATGTCCACACAAAAATCTGAATGAAAATATTTATAACAGCTTTGTTTATAATCACCCAAAACTAGAAGCAGCCAAGGTGTCCTTCAATAGGTGAATGTATAGACGATCTATGATACATTCATACAATGGAATACTATTCAATAATAAAAAGGAATGAGATATACAGTCACGTGAAAACATGAAAGTATCTTAAATGCATATTGCTACGTGAAAGAAGCCAGTCTTAAAAGCTACACCTTGTATAGTATCGTATAATACATATATTTGTATGGAATTTTGGAAAAGACAAAAATTTAGAGATAATAAACAGATCAGTGGTTGCTGGGGACTTGGCGATGGGAAGAACTGAATATACACAGAGGATTCTTTAGGGTGGTGAAACTAATCTGTATGATATAAGGTACATGCATCATGACCATGTATTTGTCAAAACTCATAGAACTTTACAGTACAAAGAGTGGATCCTAATGTATACAGATTTTAAAACAAGTTATTTAGTAGGTCAGGGATCCCAAGATGGGATACAGACTGTGACAAAAGAATCTAATTCTGCTATATATGTATGAAATAATTTCACTGGGGCTTGGTAAAAAGGTGCTCATTAATGTAACTTTGGAAATGATTGGATTCTATAAGATTAAGGAAAAAGGAATTATACAAAAACATAGTATTCTAGTTGGTGAAGTTGTGAATTTTACCTTTCGTTGGCAGTACCATTGGGGTACTAGTTAACAATTCTGAAACCACTGTAGATGTAAGTAAGTAAATAAGTAAGTAAGTGGGTGTTGGATGGTGTGAATCAGATTGATCATTGTTGGAGTGGAGGTTACAGAGAAGCAAAGGGCTAGAATGATCTATGTGGTGATGGATTAGAATTGGAGACATCAGTGTCATCAGCTTAATATGTGTAAAGAAGGATCAATCAAGACACATTTATGGATATGTATATTATTTACACAGGTTAGTATATACACAGGTTAGTTGGCCAAGATCTGACAACTGAGAGATTTAGAAAATATGGCACTCCAATAATAATGAACGATTATTATTAGAGATTAGAGATTAATTAGATCTAGAGATTATTATTATTAGAGATTAGAGATTAAATCTTGGTTTTAATGTCATTATCCAATAAAATGAACCAGGGAATGTTGGAGAAATGGCTGATTCTAGGACTGGATCAGAGAATATACAAGATAAAACTGGAGCATGTTGTAGTGCCAGAAACTAAAGGCTTGTGGAAATGACGACAAATATAAAACAGAACAACAGTAACAAAAGAAAAAAAAAGAGGCAATGATGGAAGTATGTCAAAAGGACACAAAAGCAAGCTAGAAGAGCTCCTAATGGCAAAGCTGGAACCAATTGAACAACAAAGTAAATAAAATACTATTGGATTATAATGCAAAGTATAAAATAAATATCCAAGAGTCAACACTGAATAAATGTATGATTAAATAAGTAAATAAATAATTATGGAAAACAGACAAAATCCCACACAGAATAATTCTAAATAATTTATGTAAACACTTCCTTCTCATGGAGTGATTAACTGGAAGGAGTCATGAAGAAATTTTATGCCATAATATAAATGTTCTGTATTTTGATTTAGGTTGACTTACATGGGTATATATATTTGTCTAAATTCATTAAATTCTATATCTAGACCTACATATTACACTTCTGTTTCCAGAAAAATTGAAGTAATAGGGACCAGATTTTTCCTCCCACCTTAAAGAAATAGACAAAATATATGAAATAATGACACTCAGGATCTTCAAAAGCAGGTAACATGACAGTGAAACCTGAGTGGTGTGAGACAAAGTGAATTGTATTATTCCCCTAGCTTATTGCCTAGAGAAGGTTTAAAGGTTGTGGTCCAGGGACTGGCAACTGCGTAGAGCCCAGCAGTCTCCCAGAGTTGAGGAGACGGAGCTGAGTGCTTGGAGATGCCAAGGCAGGTAGAATTCACAGGACAGAGTCCTAGAAATTAGATAAGCATGCACAGAAAGAAATCTAGAGATGTATAAAGCGTACTCTTTGATTATTCAGCTGAGTACTAATCAACAAAGGTGTATGAGGAAACTAACCAAAGGGTAGAGAAGGAATCACCCAAGCGAATTAGAAGAAATAATAGATAAAGTTCACACAGGGCAGCTGTTTCCAACAGTTGAGACAGAAAAATCATAATTCAGATGCTTGGTTAGAGCTGTATTCAATAACTATAACCCGTGAGACATATCTGACCTGGGGCCTATTTTGATATAAACTTTCAGGTAAATTGATTTTAGATTTTAAACAAACATACACAAATAAAGAAGAATATGAGACAGATACCATGTGTGGCCCACAAAACATGTATAACTTTAGATAAATATTTCTGCGTGTAATTTGTTTACAGAAAAGGTGTTGTTCAGTAGTGGGGGAAAGTTAATCCTAGACTGTTGTTCAACTTGCTAATTTTTTTTACAAAAAACTTACAGCTAATACCATACTTAATTGTGAAAGAGGGAATGTTTTCTCCCTAAGATCAGGAACAGAACCAGGATGTCTGTTCCCCCCACTTTTATACTACATTGTTCTGGAGATAATGGATATGTTCATATTTTGTTTTGTGTTGATGTTTCACAAGTGTTCACATATGTCAAAACTTGTCAAATCACGCCCTTTAATCCTGTATAGTTTATTGTATGTCAATTACACCTCAAGAAAGCTGTCAGAATCTATGTATTACACAGCATCTAAGTTATATCACAATAAAAATATTATTCGAAAAAAATAATATGAGTGATATGTATCTCAGGGAATTTTGAGATTTTTACTCAGTGCCTTATTCAAAGAAGTGAAGAGATAACATATGTCCTGGAAAAGAGGAGAATGTCACCCAGGATTCTAGGTCCAAAAATTCCCCTATTTGCTGTAGACTGTTTGTGTCCGTCCCCAAATTCATACGTTAAAACCTAATCCCCCATGTAATGGTACTTGAAGGTAAGGCCTTTGGGAGCTGATTAGATCAGGTCGGTGGAGCCCTTATGAGAAGGGATGGTGCCCTTATAACAGAATTCCTTTGGCCCTTCCACTATGTGAAGTTATAGCTTGTAGCTAGAAGACGCCCATCTTTGAACCAGGAAACGAGTCTTCACCAAACACTGAATCTGCCAGCATTTTGATCATGGACTTCCCAGCATTCAGAACTGTGAGAAATACATTTCTGTTGTTGGTAAACCATCTAGTCTAGGGAGTTCTGTTATAACAGCCTGAATGGACTAAGATACCACTGAACCAGAGTGGTCTTTCTTTCTAAATAACAATTTATACATTCCAGCTCCCCACTTTAAAACTTTTTACTGACTCCACATGAAAAACTGGTTAAAAATTACCTATGGGTCCATGCATTGCCTTTAACTCTGTGTCTTTATCTCTCACTAGCATCAAAAGTCCATCTTCTGAACCATCCCATTCTTTTTCTCCATCCATGGCAAGCCGAGCTCCCTGCCATCTGAACCTATCTCAGAATATGCTATATAATATCTTGCTCCAGTTTCTTTAAAATGCTTTTTCTCTACCTGGAAAATTCTTCCTCATTGTTCATGTTTCATCTTTTATACTTCCTCCAAAGGTCCTTGCTGGACCCTTTAGACTAAATTAGGTTCCTTTGCTATGTTTGCTATATAGAATGAATAATCAGATTTATACTCAAGGAAGATAGTTTTGTACCAAGTACATTAGATAGATTTGAAGGAGGAAACATCATAGAATACTGGAAAGAAACAAATAATGGACAAAAGGAAGAGTTATTTATTTCTGCCCTCACTCACTTGATTATGGGCTAGAAATTACACATAAGTTTTAATAACATTGAGTATTTCTCCTAAAGGATTGTCCTACCAGCTCAGATAACTCATATGATGATTAAGCTGAGTTTGAGCATGACTCTGAATACAACAGTCTGATAACTTCCAAAGTTATCCCTTTAACTTCCATTAATAACTGAATTTAAAGCTTAGAATCACTCTAGAGCTATATTTTGACACCCTTGAATATGAGCTCATGCGGCATTTTTTTTACTGCTCACCAATCCATATTCATCTCAAAGACCTGGAGGTAAGAAATCAGGGGTTCAGAGCAAGGGGAGTCATGACAAAGACTGAAATAATTAGATTTTGACTTTATTTTAGAGTAAATAAAAGTGAAGTTGAAAGAAAGATTAGGAAAAGACTTATGTATTCACTCATTTAATTTAGAAGGATGTAATGGAGAAATGAATGTTAAAGAAGGGAAGAAAACATGTTGAGACGTAAAATTTTAAAATTGTTTTTGTACTTTTTACTCATTAAAATAGATATAGCTGTTATAGAGTATTAAAGAATGCAACATTTAAAAAGAGACAGCAGTTTTCTCAAGCATTTGTCTTCATGAAGATTACCTAGGAAATTTATTAAGCTGTAAATTTCTGACCTTTTACTTCAGATTTTTGGATCAATTGATATGTGTGTCAGGAATCTGCATTAAAAAAAGGGACCACCTCAGATGATGTGTATAGAGGAGATCCTAAGCCACATTTTTATAAACATCAAAGTTGAGAAAATCAATCATTTTGATTGATTGATTGATCAAATGTAATCCTATTAACATTTTAACATACTTTAGTACATATTTTTCCAGGGTTTTTTTGCCTGCATATATTTGGATATTTTGTTTTAAATCTTGGTATATAGTAGAACATTCAAACATGTGTTGTGAGAAAGATTGAGTTGATTTTTCTATAGACCTGGTGGTTAAGAGCAGATAGTGGCACCTGGGTCTAATCTTGGTCTGACTTTAGTCGAATTATTTAACATCCCATGTCTAATTTTACTCACCTATATAATGATAAATAAAACATGACATTTTTTCATAATAGTTAATTCATATAATATATATAAAGTACTCAACAGTGAATAGTTAATGCACAGTATACTAGTTATGCTTATTGTCTTAGTAAAGAGTTCCTGATTTTTTTCATATGAGAAAAAAATGCATACTTTAGGTGACAGATTTCAAGCTACTTGATTTTAAAAAAAAACCAATAAACACTAGTATGTTCGTATTACTCTTTACATGTAAGATGTTATTTGCAGTCAATGCCCAACTTTCAATTGTATGAACAAAATTATGTTTTGTTTTAAACTAGTGATACTCACTTTGAAATCATCATCCAGGACCAGAATGTAAAGCTCATGTAATTATTTTCAAAACATATTGTAATGTATAAACTCTCAATCTACTTGATTGAAATATCTCTCTTCACAAAGCATAAAAAATAGAGTATCTTTTATACAACAAATGTAAATTGTCCAGTAAATATTAAAATTCTATTAAATGTTAGTGCACTTAATGTGATTAAAAAGATAATTTATTGACAAAATATTATCACCCCATAAGTTATCTGTAAATACTACATTAAGGTTGCTGATGGAATCTGAGCATAAACAAATGATATTCAGAGTAAATATAAGTAGAATCATATAGAACTGCCAGTATTTGGGAATCAATTTCAATGTAAATATATTGGCTTATCAATTACAACCATAAGTATAAGAGATAGAGTCTATACAAGATGCCTTTCCTATTAGAACGATGATGATACATTCCTAAATGCACTTAAAAGATGGAGATTTCTTTTAAGTAATTGAAAAGGAAATGAAGAGCTATACTAAATGCATGGTTTCACAGCAGTTTGAAACTACAAACTTCATGAGGGAAAAGGAAGAAAATTGCTTTTATATCAGAGAGGCCTTGGGGAAATCAGTGGGTCGTGTGTTTGTGTGCCTGTGTGTAAAATGCAGAGCAGCAGAGTGTTGGCTTGGGAGAATGTGTGTTCAGGCAGACATTGTAGCCATTTTTGTAAAGGGCTAAGGCTCATCTAACAGAAAAAATAACTCACAAAGTGTGCTCTTGAATAAACTTCTATTTTCCAGGTTAATTCTCTCTTTAGTTGGGGTCTATTTCTTAATCTGAGGTGTTACTGTGAACATAAACCTGACCTCTCTAGTGGGAAATACAAATGGCTTTCAATTACTGAACTGTCTGTAATAGAGACAAAACCTTCTGCTTAAACAATTAACTTTGGGAAAGCAGAAACCATTCATGATATTTCTAAATTGTTCTTCTCTGCTATGGATTGTCTTATGACCGTAAACACACAGTGTGACTTTCAAATCAACATCAATTATGAAAAGTAGTTTTCTGTAAGTATAAAAATTTAATATAAAGTCAGTAAGTTATGTTGTAAGGAGAAGAAAATAAAGTAACTATGAAAGTAATGGAAGAGTATACGTTTTAATATGTATGCACAAGTGACTGTGTTATCCACCAGGTTCTTGGACAATTTAATCAATAAATATTAATAAGAGACCAGACAAGAAATTCAGACAAGACTATATTGGGACTGAGGCTGCATCACAAGAGAGTAAAAACAAGTAACAGCTTCCCTTGCTCAATCCCTGAGGGGAGGCCAGCTGGCTGCTTAATATGAACCCAGATCCTGAAAAGCCTGAGCTGCCTCTTGGTGGTTGGAGGTGGTAATGTACTAATTGCTGTCTTTCTATCTATGGCAGGGGCTTCTGCCCCTGGGGTCAAAACAGATCCTAAATATGAACCCATTGCTGTGAGATCTGAGTACTGGTTGGGGAGATTTTATATCCCCTTTCTTCCAGAAAATTTAGGATCTTAACAGTAGTTTGATTTGAATCTTGCTTTGTCTCAGTACTTTTCAATAAATCATCAACATATTGTAGCAGAGTTCCCTTTTCAAGACTCAGCTCCCTTGCTAAGGCATTTCCAAAAAGAGGGAGGCTGTCCCCAAAACCCTATGGAAACACTGTCCAAATATATTGTGTAGCCTCCAGGGTGTCAGGGTCCCTCCATGGCACTTGGGCAAGGAGGGTGTATGGGTTTGACACCAGTGGGTGAAAAGGGATTCCTGCTTCATTTACTGCTCCTAAGTCTTGCATAAACTGATATTTCCTGTTAGGCTTTGAATGGGGAGAATTGGGGTATTACAAGGGGATTGGCAGGGCCTAATGAGTCTGTGTTTTGGACATTTCGTAAGCAGTGGATCCCAAATTTGGATCCCCCTCGGGGCTTCAGGTATTAAAAGATATTGTCTCTTCCCGGAGTATTTTTCCCCAGGCCTTAATCTTATTTCTATTGGGGGTACACATTTTGTCCTTCCTGACACTGAGGTATCCCAAATTACAGGATCCACCTGTTCTCTATTTTCTTGGGTGATGTCCTGGGGAATATTTTGATGACCAGCAGTCGGGTCATCTGGGGTTACTAATAGATACCTTCTCTGTTTGAATCCTCTACCTTCTTGGACTTTACCCTGTCCTAAGAATATACTAGGTCCTAATGTATTTAGCAAATCTCTTCTGAGGAGAGGGACAGGGTATTCTGGCATATATGACAAGGAGTGAGTAATAATAATGGACCTGATTCCTGTGGAGAAAAGGGAACCCTCCTACACTGTTGGAGGGAATGTAAATTGGTGCAGCCATTATGGAAAACAGTATGGAAGTTCCTTGAAAAAACTAAAAATAGAGTTATCATATGATCCAGCAGTCTTACTCCTGGGCATGGGGAAAACTCTAATTCGCTAAGATACATGCACCTCAATGTTCACAGAAGCGCTATTTACAATAGCCAAGACACAGAAGCTACCTAAATATCCACCAACAGATGAATGGATAAAGAAGATGTGATATATATATATACAATGGAATACTACTCAGTCATAAAAAGAATGAAATAATGCCCTTTGCAGCAACAGAGATGGACCCAAAGATTATCATACTAGGCAAAGTAAGTCAGACAAGACAAATACTATATGATATTACTTATATGATACAAATGAACTAGTTTACAAAACAGAAACAGACTCCCAGACATATAAAACAAATCTATGGTTACCAAAGGGGAAACGGGGTGGGAGAGGGATAAATTAGGAGTTTGGGATTAGCAGATATACACTACTATATAAAAAATAAACAAGGTCCTACTGTATAGCACAGGGAACTATATTCAATATTCTATAGTAAACCATAAAGGAAAAGAATATGAGGAATATATATATATATATGAATCACTTTGCTGTACACCAGAAACTAAAACAACATTGTGAATCAACTATACTTCAATAAAAATAATAATATCAATAATAATAATAACAATGGAGCCAACCCTGCAGGTAAGAGGTTTAAATCAACTTACCTTTGGCTGTCTGTCAACTCCCTTCACAGTAGTCATGGTTGGTGAGGGGCCCAGCCAGCCAAGTCAGGTGGTTCCAGTGTCCACAAGAAATTCAGTTCTCCTACCTGCTATGTCGAGGGTGACCCGAGGCTCTGCCAGAGTGATGAGGATGGGTTGAGTAGGGTCTGAAGCCAGGCAGACACCAGGGCTCCCTCAGTCTGTGTGTCCAAATCTCTTATCCTAGAGATTCAAGAGGAACTGGGGTCAGTTGAGGTTGTCCTTTGGTTATTCCACAGGAGGGCGCTCTGGACATCCCCTCCCTTCCAGTGCCCCTCCTTCTGCAAAAGGCACACTGGTTTTGGTCCAGGCGGCTTCTAGGCTGTGTGTTTGGTCTTCTCAGCTCTCTAGGGTCGCCTGAAGGTGGCCACTTAATCAGAGCAGTCAAAAGCTGCATTTTTTTTCTATATTAGAACAAAGAATATCCTATCCTATTCTATCCTTATTGGCCTCATCTGTTAAGGCTTGGTTATTGTAGACCTTGAAGGCCTCCTCTACCAAGGTTGACAATGGGGTTTGGGGCCCAGCCTCAAGCTTTTGTAATTTTCTCCTGATATCAGGAGTGGACTGGGTGATAAAATGCATGGCCATGGCGACCTCCCCTCTGAAGACTCAGGGTCTGTACTTGAGTCCTTCCTGAATGCCACTGTCACCAGGCTCAGGAAGACTGTAGGGTTTTCATCCTTCTCCTGTGTAACTTCTTGGACCTTAGCATAATTTACAGGTTTCACCATACACCTTTTCATTACTTCTGATATACAAGTGATGTGTCAACATAGCCTGGCCTACGTGATCGTCAGAGTCCCAGCGTGGGATTGCACCACCACCAGCTTGATAAATTTGGTGGTGTGGATTTGTGGCCAATAGGCAATCTGTGTGTCCCCTGGCCTTTCTCAGTATAAGCTCTGTTTCATCCAGGGTGCAACAGTGGGCCAGAATAACTATGATGTCCTGCCAGGTCAGGGAAAATGTTAACCCCAGCCTGATGAATTCATCCCTATACTTATCAGGGTTCTCTGAGAACCTGCCAAACCCCTCCTTACAGATTCCTAGGTCCCCCAACGTGCACTCTAGTAACCCTCCTTTCTCTTCAGCTGCTTCCCGGAGGGGGTAAAGGCCTTGTGGGGCAAAAGTGAGGGCTAACTTGAACCATCACTGAAGAAAGCACTAGGGGCTTCGATTTGGGGGTTTCTGATTAAAAGTTCGAGTATGCATTCCTACGTTTTGAAAACAGCTGTAACCTCTTTTTTTTGACTATTTTTGCCTTGACACTTTCAGGTTACTAAGAGACCATATTTTATCCTGAACATATATCAAGACTATTCTGTAATCTAACCTTCAGAAAATCTTTATCGAAAAGTTATTTCTAATATGAAAGTTATGTAAGTGAGAGTCTAACCCAGATGCAGCCTGGCTTAATACATCGTGGGACTATCAGTTCAGGCAAACATTTCAAGTGACTCTATAGAACTACACTTTTCCATGTGGGAGTGAAGACCACAGCTTTGTTTTTGTTTTTGCAATTGACATCACAGTTTACATTAGGCTTGAGAATCTGTTATCTAGGCTGACTGGCTTTGAATATGTTTTCCCCAAACTAATATACTGCTAATGAGATTCTCCCTGAAAACATTTCAGGGTCTTTCATTGAGGGCTTTGATGAAAAAACGAATTATTATTTTATTTGAAATATGAAAATCATTTTTTCTTTATATCAGAGAATTAAGCTTTTAAAATTTTTTTCTTTACTTTTATTATAGGTTTTTACAACTCTGTTAAAAGCAAAGACTTTATGATATGAACAATTAACTTTGTTTTTCCCAATAACAGATCATCAAAAGTTTAATGTTTTCAGCTTATTTCTCATAGAGTTGCCTGAAAATATATTCATAATGATCACAAGCCACTGCTTCATTGCTCAGTGACAAAATATATTATCCCCAAATGATTGCTTTGGGGTGGGTCAAGCAAGCATTTATTTTTTTTGTCAGGATTTAATAATTTCACAAAACTAAAAATCTGCTGTCATTCTGCATACAAGCAAAGGCAGAATCATTAGGACTGACAACATAGACCAAAGCAGAAACAGATTAAAATGTATTTATCACACTAATAACATTATATCAAAAATATAAAAAATAAACTGAGAGAAAGATGGATTTTTCCTTATTCCTACCACTAATAAACTAAAATCCCTGAAAATTATATAAAAAATAAACATAAGAGGAGAAGGCAGACTGGCTTGGGACCTTGGGACCCCTAGAGCTGAAGATCTAGCAACCTAGAATCTTTGATAGGCACTGACCAAAGTAAGTCTAAACAGAAACCTGCTCTCTCTAGCCAAAGGAACAGGAAAGGTTTAGCTTAACAAAACTTTTAGACAATTATCTGTGTACTCCAGGAAGACACCACAGGAAAAACTGTGGCTACACAGTGCCAGCAAAGGCTGAGTGGAGTTAGATTTCCACTTTTGCAAAGCTGCCAGGAGGTCTCCCAACACAAATGTCAGGGAGCGTCAGAGAGGCCAAAGAGGGAGCTGGAACTTTCATCCCTGCCAGCTGATAATGAAGCCACCATCTCCTCATGTCAGTGGAGACTCTATGGGAAGCTTGGGTTTCCACTTCCAACTGGCAGTTACAAGATGTCACCTCCCCTTCTCCATTGGGGTGGTGTCAGAGGAGGCCTAGCGAAGAGTCAGGGCTTTTATCATTGCCCACTTAATGAGGGCCCATTCTAGCAGTTACGAGGAGGGTCACCCCGCCCCCCACTGCAGGGTGTCAGAAGGTGTTAATTGGAGAACCTGCTCTTATACCTCTACTTAACATTTCAGTCAAGTATGAACACTCCTCATAGTTGGGTAGCTCACCCTTCACTCATTCACATAACACATTTACTGAGTGGCTCCCATGTGCAAATATGTTCTCACATGGGAAATACAGTGGAGAACAAATGGTCTCTGTCTCCTTGAAGACTTTTGAGAAGGTCTCCTTCTCCTCCTGGCATGGTGTCAGAGAAAGCCAGTTAAAACAAAGGTTTAAATAAGACACAGACTCTTATAATATGAAATTGTCCAAGTTTTAAATGAAAATCATCTCATATCAAGAATCAGGGATGGGACTTCCCTGGTGGTCCAGTGGTAAAGAATCCACCTTCCAATGCAGAGGATGAGGGTTCGATCCCTGGTTGGGGAAATAAGATCCCACATGCCACGGGGCAACTAAGTCCGCGTGCCACAACTACTGAGCCCAGGGCCTCAATGAGAGAGCCCGAGTGACACAAAAAACTACAGAGCCCCCAAGCTCTGGAGCCCGCGTGCCACAACTAGAGAGAGCAAACCTGAAAACCACAACTAGAGAGAAGCCTGCACTGCAGTGAGAGATCCTGCAGGCTTCAATGAAGATCCCACATGTCACAACTAACACCCGCCGCAGCCAAAAAGATAAAGAAAATTAATTAATTAATTTACAAAAAAGAATCAGGGAGATTGGATGAAAAAAGACAGTCAGTAGATGGCAACACTGAGATGAGCAATGTTAGAATTATCTGAAAAGATAAATAAATAAAGCAGCCATGATAACAATGTTTTAACAGCAATTAATAACATGCTTGACACAAATGAGAAATAGAAAGCCTGAGCAAAGAAATAGGAAATCTCAGCAAAGAAACATAACATATAGAGGAGAACCAAATTTTACAACTAAAAACAAACAAACAAAAAATCCCAAACTACCAATTGAATGAAAGCTCAGTGAATGGGTTCAACAGTGGAATGGAGAGTACAGAGGAAAGAATTGGTAAACTAGAAGACAAAATAATAGAAATTGCATAGTCTGAATAACAGAATGAATTATGTTTTAATGTTTAGCCCTAACATTAGTCCTTTAAGTGGCAGAAAAACAATAACAAAAAAAATTAAGTAATCTTTCCAAAATTAGCTTTATCACCGTGTTTAAAAGATACAACTAAATATATTGAATTTTAAATATTCAGCTAGTTATGCTGGCATTAATTTTTTACTGTCTTAGTTTATCTCTAACACTTTCCTAAACAAAGCAAAAATTGAGAATAAAGAATAATATCTAGATTCTGAGAAAGTTTCACTGTACAGTTTCACTGTAATCCCAGAGAAATTCTTTTTCTGCCCTTTAATACAAACCAGAAACATTTCAATTATACTTCTCCTAAATCCTTAAAATGATAAAGTGGACTCAGGGATCTCTTGGGTTACCTTTTTTGCCTCCAAACCACAGGGTATGTATATTTTAAAATAACATGTTGACATTTCTGTAAAATTGTGTATAAACCCTGGTGCCATAATCCTAAATTTACAGACATCAAACTAAATGTTAAAATTCCTTGAACCATGACTGTATCATTTTGTATTAGCTATTAAACCATTCTCAACACACCATAATCACAACAAATTCTAATTCTTTAGCTTTTATTCGAGTCCCTAAGGCAATTTTCTCTGTCAGTTTTCAAATCATCTCATAGCGTGGCCTTGAGAATAAAATCAGAAAGTGACTGGTAAATTGAGAATGCCTGTCTGTAATGTGACAATCTGTACATCTCAGTTCTTCATCCAGAGATAAATAGACTCAAAAATACACAGGACAATGTGGAATGATAACACATAAAAGCACCTTATGAGAGGAGGTAGATTGTTTTTAATTACAGAAAAGCCTTTTAATTGCCATCTTCCCTCTGAGTATCTCAGTTTGTTCCTCAAAAATCTTCAAGAACACAGAGACTCTGTCCTCCACTGTATCTCCCATGTGATCTGGCACACGTCAGCCACTCAGTATATGTGTTATGTGAATGAGTGACAAGTAAAATACCTTAATTTTAAGAGTGTTCCAATAATGAAATTAAAAGGAATAAGACATGTAAAAGCACGGTGTAAACTATGCAGTACTAGTCACTAGCTGACCTACTTACTTCTTGTTCCTGCTTCTAGATCTAAACCATACTCATTTGCTCCTTTCCCCAAAAACATAGCTTTTGGTTTGTTTGTTTTTAAGACTATTTTTTGAGCAGTTTTAGATTTACAGCACAACTGAGACGCAAGTGCAAAGATTTCTCATATAGCCCCTGCCCCCTCACATGCACAGACTCTCCCATTATTAATATCACTCACCAAAAAGTACATTTTTACCAAGGATGAACCTACATTGACACATCATAATCACCCAAAGCCCATAGTTTACCTTAGGGTTCACTCTTGGTGTGTATACTCTATGGGTGTGCGTAAAAGTATAATGACATATCCATCATAATCATTACAATATCTTGCAGTGTTTTCACTGCGCTAAAAGTCCTTTGTGCTCTGCCTATTCATCTCTTCCCATCTCCACCCCCCAGCAACCACTGATCTTCTTACTGTCTCCACAGTTTTGCCTTTCCCAGAATGGCATGTGTCTGGAATCATACACTAGGTAGCCTTTTCAGATTGGCTACTTTCACTTAGAAATAAGAATGTAAGGTTTGTTGTTCAGCACTGAGATTCTAATCTTCTGGTCCAGACCTGCCACCTGCTAACTCTCTTTTTTCAGTCTTCTACATCCATGGGATTATCATATTCATTCCATAGAGATTTTAGTTCCTGACTGTGATGGTTACTTTTATGTGTCAACTTGGATAGACTCTGGTGCCCAGTGTTTGGCCAAACGTTAGCTACTGTGAAGTTTGTTTGTTTTTAGATGTGATTAACATTAAATAATAAGTAGACCTTAAGTAAAGCATATCACCCTCTATGATGTGTATGGGCCTCATCGCATCAGTTTGCGAAGAGAAAACACTGACGTTTCCCAAAGAAGAGGGAATTCTGCCTGAAGACTAAAATACAAACCCTGCCTGAGTTTCCAGCCTGCCAGTCAGCCCTGCAGATTTAGACTTGCCAGCCCTCACAGTCTTGCAAGCCAGCTCCTTAAAATCTCTCTCTCCCGTATTCATTCTCTCTCTCTCTCCCCTTTAGTGTACTAACTTCTACACTTATGGAGCAAACAGTAATATTGAGACAGAGCAAACATTAACAATTGATTCCTACTGCGAATATACATGTCATTGAGTTACAATGGGGACTGTGTTCTCTGAAACATGATTCATTGTATTCACTGTCTGGGTTCAGAACAGAAGCTAAGGCAGAGCAGAATAATGTAAAGTGGAATGTTTAAGTAGTGGGACAGGAAAACGTCGGAATGGCCTGAGAGTATTATCATATAAACATTTATTAACTTAGTTGAAAATATTGCCTGCTTCTTAAGAACCTTGCTGATAATTTTCTTTGAAAGCCAAGTGGAATGATAAGCATAGGCAGAGGAAATCCATGAAGGTAGAAAATCCCTGGATTCTAGATTAAGGTATTTTCCTTACATTTTATGGATTCTGTATACTATATATACGCTCTCTTTTTAAAGTACACTTTACATTCCTTCTGGTAGTAAAGATAGTCTTCAAGCTGAAAATCAATGTATACTATGAGCTGAGGGTGAATTTCCTTCATTTACTTTAATGAAACATTTATTTTTCTGCATATTTCGATGTACGGAACACAATGATCCATATTTAGTAAAAGCACAGAACAAAAGTAGATCAATTATAAATCTATCAAACTTGGGTTATTAACAGTACTCTAGCAGTCATACTTGTGGGTAAAAAAAATTATATTACACATTTCTACCTGGTACAATGTACAATTCCTATAGGCTTATTGCCCCCAAAACAAACACCTTTTCCAAAGAGTAAGTAAAACTTTACTGATTTCTGGATGGCAGTTTTGTATCATATGTTCTCATTTTAAAAGATAAATAGATGCTTCTTGTGGTAGGCTAAATAGTTGTCCCCCCAAATTGTCCATGTTCTAAAATCAGAATACATTACCTTATGTGGTAAAAGGGGACATACCTATGTGATTAGGTTAAGGGTTTTGATATGAGGTCATTTTCCTGGATTTTTGGGTGTGTCCAATGTAGTCAGAAAGATCCTTATAAAAGGAAGGTAACAGGTCACAGAAAGGAGAAGGTGATATGACCAAAGAAGCAGATATTGGAGTGATGTGACCATAAGCCAACAGCTTTAAGAAACTGGACAAGAAACAGATTCTCCCCTGAAGCATCTAGAACAATGCCAACTTCTTGTTTTCTGCCCTGTAATACCCCTTTTGAATATTAGGCCTCTAGAACTGATAAAAGAAAAACATTTTTATTGTTTTAATTCACTAAATTTGCAGTAATTCATTACAGCAGCAATAGAAAATTAACACACTTCTTTTCTGAAAAAAGTGATCGACATTTATATATATAAATGTTTTAAGTAATTTAAGGTGAAAATCTATAGGTGCAGTTATTTTCTAAATATATGCTGAAATATATATTATATATTATACATATAGGCTGAAATATATATGATGAAAATATTTGTAATCTCTTTTGGCACATTATGAGTAGGAAAAACTTAAAACGCTATTAAGGTCTACTTCCTTATGATAGAAGTATTCCATAAAACAAAAGATAATTTTTGAGATGGAGCATAGTTTTATTTAAAATCCACTGTACACAATTTATTTTTAATGGACTTCATGAGCATATTCATTGAAATATATAACTATTTTGATTTATCATCTCACAGATTAGAATTATCTAGATATAATCAATCTTAGTAAATTAAGTCAATAGTTTGTTTAAAAACATTTCTATTTTGTCTCGATCTTTTTCATTTTTTTAAACTGTGAGCATGTCTGAATTGGGGAAGAGGCAAAACAGAAAATGACTGTAATAAGAAATAATGATATAAGGAGTGAATTTTCTAGATATAAAATATGGTAATTACCATATATTAGCAAACATATTAAAACTTGAAAGAAACTAATTTACACTGAATAAAATCAATATTTACTGTTATATATGGGAAAAATCTTACTGATATTGAATTTTAACATCACTGAAATTATATCGCAGTTCTTTCTACTAAGGTTGATTATTCATTTTATCTTTTGAATAATAGCTTCCAGTTAATATGTATTTTTAAAAGAATAAATTATGAGCCTTTGTCTATTGGTAATTGCCATAATGAACAGCTATAAATTTAATAATACAAACAGTTGAAAACATTTTATTATTTCAAGTATATTAACATAGATCCTACTGAGAAAGCCAAAAAATTGCCTTTACGAATTATGTTTTTGGAGGAACAAAGAGGAAAATGTTTGAGCAATCTGTGGAGAATCCTGTCTGAATCTACGAGGTAATGAAATTAAAAGCGAGTGTTTTAAGAAAGGAGGAAGACATGAGTCTGTTCAGGGCAGAAGAAATGATAAATGATCAAGAAATATATTTAAAAAATAGTAACAACCTTACTAGTAATGAAAGAAATACAAAATTTAAAATATTTTAAGATCTAATGTGTTGCTTATCAAACTGGGAAATGATTTTTAACATGATGGTGAGCAGATTTATTATAATCTGATGGAGAGTGACACGTTTCCATTGTGACAGTGGTGGAGGGAGCTTCAAACTTTACAGACTATCTAAGGATGAATTGGCAACACTTTGTGCCTCCAGTTCCTAGCAGATATTTACTTTGAACGTGCAACAACACTGCCCTCTTAATGCAGCAAGGAAAATCTGGGAAAGTTTCCTGAAAGGTAGGTTCCAATACCTTCTTTTAGCTGGATATAACCATATTCAGTTTCTATGAAGAGTGTGAACAATTCAGTGGTGGTCTTTCTCAACTACTGTATGAAATTATTTGTAAATATGATGCCTGAGGAGGATCATGACAAGCAGTTTCGTTCTGTGTCATAACTAAAGGATAACCACAGAAAGGAGTTAAGAACCTGACACAGTGTTTGTAATGAAAAAGAGATAATGGAGAGTGCAATACTTTCAATAACAATCATAAAAAGCCCATTGGCGGTAACTTGATGTGTGTGAAAATTATTTGTTTTCCACTAACATGAAACATAGACCATGTCTTTCAAGTAGCTGGATTTCATATACCTCCTGCCATGCTATGTACACCACAAGTCCTTTGAAGTGCTCACATTTCTCCATGCAGCAGTAAGTCATTAGTGTTTGTGAGAGAGAAAGATGAAAAACTGGCAGGGGAGGAAGCATTAGGAAGTACATTTTTTAGTTATTAAAATATTGAACCAGAAAATCTAAATTTCATGACATTTTATTTTATTTTTTTCGGTGTGAATTTGTATTATTTTCTTTTGAGCATATCTATTGGAGTATAATTGCTTTACAATGGTGTATTAGTTTCTGCTTTATAACAAAGTGAATCAGCTATACATATACATATAGCCCCATATCTCCTCCCTCTTGCGTCTCCCTCTGACAAGCTAGTTGATATGATTTCAATTTTCCTATATTTCCCAAGGCTTGATTTCTGATCCAAGATATGATCTATCCTGGAGATTGTTCCATGAGCACTTGAGAAGAAAGTAATTCTGTTGTTTTTGGATGGAATGTTCCACAAATAACAATTCAGTTCTTGTTGTTTAATGTGTCATTTATAGGTTGTGTTTCCTTATTTATTTTCATTTTGGAAGATCTGTCCATTGGTGAAATTGGGGTGTTAAAGTCCCCTACTATGATTGTGTTACTGTCGATTCCCCCTTTTATGGCTGTTAGCATTTGCCTTATGTATTCAGGTGCTCCTATGCTGGATGCATAGATATTTACAATTGTCATATATTCTTCTTGGACTGATCCCTTGATCATTATGTAGTGTCCTTCTTTGTCTCTTGTAATAGTCTTTATTTTAAAGTCTATTTTGTCTGATATGAGAATTGCTGCTCCAGCTTTCTTTTGATTTCCATTTGCATGGAATATCTTTTTCTATCCCCTCACTTTCAGTCTGTATGTGTCCCTAGGTGTGAAGTTGGTCTCTTGTAGACAACATATATACGGGTCTTATTTTTGTATACATTCAGCCAGTCTATGTCTTTTGGTTGGAACATTTAATCCATTTACATTTAAGGTAATTATTGATATGTATGTTCCTATTACCATTTTCTTAATGTTTTGGGTTTGTTTTTGTGGGTCTTTTCCTTTCTCTTCTGTGTCCTGCCTAGAGAAGCTCCTTTAGCATTTGTTGTAGAGCTGGTTTGGTGGTGCTGTATTCTCTTAGCTTTTGCTTGTCTGTAAAGGTTTTAATTTCTCCTTCAAATCTGAATGAGATCCTTGCTGGGTAGAGTAATCTTGATTGTAGGTTTTTCCCTTTCATCACTTTAAATATGTCCTGCCACTCCCTTTTGGTTTACAGAGTTTCTGCTGAAAGATTAGCTGTTACCCTTATGGGGATTCCCTTGTATGTTATTTGTTGCTTTTCCTTTGCTGCTTTTAATATTTTTTCTTTGTTTTTAATTTTTGATAGTTTGATTAATATGTGTCTTGGCGTGTTTCTCCTTGGATTTATCCTGTATGGGACTCTCTTCATTTCCTGGATTTGATTGACTATTTTCTTTCCCATATTAGGAAAGTTTTCAACTATAATCTCTTCAAATATTTTCTCAGTCACTTTCTTTTTCTCCTCTTCTTCTTGGACCCCTATAATTTGAATGTTGGTGCATTTAATGTTGCCCCAGAGGTCTCTAAGACTGTCCTTAATTCTTTTCATTCTTTTTTCTTTATTCTGCTCTGCTGTAGTTATTTTTACTATTTTATCTTCCAGGTCACTTATCTGTTATTCTGCTATTGATTCCTTCTAGAGAATTTTTAATTTCATTTATTGTGTTGTTCATCATTTGTTTGTTCTTTAGTTCTTCTAGGTCCTTGTTAAATGTTTCTTTTATTTTCTCCATTCTATTTCCAAGATTTTGGATCATCCTTACTACCATAACTCTGAATTCTTTTTCAGGTAGACTGCCTATTTCCTCTTCATTTGTTTGATCTGGTGGGTTTTTACCTTGCTCCTTCATCTGGTGTATGTTTCTCTGTCTTCTCATTTTGCTTAACTTACTGTGTTTGGGGTCTCCTTTTTGCAGGCAGCAGGTTTGTAGTTCCTGTTGTTTTTGGTGTCTGCCCCCAGTGGTTAAGGTTGGTTCAGTGGGTTGTGTAGGCTTCCTGGTCGAGGGGACTGGTACCTGTGTTCTGGTGGATGAGGCTGGATCTTGTCTTGCTGGTGAGCAGGACCACGTCAGGTGGTGTGTTTTGGGGTGTCTGACCTTATTATGATCTTAGGCAGCCTCTTTGTTAATGGGTGCAGTTGTTTTCCTGTCTTGCTACTTGTTTTGCATAAGGTGTCCAGCACTGTAGCTTGCTGGTCGTTGAGTGGAGCTGTGTCTTAATGTTGAGGGGGAGATCTCTGGGAGATTTGATATTATGTGGAGCTAGGAGGACTCTGGTGAACCAATGTCCTGAACTTGGGTCTCCCACTTCAGAGGTACAGGCCGGACACCTGGCCAGAGCACGACAACCCTGTCCACCACATGGCTCTGAAGACAAGGGAGAAAAAAAGAAAGAAAGAAGGAAAATAAAATAAAGCTATTAAAAAAATTATTAAAAATAAAAAAATTAAAAATAAAGAAAAAGAAGGAAGGAAAGAAGAGAGCAACCAAACCAGAATACAAATCCACCAATAATAACAAGTGCTAAAAACTATACTAAAAAAAAAAAAAAAGAAAAGGAAAAAAACCCAAAATAACAGACAGACAGACCCCTAGGACAAGTGGTAAAAGCAAAGCTATACAGTCAAAATCACACAAAGAAGCATACATATACACACTCACGAAAAGAGAAAAAGGGAAAAAAGTCTATATATAAAAATAAAGGAAGAGAGCAACAAACAAATATACCAATGATAATAAACTCTAAATACTAAACTAAGATAAACATAAAACCAGAAACAAATTAGATGCAGAAAGAAAACCCCAAGTCTACAGTTCTTCCCAAAGTCCACCACCTCAATTTTTAGATGATTCCTTGTCAATTCAGGTATTCCAGAGATGCAGGGTGCATCAAGTTGATGGTGGAGATTTAATCCGCTGCTCCTGAGGCTGCTGGGAGAGATTTCCCTTTCTCTTCTTTGTTCCCACAGCTCCTAGGTATCAGCTTTGGATGTGGCCCCACCTCTGCGTGTAGGATGCCTGAGGGTGTCTGTTCCCGGCCCAGACAGGACGGGCTTAAAGGAGCAGCTGATTAGGGAGCTCTGGCTCACTCAGGCTGGGGGGGTGGGGAGAGTGAGGGGTACGGAATGAGGGGCGAGCCTGCAGTGGCCCAGTGTGACATTGCAGCAGCCTGAGGTGTGCCGTGTGATCTCCCAGGGAAGTTGTCCCTGGATCATGGTACCCTGGCAATGGTGGGCTGCACAGCCTCCTGGGAGGGGAGGTGTGGATAGTGACCTGTGCTTGCATACAGGCTTCTTGGTGGCTGCAGCAGCAGCCTTAGAGTTTCTTGCCCATCTCTGGTGTCTGTGCTGATAGCCGTAGCTAGTGCCCGTCTCTGGAGCTCGTGTAGGTGATGCTCTGAATCCCCTCTCCTTGCACACCCTGAAACAATGGTCTCTTGCCTCTTAGGCATGTCCGGTCTTTTTCCCGGACTCCCTCCTGTCTAGCTGTGGTGCACTAGCCCCCTTCAGGCTGTGTTCACGCAGCCAACCCTAGTCCTCTCCCTGGGATCTGATCTCCGAAGTCCGAGCCTCAGCTCCCAGATCCGACCTGCCCCTGTAGGGGAGCAGACAAGCCTTTCAGGCTGGTGAGTGCTGGTCGGCACTGATCCTTTCTGTGGGAATCTCTTAGCTTTGCCTTCTGCATCCCGATTGCTGTGCTCTACTCTGTGGCTCTGAAGCTTCTCCCCACCGACCCCATCTCCACCAGTGAAGGGGCTTCCTAGTGTGTGGAAACTTTTCCTCCTTCACAGCTCCCTCCCAGAGGTGCAGGTCCCGTCCCTATTCTTTTGTCTCTGTTCTTTCTTTTTTTATTTTGCCCTACCCAGGTATGTGGGGAGTTTCTCGCCTTTTGGGAAGTCTGAGGTCTTTTGCCAGCGTTCAGTAGGTGTTCTGTAGGAGTTGTTCCACATGTAGACGTATTTCTGATGTATTTGTGGGGAGGAAGGTGATCTCCACATCTTACTCCTCCGCCATCATGAAGGTTTCCTCCCATGACATATTTTAGACTCTTAAGATACAGAATGTTAGAAAAACACCATTCATTTCAGTAGTCTTATTTGAAAGATACAATCTTTTTCTTTTCAGTTTAAGAATTTTTCATGTGCTTTCATTATCTGCAGAATCTGTCTA
Organism: Leucopleurus acutus; assembly: GCF_964270905.1. Lineage (NCBI taxonomy): Eukaryota > Metazoa > Chordata > Mammalia > Artiodactyla > Delphinidae > Leucopleurus > Leucopleurus acutus. Next base: position 55,880,408 of record NC_139157.1, on the reverse strand, counting down.
TATGGGTAGGTAGGATTTAGGGGATTCAGACATTGCATACAAACGAAGTGTTGGTGGAAACAACAATCTCTGAAAAAATTTCTAAAAGACTTATGCCGATTGCATGGACATGTTGTATTTAACAATACTAGCACTACTTGAATCAGAACAAACCATAAAACCTGGCACTCAAGGAAACTATAGAAGCCCAGGTTCTTACTTTGTGCAAACCATTTCTCACAACCTTACCCTTTAAGATCACCAGCTTATGTTGTCTTTCTTCTTTGGGTTTAATATTGCCTTGATGTTCTCTTGCTGTATAACAAATTATCACAAACTTAGCGATTAACACACAAATGTACTATCTCTGTTTCTCTGGGTCTCTTGTCTAGGTATGGGTTCACTGGGCCTCTGCTTAGCGTCTCTCTCACGAGGCTGAAATCAAGCTGTTGGTTGTATTTCTTTTCTTTATGGAGCTCTGATCCTTTTTCAAGCTCACATGGATGTTGGCAGAATTCATTTCCTTGAAGCCATAGGCCAGATAGATGTTCCCGTTCTTTTGCTGGCTGTCAGTTTTTAAGCCTTTGCCATGTGGTTGCCTCCAATTTTCTGACTTCAAGAAGGGCCCACCTGATTACAACAGGCCCACCCAGATAATCTCCATTTTGATTAACTCAAAATCAATTGGTTAGTAGCCTTCTTATGAGATTAATATTACATGTTCTTCCATCACTCAAGGGGTGGGGATTTTGCAAGATGTGCACATCAGGGGGTGTGAATCCTGGGCTACCTGCCTACCACAGATATGTAAGTGCATGTTTCTTACTTGGCCTCAATATGCCATTACTACTTGAAATTCCACCTTGATGTGAATGATGATACATTTGCTGTGCTTTATAGGAGGTGTTAATCAAACATTAATTTTGCCAATAAAACATAAAATTGGCTCTTTATAAAACTGCTGCCTCAAACTTTAGGGAAGGATCTGAAATATTATACTTTGATTAAAGCTCTTGGTATGGTGTTTAAGTTTCCTTTCTAGCATTTTTCAGTGTAGAATAAAACTATCCATAAGATCCACTGGTGTGAATAAGGGGAAAAATGAGATTTTGATTCCTGTATTGTTAATAATAACTTGATTAAAAGCTTACTCTGTGATAAGTCCTGTACACGATGCCAAGATTTCTGCCACATAATCCTCATCTCAGTCTTTTGAAGTCAATATCATTATCCTAAATTACAGATGAAGAAGGAGAAGCTCAGAGAAGATGACCCCTCTGAGAAGTGTCTAAGCTGGGTCTATATTCTTCCCTGTCTGCACCACATCCCTGATGATAAATTCATTCAGACAGAAACTGCTGTTCTAAAGCAAAAGTTACCCATGGAACCACACAGTCTTTGATCCTTGCATGGCATATTACAGCAACTCTGAAATGGTTACTTTTAAAGTGTCTTCTGTGGAATGATGAAATTCTGGAAATGTGTTATAAGGGCTATCTGAGAGATAAAGGAAAGACTAAATAAATGACATTATCTCTTCAGATACATTGTGGCATTTGGGACAAGGGGAGGTTATTTTACTAAAATATGGTAGAAAATCAGCCCTATTGTTCAGCATCCTATTGTTTAAATAAATAAGAAAAAATATATAGAGAAAGAAAATAAATATTTTTCTCTCCTCTCCATGTATATTTATATTATATACAGATATATTTCTTCCTCTCTATATATAGAAAGATATATATATATATATATATATATATATGTATCTCCTCAATATTTCAATCATTTAGGAGTAAGTTGGAGATATTATTATGTCCCTTTACCTCTAAAATACAATATATTCTAAGGCAGATCTAACATTTAAATAAGTATTCTTTTTCCTAATTAGGTAAAAATTAGTTTTTGAACATTTGTTCTCTGGCTCTTTTTTGGCTGCTGTGACCCAACAGAGTAAACACATGTCGTCCACAGACAACGCTCTTAATTTTTTAAAATCACTTAGTAACATTTAAAAATCCTTCCTTGGATCTTACTACTGTTTCTTACATGGCTCAGGGTAAGGATACTGATCATTTTCTATGCCTGTGATAGATTGTTGTTATTCCTCAATGTGTTATCATCCTTGAATTTTTACCACCAGGTCCTGATCAACATGTTCTGTTTTTATCCAATGGAAATTTCACATCCCTTCTCCTGGACCCTGTGCTGTACCTGTGTTGCTGCCTGTCTAGAGTATGCACACAGTTGATTGTAAGTACTACTAATAAATTATTTTCCAAAGTGTTTGCACAGTATCCATTTGTTCTATCAGTATATTGGTTCACCTTGCTCTATAATTGCAGCAACATATTTAAAATTTTTCAAATCTGTTAACTGTGAATTATTTTCTCATTGTACTTTTATTATGCAGCATTTCCTGATGTTGAGCATCATTCCTATATTTATTGTTCATTTGTGTTTTCTTTTGTGTAAAATTTCTTTTTATATAGTTTCTTAAGTTTTCTATTAGAGTGCTTCTTTTTATCTTACTGATTTGCAAAATTCGTATATTTTCTCTACACTAAGTTTTCTGTTACATCTGCTGAAATATTGCCTCCTGGTTGAGAACTTGTCTTTTCACTTTTTTTATAGTATCTTAAGACAACAGAATTTTATAATTTTGTGATTTAATTTATCACTTTCCCCATGATAGTTTGCTTATCTTAATTATAAAATGAAACAAAATAAAACAAAACTCTTTCCTTTCCTCAGAGTCATGAGTATATTTCCTATATTGTTTTGAAGAATTTTAAACATCTGCATTTCACATTTCAGCTCGAAATCTATCTGGAATTTTTTTTTTTTTTTTTGCGGTACGCGGGCCTCTCACTGTTGTGGCCTCTCCCGTTGCGGAGCACAGGCTCCGGATGCGCAGGCTCCGGATGCACAGGCTCAGCGGCCATGGCTCACGGGCCCAGCCGCTCCGCCGCATGTGAGATCTTCCCGGACCGGGGCACGAACCCGGGTCCCCTGCATTGGCAGGCAGACTCTCAACCACTGCACCACCAGGGAAGCCCTATCTGGAATTTTAAGTACTTGTTAGATAAGTTAAAAAATTTTTTTTGCTTGTTTTATTAGGAAAACACCTTTATTAGGAAAGATTTATAGCACTGCTTTTAATACCTTTCTTCACTACTGATCATAAATACTGCCTCGTTTTATATGTGTAATCCACATATGTGAATCTATCTCTGACGTCTACTTATTCCTCTTGATCCATGTGACCATCCAATATGCCAATAGGAAGCTACCGCTGGCTCCCAACATCCAAACTTCCAGCAACAGAGGCCAGTGCTTAGTCCTCGATATGACACTATTTGTTGAGGAAGCCAACCAGAAACAAACCAGCTATTGCTTAAATACCATCTTTCTACCCAATACTTCTGTCTCATGCTTTTTTCCACAGGTAACAGACCTGCATCACAATTTGAAATCTCCTCCTAACCATTTCTTCTCCCAAGCTCTTTATATTTCACAAGTGTTTTCTCAAATAAATCTCTTGCCCATCTAATCTAGTCTTTCTGTCAGATGTCATGAACTGAAACATATGTTCCTTCTGAGAGCATCAGCTTAAATTTCTTCCAAATATCTGTAATCACTACCATTGGATAATTATTTTAGACCAAATTCTAAGCTCGTGTTTTTTGAACCATAAATTTTGCTTTGCATAAATTTTGGTTAATGAAAATATAATTTCAGTTCTAATTATTTTCCTCTCATCTAAGAGACAATAGCCAAAGAGGTAAGTTTCCATACCATCTCCCTTTGGAACAATATATTATCTTTTTTTTTTAAGATTTTCAATTTTTAAATTTATTTATTAATTTAATTTATTTTATTTGAGTATAGTTGATTTACAATGTTGTGTTAGGTTTAGGTGTGCGTATGGCTGCTGAGCCTGCGTGTCCGGAGCCTGCGCTCAGCAACGGGAGAGGCCACAACAGTGAGAGGCCCGTGTACCGCAAAAAAAAAAAAAAGAAAAAAAAAATTGGTCGAAGTTCTGACTTGACACTTCACCAAAAATACTACTACAGACACTTCATCAAAGGAGATATACAGATGGCAAATATGCAAATGGAAAGATGCTCAACATCATTATTAGAAAAGTCCAAATGAAAACCACAAGGAAATAGCACTATAAAACTATTAATCTGACTAAAAATTAAAAGACTAGCCATAAAAGTGTTGACAAAGTTGTGGAGAAAATGGAGCTCGCATCACTTCTCCTGGGAATGTAAAACGTTACAACCAGTTTAGAAAACAGTTCTGCAGTTTCCTAAAAAGTTAAATATACCCCTACAACATGATCTAACCATTCTGTTTGTTAGGTATTTACTTAAATGAAGTGAAAGCATATTTCTATACATAACCTTGTACATGAATGTACATTGCAGCTTTATTTGCAAGAGCCCCAAACTGGAAACAACCCAAGTGTATATTGGCTGGTAAATGGATGAACAAACTGTAGGATATTCCTACAATAGGATAATATTTAGCATAATAAGAATGCACTATGCATACTTCAACATGGATGAATCTCAAAATAATTACTCTGAATGAAAGATATCAGACCAAAAAAGGGTACATATTTATGTTTTAAGATGGATAAAATTCCAGAAAGTGCAAACTAATCTATAGTGACAGAAAGCAAATCAGTTGTCCCCTGGGAAGGGAGGTAAAGGAGGGACTACAAAAAGTTCACAGGGAAATATCTGGGGAGATAGACAAATTCATTATCTTGAATGTGGTAAGCTTTCCATGAATTTATATTGTATATTTGTCAAAAGTCATAAAATCGTATACTTTAAATAGGTGCAGTTTATTGAATGTCAGTTATACATCAGTAAGATTGTTTAAAACCCAGTTAAAAAAAAAACCAGATCTGGCTTCTGAGAAAATTAATTTCTTGCTTTACAGTCTTTGAATTAAAAATATGTTTAACAATATTTAGCCATTACTTTAGTTGCTTTTTATTGATAAGAATTTTCAGGATTTGTAGCCTCATAAACAGCCAGAAATGGAATCCGCTTCTGAGATTCTTTTCCACACAATCTCAGCCATGAGCTTTTGAAGAAATACTGATTTCTAAAACCAGAATTTAAGAATACAATCGTACCTGTGAGATCTCCCTAGTTTTGTTCCATAACAAAAATGTGCTGATGTAATTATGAAATCCCTGTTTACTCTTTTTCTTTTATTTTAAATCACACCTTATTAACCTTTCCATTCTTTTGGAAGCTACATCTATACTCAATGTTCCCCCTTTAACTGTTTTCTAGTCATTAGAAATATACTAACCAGGACAGAGATATGGAGAAAAATCTTCGTAATTCCATCCAATGTTATCCTTAGTTGAAACTGAATCATCAGAATATTTGTTCAGCCTAATTCCAATTTGTCTAATACACTCTTGCCATATCCTTTATAGAAATTTACTTATCCTTATCTTGCTATACTAATTTATTAATTCTTTAAAAAGAAAGGATATTCAATGCTACTTTAACAGCTTCTAAGGTGCCTTCCAGTCCCTCCATTTAATAACAAATTCTTAGAATTTTGGAAATTTTAGAAGCTAAGACTAAACCATTTTTCAAAATTCATGGATGCTTTCTTCCTCTACTAAACTCATATGTGTTTTCTTCAAAGATTATTGATCATGTTTCTATTATCATCTTAGCTCTTTGCCTGGAACAAAATTAACCAAGCTCATCATATGTACCCCATGAGGTTAACTCAGGGCTCCAAGTCTGAATTTTATGATTTCCTGAAAACTCTCGAGTAATACTTAATGGCAGTTACTTCTCATTTTAAACACACCGTTCTATCTTAATACCAAACTTTTAATCCCCACCGTATATTGAACATGGTACGAGATTTTCAATTTAAAATTAATGATTGTATCTCCCAAGTTTGGTTAGATAAGTATTTTAATTTAAATTTACTTTATAGAAAGTGTCAGATTTACATACAGGACGATTTCTTTTTATGCTAATGGATATTTTGATGTGAAAATCTGCTATATAAATTTTTTACTTGCTATATACTGACGAGAATTTTCATTTTAAATGATTTAGAGGGGGTGACAGTTTATTTTATGTGTCTACTTGATTGGTTCATGGGGGGCCCAGACAGTTGGCCAAAATATTCTGGGCGTTTATGCAAGGGTGTTTTTGGATGGGATTAACATTCTAATTGGTAGAATAAAGCAGATTACACACTGGCTTTTCCTGCCTGACAGCCTTCAAACTGGAACAACAGTTCTCCCTAGGTCTTTAGCCTGTCAGCCCACTCTGCAGATTGGATGTGCCAAGCCTCCATAATTGTGTGAACAATTCCTTATTTTATATTCCTTATTTTATATATATGTATATATACACATATATATATAATAAATCTATACATATTTTAAATGTATAAAGTGTACAATATATAAATAAATATAATATATAATTTATTATATAAATATATATTATAATATAGAATATGTATAGCCTTATTATAAATTATATATATTTATATATATAACCCCTTTATATATATATATATATATATATATATATATATATATATATATATAGTCTCCTATTGGTTCTGTTTCTTTGGAGAACCCTGACTAATACATAGGGATATTACCAAACAGGTGCAGAAAATACGGCAAGGTCTTCATAACTTGGGATCATGCATTTTATCATGTATCTAATTCAAATTTCCTGAGTAGAATCTTTCTGTTTGGAACGGATTTTGTCCAGGCTTTCCTCTCTATTATATCTTTACTCTCCAGTTTGAGGATATTGACTTTAATTATTTTGAAACTTTTATTCATACTTAGACTCACATTCCATGAGTGTAAGTTATGGAATTTGAGTTATAGCATTTTCACTTTTCCTGTCTAAGGAAATTTATTGAATAAAACAAACCATTTAGAAAATAACATACAGCATATTTTGTAGTTTTGTAAAAACTATTTTAATGCTCAGCCCCAAGCAGAGATGGTATCTGTGTTTAATAACTGCTACTTCAAAGATATGCAGAAACACATTTGCATATGCTACGACTGGAAGAATTTATGTGTTTAGTTCATGGATATTAAAATTAATTGTAAAATGCCACTAAGGGAATCTGTCTTTTGATGTTGTCTGTAGGGGAAAATTTACATTTTGAGATTAAACATCGAAAAATGAAAAAACTGAAAGAATCTATGTTTTCATCCTGTGATTCGTGGGAAGGGCATAGATACATCTCAACACATTATTAATTGAGTGTTTTCAAGGATCTGTGTTTAGAATATGCCAGAGGAACACATTCTCAGTACTCTATGAAGAGCTCAATTTCTCTTCTTAATAAATAATGCTATGCCGCCTGCCTTTTGCTCTAAAAGAAATTATACCAGGTATGTGAATATTATGGAGATATTTACTGGTCATTCATCATTTAAAGGTTAGAAAAGGCTTTTAATTAGTAAATACATAATAAGAAACTTAAGGGAGTTGCCTAGCAAATTTCATCTCAGATAAAAGGACTTTTTTTCCATATTAATAAGAGTGAAAATCAGAGGCACAGTTGACCTCCTGCCCTAGAATCATCTCATCCTTTTTCTTAATTAAGTTTCCAAGTAATTTCATGGCCCTTAAGTAACACAATCTTCTGGGTTCTTAGTTCATGTCTAATTTTCTCCATTCAGTATTTCTGAAGAATGCTTCAGTCTCAGTGGACATGCCTTGCTAATCCCCCCCACAAAGTACTACCACATCACTGGTCTCTTGAAGTGCTGCCGACTCACGCATAGTGCTAAAGTAGCTTCATTTGAAGTGTGCTGAGGGAACAAAGAGAGCCACTTTATTGCCCAGTGGTTGCACAATAAAAAGGAACACAGATAACAGAATATTTGGGATGGTGTTTATGAGAAGGAAAATCATCTAGTTGAGAATTAGAAAGCACAGTCAGCTTTTGGGCTAAATTTAAGTGCACACCTGCTTTATCCTTAAGAGCCAGATACAGAGCTTAGTGGTTCCTATGAGTTCACCAGGAAGGCATAAACATTCTGAAGGAAAGGAGAAAATGAGAAGGTTTGTAGAAAGCAAGAAGAAGGTAGGGAGGAAAAAATAAAGGAATAAAAGAGATAGGTGTACAAATGAAAATGGTAGTGTGACAGCCTTGCAGTGGATATTCTGGTAGAAATGTCTGGCCCTTGTGTTACCAATCAAATTAAGTAACTTACTCATGCCAATAAGAATAAAAATAACCTCAGTTTTGCAGGGCTCTTAATTGAGTCCTCTGATAAGATAATACGTTATATTAAATTTTATCAGAAAGAGGGCAGTAAAAAATTGATGAGGATTGTCTCTGACAGTTTGTAAACTGTATCAAAGGCCTTCTATACTTATCTTGCTGGTAGGTATCAGGGATAGGAAATTAGTTTCCTAATCCAATAATGTATCCTTCTACTTAGGATTTCCATATACATCAAAGATATATCCTAACATGAAATATATGAAATAAAGTATGTCTGGGGAACACCAATTTATATGTCACATCTTCAGACAGGCCCTCCCCTCCTCTCCCACTGAAGGCCTTCTCTGGTCAATTTTTCTGGGAATTGGGATGGATTCCTGGGAATATAAAATCTCCTCAATCTCCTTTTTTGAAAACTAAAGTTCATTTACTCATGGAAGAGGAATCAGGCCCTAGAATGGGAGTACTTACTATGAAGGAAAACAGGAAATGGAAGACAGCTCACTGTGTATGAATTCAGAAAGATAAACGGTAGTTAAAACATTGGACTAAGCCAGCTTGATGAGTAAACCCTTTATTTACTGAGGAAACAGAAGATAATGAATTCATGAATATGCATTAGCTTTAACTGCACTCTTAAGATATGACTTCATGACTGTTGGACTAATAAGATGTTCAATTTTTACTTACTTGAGGAGAACCTAGTAAAGATGTGGGCAAATGGGCCTAGATCCAATCCAAGACTTTGTTTTCATGTGGTAAGTAGACTCGATTCTTTCTCCTTGTGATAAGAGGAAAAAATGTGAGAAAAAATCATAAATGTCTCCAGTATCTTGTACCTTATGGTGAACCCTGTGAGGGGTCACACGTAGGAAAGAAGTGTCTTGTTTATACAAGTCAAGTCATCAGAGGAGTGGATATTAGCCAGGGATCATCATCGAGTTCTGACTTACAACTTTGTCCATTTCATAAGTCATTTATTAAATATTTCATACAATGGTGCCTACAGTAGTGTTAAGTGCTGAAATGAAAGAGAGCTCCTTATTCCTGTGAAGGTTACACTTCATCGGGGAAGATGAAGTATCCTAATATAATCCTCTTGGTATCTCATCAAAGTTTGGTAGGTACCAATATAAGACAATATACAAGTAGGCAACCATTGATAAAAAAGAAAGTACATATTGCAAAACCTTTTATTATTCTTCTATGGTATTCTCTGTGAGTCCAAATGGGATAAATCTCAGATGCGCTCCTGGAGGAATACTTATCTCCATGATCTTTCCTTTCATCTCTTTTCTCTCTTGCTCCCTATCTCCACCATCATATTTTGTTTGTTTGTTTTTGTTTTTGTTTTTGTTTTTGTTTTTGCGGTACGCGGGCCCCTCACCACTGTGGCCTCTCCCGCTGCGGAGCACAGGCTCCGGACGCGCAGGCCCAGCGGCCATGGCTCACGGGCCCAGCCGCTCCGCGGCACGCGGGATCCTCCCGGACCAGGGCACGAACCTGCGCCCCCTGCATCGGCAGGCCTACTCTCAACCACTGCGCCACCAGGGAAGCCCTCCACCATCATATTTAATTAGCTTTCACAATGAAGCATCTACAAGGCAAAGTTCTTCTTGCTAACATTGAATGTTTTCCATAGCAAAACTTCAATGTCTTATTAAACTAGTTAATCTTGTTTTATTTACTTTATCTTACTAGAGTCAAAGAGATGAATAGAAGGAAGAAGAAAATTCCATTTTCTCACATAAATAACTAAATAAAGACATTGAAGAAGGAAGTAAATATGATAGTAAAGTACATAGATATCTGATGCCTAAAGGATATAAATGAGAGAAAGATGGATGTGGGATGAAATTAATTGAAGAGATTTGATATGAATGTTTTTATTATAAGTTTTATTTTAGAAAAGCTAATATTGGTGTTGCTAGAAAGGAAAAAATTGAGGCAAAGGGAGAAAGAAAGATAAAAATGAAGGCCAGGAATGGCAGTTGAAGAGAAGCAAGTTATATAGAAAAGATTAGAAACTCTGGATGACTGGATTGAAAGGCCAAATGGAGAAAAAATAAGAAATTGACCTTTATTAGACAAAGTGATATGACTTTATAAAATGTTTTATATGCAATTTGTAATCAGTGAAGGTAATGGTGTTTTAGCTGGGTACACAACTACCTAGCTGAAGACTGCCAGTTTCTATCTCCTTTGTAACAATATGGGGTCTTACAATTACATTTTTCCCAGTGAAAATTGAGTGGAATTAATATGGGTAGTTTTCAGGTAACCTTCTATGACAGGAGTTTTTGTTATGTCAACTTGCCTAAGCTACAGTTCCGAAATGTTTAATCGAACACTAATCTATATGTTGCTGTGAAATGGCTTCTCAGATATAAATAAACTCCCTAATCAGTTTACTTTGAGTAAGTGAGATTATCCTGGATAATTTGCATTTGCATGGGCCTGACAATCAGTTGGAAGGCCCTAAAGAAGAGCTAAGACTCCCAGATTTCCTGTGTGTGTGTGTGTGTGAGAGAGAGAGAGAAAGAGAGAGAGAGAGAGAGAGAGAGAGAATGAGAGAGTGTCAAGATAGCTTTTCAGATCTCTGAGGCATTCCTATAAGTAAGCATTGTAACCAATTGGGATTGGGTTAAAGAAGGACCCAGGCACTAGACTCCAGTATAATTCTGTATTGTATGAAGCATATAACCTACTGGGATGCCTGTTGCCTATGGATTATCTGTGATTGGGCCACCAGGACTGTCTGTTGAAACCTCAAGTAGAAACAGTGACATGTTAAGAAGTGGAATGCAAATGTGTAGTTGTGGTACAGCAAAAATTCCCTTAGATAGACCCTTGAGCATTAATGCAGCACTTTCAGCCTAAGGTGGTATAAAAGACAGCAAGTCCTCAGTTTGGGGCTGCTCTGCCTAGAGGTTTCTTACCCCTTATTGCACGTATTTAGAACTTTGAGCTCACATCCACAAGGAACTGGAAGGAATTGATAGTCATTTTCTCTTACAAATACTTTTATAACCTCTTGTATATTCTCTGCTGGTTTAGAAACAAACAAGTGAGCAACAATAGAAAACAAAAAAAGCAATCAGCAAAACCTAAGTTATTATTTTTATCAATGGCAGCCTGCGGAGTTTGTCCTGGCTCATTCTGCTGCACCGTAAGGCTCCAGCAGAAGAGGAAAGGTGGGTTTTGTTTTAGTCATTGTCATATCACAGGTCTTGGTCAGTGTCTGTCACATTGTATGTTATATTAAGTATTTATTAAATAATTTGTGATTTAATATGGCCATACTCCTCTTCTTTCCAATAGCTTACTGCCAATTTCCATAAGAAGCCCTATTGGCATATCAAATTTAATATTTCCCAAATTTGACTTATTATCAAACATCTGAGCGTTCTTTATGATTTGCTATCCCATTAAATGGCAACTCAGGACCCAATAGGTCAAATTAAAACCACAGGAGTCTTCTTTCCCTGCTCAGCTACCTCCCTCATTTAGTCTCTAAATCTATCAACTGAGTTTCTCTATCTATCTATCCATCTATCTAACTATCTATCTATCTATCTACCTATCTATCTCTCATCTATCTCTCATCTATTATCTGTCATCCATCTGCCAAAATTTCATCTAGTTCACTATAGAATTCATACTGGGTACATTAATAGCCTCTTGGCAGGAAAGTTAATAAGCATCAGAATTGCTATCTTCCTAGGGAGTGTATAGTGTTTTGCACTATAGATCATTAGCACTTCATTCTACTTCTCTTGCTTTGAGAGAGAGACAGAGAGAGACAGAGAGAGAGAGAGAGAGAGAGAGAGAGAGAGAGAGAGAGAGAAGAAAATGGCATCCCAAATGCTTGCATAATGGGCTATCCCTTATAAGTAACCTTAGTTAAATTTGTATCTAACTAGCAACACTTGTTACTGCTTCTTCCAAATTCCCATTAAAATTTTATAAAAACATGAACAGATTTTAAAAACTAAGGATGCAGCTCCAAAACTAGATCTGAGATTCAACCTATTAATAATATTTAGGAAACATTTCTACTAATGCCAAGTACAACGCATCTGATTTCAAAATCAACAAACAACCAAAAAAAATTCCATCAGATAAACATACAACAGTGGCGAAAGTGACATTCCTGTCTCCTGAAGGTCTATAAGAAGTGGATCCACTTCTTCCTCATGTATGGTCTTTGGCTCAAAAAAATAGGAGGAATGAATATAAAAAAATGGATACTATTCCTATAGTGTATATACTGTATTTTGAGTGACCCATAGTGCTTTGTCCTCACACCACCATCGTTACCTTCATGGTACCTCTAAATAACCACCTGAAAATGCTAAATAACAAAATGCATCTGAACAAGACATAGAACAGTAGATGGAGGGTTGGGTGTGATGGCTAAGTCACTTCTCTGAAGGTATGGGATCCACAGTTATTATGCTATAGGTTGGCGCAGAGGTCATTGTACACTTGAGACTATCCTTTTTCTTGTCTAAAAATAGTAGTCAACACTTCTGTAATATTTCCTATGTGACAAGTGTTATTCTAAGCACCTTATGCATCTTAACTCAGTTAACTCTCAGAACAACCAATAAAGTAGGGATTATTATTATTTTTTTAATTTTTAAAAGAGGAGATTGAGTCATGAAAAGTTCAAGTAACTTGCTCAAGTTCAAATAGCTAGTAAATGAACTCAAGCTCTGGTTTCAAAATCCACACTGTTAACAACTACGTTATACTAATAGGATAATCTTGATCCAAGAACGCTCACTGGACACTAGAGATCAAGCTGGAAATTATGCATTGAAACATGCTTATTAAGCTGTGTCTATGAAGGAGATCTGATCAGGACTCAACTGAATGAGGACTCAGACCTCTTTTGTTAATAAGCAAAGCAACCAGCAAACTATACCGAGCACCCAGTCATGGAAATATAATCTTGAAGAGTTACGGAAAGGATCATATAGCCCTCTGAAAGTTATTTACTCAGAGAATTATTCAGAAATCTAGTAGCATCCTCAATAATACATTGAAAATCTACCTTGAGAGAAAAACAAATACCATGAAGAGCATATACACTGAGATGAAAAAATACCACTTTAATTTTATGTGTGGCATGGGTGACTGAAAAGAAACTAAATATATCACAACAGAATATAAATATCAAGGCACTATAAAGATGAGTAAACAATATAGAAAACTGAATGAGTAGTTTAGAGGTATAATTTATTTCCTACAGATTGCTTAAGAATGAATGAAAATAATCTGTGACAAGCTGGTACATATGGCGAAAACAAATATCTGAAACAGAAAATTTGGGATGAAAGCCATAATCAGAAACATGATTGAAGAAAACTGCAGTGAAATAGCCTCAGAGTATGGAAACCAAAAGGACTCACTGTAGTTCACACAAAAACTTTTAAAGATACCTTTCCAAGATATGTCCCAATGCAGAAAATTTGCTAAATGAATAAAGGCATAAAAACAACTATGAAACTACCACCCAGTGAAAACTGATACTAATATTATATATATATTAGAAATGAATACATTTTATTATTCTCCATTTATTGTCATATAGACTAGCTTCTTCACTTGAATTATTTAAAATATTTTCCTATTTAGTAAATATACACTTACCAAAATAATTTCTAAGGTATCAGGTCATTAATTAGTCAATGAATCCTCAAATTTTCTTTAATATTAGCAAGGGTATAATAGACATTCTTGTAGCTACATTCTAGCATATAGCCATTAGTGTATCCTAAGAATAAGTTGAAATTGATGATTTATATAGTGTGCACATTCTTAGGAATTTTGACCTTAATCCTGAATATATTTAAAATGGATCAACTGGTTAACAAAAAGATTGTCTTAGCATCCAGTTTTCATGTGAAATATAAATATATATACATAAAGGACATCAAAATATAGTTTTTATTGTTATTTTGTTGCTTAGGACAAGTAGTTTCAGAATACAGGTTAAGGCTAAGTGTTTATATTCATCTTAATATTATAAATTCTGTAATAATAGGTATAATCAATTCCTATGTACTTCACTATAGTACTGGACTTGATAAAATGTTTTTGTACTCCTGTTGTCAGACCATAAACACTCCATATATCTTTCTCATAAATCACTTAATCAAATGCAATCATGTATTACTATGCATTATGCATTCAGGAAATTTTCTCATACATTTGTATAAATCCTGAAAGCATTAATGTATCTGTTATATAGTTGCTGTCTAGGAGGTGCTATTGGTGTAAATACTACTTGTATATTTTAAAGGGACCTGGAAGTACATATTCATCTATATGTCAGGTTTCCATAATAGAATATTTAGTAAGTAGGGCAAAAGACGGCTTTGATATTTTGAAATATATTTTTTTTCTTATAACCTTATATTAGGTTGTAAAAAAATATCAGAGCGCATATCCTCTGTCACCCCAGAAAGCAGAAGTATGATCAAGCATATAAAAAAAAAGTAAGGAGAAATATGTTGGCTCATGGTAAAAAATATCACTTTCACTGTCTCTGCTACAACCGAACCTATGTGCCTCTCCATCTCGGGCTTCATCCAACATTTTCTCAAACTCCTCCAAAATTAATATCCCTGAACTTCACTCTGATTATGTCATTTCTGTGCTCAAAACTTTTAATAGCTCCTCAATAATCACCACACACTGTGGGCGGTTGGTCTAGCTTCTCTGTAATCTTATAGCAGCCGATGTTTCCTACCTATCCCCTCTCACTCATCTTTCTTGAAATTGAAACACTTTTACTGTTTGTGATCTAAGATTTCTTTCTGTCAGCTTTTGTCGATTTTATTCTCTCACTGTGAATTTTTACCCCACCTCTAATTCTACTAATCATCCTTTCCCTTTAAGATTGGCAGAATATCATAGTACGGAAGTGTTGGTTTGAAACAGACTTTGGTTAAGGTTCCAGATCCACCACTGACATGCTATGTGGCTTTGAGATAGCATCTGACATTCCAAGCTTTGATCTCCTCATGAGTAATATTTAGAGGATGACAGTCTCTACTTCCCTGAGCACTTTACCACATCACTTTTCCAGGGACAGTATCTGGCACAGAGATATGGCTCAGAAAATGTTAGCTCTTGTTACTTTATCTAAAGCCTTAATGGAACACATCAGTTTTAATTTGTATTATGCTTTTGTGTATACAAGCCTTGCTTCTGTCCTCTTGTAGACTATGAACAACTGATGTCACCAATTGCGATTTATTACTTTTTAAATTGTCTTAATGCTTAGCATATCACCTGTCTCATAGTAAACCTAAATTAAATACTACTTAAATAAAATAATCACTGAATCTATTAGAGTTGACTGATAAAGGAAAGTTTGCCTCACAGAGTTTTCAGCTACTGAAAGTGTTCAAGGAGAGGTTAGCTGATCCACACAGTGGAATAATGCAGAAGGTTAAAAAACTACAAGGAAGATAGTACAAGATGAACTCTCAGACAGAGTCTAATTTTAAGACTCTTAGAAAAGTAAAGAGGATGACACTACAGTTTAAAAAATAGACCAGAAAATAATTATTGAATGGCTTTACATCATCACAGTTTATTATGAGTGCACTGTGGTAATCTGGGTGAGGTGAGTGGGTTAGAGGGAAGTAGGAATCATGGATTTTGCGTTATTTTATCTAGGAATTATATTAAGAAAACATCATTTTCAAACATGATATTTGCTTAATAATGCCTGCTAAAAAGCTGCTGTCCAGTGGTAATCGGAAACAACTGAGAATCCTGAAATTTAGTTTTGTAATGAACTAACGGTGTGCCTTTGCCAATATCCCTTAAACTCTCAGGATCTGTTTTCTCATCTGTGAAACTTCTGCTTGAACCAGATAATCTTAGACTCTAAAGTGTAAAGAAGCAGTGAGAAAACTCCCAGCTCTCTAATATACAGAATGCTAAGTAGACCAAAAATTGTATTTCTTAAGAATAGTAGAAATTTAGAAGCACATAAATATTCAGCAAAAGATGTGGCCAAATTCCTGACAAGCAAACTCTGGTGTGTTTTCTCATCAACCTAAATTAAACTGCAATTGTACCCCAAACAGCCTTATATGTCTGTGGGCTCCTGCCAATATGCAGTTGGATCTCTCTTCTGCAGCTGTCTGTGATGCTCCAAAGAGACAAGTGAATACTGTTGTCAAATAAAAAGTGGAGAAAATGGCATCATTAAAGCAGAATGAATAAATTACATTGGCCCTATAAGAGCATCTTTAACAAATGAACATAGACAACAGTTAAAGTATACACTTTTGATTTTGCAGGAATACAGCATCAAAGATTTTTAAAAGTGGACATTTTAATTTAATAATACATAATTTTATTTTAGTTCTATACATCAACTTTGCCATCGTTAGGCAGTTTTTATTAAATAAAACACTTTGAAAATTGAGTTTAATAAAAAAGAGTCCTGAATGTGAAATATCTGGAATTTTAGTTCTCCTATTAAGGGTCTGTGTTATACAACTTTATTGGATCTTGATATCTTCATGTGTACGTAAATTAAGACTAGATTACATCCAAGGTCTTTCTAAAACTCTATGATTCTTTGATTCTGTAAGTGTTCCATTTAGTATTGTATATATATGACAAAAATATTTTTTGTGTTGCATTCATTATAAAAATGTGTATATTATTATTTTCATATATTGTAAATTAGTTGAGGTTAAGATTATTAATAAAAACAGCTTGGTGCACACAGAGAATTTAAATGGTTCTGGGAAATGGAATTAGAAACTGAAGCAGGTGAAAGATTTGAATGTTCGCTGCAGGTGTCAGACAGGAGCAACGCAGATATTATTTACTTCAGTGCTGGAGTCATGGGAACAAATTAAGCACTTTTATGTTTGTCACAAGTGTATTTGAACTGTGTACTCACCTCAGATATTTAAGTTAAGATACGGCAACAGCAGCCATTGTTAATAGCAAGAATATGGGAACCGGCAGCAACAATTTAGCAGGTAGGTAGGCACCAGTCCAAAGAAGCACATAATTGGCACTGAACATTTAAATGAACAGGCACATGAAGTGAGCCTTTCAAAAAAGCTGTTAGGTTGTCACAACTTAGATGACTTCTGAAGGTTATGTTCAGAGAAATGACAAAGGCTCAGGGCGGCAGGTGGTCAGAGTGGGCAGCAGAAGTAGTTTTTTTTTTACTTGGAATGATGCATAAACAGGCAGCAAAGTTGCAACCCGAGCCTATGGTGCAGGTGCTAATTATTCTTTCAGTGGCACGAATGGAGTCAAAGAAAGGAGCCTGATTTATAGCCTATTTTCAACAGTACTGACCAAAAATAAGTAACTCCAGATGCCCAATGCAATGGGGACACTGGAGGGGCTCAATAATAAATAGCTGTGATAAATTTTTGGATGAAAATTGTTGCACCTCTGTCCTATTACTCTTTTTGCTAAGTAAGGATTATTCTGAGTTATAGAATGTGGATTTGTGCTGACATTGACTTTAAAACTTGTACTGAATTTCAGTATAGCTTAGCCAAATTTATTTGTCCTCTTCTCATCCACACCCCACCCAAATATCTCACAGTCAGCCTAGATCACATAGTGATAAACACCTCTTATCATAAAATGAATCTTCTAACAATGAAATCTTTACAATTTGCACATTCTTCTAAGCAAATAAACATTAAAAACAAAACCAAAATGTGTTTTAGAATTCTCTTCCCTATTTGGCTCACTTGTTGAATCCATACTTATAATTAAAGCATTGACATCAACACTATGTGTCCCTTGAAGTCAGAACAAGTCTTTTTCCCCAACCCTACACCCCAAATTAAACACATTTACATTATGCTGAAATTTTTGTTTGTTAGTCTTTTTCATGAGACCCTGAAATCCTGACAGTAAGAAATTCATCTCAATTGTTAAGTGTTGACTGAATAGGTGGCTACCTAAATGACTGAATTAATGGATGGATGATGTGCTCACAGTACTATTTTGATGACCAAAGATAGCAGGTCCAGGCTGTGAGTTGAAAATGGTCAGCATTGCAGTGAATGGTAAAATCAGTAGCTTTTGAAGCCAAGCAAAGGGTAACACCAGAATTCTCAACTCTTGGTATGATTAGAATCATGTGAGAACTTTTTATAAAATACTAATATCAGTGTCTCACTCTAGTAAGTGTCTACTAGTTCAGTAGTTTTCAAAAGCGTTCTCTGGACCAGAAGCATCAGCATTACATGAGAATTTGTTAGAAATGCAGATACTTGAGCCCTACTACAGACCTACTAAATCAGAAACTCTGGGGATGAATCCCAGAAACTAATGTTTTATCAGGCTCTCCAGATGAATCTGATTCATGATAAAATTTAAGAACAATTGTGAGATTCCCATTCAATTTATCTGAAGTGTAGGCATTCATATTTTCTCTACAGCTCGTCAGTTGATTCTAACGTGCAGCCAGAGCTGTGAACTGTGGGAATAGCAGAAGAGAATAGGAAGAAATATATGCATATATGAAGTCAAATTCACAAGGAACTAGAGCAGAATGAATAAAAACAGAATGAAAAGAAGGTGTGAAAAATTGTAAGATATTTAATTAGCTAAGTTTTTGTTTGTTTCTTATTCTGACAAGAGAAGCACATTACAGAGAGAAATGTTTTCTATACACACCTACTAGGAGTGATTTAATTATTCTACAAAATTTCATGTCAATTCTGGATGCCATGTTATTCAGCTTTATGAAAGAATCAAACCATAAGACTATTTCCTTCAAGAATCATCATCAATACATGCATAGGTGTAACTGTGAATCAAACTCAATCTTATTTAATCCTTGAACAATCCTTTGAGGGATAAGCACTATTACACTGATTTTTTTACACGTAGGTAAGTGGAAACTCAGGTACTTTAATTAACTTGCCCAGAGCCATATAACAAGGGAGTGACACAGCTGGGACTGGAACTCAGCTTTCTTTCACCAGCCTTGTTTCTCACAAGCAAGACACTGGGATATTCACATTGTTAAGTATGAATTATAAAACTCTATTCTTAATGCTGTAATTAAAGCTCAGTGTGGGAATTTTGCTCTACATGGTTTATAATTAAGTTTACCTATTTCTTTACTTGTTCTGAGTCATAAACAAGAGAAGAAAGGAAATAATGTATCTTAATGCCTCTTAGTGGTCGAGTACTTAACATGCACTGATACATTTATCTTTTAAAAATCCTCGGTTGTAAGTATTATAATAACTATTGGCTGAAAGTGATAAGAATGGTGACTAAGTCTACATATCTAGGCAGCACTGGACGTAAAATCCAAACCCAGATCTGTCTGATCACAAAGTGTTTTGACCACATTCATTCTCACTACACTGGCACTTTCCTCCCTCAAACATCACGGAAGAGAAGAATCATGATTGAGTAATTCCTGAATTATCCTGAGACTAAAAAAAATGACAGTGAGATGAAAAAAAGGTAAGTTGGAAGTAAAAATAGCATGAAACTATGAAGAAATGTGAATGTCAATTTAATGGCACAAATTTAAACATTTTTAAAATGGCAGGCTTTTCAAAAAGTGAAGGGAATCTAAGCAAATTTAATGCAAATGAAAATAGAAGTGGAAAATTAAATACAGTGCTATGGACACTGAGAAGAGAATGAATATTACGACCTAGAAAGTCACCGATGAATTAACAAAAGAAGCAGTCATGAAAGAAAAGTGAGGGCAGAGATTGTGCATCTTAAGTGGAAGCAAAGAAGAAAATGCAGGGCATGGTCTGAGAAGCAAGTTCTAGGTGTGCTTGGAAATGAAGGTTCGGGGGATGCTGAGAGGATCAGCAATAAAAATGGAAAGGGCGATAAGGTCCAAATATTTCAAGGTGTGCAATATCCTCTGAAATTTGTTCTGTACTATTAGGTGTTGTTGTGCAAAGGGGTGACTTGAAGGCTGGAGTAAGGACAAGTGTGGATCTTCAGGCACTGTGGAGGGCAGGGCCTGGATCTGAGTGACAGGTAATGAATGCTTACGTGGATAGTGGGTACCACAAAGGGGAAACTGATCCACATTTTTTGAGAAAATAAAGTTAATGTTTTTGTTGTTGTTTCTTTTCTGTTTCGTTATGTCATGTTTTGTTTTGACACCATGTATGGGACAATGAGAAGAGGACCAAAGATACAATCTTGAGAAGTATGCTAAAGGCAGGTAACGAAAGGAAGCCACCATCAAGGATACAGAAGGCATTATATGACAGATGGATGAAGCGGAAGAGTAATCCTGGTTGGGTTATCACTTTCCCAGATTTAGTGTCTTCAGTTAAAACAACTAAGTTTTTTTTTTTTTTTTTTACCATATCTCTATACCATCTATACTTTTAATGAACAATATTTTTATTGGTTATCTCTGTTTTTACATACTTTAAAATGAATTTTATATCATTACTATGTATAGGATGTCCTTATTTTTCTAATTTAAATTAAAATAGATGTGTAACTGGGTTGTCACAAGGATGGTAGTGATTAAGAAAAAGATTCCAAGATCCCCAGGCAAATGTTTCTATTTCAAATGTTCTGATTTCCCTTGTATGTGGGAAAGAACACACAGCAGTGCCCCGCTGAAAGGACAGTCTCCCTGGCTTTCAGGTCCCACTGCTCTGATGACACCTGATTAGGGTGAGAATCTCATCAAGCCGGCAGGAAGTCTCCTTGCCATTCTCACAGCTGGGATTCTGCCCTCCCAACTGCTTATCCTCCAAATGCATTGCAGACTCCGCTTTCCATCTATTTGCTTGCCCCTTGGACAAGTCAGTGGTTACAACACCAGGGACGCTGGAAGGTTTTCCCTTAAAAGCGAACTACCCACATTTACCATTCTCCTAGGCTTCCCCGACAGGCTTTCGGGCTGGCTGACTCTCTTCTTGAAATAACGAAAATTGTCCTGTGTATCACAAAGCCACACATCGATCAAAACAAGACCTAAGGGCTTCCCTGGTGGCGCAGTGGTTGAGAGTCCACCTGCTGATGCAGGGGACACGGGTTCGTGCCCCGGTCCGGGAGGATCTCACATGCCGCGGAGCGGCTGGGCCCGTGAGCCATGGCCGCTGAGCCTGCGCGTCCAGAGCCTGTGCTCCGCAGCGGGAGAAATCACAGCGGTGAGAGGCCCGCGTACCGCAAAAAAACAAAACAAACAAACAAAAAACAAGACCTAAAATGATAAAGCACCTAAACTCAGAGGAGAAGAAGTGCTAGGCTTTTAAAGGAGAACTACATTGTGGGCAAAGCACTGCTTTAGTTAAAGCGGGTTCAGTGATAAGAAATTCATATTCTAAGGGAACATTTAGACTAAGTTTATAATCTTGGGTTAAGTAGCTTTAACAAATCTTGTAATTTCCTGTTTATTACTTATAAAGAAACTATTTCCCCTAGTTATTTTAAACAAAAGCCTTGTCTTAAATTAAGAAGTTAAAATAAAATCTTCAGTTTTTGGTGTAGGTATTGATTGTTTTTACAATTATGAGTATTTGTAATTGACATCCATACTGACATCCGTACTAGAAGACAGACACACTTAGATTACAATCTCTTCTCAACAACACAAGACCTTACTAACTACTGGGTAGCGTTGACTGGAATTGAAGACCTTGTACACGAGACAAAAGAAAAACCTCACTGTCTCACTAGAGAGGTTTTAGGGGATTGGTGAACATCCTCAAACTGTATGGAAATTATTAGGCACATTTAGCACTTTTTTTCTGAAATTAGGGTATATAACTTTCATCAGAAGTGCAAACTGACCTGTGAGTAACATACACGTGTGGGAGGGGAGGGGAGAGAGAGAGAGAAACTGCTCAACCCACTGTTTTTGGATTACTTTCTGCAGTTCTAACTCATCTGAATGTGATTAATGGCAGGATTTGTTGGTCTCTGAAGTCAGATTTTGAATTGACACAGTTATGCAGTGCCTCGTCATACAGTAGGTTAGTTTAGATTTTATTCTATTTTCTATAGTTTTAGAAAAGCACGTATTTCCATTATGGAACTAAATTCACAGCTTTGCCTGGGTGGTATATCCTAGGACAGCCCTGTGAAAATTGCATTTTAGTTGATGCTGTCATGCCCATCCTGGTTCTCTACAGTTAATGAAGTAAAATGAAATACTTATTTTTCTGTATTATTCACTCCTTTTCAGTCTTCTCAAGGGCACTCTAAGAGTCTTAAGAATGGGTGTTAGAATACTGGTATTAGATCATTAGAACATGGTCCTCGAAGAGTCTCAACAGGCCATGAATATTATCAAGTGTCCTTGAGTCAGTCATCACATACAAATGAATTTGAGATAAATGTGCCACTATTTCCCAAATTAGTGTAGGTAATCAAGAATTGATTGCAACATTAGGAGAACAGAGATCTAGT
Organism: Leucopleurus acutus; assembly: GCF_964270905.1. NCBI lineage: Eukaryota > Metazoa > Chordata > Mammalia > Artiodactyla > Delphinidae > Leucopleurus > Leucopleurus acutus. The sequence goes on along the minus strand of NC_139157.1, from coordinate 55,857,725 downwards.
TTTTTGTAGGACAGCTGCAAATCGTTTTTATTTTAATGTTTCTTTCCCTGGAGAATTCTGCTCAGGCCTTTTCTATCATTTCTTTAATATATATAATGATTTAGTTCACCACCTCCAGAGCAATTTGACCTTTGCCACCTCCACCTGTCATTTTTATCTGCCCCAAACTCAAGCAAGAAACAGGAGAAGATGCACTATAGAAAAAGGCAGTGAACTGTGAATTTCTCCTATTATCTGATGGAGACCTCTCTTGGGGTGAAACTGACCTGCTTTTTTTTCCATTAAAAACTCTATTATAATGTTCCTTAAAGAAATTTCAAAGCATTTAGTCGATAGAAGTTATGAGTTAGCTATAATGTAAAGTAGGATAACTAATATTACATTGATTTTTTATTACTTCTGACATTTCTAAAACAGGCAATATTTGACTTTTAAGAGTTTACTATAAAATATCCAATTTATACGAACCAAGATATTATTTTTTATGCAGTTACATCCTCCTACATTGAAACTCATGGGAAATAATAGTTTTTTAAAAGTTTATTAATATGGACCTCTGTTATAGCCATCAAATTTATTTATATGCACCTGGTTTCTTCCTTTTCTATCTATCCCACAAATGACTGCCACATTAAACATTACAAAGCCACTTAGATTATGACCCTACTGCTCACAGACCTTCAGATTCTTTATACTATCAAAGTAAAGTGAAAATTAAGAATAATTTACAAGGCTTCCAGGATCTGACCCTGTTGTGACTTGTAACCCCTTTTCTGATTACTCTACTCATTGTTTCTATACCTTATACTCTGGCCCATACCCTTTACTGTTTCTCCTAAATGCCAGTGCACATCTGTTAATTCCATCTCAGCTGCTCTCTTGCTCATAATCAACTTGTAGATTTCACCTTTTCTTCTGACCACAAATGACTTCTTCCTTTGAATTTTATACCTGTCAGTTATGTGCATTTATTACACCTCCTTATAAATTAGATATGAATACGCTTGCCATGGCTCCCTGTCTATACTCTGTAGTCTTTGAGGTCAGAGCTGTATCCATTTTACTTTGTTATCATCAATAGAACCTATCAGAATACTTTGAATATTACAGGTACCAAAGCAACATGTATTCAAAGAAAGATTGAGTGTAATGTGTTACTTACACTGGTGAATGATGACAATATCATTAATTTATTCATTAATTCAACAGGTTTATGAGGTTCCTACTATGTCGTAGGAATTGTTTTCCGTGTTATTTGGAACCTGGCCCTGAGGTAGATTTTATCTAGAAACCTTGACGTTCTCACATATTTCTCTGCTTTCCAGGACCTTTCCTATGATCACTGCCATCTTTTGGTATGCTTCTAATTAGACCAGATAAATTTTCCAACCTGAAACTTGAAAACATTGCTGTTGTGGAAAATGACCATCCTACAGAAATCCCTCCATGCATGTTACTCTCTACCACCTCAGAGTGAACATTGCTGACCACTGGTAGAGTCTGGATGCTATTCGAACTCTCTATGTCTTCCTCTTGAACTGATGGTCTGATACGGTGGAGAGACTAATACCCCTCTATCAGCTTCTCTGATTCCCATCTTGTGGCAATCATAACTTAATCTGCTCTTTCTTACAGGAAACTTAAGCATGGCATGCTATTTATTTATGTCATCCACTGTAATTTTCTGAAAACACTATTTCAGGCAATATCTGTGCCTTTAGAATTGTAATTTAGTGAGAATTAGGAGTCATAGCCTCATGGTATAGGTAAAACGTGATTTAACATAACCTTTATTTCAAAGCATGGTCCTGCAGGTTTATTTGTTTTAGAAAACAAATACTTGAGCAGACACTGTATTTGCTAACACTTAACAGAAAGCCTGGTGTATGGTATGTTCTCAATACATATTTATGGAATCAATGAAATGTGGTGCTTTTGTGCATTAAACAATGCAAACAAAGAACACCTGAAAGTAGGGCTCTTTTGTGTGTGTGTGTAAGTGTGTGTGTGTGCGTGTGTGTGCGCGTGTGTTTTCTTTAGCTGTAAGACTGTACAGACTCTGGTTCCTCTGTGGTTCTGGCTTCCACTTTCATTGGAATATCTGTGTCTATTCCTGGCTCTATATGTGCGTAACCTATCTGGGCTTTTCTTATCTTCAAAATGAAGGGAATTGATTTAAATAATCTCTAAATTCTCTTCTAGCTCTAAAATCTGAGATTCTACAGATTAGGTTTCCTTATCTTATTTTATTCTTTTGTCGTTGTTATTCTTGGATGTATTTTGCATTTCTTCTTTCCACAGGACGCTAAGGCATTATTTACAAATACATACATAGTAGAAGGCATAGACACTGATTAAAAAATATTCTGCTATATAAATGTAATGATGCATAAATAAGGTAGTATTTTTAGGACTTATTTCAAAGTTTGCTTTGGAAGCAGGTCATTAACATATTGCTCTTAACAGCTAGCTTCTTGTAGGAGAAAGGCAGAGGCTGATGTTAAAATGGTCTCATTAAAGTGAGATTTGGCTTTATTCTGAATGTCAAGTGTATAGATTCAGGCTTAGAGTAAGTCTGGGCCCTTTGACAGTTGCAGTATCTATGGCTTTGCTCATCCCTCTGGACTTTTTTTCTTCTCTACTCTGCACTGTTATTTATTTCCTCACAGCTTTGCACAGCCTAATTATGAACTCCTCAAAGATATGAATCACGTCCATACTTTAATTAAAGCTTTCAGTAAATTCAGGATGCTTGTATAGAATAGCTATCATTCAAAAATGATGTAAACTATATGAACTAATGTTAAATTTTTAATTCTTAAAACTTTGCTATTAGCAATTTTATTTGAAGGAGTTCTATTTGCTGGTAACCAAAATCCAGAAATCTTGGGAAATCTTGCAGTTTGATTTGGACTCCACTGTTTCGGCTCTGTTTCTTAGTAATAGGCCTGGAGACTCAGTATTTCTGTCTTTAGGTACATTGTCATCTGCCTCCTGGCAAGGATTCACAGCAATGGTATTGGGTCACAAGACACAGAATCTCCCCTCGCCATTACCCAGAATGTCTTTCTTGATCATGGTAATCTCACAAAATCTCATATATCTGAAGGTAGGCAAAAAGAGTTTCTTTTTACAAAACTAACTTGTATTGTGAGTTCTTAATTATTCTCAGGTGGGCCATACCAAAGAGAATAAGATTTCACTAAGCACAACTCTTTACCAAAGTATAAGTTCCTTCTCAGGGAAAAGATTTTTGTCAGTTTACTTGAGTAATATTTCCCTAGTTTCTAGAGCAGAGCTCACACATATCAAGACACTTGATATATATGAACTGGTGACCTGATATCTTTCTACTAATCACTTTAAATCTCCCATTCCAGTGGTTCTCTAGCATGTGCCTCAGAGAAAATAAGCAATATCAAAAAGACTGGTATCTGTCAACCCACTGTGACGGGATCCTTACTAGGATCCACCATGCAGCCAGCTACATTTTGAGATGTAGCTATTTTTTTTTTTTTGTATTTGGGGTTGCATTACAAAAAATAACCAAATAACAGCACCACTTAAATTAGCTTAAGAATGATGAACTTATAAATAATTATTCTAAGCTGTCCAGTTGAAGTTGAGGATGGGATCTGAGCTAGACTTCAGAGAAAAGTAGAATCCAGTACTTGAACAATGTCAAGACTCTTTCCACCTCATTTCTATCTTCCTTGTGCATCTTCCTTCTTATCTCTCTCCTTCTGTAGACTCTACTCTCTTCAAATTTTGGTTCACAAGAGTTTTCATGGTCAAGAACCGTTCCAGAATCTTTATCTTACAGCTTCAGCAATTTGAGAGTTTCTCCTATTTGCCTAGGCTCAATCAGGGGCATGCCATTGAAATTCTCAAAGTACACTTTGCAAAAAGTTAAAAGTACAGTTTTTGTAGAAATATAGAATAAGCATGTGTCAAAATGTATTAAACTTCTTTATGAGAAACCTTGCTTTTAAAAAATTAAGAAAAACCAAAGTGTTTCTATTCAAAGTATTTCTTTCTTTTCTATTTAAAAAGATAGAGAGCTGGAATAGGATTTCTAAATCACATACAAAACAGGTTGATGTCCCACTGGACAATAAAAAAATAAAACTTTGGGGGGGAAATCTTTAGCATGCTTGTATCTCTATTTGCATCTCAACATTCATTTGCATTGCTATTTGACATGAAGCATTTACAGTACTATCAGTTTTATACAAATCACTAGCTACATTTACAGAGTTCTTAAATCCTCTATCAGTAGTAAATAAAATAAAATATAATAAATTAAAATAAAATAAAATGTATATAACACTAGAAAATTACAGAACTCCTGGCTAGTCCTGTCAGATAATGCTCAAGTGTGACACTGAATGGACATGCAGTCATCTTTTACTTATTTCCAAGTTATGGATATTTTAAAATAATGCCATAAAGATTGTTTACTCACATTGCGAAGATTAAATGAGAATATGTATAGAAAATGCTTAATGAAGTGCTTGGAACAAATTAACTCACCATAGAGTTTATTTATTTTAAACATTATATTTATTAATGTTATTTTACAAAAATACAATCCCCTTTGAGTTTATGAGATGTTACTTCAGAAAATTTTTATATTAATATATATAAAATATATTTAAGTAGTATATACTTAAATATACTTGCATAAAATATATATAAGTAGTATATTTGTTCCTTCTTTCTTTCCTTCATTCTTTGATTCCTTCTTTGCTTCCTCCCTCCCTCCCTCCTTCACTCCTTCCCATCTTCCCTTTGTCAAAAATCCAGAAACAGTAAATGTTAAAACCAGATCAGTAAAATAACTATTTGGCAAGAGTTTATTGAACATAGAAGAACAGCTCATAAACTGGGAGTCTTCAAATCCAAAAATGATACAAAGCTTAGAGGTATGTTATTACAGGATGACTTTTAAAGTGAAAATAAGGAAGTTTTTAACCTTTACAATGATACGTTATTATAATGGTGGTTCCCGACATTATGGGATTCGTTAAAAGTGACTATCTTATACCACTTTAGAAAGATGACTTAAGTTTCTTTTATGATTATCATCAGAAGCATTTATAAGAAACAACCTATGTTAAGTTTTGCTTGTTCACAATATAAGCTAGATTTAGTTTTGCTTACATGGCTTAAATGGTTTTGTCTGTTTGGGGATTTTCAAGCCTGGTCTCCATTTTATTTTAACACCTCCTTCCCCCTCCCTCTCTCTCTTCTCTCTTTCTCTCTCTTTCTTTCTTTCTCTCTCTTAAATTCTGGCATGCACCTGATTAGCCAAGCTATTTGTCTCCACAGAATTAAATCAAAACGAACAGTCCACTTCATCCCTCCGTCTTTTGTTGCTGCTATTCCTGCCTTGCCTTACTCTGCTGCAGACATATTGGCTTTGGGATATTAGCGATTTCCCACTGGCTCTTATCTCCTCTAGGAACTCTCAGCTTACAGCTTTTTCCAAGGCAAATTCCCTAACCTCCTTCAAATCTTTTATTCCCAAATCATCTTCTCAGTGAGATCTACTCTGTTTGATTTAAAATGGAACTTCCCCAACTCCATTTCTCCTTTCTCTTTTGCCTTGATCTGTTTTTTTTCCATAGTATTTAACCCTTCACAGATATCATGTTATTTAATTTTATATTATTTTTTCATATCTGTCTCTATCCCCTCCCATCAAAAGATACACTAGAATATAAGCTTTGTGAATACAGAGATTTTTACCTGTTTTGTTTACTATTATATTCCAAGTGTCTGGAAAAATTCCTGGCACAGTAGAGGTTCTAGATAAAGATAGATATTTGTTGTAGATTTATTGAAAAAATAAATGTCACAACAGGGAAAATAAACAACAAAACTTCAACTCCACTCTCAGAAGGTGATCCTAGTGGACTCTATGTATGGAAAAGTCTTCCAGTGAGAATAAACTGCTAAGGAAGGCAAGCTAACGAATGTAAACTTGTGAGATTCATTATTCCTATTTGGGAGGCTATTAAACATTATATTTTTGAGGCAGTGGTCAAGGCACTATGCATCTCTTTCCTTGGATAAGTTTTTAACTGTGGTTATTCTGGATTTCTTCCACAATTTTGGTATCAGGTATTTAGAAAATGGTTAAATTTATTAATTAGACCAGAAATTGTCAAACTATAATCTGTGAGCCAAATCCTACCCACTGCCTGTATTTCTGCCATCTGTGAGCTAAGAATGATTTTTACATTTTCATAGTTGAAAAATATTAAACAATAATATTTCACAGCATGTGACTATCATATAAATTCAGTTCAGTGTCCATAAATAAAGTTTTATTGGAACATAATCACATTCATTTCTGTGGTGTCTATGACTGTTTCTTGTGATAAAATAAAATTCATGAGTCCATATGATATAATAAATAACAAAATAAATTAATAAATAGAGGAGAGGGCTTCCCAGGTGGTGCAGTGGTTAAGAATCCGCCTGCCAATGCAGGGGACACGGGTTCGAGCCCTGGTCCGGGAAGATCCCACATGCCACGGAGCAACTAAACTAGACCCATGCGCCACAACTACTGAAAGCCACGTGCCTAGAGACGGTGCTCCGCAACAAGAGAAGTCACGGGAGTGAGAAGCCTGCGTACCACAACGAAGAGTAGCCCCTGCTTGCTGCAACTAGAGAAAGCCCGCATGCAGCAACGAAGACCCAACACAGTCAAAAATAAATTTATTAAAAAATAAATACATAAGTAAATAGAGGAGAATAGATAAATATCCCCTACAGAAGAATTTCAAATATTGGTGACAGAAAGAAAGCAGCAAATGCAAAAGTAGTAGGCATGGATGTAGAAATCAGCGGACAAAAGTTTAAGCAGAAATAGGGTATTTGTATAGTCTCAAGATACCTCCTACAAAATGTTTGGTTATTAAAAAGGGAAAACAGCAACTTGACAAAACCCAAGCAAACACCACTTTTGCCAAGTGGTCAAGTGCAAGGTTAACATCACCACTAATAAGATACAGATATCATGTACCCCTGAAATGATGCACTAGGAAAGGCATATGATTTTCTGAGATATCTTTCGCAATAATGCATAACCTCAATCTAATCAAAATAAAACAGACAAACCAAACTAAGGGACATTCTATAAACTGACCAGTACTTTTCAGAAGTATAAAGTTTTTTTTTAAAGAAAAGTCTGAGGTGCTCTCCTATGTTAGAGGAGACTAAGGAGACATAACAACTGAATGCAGCGTGATATCCTGGACTGGATCCTGGGACAGAAAAGGACAAAATTTAAAAAAAAAATGAAATTCACATAAATTACATATTGTGGTTAATATTGAATAGCATTGTATCAATGTTAACTTCTTAGTTTTGATAAATATTCTGTGGTTAAGTTGTTAGCATAAAGGGCAGCTAGTAGAAATGTATATAGAAACTCTGTATACTATCTTTACCAACTCTTCCGTGAATTTAAAATTATCTAATCATAGAAAGTTTGTTTTAATGCTCCATATTACTCTTTTTCCTTTTGTCCAAGAGGGCCCTAACAGTACTGAGGAGGGTGACAGTTACACCATAGTTCCTTACTGAGCAAGCAGGGAATGGAAAAACCAGCCCAGATAACACTTAAGCTGCTTCCTAAGCTTCCTGACACTTTCTATTCCCTTCAGGAACAGACATAGCCGGAAGAGAAAAATGAGCAGCAGAAGAAAGTCAGAGTGGCTTATCTTCTTTGCATGCCCAGAAGGAAGAAGAAAGGCAGCTCTTGGAAACCAGAGAGAAAAGCTGAAAATGATGTATTATTCCAAACTGTCTCTATTTTTTTTTATTTTTTTAACTTTTTAAAAAAATATCTTTAGTGGAGTATAATTGCTTTACAATGTTGTGTTAGTTTCTGTTGTACAACAAAGTGAATCAGCTATAAGTATACATATATCCCCATATCCCCTCCCTCTTTTTTTATTTTATTTTATTTTATTTTTTTATTTTTTGCGGTACACAGGCCTCTCACTGTTGTGGCCTTTCCCGTTGCAGAGCACAGGCTCCGGACGTGCAGGCTCAACAGCCATGGCTCACGGGACCAGCCGCTCCACGGCATGTGGGACCTTCCTGAACCAGGGCACGAACCCGTGTCCCCTGAATCGGCAGGCGGACTCTCAACCACTGCGCCACCAGGGAAGCCCCTCCCCTCCCTCTTGAGCCTCCCTCCTACCCTCTCTATCCCACCCCTCTAGGTGGTCACAAAGCATCGAGCTGATCTCCCTGTGCTATGCAGCAGCTTCCCACTAGCCATACATTTGACATGTGGTAGTGTATATATGTCAGTGCTACTCTCTCACTTCGTCAGAGCTTTCCCTTCCCATCCTGTGTCCTCAAGCCCATTCTCTAGGTCTGTGTCTTTATCCCTGCCCTGCCACTAGGTTCATCAGTACCATTTTTTAAGATTCCATATATATGTGTTAGCATATGGTATTTGTTTTTCTCTTTCTGACTTACTTCACTCTGTATGACAGACTCTAGGCCCACCCACCTTATTACAAATAACTCAGTTTTTTTCCTTTTTATGGCTGAGTAATATTCCATTGTATATGTGTGTCACATCTTCTTTATCCATCATCTGTTGATGGACATTTAGGTTGCTTCCATGTCCTAGCAACTGTAAATAGTGCTGCAGTGAACATTGTGGTACATGACTCTTTTTGAATTATGGTTTTCTCAGGGTATATGCCCAGTAGTGGGATTGTTGGGTCGTATGGTAGTTCTATATTTAGTTTTTTAAGGAACCTCCATACAGTTCTCCATAGTGGCTGTATCAATTTACATTCCCACCAACAGTGCAAGAGGGTTCCCTTTTCTCCACACCCTCTCCAGCATTTATTGTTTGTAGATGTTTTGATGATGGCCATTCTGACTGGTGTGAGGTGATACCTCATTGTAGTTTTAATTTGCATTTCTCTAATGATTAGTAATGTTGGACATCTTTTCATGTGTTTGTTGGCAATCTGTATGTCTTCTTTGGACATACAGATTGTTTCTTTTTAAATAATAATTATTTTATTGTGGGAGGAATACTCTTCAAATAACAAAATCTAGGCATCGTACTAAATAGCAATTCAAACAAGTTTAGCATATTTATCATTTTACTCTTGCTCCTCATAGATGTTTAAATAGAATGAAAGCAAATGGCAATCTGATTCCCTCATTTACATGGAGAAGATGGGAACAACATTGCCTGGAATATCAATTAATGAAAGTTAGGTTTCCAAAGAACAGAGATGATATTATTTTAAAATCATCTTATTAGAACACAGGGGGAAAGGTTTTTGATTTACATGTATATTTCAGACCACAAATTATCAATAGTTCTTTGACTTCATTATTTTCATCTAAAACCAGACAGAATGGGAGTGGATATGTAGGAAAACAATGTGAGTGTTTGCATTGTGACCTATGACTATCATCAGCAAGTAGTTTAAGCAAAAGTAAAATCCACTAAGTAGCAAAGTAATTAATTACAAACATCTACCTAAATCACTGGCAATTTCTTGTCATCTGAAGTGAGTGACCCTTTTCTCTCTAAGTCCCACAATAAGGATAACAAATTCTGAAACTTATAAGGGCAAGCAGATAAAATAATTGAATTAGGCAGTGGTAAGCACTGTGGCAAACAGAAGAGCCCTTATCTCAGCATAAAACTGCAGCCACTAATAGGTGAGAGCTAACTGTTGCCTTACAGGAAGGTAAGCACAATGTTTTCGGATTGTTTTTTTTCAAGAGAAAGCAAAACCCCAAAATTTTATATGAAATCTCTTCAGCCTATGATTCCTTTTCCACAGGAGTGTTAGTGCTACTAGGCATATATAGTCTTTGTTTCTTGTCCAACAGAAGAATAGGCAGCAGGGACACTGAAATCCTAGGGGAGTAAGAGGATGGGGATTCGTCCTTAGAAGAAGACTATACACTTGTTAGAATTTGTTTTTTAAATCTATGTTCAAAGAAGAATGGGTAACGAAAGCTTAAGAAAGGTTTTGTTTGCTGTAGAACACCTTAAGGATATTGATACACTAAAGTGCATGTAAATCTCCAAGAGGAGATTATCATATTCAACTTTTTCCTAAACCTTTCAAAGTATGAAGAGATATTTTATGGCTTTGAGAATACTAAAATGCCATGTATCTAAATTCATCTGCATTTATATATATTACATCTATTTATGAAGTTTTGTTTTCTGGGTATTTATGTACATTTGAGCACACATGCATTTTCTTGGCCTTCTCATGTTTCAGAATTGCCATCTAAGTTTGGTAAAGTGTGACCAGCAGATTGTTTTACCCCAGGCAAATGTGACCAGTAGTCTTGAGTTGGGGTAAAGCAGATGTTTGCAGAGCTTTTGCTCATATTTCTGATTTTGGTACTTCAGCCTGTTCTTTATGCTATGATTATACTGCAGTACTCTATAATCATGCCTCATCAATTCACGCTGGTTCAATGTATCCTTAGCGTGTTTCTTTTGTGAACTTCCTTTGTCATTGCCCTACTACAGCTGGGTAGGTTAGCCTGCTGAGATTCAAGTCTCTGCGTATGTCCTTCTGAGAGCAATTGCCATCTCAGTGTATTTACATAAGTATATGTACTTTTGATTCTTTTGTTTGAAACAAAACTTTTATGTTATTGATAGTCAAAATTTGACATACGTTACAAGTAAAAATCTCACTGAGTTGCAATGAAAGCCTTTCACTGGTAATCAGGATATCCTGACTTTAGATTTTGCTTTGCTATTTGTTAATTATAATAAACTCACAAGGCCAAACATAGATACCCTCTGTTTCTTTATCTGTGAAAAGAGAAAATCATACTAAATGGTCTGTGATCACAAAGGTTGTGATATTCAAAGGCAGTAGTTTTCAATTAAGAAAGCATTAAAATCACTTGTGGGGCTTGTTAAAACACAAATTTCTGGGACCCAACACCAAAGATTTGATTTAGCAATGCAGGGGTGAGGATCGTGAATTCACATTTTTCACAAGTACTCAGGTAATGATGGTTTTCCAGAACACAATTTTTGTAGCACTACTCTATGAAACATCAGGCATCAGGATGATGTTATGTTCAACTCTTCACAATACACTAGCTGAGTAATATTTCCTGATTCTATATGACTTTACTAATTTTAGAGGACTGCATGGGTTGGGAACATAAGGCACAACAGTATAATAAGAAGAATAAGGACCTTGAAGTCACTTATACTTGAGATTGAATCTCATTTATCTCTGTAAACATTTTGAACCTCAATTTCTTCATTTGTAAAATAAGAAGACTAACATTTGTTTCATAAAGATACTATAAGGGTTAAATACGTGTAAATATGTGCATTATATTTAGATTTTATTTCCTCCTTCCTTCACCACCTTCTTAATTCCTTGTTCTCATTTTACTACAAAGATCACTTGTCCACAATTCAGGTAGCTAACACAATAAGAAAATTTAATTATTTCAATATTTAATAGAAGCCTATTTGTCTAGGCATGTACAAGGGATAGGGAGACTAGCTGATAAGAAAATATAATGAAAGTGATTAATACACACCACCTGTTCTCAGAAAGTTTCATTCTAATAGATATCGTAGAAGCACTAAGGAAGGGTACCAAGCCCAACTTTGCAATTTGAGAGGGGGTGAGATGGCAGTGTCACAGAATGCATCTTAGAGAGGATTCTGCCTTTACTTATCTTTAAAATGAGTTTGAACAGTGAGCTAAAAAAGGTTTTTCAGAAAGGTCTATAAAATATAATAGAGGCATAGGCATGAACTATCTGTCTTTGGAACTTAAGTATATGTAATATGTGTATATTTATGTGTATATATATATATTTATATATAGCTTGTTAAGCATGTGTATTTTGATTTTCTATCAACACAGCGAACAAACTAACAGCAATCAGTTACTTGTTCATGATTATACAATTAGGGCAGATATTGGCAGGGATGGATCATCTGCTACACAAGCATCACTCATGTGACTGGCAGTTGGAGCTGGTCACTGGCTGGGGTCTCAGCTGGAGCTGTCAGCTATTAGGAGTTTGGATTCTCCTCCACGTGGACTTCTCCACATGGCTGTCTGGTCTATCTCAAAACTGGATTCCAAGAATGAGTGTTATTGACAAGGGTGAAAGCAGAAGCAAAGCTCTTTAAGCCTGCCTTTTGGATTTGAATCTTAGCCACTTCTGTAAAGACATTGTGCCTCAATTTCCTCATCTTTTGAATGGGACTAGTAAGCTTACATCATAGACATGATGCAAGGGGTAATATATGTAAACTAGTTAATTGCATTTAGATCTTAGGTAAACAGCATGACTTCTGCCATATTCTAATGGAGAGATTCAGTCATGAGGGTATGGTGATGGTGACTGTGACTGGACTCTACCTCTCAATGGGAAGAGTACAAAGATTTTATGGCCACCTATCATTACCACAGGGAGACAAAGAGTAGCAGGGCTAAAGAAGGTGACAGAGATCAGAATATGGAGAACCTCATAAACAACACTAAGTGCTTAACTTTCATCTTGAAGCTAAAAGAAAGTCTTGTGGCCTCTCCCGTTGCAGAGCACAGGCTCCGGACGCGCAGGCTCAGCGGCCACGGCTCACAGGCCTAGCCTCTCCGCGCATGTGGGATCTTCCCAGACCGGGGCACGAACCCGCGTCCCCTGCATCGGCAGGCGGACTCTCAACCACTGCGCCACCAGGGAAGCCCCAGAAAGTCATTTTAAACAGTGGAGAGACGTGCACATAATTGGTTTGTAATTAGATTATTTTGACAACATCGTGGGCATGGGTTTTAGAAGGGTACAACTGGAGTAAAGGAAACCAGTTTTAAGCTGCTGCAAGTTTTTAGATGCCTGGGTGTAAAAATCAATCTGGGAGAACAGTTGTAGTAAAGAAAGTGACAGAATGGAGATAGAGATTTATAAATTGGGGCTAGAGGCTGGAGACGAAGGGGTTTGTTTTTGGAGAACTCTAGGGAAGGCAGCCTGAATATGCCTGGTGGTGAGGGAGGAGGGTGAGCTGTGAGAAGATGATGTATCTAATTTTGGACATTTGGGTTTAAAGGTGAATGAGAGACTTCAGAGAGAGTGGTACTATTTTGAGTTCAAACTTGTTGAATTCCTGCTTTGTAGGCAGATGGTCCAGAAAGAAAATATAGCCACACAAAATAGTCTACTATTTGTGGCATGTTAAAAGAGACTTTTTTTTTTAAAAAGTCCATAAATTATTGAATAAATTTCTAAAGGAGAACAGCTAAAATACACCTATGTATTAGAATTAAGAGAGAATATAGTACTTTCTCTATTTGTTTAAATGTTAATTGCTAATTAGAAATTCATGAATTTACATTAACCTATTCCTAGGAAATGAGTCTATATTCTTGCAGTGACTTCTATTTTAAAGGTTCTGTGAAGGCTGGTACATTGGCTGGGTTTATTTGCCCTTCATTGATTTGTACATCTTACACAAAAGAGATACCAAGATTCTTGCCTCTGCTGTTTTTCACAGTATCCATGAGTAGTTTTCTGCTTCTTCAACAATAGACTCAAAAGGATTGCTATTGATATCCTTATCTCCTCAATCCATCCTCAGCCACTCCCCTTTAGAGTAGTGTTTTTTTTTTTAAAGGAAAAACTCATGTAAATCTGTCACGTGTCAAAATAGGTTGATACCTGCTGTCTTTTAAATCTCTTAACTAAGAATAGAATATTTACACTATAGAATTGCTCTCTCCCATATCCCATTTTATACTGCAAGTATTCCAGCAAAAACCCAGCTGTTTTTACCCTAAAATAATTTATATGTCCTATCAATATGTTTCATGCACATACTAATGAGTTAAATTGTATCCATAAGAACTTCTGTGAAATCTAAGACCCTTCTGCTCTGCCTTCCTCTGGTTCCATTTGCCATTCTTATTTAATCCCACTCAGGGGAAGTAAACTCTTTAGCCTGTTTTGAATACAATTCTTCTAATTTATATAACCAAAATGCTATTTTTATTGTATTAATATTATTTTTTTCAAGCTTTATTGAGATAAATTGACATATCACATTGTGTAAGTTTAAGGTGTACTACGCAGTGATTTGACAGACATATATACTGCGAAATGATTGCCACGGTGAGGGTAGTTAACAAATCTATCACCTCACGTAATTACTTTTTTCTGTGTCTGGTAAAAACTTTTAATATCTACTATCCTAACAATTTTCAAGTACAAAATACAGTATTGTTATCTATAGTCACTATGCCTTACATTGCATCCCCAGAACTTATTCATCTTGTAACTGGAAGTTGGTACTCTTTGACCACCTTCACCCTTTGCCCTTGGCAATAAGAATTTACTCTCTGTTTCTATGCGTTAGGGTTTTTTAGGTTCCAGGTATAATTGAGGTCATATAATATTTGTCCTTCTCAGTCGGATTTATTTCAGTTTGTATAATGCCCTCAAAGTTCATCCATGTTGTTGCAAATGGTAGGATTTTCTTTTTTTTATGGCTAAATAATACATATTTGCAGTTTTCATTCTTTCACCATTGACTATGATGTTAGCTGTGGGCTTTTCATAGATGGATTTTATTATGTTGAGGTAGTTTTCTTCTATTCCTAGTTTGTTAAGTGTTTTTATCATGAAAAGTTCTTGAATCTTGTCAAATGCTTTTTTTCTTCATCAATTGAGATAATTATGTGGTTTTTGTCCATTCTGTTATGTGCTGTATTACACTGATTGATTTTCATTTTTACTTCATATGTTGAGCCGTACTCACATTCCAGGAATAAATCTCATTTTGTCATGTAGTATAATTCTTTTAACGTGCTGCTGAATTCAGTTTGCCAGTGTTCTGTTAAGATTTTTACATAAATATCCATTAGGAATATTGGTTTGTAGTTTTCTTGTATTGTCTTTGTCTGGCTTCGGTATCAGAGTAATGGTGTTCTTATAAAATGAGGACTTGTTTCTTTCTCTTCAATTTTTGGGAAGAGTTTCAAGAGTACTCGTGCTAATTCTTCAAATGTTTGGTTAATTTTTATAGTGAAGCCATCTGATCCTGGGCTTTTATTTTGGGGGGCAGGGGTGGCTTTTGATTATTGATTGAAACTACTTACTAGTTACTGGTTTGTTCAGATTTTCTATTTCTTCATAATTCAGTCTTGGTAAGTGTGTGTTGCTAGAAATTTATGCACTTCTTTTAGGATATCAAATTTTTTGGTGTACAATTGTTGATAATATTATCTTATAATTCATTTTCCATCTGTGTCATCAGTTGTAATGTTTTAATATATTGTGTACCCATTAAGATAGATTTATAGTTTAAAAAATATTTTTGTCAGTTAAATTCTAGGCACCAAAGTTACAGTAACACAGGTTACTATGTCAGTCCATGTATTACCTTTACTGTAGAACTTTATATTTCCATTTGGCTTTATGTTGCTGTCTAGCATCCCTTTGTTTCATCTTAAAGGGGTTCCCTTTAGTGTTTCATGTGGAGTTAGCCTGTGGCAATAAACTGCCTAACTTTTTCTTATCTAGGAAAATTTTAATTTGTTGCTCATTTTTGAAGGACATTTTTTCTGGATATAGTATAATATTCTTTGTTGACAATTTTATTTTTTCAGCATCTAAGTGTGTTACCCCAATCTGTTTTGGCCTATAAAGTTTATTCTGAGAAATCTGCTGATAAGCTTATGGAAGTTTTACTTTTATGTGATGAGCTACTTTTTTCTTGCTGCTTTCACGATTCTTTGTGACTTTTGGTGGTTTTACTATAATGAATGCGTATCACTGTGGTTCTATTTGGATTTATCCCAAATGGAGTCTTTGAGCTTCTTGAAATTATATGTCTATTTCTTTCATCAGATTTTGGAAGTTTTCAGCCATTATTTTTTATTTATTTTTTTTAACATCTTTATTGGAGTATAATTGCTCTACAATGGTGTGTTAGTTTCTGCTTTATAACAAAGTGAATCAGCCACTAGCCATTATTTTTTCAGAGAAGCTTTCTGTCCCTTTTTGTCTGTTCTCCTTCTGGGATTTCCATAATGTGTATTTTAGTCCACTTGATGGTATCTTATAAGTCTCTTAGATTTTCTTCTTATTTCTTAATTCTATTTTCTTTTTCCTCTTCTGATTTAATGACTTCAGATGACTTCTGTTCAAGTGTGATCATTCTTTATTCTGCCTGAACATGTCTGCTATTGAAACCCTTCAGTGAAGTTTTTAGTTTTTTTCAACTCCAGAATTTCTGTTTGATTCTTTTCATAGTTTCTTTTGGTTGGTATTCTCATTTTGTTCATGCATTGCTTTCCTGGTTTCAATTATTTGTTTATCTGTAGTCTCTTTAAGTTTGTTAAATATTCTTATGACAGTTACTATTAAATTATTTGTTAGGTAGCTCATAGATCTGTATTTTTTTAGGTTTGGTTTCCATAATTTTATATTTTTCCCTTGATTGGGCCATATTTTACTATTTCTTTATATGCCTTTTAATCTTTTTCTGGGATATGGGCATTCGAAGAAGACAACCTCCTCTGTAGTCTTTGCATACTTGCTTTATGAAGGGAAAAACCTTTGCCAGTCAGCCTGGCTAAAGGTTTTAGGACCTCTCAAATGTTTTCTGATCTCTTGTTCCCCTTGGAATCTGTCTGTGGAACTGCAGCTCTTACATGCAGTGGTGCTTGCCTATTTTTAGTGGCTTCCAAATTCTGCCACTATTCCCTAAGTGCTCCAAAACAGGCAAGATAAAAGCCATTCCATCAGGCAGGCTCCCAACAAGCTAGAATGTTGGATGCACTCTTGTTTCCATCCAATGGGAGAGACCAAGTACAGTATGTTTCCTCTGGTTGCATGCATTATACTGTGTAGGTGGACAGACACAAATGAGTATTTAAAACTCCATGAATTTTCAAACCTGTTTTGCTGGAATTCCTTCTTGATTTTACGTATACCTAAGTGCTATAGCTCGTCAACCACTCTCTAGGGTTCTGGTCTTATATACTGTTACCTCAATGTCTTTGTGGGGGAAGGAAGGTCTGTAGCATTCTATTCTGCCATCTTTCTGACACCTCTCTTCTATCAACATCTTTTGATTTCCTAGACTGCAGCCATAATTTCTTCTATTGCATATTTTCTTTCTTGGCTTATTTTCTAGTGTTGGAGTAACCCTGAATTTACTTTTGTGGAATGGATATAGGGTGGAGTGTGGAGTATATGTGTGGAAGAGTGATGAGATTGACTATTCAGCTATAGATTTTCAAATAATATTCAGATTTCATTTCTCTCCTTACTGCTACCTGCCTTTTTGTATTCCCAGGCATCCTGGGCATTCTTTAGCTTTCTAGGGGTTAGAAAGTCAAATTTTCTGAAAGCTCCATCAGTAACTGCTTTTTCATTCACTCTTCACCTTCCAAAATGTTAATAAAATTATGTGCAATGATGTTCACATCTTGTTCATTTTTTTGGCGAATTTTCTTCTATATTTTGTTTTATTAATCTTATTTTAATGGGGTCTTGGGAAGGAGATACCATTGAGTGCTACTCACTCAATCTACCAACTTGAACTAGTTCTCATTTTTTCTTTGTGGACTTTTTATATGAATTGTTCAGTTCATCAAATATTTATTAAGCAAGGTTAGCTTGCTTCATGCTTGGTAATATGAGATCAAAGATATTTTCAAATATGAGAATATGAGTTCAAAGATTATGTTAGGAAACATGAGTTCAAAGTTATCTGAGCACTTTGTATTCTAGTCCAAAAAAAAAAAAACATGAACAGGTACTTGCCATTCAATATAGTACTAATATTAACTGTAATTTTGAGTACTTCCTATGTGTTAAGCATTGAAAGGTACATTATGTTAAGCCTCAGAATGATGATAGCTAGCCACATACTTTTTAGAATACATACAGGAAGACCTATGAATATTTTGTAATCAGTTTCAAGAGTTTCATTGAACTCATGAAGCTAATCTATGGACCTGCATAGATCCCAGATTAAATGTCCTTAACATAAATATTTTCCATTCGTTTGTTTACTAGAAAATTCTTATTGAGTACCTAAAACAAGCCAGGCATTATTCCAATATGGGGGAGATATAGCAGTCAATGAAACAGACAAAAATATCTGCTTTGTTGAAGTTTATAATCTAGAGTATATAGTATGGTATATCAGAGGATGATGGGTGCTATGGAGGAAAATAAATAAGGAAAAGAGTTTGGTGCATGATCGGGGAGTCAGTTTTACATAAATAGCCAGAGAAGACAAGACCGAGAAAATGACATGAGCAAAGGCTTGAATGAGACAGGGAGCCAGCCTCCTGGCAACTGGTGCAGAGCATAGCAGGGGATGGAGCAGCAATGACATAACCCTGAGAAAAGAGAATGGCTGGCATGTTTGAGAATCAGCAAGGAGACCAGTGCGACTGGTGTGGAGTAAGAGCATGAGACACTGAGGTATGTGATGTTAGAAACTTAGAATAGACACATGGATCTATTCAGTAGAGATTTGCACTTCAGCATTAGTGAGACGGGAAGGATTTAGGTAGATGGGATAGAGTACTGACATTATCTAACTCTTTGGGGAAGCAAAGTTTAAAGAGATGCATGCCTGAAAAGCATTAGCTTGGCAAAGGAGAGAGTAAAAGCATCCCAGGTAGATGGAAGACCATATATGAAAACACTGAATTTTTCCCTGTAAGGGAATGATCATTACTGGTGATTTCTCTCCACTTCCATTCAGTGGGGTCAGCTATGAGATAAGACATGAAAGACTTTCAGTGTTTTTTTTTTCCTGTTGATCATGGGGGTTAGCAATCTAGCATTAATTTCCTAATGACAGTATTAAGACAAACTCTTAATTAAATGACAGATGCTTTTAAAAAGAGAACCAGACAAAAGTTCTAAAATCCTAGGCATTATTACTTGGATCAACATAAAACAGATTATTTTTTTCAGTGAAATTACTTCAAGCACAAAAATATGACTAATTCCAAACTTCTAACAGCCAAAGCAACATGAGGATTTCTAATGACCAAGCTGTAAACAGCTTATAGAACATCCACATATAGGTCAATGCCCAGAGATGATTTTTCATTTTGTTTTGTTTTTAATTTTCAGAAGCTTTAGTTTGACATCTTAGGCTTCAAACTGGAAAAAAAAAAAAGGAACATTTTTTTCCTTTTCAAATAAACGACCTAAAGTCTCAAAAATTATTGTTGAATGGATGAAAAAATAGTAACCTATTTAAAAAAATAAAGCTCTAGAGGAACTTTTAGTATAATCACATGCTAATAGTCCAATACCAATAAAAAACATTTTTGGTTTCTCAGGTATTAATACTCTATAGCTTAGAAAGGTCTTTTTTATATAATCTATGGCACAACATCACCAGTATTTCATGGAAGCTCTCTTAAAGTCAGTACAAGATCACACAGAGATGAAAAAATTCCAAAACGAGTGTGCCAAGCAGATTAAATTCCATTAAGGATAGAAAATACTACACGATCATACTGAATACTGACTACTTCACTTTTATTTTTATTGAAAACTCTGTGGCACAGATGTACATAAATATTTTATTTTCTACTTATAAGATAGCAAGGATATTGCAGAAAATTCCCAATTATGTTGTTGGTACTGAGGCAGGAAGTTTTAATTTTCTTTTTTTAATCAAAAAAGTTTGCTATGCTTCTTGTAGATATATTTTTAATCTCACGTTTTGTTTAGATATATTTGAAGTCACAATGAAAAGTATTTGACACATTGCTCATTTGTGAAATAATAATAAGCTTAAACTTAGGCAAAATTGTGTTACTTGGTAATTATTTTAGTAGTCACTAAATTTATATTTTCATGTGTGTATGTACATATGTACAAATGAAGTATCTATATCTATATTTATATATAGAGGGTTATATATGTATATCTGCATATGCACACCTACTTTTTATATATATATGTATGTATATATATATATATATTTTTTTTTTTTTTCTAGAAGCTCATATAAGCAACTATTAAGCATAGTTACCTCTGGGAGAAGGTCAGATTCCAAAGCTAGGAGTACAGAATTTTCATTGTATGCATTTCTTAGTAGTTGAAATTTTTTAATCTTTTATATAATGTGATATATATTTTATATATTACTTTGAAATAAAATAATGTAACAATTTTAAAGGACTTACCATTAATTGATATATATATATATTTAAAAAGCCAAAGGCTGCTATGTATTATGGGAGCTGGAGGGACTTTATCTAAATTCCTGGATGACCCTTTATAACAACCTCATATTTATCTTCACAAACAAGACAGACAAGAAGACTGGCAGAGTCAATAACAGAGTAGAAATTAATGTTTGCCTCTCCTTTCCACCATACTTTTCGGAGACCATGAAACTTGGCTAGGGAAGTGTTTTCCTTTCCTGTCTTCAGTGGCATGGTGTTGTATTGAAGGAGCTAGATATAACTACATTTCTTTCTGAAATCTTCATTACCAGCTGTGTGTTCTTTGGTACATTAAGTACTCTCTTTCAAGAGCAATTTCTTTACACAAAAAGTATGAATAATAACACTGTATTGGTTGCTGCTATGATTAAACAAAGTAATGTAGATAAAACACCTGGAAAATCGTAGTATTTAAAAAATGTATTTTATCCTGAATTAAATATAATAAATATATTATATTGCTTATGTCATTGGAAGGTCCTTAAAATAAATGTACTATGTCTTACAAAGCCACAGCCAACATCGTCCTCAATGGTGAAAAGCTGAAACCATTTCCACTAAGATCAGGAACAAGACAAGGTTGCCCACTCTCACCACTATTATTCAACATAGTTTTGGAAGTTTTAGCCACAGCAATCAGAGAAGAAAAAGAAATAAAAGGAATCCAAATCGGAAAAGAAGAAGTAAAGCTATCACTGTTTGGAAATGACATGATACTATACATAGAGAATCCTAAAGATGCTGCCAGAAAATTACTAGAGATAATCAATGAATTTGGTAAAATAGCAGGATACAAAATTAATGCACAGAAATCTCTTGCATTCCTATACGCTAATGATGAAAACTCTGAAAGTGAAACTAAGAAAACACTCCCATTTACAATTGCAACAAAAAGAATAAAATATCTAGGAATAAACCTACCTAAGGAGACAAAAGATCTGTATGCAGAAAATTATAAGACACTGATGAAAGAAATTAAGGATGATACAAACAGATGGAGAGATATACCATGTTCTTGGATTGGAAGAATCAACATTGTGAAAATGACTCTATTACCCAAAACAGTCTACAGATTCAATGCAATCCCTATCAAACTACCACTGGCATTTTTCACAGAACTAGAACAAAAAATTTCACAATTTGTATAGAAACACAAGAGACCCCGAATAGCCAAAGTAATCTTGAGAAAGAAAAACGGAGCTGGAGGAATCAGGCTCCTGGACTTAAGACTATACTGCAAAGCTACAGTAATCAAGACAGTATGGTACTGGCACAAAAACAGAAATATAGATCAAAGGAACAGGATAGAAAGCCCAGAGATAAACCCACACAGCCTCTTCAATAAGTGGTGCTGGGAAAACTAGACAGCGACATGTAAAAGAATGAAATTAGAACACTCCCTAACACCATACACAAAAATAAACTCAAAATGGATTAAAGACCTAACTGTAAGACCAGAGACTATCAAACTCTTAGAGGAAAACATAGGCAGAACACTCTATGACCTAAATCACAGCAAGATCCTTTTTGACCCACCTCCTAGAGAAATGGTGGCAATAGAAATAAACAAATGGGACCTAATGAAACTTAAAAGCTTTTTCACAGCAAAGGAAACCATAAACAAGACCAAAAGACAACCCTCAAAATGGAAGAAAATATTTGCAAATGAAGCAACTGACAAAGGATTAATCTCCAAAATTTACAAGCAGCTCATGCAGCTCAATATCAAAAAAACAAAAAACCCAATCCAAAAATGGGCAGAAGATCCAAATAGACTTTTCTCCAAAGAAGATATTTAGATTGCCAACAAACACATGAAAGTATGCTCAACGTCATTAATCATAAGAGAAATGCAAATCAAAACTACAATGAGATATCATCTCACACCAGTCAGAATGGCCATCATCAAAAAATCTACAAACAATAAATCCTGGAGAGGATGTGGAGAAAAGGGAACCCTCTTGCACCGTTGGTGGGAATGTAAATTGATACAGCCACTATGGAGAACAGTATGGAGGTTCCTTAAAAAACTAAAAATAGAACTACTATATGACCCAGCAATCCCACTACTGGGCATATACCCTGAGAAAACCATAATTCAAAAAGAGTCATGTACCACAATGTTCATTGCAGCCCTATTTACAATAGCCAGGACGTGGAAGCAACCTAAGTGTCCATCAACAGATGAATGGATAAAGAAGATGTGGTACATATATACAGTGGAATATTACTCAGCCATAAAAAGAAAGGAAATTGAGTTATTTGTAGTGAGGTGGATGGACCTAGAGTCTGTCATACAGAGTGAAGTAAGTCAGAAAGAGAAAAACAAATATCGTGTGCTAACACATATATATGGAATCTAAAAAACAAACAAACAAAAATGGTCATGAAGAACCTAAGGGCAAGACGGGAATAAAGATGCAGACCTATTAGAAAATGGACTTGAGGATATGGGGAGGGGGAAGGGTAAGCTGGGACAAAGTGAGAGAGTGGCATGGACATACATACACTACCAAATGTAAAATAGATAGCTAGTGGGAAGCAGCCGCATAGCACAGGGAGATCAGCTTGGTGCCTTGTGACTACCTAGAGGGGTGGGATAGAGAGGGTGGGAGGGAGGGAAATGCAAGAGGGAAGAGATATGGGGATATATGTATATGTATAGCTGATTCACTTTGTTATAAAGCAGAAACTAACACACCATTGTAAAGCAATTATACTCCAATAAAGATGTTAAAAAAAAGAAAAGAAAGGAAAGAAAAATAAAGAAAAAACTAAATGTACTATGTCTTTTATGTCATTCGGACACCCTTGCCTCTGGGTCTTCTATCTCTACATTTCTCTCTCTGATTTTTCTCCAGTGAAAGAATACAGTGAGATTGTTATTTTTTGAGCCTTGCTTCAGGCACATGCACACAACAGAGTTGTGTGAAATTTATTCCCAGAGATCTAAGGGAAAGATACACTAGAAAGCAGGCTATTGTCACAGGATGTTGTGAAACCAGCTTGTTCTCTTTCTCTTCTGACCCAAGAATGTGTGTAATCACAGCAATGTCTGTAGTTTGAGTCATAAGATGAGACATCAAGATGACTCTCATATTTACTTTGGCACCTTTTCTGGAAGCTCTGCTTGTTCTTTATTCTATTGACGTATTTACTGCTTGCTGTATATCACTGTATATTTTAATGTTTATTCTGTGCCCTAGAGATTTTAGGAGTCACATCCCAAGTTCTATCACTTTGTTATTGTAGTAAAAATGCTTATCTTTTTACTGATATCTTTGTAGGTAAAACTGAGATTATGACAAATAATTCTCATACCAAATGTTGTGCACTCAGCCTTCACACTGTTTTAATGAAACTGAACAATTTCTAATAATTAAAAACAGGGAGATTTCATATGAAAAATGAAGGAGCCACAAGCACCCAAAGCAACAATGACCCAAAGCTCAGTGGCAGCTGCCCTTCTTGAGAAAGCATATGCTGTCCTGTTCACTGTTACTCCTGCCCTTTCACTCCTTTATGCTACTTCCTGGTGGGGCCAGGCATTTGAGTTTATGACCATTAATGTGATGCATTTAGTCATTTCAGTACAGAGAACATTTTGCTTAATTAGGTTTGTTAAATTGCTTAATGGTCTTTGAGAACTACATAAAGATACTCAGTACCCACAGGGCACTGAGTATTATGTAAAGGGAAATGGATAATGCAAAGAACCAGCTTTCTCCTTTTTCATTTCGTTTTTACTTCCCAAACAGAAACCTAGAAGTCAAGTACATCCTTGACACTCGCCTCTCCTCTTTGATGCTTCATATGTAACCCATCACAATATGCTGTTGATCTTTATGTTCTAAATATTTAATAAAAATTTCTCCAGTTCTCTTCATGTCCTTAAACCTAATGCAAATCATTTCTATCCCCTTTGATATTTCAGTACTTCCCTAGCTGCTTTACTTGAACTTGAACACTATGTTTAGTCTCCCTCCGTTTGTATGTGCTTCCCTTCAGTTTATTCTCAACACTTCAGCTGCAATGATCCTAGTATTATAAATGGAAGCCAGTTCATGTCAGTTCTCTGCTTAAAATTCTCCAATGCTCCGTAAATCATTCTGAGTAAAACAGATATAACATCAGCAACGAGGGGGATGTACATGGTTGGCCCCTAATTATTTCTCTGAACATGTCTCTTATTGCTCCTCTCTTGTTTCCTGTGCTCCAGCCGCACCATCCTCTTTCTGTTCCTTGAACACACCAGCCATGCTCAAAGCTTTAATGCACTCTTCCCGCCTGCCTGGAATACTCTCCCTGGAATACTCACAGGACCTCTTCCCCAGCCATCTCCAGGCTTTATGAATCCATTTCTTTTCAGTTAGGACTTTACTAGCCACCCTCTAAAACTACAAATCCCCCAACCCCATAATTCCTTTCCTTCTTCCCCATTTTAGTTTTCTCTTTAGCTTTTTCTGACATGTTTTACTGAGAAGCCCAAGTGTTTTTCTGCTTTGTTCACTGTTATATCACCCAGAACTGCTCCTGGAACATAGACATGGCTCAAGGAATATTTCTTTGAGTTCACTTTAATAGAATGAAAGAATAATAGAGTGTAAATAAGCAAATGGTAAAATATAAATTCTTAACGTGTACCTAAATAGATGTGGTTTTAAATTCCAGGCCCATCACTTTGAGACTGTAGGTAAGTGATGACCTAAATTTCAGTTTCCTTAGGAAAACAATTATAATATCTTTTAATAGGATCATTGTGATGACTAAGTGATGCTATCCTATTATAACCTTACCATAGCTCCTAGGATTTAGCAAGTGCTCAAAACTGTTGGCAATTTTAATTTACCTGTGGACTTAATGTGAATATGGTTAGACTGATTTTGGGGTCTATTACCATGTGTTTTGTTAAGGTTACTAAACTGAGAAATGTAATCAGTTTCTAAAATACATTGGCTTTTGAAAATTGTACAATACCAAACAATTTTTCTCAATTTCTGAAATATATGATTTTTTCTATGAATATATTTTAAAATAACATCTCTTGTTTTATTGAAGCTTTTATCCTATAAAATATCAGAATGATATGTGTTCCTCCATATAATCCTGTCAAGTTTTCTTGAGGTCAACCTTTACCTTTCTTTGAGCTTATTTTAATAGAATCTCATCATATAAACTTCAAGTCCTCTTGCACAGAATATTATGTTTCTTTAGTTTACCAAAAATAAAAGTTTTAGAATTTTTTTTAAATTGCTCTCTTCACTACAGTCTAATGTAAGATTAAAACGCATTTTTTAAAAAAGTTACAATTTCTTCATACATATTTAATTTATAAACTTAAAAATTATATGTATAGATAAAGATAAGGGTTAAGAAAGGAAAATTTAAAGAGCATTTGTTTCAATATAAGTAGTGATTATATAATTTGTATTATTTAAATTCTAGAATGAGGCAAATATATCTTTTTCAACACCAGTAAAAAAGTCATTTGTGCAGATATATTCTCTTATCTGCATAAAGAACATTATAAAACAAATATATAATTTTCATTATGTGCAAAACTCTACTAGTCTACTTTTATTGTCATAACCACAACAAATGTGCAAAATTCATGAAATATATCACTCTTAACGAGCAGATATTCCTTAGCTAATTTTTTTCTATTCTCAATCTTTTTTTTAAAATAAATTTATTTATTTATTTATTTTTGGCTGCATTGGGGCTTGTTGCTCCATGTGGGCTCTCTCTAGTTGTGACAAGCAGGGGCTACTCTTCATTGCAGTGTGCAGGCTTCTCACTGCAGTGGCTTCTCTTGTTGTGGAGCATGGGCTCTAGGCACGTGGGCTTCAGTAGTTGTGGCATGCAGGCTCAGTAGTTGTGGCTTGTGGGCTCTAGGGCACAGGCTCAGTAGTTGTGGCGCATGGGCTTAGTTGTTCCATGGCATGGGGGATCTTCCTGGACCAGGGCACGAACCCGTGTCCCCTGCATTGGCAGGTGGATTCTTAACCACTGCACCACCAGGGAAGCCCCTCTATTCTCAATCTTAAACATGAATATTAATTTGTTCTGAATAATGACCATTAATATAAAGAAAAATAAACAAATGTACAATGACAGACATTAAAATAAAATTTTAGAATTTTCTAGAATATAATAGCTTGTATTTGATCTTTAAAATAACATCTCAACAATGGGTTATGGTTTTCTTTCTTGGCTTTGGGCTGCACACAGGAGTGACCTATTTTCTCTTGCACCATCAATGAAGTTTTGAGGATGTCTGCTTTGATATGTTTTTCTTTGTATCTTTTTTTTTATATAAACCAGAATTTTTAGTATCTTTTTATACTTTTGGCATCTTTCAAATAATCATCTTCCATTTTCTTTGATTTTTTCTTTACAAAAGGAAGCAAAAGAGGAAAATAGTTTCTGCTCCCTTTTTATATATACTATTTTCTGAGTTGGCATTTTCTTTTTCAGTTAGAACCTGTTACAACTAGTTCAATACAAGATCTTCAGCATCTTGGTTCTGGGGCAAGAATGAAGAATGGGGAATACAAAAACTAGAACATGAAATGATTCCCAGGTAGAAAAATAACATATAAATAAAGGCAGAGCTGTCAGAAATTTTGGACACCTTAGGGTATTCCTCACTGACCTGCATTACGTGTACTGGAGAGAACAAAGATTAGCATGGAATTATAGGTTAGAACCATACTGTGAAGAGCCCTGTATAGGTTAGAGTTTATAGCAAACGAAAAAGAAATGTTTTCCAGATGGAAGGGTAGGAAAAAGTATGCATAGGTTGGTAAATCTTTGAAAGGGGTCAACATGACACTGCAAACATAGATGTGTAAATTCTCGGTGTATGAAGGCAAAAACAGCAGAGGAATGCATAGACCATGACTCAGATTTTCCTTACAGAAAACGATATCAACACACTAAGTTTTCTAGCATATCTATATTCAAATATAGATAGAATAATATATTACTATGACTGGTTAATTGAGTTGTAGGAAAAATTGATTAGAATTCAATTAGTAACAACCCCAAAGTCTCACTGGCTGATGATGAAAAAATTGAATGTTTTCTCTCTTACCCGTGAATTGGTGAGCAGCAGGGGTGGTGATTAGGTTCAGGTGTCCTCCAAATGTCTTTGTTCTCCTTAGACCAATGACTTCCCAGCACAAGCATTCTCAGAGCAGATGGCAGAACCACTACAGGGGCAAGTGGGAAAAGGTGATGCCTATTAAATGTTGATCTTGGTACTAGCACTTTGTCTCTTCTCCCCACATTCCATTGGCTAAAGCAAATCATGTGGATACACCCAACAGCAATGGGGTAGGATTATATTCTCAGTTAATGGAGGTAACTAATGATGGGGAAGAAAGGAATAACTGTAAGGAAATAACATAAACTTTCAGCCTGTTGGAGGGACAATTTGTGGTGAAACAATATTCTGTGTTATCAACTTTACAGGTTAATATTTCCATAAAAGCCAAAACCTAAGTACAGTTATTAAGCCCTACCCAGAAAACATGTGCATCCTAATTTTCTATCTTTCTAGTTTCTTCCACAGAAAACTTCAAGTGTGATTTGACTGAGGTATGTTTCCTTTTAGTCTGGTATAAAAGCTTAGATTTAAGAAACAAACTTCTAGCTATTAAATTTCCAGAATTATTATTACTTTTTAAATCATGAGGACATCTAAAATAGATTAGGTATGTGGTCATGTATTCTACTTGCTTGTATGTCAACCCTAATGGTGTCCCTTACGTCAATGGTTTCCAAACAGTGGTGAGTAAATAAAAAGGAATTTCAAAATATCTTTATAAATATTTTAAGTGTTCATTATGGCCATGTTTAATATATGTATGCCTCATCACTTCGTTTTCAAGCGATTTATTAAAACTTCAAAAAAATTGGCATTCCAGAGAAATACATCCTCAAAAATAAAAGAACTATTGTTCTTGGCACATTTTTATACTTAAATATATGTTAGAACTATACTTAACAAGCAACTTATCAGGTATTGTGGTTTCTATCCAAATATACGTTGCTTTTTTCAGCACAGACATCTTACATTATGAATGCAATTTTTGTTCTCTTTTAGATAATTCTCCTCTAAAACCTTTAATAACATTTATTTTTATTAATAATAATATAACCTTTAATAACGTATTTTCAAAGCTAAGCAAATTATAAATAAAAGAAGCCTACTTGAATTTCCCAAATGCAAATTATAATGTAATTGGATACATGGATCATCAGGCCATTCCATCACAAAAATGTCCTGTGATATTAAACAATAGACTGAAAAATTTCTCAGAGTCAACTTAAAGTTAAATATTATATCTCTGTGGTCTTCTAATATCAAAACACAGTTGAAAAAAAGTAGAGTACATATCTACAACATAAGTCAACGTGTTCATCTTCACAGTAATCTGTATAATCATTTTGAACACAGTCTAAAAATATTAAAGAAAATTTTACAGTCCTCTGCTAATTTTTAAAAGGTAAGCACTGTGTTATTATGGCTGAATACATAAAGAATTCTCTCTCTCAGCACATACACAATATTTAAAAGTTAAAAGTTACTATATAGAAGCATTTCACATATAGGTAAATAGTTATATAAATAAAACTACTAAACAAATAAATACTATTATACAAATTAAAATGCCCTCTAAATATTACTTTATACTATATATAATAAATATAATTTTATATAAAATATTTATTATAACTATATATTATTTTATACATCATATATGATCATATATAGAATATAATTAGATTATAAACATAATAAATATATTTTATGTATTATAAAATATAAATACATTTATTATAAAAGTATACTATAAATATTATTAAAGGGGCAGTAAAATGGTCTATTATTTGAGAGTAGCATATCTAGAACATATCTAAATACAAATGAAAATAACAAATAGTCAGTATTAAGATAATGAATATCACAATTTTTTGTTGTAGATAAATTCTGCAATCTTGACATTCTAATGGTTACTCCTAAATCGGTGAAGACAAAATCAACTCTGAATATTTACAAGGTTTCACAATAATACATTAGCTCAATTAAGGAAAATGCGAATTTTCACATTGACACCAAAATTAGTGACTATAAGGAACTAATTGTCTACTGTTTCTCATCTGGGTTTCCCCGGAAATCACCCCAAAGCAAAAAAGTGAACAAATACAAAATAATTGTGAAAAAATCTTTATTTAAGACATTTTCCTCCCCCAAATTTGCATGATAAATTCTTTCTAAAAACGTTTACTCATTCTTCAATTATCACATAATGTGAGGAGTTCCACTGCAATGAGAATATAGATATTTTATCACATTTAATAAAGACAAAAGTAAAATAGATTGATATTAATCATCATTATGCATAAAATTACTTATTTTCATTTATACTTATAAAAAACTCATACACTAGTGGGAATATTTTCTATTAATTTACCTCAAAGTTAATTTGAAACCTCTGATTCTAGTAATTCACATTACCCATTTTATTTATTGGTGCTCTGACTTTCAATGGTTAGTTTGAGAAGGTAATTTTTTAAAATTCATTTTTAATGACATTTGTGTTGATGAACCTTTTTAGAGTTTTTGTTTCTACAAAGCAGCAAATTGTGAAAAAAAAGTGAATTTTTTAGGAAATTTATACAGATTTGTTTAAAAAGTTAACAAACATGATGATAGTAACATTTATTTTTTAATAAATTAAACCTACTGGTTTCAAGTTGACTGATTGTGGCTAACATTTTGCTATTTAATAAAAGACAGTAGGAGTCCATTAAACAGTCCATTAGGTATATCTATTTTTTATTACAGAGTATATATTTTACTACTATTATTTATTTATGTAACATGGTTTTGAAAACAACATTATTTTTTCTGCCAGATTTATTTATTTTTATCTGCTACTCAAGAAGGATTTATATATTTTTTATTAGAGCTAAAAAACAAAGCTTGATAGTGCTGAAACTTGTCAAATTTAGCTTGTGTATTCTGAAATGATGTGATCAAAAACTTTTTAGAGGTTTAAATTAGAATATAGGAAAGCTAAATTGAATCTCTAAATTGAAGTTTTCTGTTTCAAAAATCAGAGATGTTTCTGCATTAAAAAATCTAATTTGACAAATATTTACCATGCTCCTCCTAAATACCAGATTCTTGAGGAGTTCACAGTGAAGGGAAGGATATTTTGTACCTTACCGTATTTGCAACTGGTTCCTTAATGTTAGAAGTTTACCACCGATATATCCAGTGATTCACTGCTGCTTGTTGGTACCTGAAATTCCTACTAAGAAGTCCCTTATATGGGCTTATCCAATGTCCAAGTCAAGTGGGTGACCAGGGAAAGTTAATGATTTGCTGTTAATTAGAACTAAATTAGTTCAATGCATGCTAAGGAGAAAGGAGTCGAGGAGCTGCTTGCAATCAATTTTGCTCTTATTCCTGAGGCTGAGGGGGGCAAATTCAAGGAAGAAAGAAGGCAGGTACGTGATCCTGGTCTAATCTCCTTATGAACATAGTAATAACTGACCTTTTGGCAAACAAATTAATGCAAAAGAGTCTTTCTGTAGCACAAAAGATATGCTATATAATATCTTTAAAAGATATGCTATATATATATATAAATATAGATTTATATTCTATAAATATACTGAATGTCAGATGTCCATGATCTAAGATTACTTAAGACAAACACACTTGGAATCTATGGGTGAATTAAGCATGGCTCTCTGGAAAATGTCACATAAGCTGTATAACTATCTGAATAGAAAATTGAGGTATTTTATAACTGAATCTGGTCCTGACTGTGACAAGATGTACACTTTCCTAACTTGAGACCTCAACTTTTACTTGGGCAAGAGGGTGCATCTGTTGTAGGTAGGAAGGCACACTAAAAATCCCTATACCTCACCCTTGATCACTCATGACTCTTAAAAGCCTATTTACTCGAAATTATTAATAAAGGCTAAAACTGAATAAGATCTCTCATTTGTGTGAGTCTGATCTGATAATCTGATCCTTCATGTTAACTCATGCTTAGCAAGGGTTTTGTGGGATTGGCATGAAATTTATTTCCTAATGATGAAGTGTACACAGAAAGAGACTTCCTTCCTTGTCCATTTCTAGCTAAAGTGGAGAAGATACTGTTTTTAAGAAAATCCATAAAACTTTTTTGACAGTTTTTATAGTTTTATGCTCTCTTCAGATCTCTTTAGAAAGTTTCCAACTAAGATAATGTTTTGGAAGCATAGAGATGTCTATGATTTAGGTAATAAAATCAACTGGCTTGTTTGTTTTCAGTTTAACTAAAATGTACCATGAGATATTTGGTTTAAAGATTCATTGTGAATTTATATGCTCATTGCAAAATTAATCAGACAGAGGTGAGTTTTCTCTAGGGAGCTTTGCTCTTGTTTGTTTTCTTGTGCTTATTTTATTTTACTTATTTTTGGCTGCGTTGGGTCTTAGCTGTGGCATGAGTGATCTTCGTTGAGGCATGCAAGATCTTTAGTTGCGGTGCGCAGGCTTCTCTCTCATTGTGGTGTTCGGGTTTTTTTTCTCTCTCTAGTTGTGGCGCACAGGCTTCAGGGCACGTGGGCTCTATAGTTTGCAGCACACGGGCTCTAGTTGAGGCTCCTGGGGCCAGTACTTGTGGTGCACGAGCTTAGTTGCCCCGTGGCATGTGGGATCTTAGTTCCCCCACCAGGGATTGAATCCACGTCCCCGGCATTGGAAGGTGGATTCTTTACCACTGGACCACCAGGGAATTCCCTCTTGTGCTTATTTTAATTTCAGTGTAAATGCAGTGTCTCTGTTGTTGAAAATGTGCACTCCTAGCACACTCGGTACACGTATTCCCTGCATTCAAGTGCCCCTCAGGAATACTGGGCAGCTGCCTTCCCTTTATTGGTTCTGCAACTTCTCTGGGCTTTCCTCCCACCTGATGTACTTTCACTGCATATCTATTTATATAATGATTGCCATTTGAAAAAGGACAACTTCCATTTATTCTATTTGCTTGGATCTCATACCTACATTCCAAAATGAGAAATCTAAATGTCTAATATATTTGTAAATTGTTATCAATGATCTAAAAATATGCAGTGTGGTATAGAAGGAAGATAACTGTTTGTGAAAAATAAAATACGTGGTATAGAGTACAAGATATGACACTCACTTCAGAAATAATTGCAAGCTACAAATTTCAGGGAGATGTTTTCCTGGATAAATGAGAGGATAAAAATCATATTTTTAAATCAGTCATTGCTATTAAGCTACCTACTTCTGAAGAAGATGCAAATACATAACTAAATAAATGATACAAGTGACAGGAATTACAGGTACTGGTTTAAAACAGTGGGTCAGGTATTGTGACCAAGTGAGGCCATTTAGTCAGTATACTCAGATGGTCTGTCAACTACCATGAAAATTTAACCAGATAGTTTTTCAAGCTCAAGTTTTCCAATGCCATTTTAAAATAATGAGTGACAATTTAAGGAAATGTTACTGGTAAAGTTTTTATTTCTCTCAGTTATCAAATGCATTTTGACTTTGTAATCAGTACTCTGAGAGATTGCTTTTCTCTTTTCTTTGAGATGAGCCAGATGGTGGCATTATTTTCATTCGAAATGTAGCTTTGAACTTTATTATCTAAATATTTTGGTTATTTCTGTCACAGTGGATTTTGAGTGGTGATTTCATGCCGATTTCCATTCCCACAAATTTGTCAAACGTCTATTCTAGTTTGGACATGTTGCTAAGGAATAGGGATAAAAAGATGAATGCTGCCTAACCTTGAAAAACATATTTTGCTCCAGGAGGCAAATCATGCAAACAAATAATTAAAATTATAATTTTTATATTCTTCTCTAGAAATACATAGAAACTACAAAACTGTTACAAATTACAGCAATTACCTCCATCTATTTCTGTCAGGGAAATAAGGTAAAGTTTAAAGGGAAAGTGACTTGGGAAAGTGACCTGACTTGGATTCTAAGGAATAGGTGTTTACTGAGCAAAGGTAAAGGATATTTTGGACAGAAGAGAAAGTTTGTGTAGCCTTGGAGGGAAGCTAGAATGCTGGGCTGTGAGTTCACCTGTAGAAAAGTATTTTGAAAAATGAGTAAAAACAACTGTGAATATAATATCAAGTGAACAAGGTCAAATAGATGTCAGAACAAACACACACATCAGAGTTGAGTTGATGGAACAATTTGGGGGGTAAACTATGAGTCTGGGTCAATGGCAGAAGTGTGGATCCTCTGTAACCACTTACTTTTTGGGTTAGAGCCTAGGAATAGCGCAGGAACAGTTGCTAGACTCTGGCAGAAGGACCAAACCCTTAGACTGTGGGGTTATTTAGACCGCATGATTAAGAAATCATCATCCCTTCCCTGGCCTGATTAGAATTGGGATTGAACAGCACTCCAGTGGGCAGGCACTCGGCTCCAGTGCTGATCTCCCAGCTCAGCGTACATAGTCGGAGGAACTATGTATGCTCATAGTTATGTATGAGCTATGTATGTATGTACGCATGCTCAGTGTGGGCAACCATCATGGTGTACTGGAGGCTAGGTTCCAAGCCTTGTCTTGCCTCTGCGTAACATGTCAGGCCAGTTTCACGATCCTCCATCTCAGCCTCATCCAGGCGTGGCTCCCTCAGAACAATGGTTGGCCTCCGTGGACATTTGTAGGAGACCAACCTGCAGAGAATCCACTTTGGAAAAGTTAACCCTTAGTTCCTACATATCCCAAGTGTGTAGAACACATCGTGGCATAAGAGAACCTCTGCATACTTTCGTTAGTATTTCCTAATTATACCCAGGTAGTTTGTGGCGTAGCTAGCATTTAAAATCAGGCCTGCTAGAACGCAGCGGCGAGGGCCCCGGCACCGTGGTGGGGCCGAGGGGATGGCGCAGAGGCGCTTGAAGTGGCGGGAGCGGGTCGGACCTGGGCTGGTAGGAGCCCCACCCCTCCCGCCTCAGCGGATCATGACCCGGGCTGCAGCTACGGAGGTCGCGGTGGCGCGGACGCGGCGTGGCGGGGCCAGCGCTAGAGGTGATGCTGTTTCCGGTGACCACCCCGGTATAACAACAGACCCCGCCGCCACCCAAGCACTATGGCATCCCCTCCCCCATCGGTTTAGCACCCCCCCCCCCCCAGGGAGACTGACTGCGTACTCACCCAGAAATTAATTGAAACCCTTTCGGGTTTTTGAAGAGGAAGAGTAACTGTAGCGTAGGATTTTAATTTTGGAGAAATTAAATAATCTGGTAAAGGAATGGATACGAGAAATCAGTGAAAGCAAGAGTTTTCCACAAGCTGTAATTGAAAATGTTGGAGGGAAAATCTTTACATTCGGTTCTTATAGATGCATACGAAGGGTGCAGATATTGACACGTTGTGCGTGGCACCAAGACGTGTTGATCGAAGCGACTTTTTCACCTACTTCTATGATAAATTGAAACTACATGAAGAAGTAAAGGTTTTAAGGGCTGTTGAGGAGGCATTTGTACCAGTTATCAAACTGTGTTTTAGTGGGATAGAGATTGATATTTTGTTTGCAAGATTAGCACTGCAGACTATTCTGGAAGATTTGGACCTAAGAGATGACAGTCTGCTTAAAAATTTAGATATTAGATGCATAATAAGTCTTAATGGTTGCTGGGTAACTGATGAGATTTTACATCTGGTACCAAACATTGACAACTCCAGATTAACTCTGAGAGCCATCAAGTTGTGGGCCAAATGCCACAATATCTTTTACAATATATTAGGTTTCCTAGGAGGTGTTTCCTGGGCGATGCTAGGAGCAAGAACTTGCCAGCTTTACCCAAATGCAATAGCATCAACTCTTGTATGTAAATTTTTCTTGGTGTTTTCTGAATGGGAATGGCCAAATCCAGTGCTACTGAAAGAGCCTGAAAAACGAAATCTTAATTTGCCTATCTGGGACCCGAGAGTAAATCCCAGCGATAGGTACCATTTCATGCCTATAATTACACCAGCTTACCCACAGAAGAACTCCACTTACCACGTGTCTGTTTCAACAAGAATGGTCATGACTGAGGAGTGTAAGCAAGGGCTTGCTATCACACATGAGATTTTGCTGAGTAAGGCAGATTGGTCCAAACTTTTTGAAGCTCCCAGCTTCTTTCAAAAGTACAAGCATTATATTGCACTTCTAGCAAGTGCACCAACAGAAAAACAACATCTAAAATGGGCAGGCTTGGCGGAATCAAAACTCCGAATCCTGGTTGGAAGCTTGGAGAAGAATGAATTTATTACACTGGCACATGTGAATCCTCAGTTGTTTCCCGCACCCAAGGAAAATCCTGACAAGGAAGAATTTCATACAGTGTGGGTGATTGGTTAGTGTTAAAAAACCCAGAAAACTCTGAAGTTCTCAGTATTGATCTCACTTATGATATCCAGTCTTTCACAGATACAGTTTATAGGCAAGAGATAAATAGCAAGATGTTTGAGATGGATATGAAAATTGCTGCAATGCATTTGAGAAGAAAGGAACTTCATCAACTACTACCTAATCACGTGCTTCAGAAAAAGAAAACACACTCGACGGAAGGTGTCAGATTAACAGCTTTGGATGATGGCAGCCTCGACCTGTCTGTAGACAGTGAAGACAGCACATCTGTGTCTTCACTTCCTGGCTCTATGAAGACTGGCCCAGTGACTGGCAGCGCTCAGGGTAGAAGTAGTCCTGCCCCAGCTGTGATGGCAGCATCTGTGACCAGCGTACAGGTTCCCAAAGTTTTTTTGCAACAAGCAAATCCCAGTGACAGCCCAGGGGCGCGTCCAGCAAATGCATCCCTCAGACTGCCCCACAACCAACTATTTCTCCACCACCGAAGCCCATGGTCACCAGAGTTGTTTCCTCAACATGTGTGGTCAACCATCCACCCAGGGAGCACAGCAGCAAACATAGCTAATCCTATCACAGGAGTCTAGAGGACATTGTCACGTTACAAAGAAGAAAGGACCAAGGAAACCAGAACAGAAGATGAACTTGTCTCATCAAGAGACAACTGTGACTCAGCTGGAAACTATTCAGACAGCGGCTTCTCTGTTGGCCTCATGAGGAACATCCAGTGCAGACCTTCTCAGTACCCCTGCTCTCCCTGCAAATATTATTTCTACAATCAAGAATTCACTGAAACAGATTGAACTGAGAAAAACAACCTCAAGCATCCATAAACAGTATCTGCCAACTCAGCCTGCTGTCTTCAAATGCTAAAGGAGGAGGACGAAGGGTACCAAACTAGATATGGTTCAAAATAGAATTGTTAGGCTTATCGGATGACTTCCTTTATTGGGCTAATCTTGATCAGAAGTCCAGGTTAGTATGTGAAGCTAGAAGTACTGTTATTAATGTGTCAGATTATTTATGTGTCAGCCACAGTGACGCTAACTATTTCAAAGGACTCCTGCCCTTTAAGAGGAAAAAAACCCTCCAGCTATATTTGTACCCATGACTGACATCGGGACTGGATTGACATTTGATGCATTGTTGGGGAAAGTTTGCAATACAAACTGATATCAGGAAAAAAATAAAGAATAAAATCAGGCCTGCTAGACTTTTCAGCACACATCTTTAAATACTATGCCATGATGACCTTAGCATCAGTCACTATATATTCATTCATTATGAGCTTTATCACTAGTCACTACCGGAAGAACAAGGATAAATAAGGTAATGTCTTTTTTCTGCTGTTTCCTTACGCAGTAGGACTAAATATACCAAGAAGCAGAAGAAAGGGATTATTTATCCTTTCTGTTGCAGTAAATAAATGGAAGAACCACATACAACACATTTTATAAATATGTGTTGACAAAAGGTAACATTCAAAATCAAAAATTATAAAATATGCTGAACATATTTTTGAAATAAAGTATATTTATTATAACTAGTACAGTTGTTGAAAATTGTGTCTGCCTTTCTATTCATTCTCCTGGTTACAAAACTTACACACATAGCCGTGTTAATTAGCCTATGATTGTGGGTATAGAACTAAGTCAGGTGATCAAAGATCTTCCCCAGCGTATTTCTAAGCATGGATGATAGAAAACAACCTTTTTCTAATGCTCTTAGACTATAAACCTAGGGTTCTAGGAAAGTGTTTCCACAACCATTCAGAGTATCTTTATCATGCTTGGAGAATTAAGTGATATGACAGGGAAGTAAAGACAAAAGGGAAATAGAAACAGAGTAGAGAAACCTTGGTTCCAGTAGTGACATTGGGTCAGTTTCCTACAGTTTCCTATGTTTGAAGTATGCTAATCAACGATCCTCATACTGTAGTTGAGGGTTTTTTCCCCACTTGTAACTCTATTCTTGACCAGTACAAATATATTTTTTGGAATTTCTGGGCTAAAACTTGAAGAAAAAAAAAAAGAATGAAGACTAAATGCAGTGGGCATGAAGTGATTATTGAACAAAGTGTCAGAAGTTGTACCTAGGGGGATTATCTGACAGAGTTCGTGCAATTGGGAGACATTTTCAGTTCAGAACCACCCTGGGAGTTATTTCCCCCCAAAATTCCCAAAGCATTACAACTAGTCTATTAATGCAATGGAGGAGATGAGAGTGCACAGGATAGACTCCATTTCTGGACACAGGATATTCAAAGCATGCTGGAGGCTGTGGGTGCTTTTAGAACATGTGTGACTGAAAACAGAGATAGCTAAAATAGTGAAAATACATTTTACATAAACTTTGAACTAAGCTTACAATTTCTCTTTCTTTGTTATTAAAGGGAATATTGCCAAGTGAAGTGGAGTAGACCAAGATTATCATAAAACAGAAATTATAAGTGAATCAGAACCTCTGACTAAAATAGTGGAGTAAAGATGAATGTGGAATTCAGGATTTTACTCAAGTTTCTGGACTTGGTGACTGGTTACATTCTGAGCACACCAGCCAAGATAAGAAATGGATAGAAAGAACATATTTTGTTGTGAAAGTGATTGGTTCCATTTGTGGTATTCTGAGCTAATTTTGATTACGAATAAAATGCATTCATTTGGATACACTCATATGTGTCAATCCAAAGCTGGACAAAGAATCACGACTAAGCTTTATGATTATTGGAGCATATAGTATAAAAGAAATAACTTAAGTCCTACCAAGCCTTAGAGGAGCATGGAAATCCAGGGAAGACATAGGTTTCTACTTTCGGAAAACACAATATGCTGAGACCTCTGTATACATTTTAGATGATTAAATTCTCATCGTTTTTAAATATTCTTGATTTTCTACTATTGTCTATAATTTGTATCTTAATGTGTTCTAAAACATAACAAACCCAAACATAATGCTTCAT
This sequence comes from Leucopleurus acutus, assembly GCF_964270905.1. Taxonomy (NCBI): domain Eukaryota; kingdom Metazoa; phylum Chordata; class Mammalia; order Artiodactyla; family Delphinidae; genus Leucopleurus; species Leucopleurus acutus. The sequence continues at coordinate 55,819,071 of NC_139157.1, read as the reverse complement.
TTATAAAAACCACTACTTAGCCGGGCTAACCACTCTAAGTTTCTAAAATGCTTTGTACTTATTAGTTGAAATCTGTCTACCCGGTCAATCTTTGAATATATCTGAAAAAACTGAAACACTATAAAGGTAAATAAATTAAAAAGACTGAACCCTCAAAAAATGAGAATTTGGTAAATTTTGAGTCAATTTAAACTTTACTATATACATATGCATATAGATACAAATAGGCAGATAAATAATCCATATTTATTCAATATGTAGATATATACTATGTATCTATAATACATCTATGTATACAAACACTAGACAAAACTAATATATACTGTAATCCTGTTACTAATATTAAATCTTAGACCAAGATATTAAAAAGACAACACAGTTAGGAAGCTACTGAAATTCCTTCTGTTCTGAGTAATTCTGTATCCCAGTCTGGTTTTGTTATTGTTCATGGTCTTGACACTTCTCATTCTCATCCCAGATGACACTGGCTGTTACCATTTCTCTTCTGGTTTATTGCAGTCACTTCTACTATCCTCCCTAACTCCAGTCTTTCTTTGGCTTAGAAACTTTCTCCACTTAACTGAGGAAGAAGTTGCCTAAAACATAAATCTGTTATAGTTATAAAATCTAACTCATTAACAATGTTCCATTCCCTCAGAGAGGGAAAAGAGTGAACATCTGGTAAGTAACTGCCGTGTGGGAGAAATACAGAGGAGTCTTACAGGGATTAACTGAACTTCATTGCCTCATTTCTCTGAAGTTGTTATGGAAGAACAAATGTAAACAACAGGCAAGCATGGAAACAGAAACACCTGTAAATAAAATATATTCTGTGTGTGTTTATAAACCAGATGTTCAGAATGCTTCATTAAAAAAATGTATTTGAAGATGACTCAAATGGTGTTAAAATCACAGGAACTCTGGTAAATTGTATGAATCTATCTCAGGATAATCTTTCCATTTTTTTGCTCTGTCTTAAATCTCTTCTCTTTCTTACGGACTTTACACTGTAGATTATTTGTTCTCCCTCTTGTATATTTATCTCCCGTCCCTTTCAACAGGATAACTCTTCTTCAAGTTAAATTCATTTTGCTCTTTCTAAAATTTTTAAAAATAAAATAGATGATAGATAGATAGATAGATAGATCTTCCACTTGACCTTTCATGGTCTTGAAGCTACTGCAATCTCTCTCCTTCCTTTCAAAACCAGGAATCCATAATGTTATGTTCATTCTCCAATCTCCCATTAGTTCTTTAAGCCACTCCTTTCTAGCTTATACCATAACATGCTTCTGGAAATGGGAAGTATCACTAAACCCAGTGGATATTCTGACTGCCTCATCTTACTTCGCTTCTCAGAAGCACTCAAACCTGTCCAGAGCTCTCTATATTTTGAAGTTTTCTCTTCTTGGATTTATGATGCAAACTTTTCTTGGCCTTCATAACTATTTTACTTCTATTGAATGATGACATTCTGCAAGTCTCAGCCTAGCCTGCGACTCTTCATCTAATATTTTTATGTACATTTCTCTATAGACAAATCACAAACTGAAGTTTAATCTAGATCAGTCCAGCTCCACAGAATGTTCCACTATCATGGCATTGTTTTATATCTGTATAGACCAAAAGAGTAGTCACTAGTTACATGTGGCTATTGAGTACTTGAAATGTGGTGAGACTGATTTTTTTCATTTTATTTAAATAGCTAGAGGCTACTGATTGGATGCATTTTGTCTTACCTCTTGGAATCACTGAAAACAACCTACTACTAACGAAGCAAGACTGAATTTTCCTTCTATCTGCATTTCTTCCATATTCTGCCACTTGTCTAGTTACATAAATTGAAAATCCAAGTCATCATAGACATTGATCTCTTGTGTTTCCCTATAGATATTCCTTTTTAAATATCTCTCAAATCAGTCCACTTCCCCCATATTTACCACCCAGTAGCCACCCAGTCTAAACCACCGCTATTCCTGTGTGTTTTGGCAGCAACAGCTTCTCTTGCTCTTCTCTAAATCCTTCTCTAGACAGCCACTTTAGGCTTGATGAAATCAAATCTGCTTGTACTCATTTGCTCTGTCCTCACCCCTACATACCCAATTTGAAACTTTCTAAAAGTTATATTTGCTGTAATGTGAAGAAAGAACACCTTAAAACGGCCTGTGGAGCCCTACGTTTCCTGACCATCTCTACCCCACTGGCGTCTTCCCTAATCATGCTTTCCCTTACTCAATGTCTAGGCAATGCTAAATACACAATTATTTTCAATATCTGTATACCCTTTGCTAGCTTATAGAGCAAGTTGGTAAAACTTATCAAATTTAATGCCCACATTCTCCCGAACATCCCCTATTATAGCCACACAGTTTTGTTTTGTTTTCAGCTCCTTGAACATACCATACTGCCTTCAATCACAGGGTTCCGGCACTTATTTTCCTCTTTTTCATTGCATCTATCCTTATGTAGCAAATTCCTTCTAATCTACCTTCATTTTTTCATCAATTTTTCAAGAATCTAATGAAGTTTAAGTTGTGGAGACTCTCACTTGCATGGGCTACTTCTAAGATTCCCTGTGCCTGATTTGAATTATTTTCCTTAAAGTGGGACTGCAAATTGTGTAAGATTTGGGTCATAATAAACCTGGATCCAACAATGGCCACAATATACAATAACTTTACTTCTAAACTTTTTTTAAAAGCCCGATGATTGCTCATTTGCATGAATTCTGATAATGAACTGGGAGGGGTTTCAGTAACCTAGTCTTTAAATTTACAAGTTTGTGTAGAACTCTTTTTGTGTAGCAGGTTAGATGAAGAAACTGGATTTTGAAGTTAAGATATTGGGAAAATTGGGTGAAATGGATGAATGTGGTCAAAAAGTATAAACTTCCAGTTATAAGATAAATAAGTCCTGGGGATGTAATACACAGCCTCCTGACTATAGTTAACAATACTATATTGTATATTTCAAAGATGCTAAGAGAGTATGTCTTAAAAGTTCTCATCACAAGAATAAAAATTATAACTGATTGTAGTGATGGATGTTAACTAAACTTATTGTGGTAATCATTTTGCAATACTTACATTTATCAAATAATTATCTTGTACACCTAAAACTAGTATAATATTATATGTTAATTACATCTCAACTTAAAAAAAAAAGAAGTGTTCCCAAGGCGATCATCTAGTGATTCCCTAACAAGAATCCTCTTCTCCTGCCTGGTAGATGGCTCCTTCATGCTTTATACCAAAGAAGACGGGAAATTTTGAAAGTATTAGTACTCTATTATTTTGTTACAAAATGCTATTACTAAAATATTTCTGTTGCAAAAGCTTTATTTTTTCTGAAATAATTTCTGAAACAAAATTATAATAAATGTAATATGCATTTGATTTATGATAAAATGTAATAGTGTGTATATTTCCAGAGTAACATGCATATATATATATATATATATATATGTTTGAAATAAGTAAAAAAGAGAAAATCTGCCCACTAATGATCATTGACTGATACAGCAATTTTACTCAAAATATGGGTTCAAATATTAAAAGAAAAGAAAGATCAAATATATTTCTTCTATCTTGTTTTAAAAAATCTGAAAAGTAGCTTGCGAATTCAAAACAATAAAATTTGGTAGCCTTTAATCCATCAGATTACATATCCGTGACAGCATGTGCAATGTTTCAATTAACTTTTTCTTTCAGTGTAAAAGTTGAGCATCCTCTCTTACACTTTGGGAAAAGTCTCACATATACCTTAAAATGTATGTTGTCTAATGAATATAAGGGACAATTTTAAAGAAGTGATTATCAAGGAGCAATAACATGGATTAATTTATCTATTTTGAGAGTAAAAGGCAGAACATGAGAGCCATAGGTTAACAATTTATTTAAATCCTTATGTATCTGTGAAATGTGTAAAAGTGCACAACATAATTCTTCACTGGCAGAATTCTGTGAAGATGTAAATTTAACATGCAGAAATGAGATAAAATCTCTCCAAAGATTGCAAGTTTATTTAGGAAAAAAAAAGCCTTCAATTTTTGTTTTGTTAAAAAATATGGCAACACTCCTTAAAGCTTACTTATCTGACAGCTACAGTTTTCTGTACTACTTCAATGAGAGGATTAAGCAAAAAGTGGGAAAAGAATTAAAATATGCTAAAAGAAACTATGGAATGAATTTTAAAACTTTTCATAACAAACTTCATCCTTCAACGTATTTTCATTTCGCTTTATATGATAAATTTATAAAAGACTGTTCTAGTTGAAAGCATCATCCTATGTAAAACGTGAACAATTATCAGTTGCCTATAATGAAATCTAAATGGTAACATATCAAATTAATAAAGGAAATGAACATTTCAGGGAATAATATGAGACATGGTATGTCGTCTTTTATGGGCTCATCTATACATTTACTCATGAAATACAATTCAAGTTTTCACTCACAACCATTTCCTAAAGTTAAAATTTACTGAGCAGTATTCAATTGACCGAGATTGCTTAATATTATTGAACCCAAGCCTTTTGTTCCTTACGAATCAGTGCAAGAATCAGCTTGCTTGGTGCTAAGGAAACTACTCAGTCTTCTAGTAGTGGAGAGAGAGACCCAATGTAAAATATTGTTCATGGAATGTTCATCTGGAATAATCCCCTCATTAACTAGATGATGGACCCTAAGCACAATAGTGTTAAGAAACTTGCCCTGTGGACCAGTGTCATCCAGGTGCTACTCCAGGCATCTACTAGAGCACATATCACCAATGGGATGGACAGTTCTAGGGCTCTTTTAGGTAATATAGAGAGTTATTGAGTTGACTGCCAGTATCTATCAAGATAAGATTAACAATTTTGTATATTTAACTCCTAGACATCAAAATAATAGCTCAGGATGAAGTTCTGTTTTAGTAGAGAGGACTGATGATTTATCATGATAAAAGTTTCTCTGTATATTTGGTAACTAGCACAGTGCCAGGTACACCACTGATGCTTATTATTTGTTGAGTTAAATTGAATATATCTCCCAGAATTCTAAAATGTGAATGTCTATTTTAATGTGGTTATAAATAACGTTTTAAAACTAAACCTACATTTATTAACATTGCATTAAGGAGGATTTAAACAATTAGCATATTCAATGAGTCTTCTTATAAGACAGTGGAGATTTGCTTAAGAAAGCTAAGAATCCTTAAATCTCTATAATTATGTATTTCAGAATTTAAAATTACATTCCATTTAAGCATTTTAAAGAACACAATAAGCAATGATGCTTTGCAAAGTATACACCTTTAAATAAGTCAAATTACAAGAAATAAAACAAGATCATAGATAATATTAGGAACAAATTGGAAAGACAGATATGAATATTGTAGTCATTGTTTTTCATGTAATCTTGGCACTGAGGATGTACCAATGCTTTTTTCCCCCTTAGTTGAAAAGGAAAAAATAAGATGGGGGATTTCCCTAAGGTCAGTATGTGAGAGAGGATCATATTGGATTTATTTGTAAAAAGTAGAAAAGATACATTCTATACCTGTTCAGTATTTCAAATTGCCTTAAATTACAGAACTTTTTTTCCCTTTGGAAGGAAAAATAGGTTTTATTTGGCAAAAAAAAAAACTTTTTTGTAAAAATAACTCAAATATCAAGAAAATGATGAGAAGGAAATTGCTTAGAAAACCACAAAAAGAAAGCATCAACATAAAACCTGAATAAGTTTTAAAAATGTCATAAAACTTTAAATTAATGCATATGTGGAGGTTCTACTAAGTTTTATCTCACTGTTTATATACATAAAAATTAATTTTAGAGTCAAGTCTTAGTCAATGTTTCATTATTAACTTTATTATTTGCCTTCAGGATATTTGTGTAGTTGTTTTCTCATTCAGTGTTTACTAATACATACATTTGTACCTTATTAAATGAAATATGTGAAATTTGATTTGCTGAATTTGAGACAATACGGATAATAAACCTTGTCAGAGCTTTCATTTGGCACACTTCCCTGGCTTATTTTTAGGTTCAAATGAGGCAAAATATGTTAATAACATTTGTGAAATACAATAGAAAGCTTTTTTGAGAAATTTGTTTTATTATGTTAAGCCTGAATATGTAAATTTTAAATTGCACAGTGTTCATTGCATCAGTGGTCATTATGTCTAAATTGGTTTTAAAGAATATACAATATTAAATAAAAATTTTTCATGATATTATTTTATTTTTTTCCAAAAGATTAGTAAACTAATGGGGACTTTTTGTGAAAATATTAGAAATTTAAATATTTTGAATTTTTTTCAAAACATAAGATATAGGTAAGATACAATAAGAGACAAAAGATAAGAATATAAATAAGTTCAACATTAAATGACCTTCCTAATAAGGTTTCCTATTCTTAATTTTCCCCAAGCTATTATTCTAGGTCTTTCTTGTTTGCCTATATTTTCTTTCTTTCTTTCTTTTTTTTTTTTTTTTTTGCGGTACGCGGACCTCTCACTGTTGTGGCCTCTCCCGTTGCGGAGCACAGGCTCCAGACGCGCAGGCTCAGCGGCCATGACTCATGGGCTTAGCCTCTCCGCGGAATGTGGGATCTTCCCGGACCGGGGCACGAACCCGTATCCCCTGCATCGGCAGGTGGACTCTCAACCACTGCGCCACCAGGGAAGCCCCGAGTAAACATTCTTTTAAATGCATAAGCCAGGACCCCAAACTGCAAAGTAGAAGGACTTATAGGTATCTGCCCTGTGAGCCAGGAGATCAGCAACATATTGTATGGACTGCAATAATGCCTATAGCTTTGTGCTGATCACTGGGGAAACTGTCTACTGCTTTACTTCCACCTTCTAAATCTGGCACAAATCCCTCTTGTGACCAAACCTAACCAAGAAACATACAAGAAATGGAAAACTAGGGAATATGGTTCCAACTTAGCTTCAATTTATCATAAAACAATTTAGAGTGCCTTGCAAAACCTCACTATTCTATATTACTATACCATTATGATTCTGTGCTTACAAAATTATACTGGCAAAGAAATATTCTCTCAAGTTCTGCGTATTAACATATTCTTATGCTACAGACACAGTATGAACACATGCTCAGCCCATTTAAAATCGTGGCAGGAATGAAACAATGTTTTTCATTTTAGTCTTGGAGGACAAGTATCATCGACACAGATAGAAAATCAAACAATATCTTTCTATTTCATTAAGTAAAGGCTTTATTTGCTTTAATACTAATTTTAAATTATCTGCAATTTTAAATAATATAAGCTACAGGCTCTTTAAGCTTTAAGGCTCTTAAGTTCAGCAAGAGAACTTTGCTAAGAAAGTTTGCTTGCCAAGCAATTTTTCACCAGTTCTCACTGCTATCTAAATGTAGTTCCTGTTTCAGTGTTTGACCTAAATGTATTTTCTTTAAACAGAAAGAACCTAAAGAACAAGGCCTCAGGGACATGGTACTACCTGAGTCATTCACTCTGAGCCAAAGAAAACATAAATACATTCTTTCCAAGGTAGTGGGGTTTTGTGAGGCATTGTAAATTGTTTTGTGATAGATGAACCCTAGGAAAATGCATCAACTCTGTTAAAACAATCAAGGAAATAATATTCGAGTAAAGAAATACACCCCAGGGTACTCAGGGACATTATGTTATGAAGCTAGGGGTGTTGACCCTTCTATCTATGGCACAACTGAAACCACAGTTAAAACACTGTACATGGTGCCAAAGAACATGAAAGATGCCAAACCCTTACAACCAGGGAAATGTCAAAAGATGAGAGGTGATCAGATGGCCAGAATACTGCTGCAAGGTAGGATGATAGAGATTGATTTAAAATATAAATGAGTATATCAAAATCTCACAATTCAGGGAAAAAATACACTTTCGTATAGTGCTTGAAAATTGTCATACATTTGGTGTGGTAGGGAGAAGAAAACATTTATCACTCACCCCAGATTTCTCTTTCTGGATTCGTAGGTTATAACATTCATTATATCTGATGGAAATAGAAGAAGAAGTAACATTTTCCTCTACATGTTTCCTATGTTGTCTCTTTGAAGCAAACAGCAGCTTTTGCTGTGAGATTGGATTGTATTTTATGCATTTTTCACCTAAGTACACTCACATAACATACTAATTAACTAACAATAAGAGAAAGGAGGAAAAGAGGATGGTAGAGATGCTATATATATATATATATATATATATATATATATATATACACACACACACACACACATATATATAGTATCCCATATATATGGAATAATATATACAATGCAATATAACTTTTATATAATTATATATAAATAAATATATGATATAGTAACATGAACAGATAAATGTATACATTTCTAAATATATATTTATATAAATGTATAAATATATTGTATAATACATATATAATGTAGAAAATGTATATTTTATTTCTTTTTCAACTATGCCCCTTGACATCTCTTTCTCTATTTTTACCTATCTCAGCTTGGGATGGCGAAGGAAGAAAAACAAAATATGCAGGGTCCTTGTGACTCTATTTCTGTCTATGGATTTATAGAGCTATGGTAAAGGAAAGCCAACTGATACATTCCAGAATGATTTTTCAGGTGCCACTTTGCTCTGATTTGGTTTTAGCATAAGTGTAACTAAACAGAAATGACTCTGTGTGTTAGAAAGAATATCGATAAGCATCCTTGAGTAGGAAAGAAATTTACCTTTTATTTTTTAACTGTGCTGAGCAATGTTATGTAACAGAAAGTAATGAAAACAACTTCTCCTTAGAAATGTACTAATAATATGATGTGGCCATAATAATAGTAAATAGTATAGTTTGGAAACAAACATTATTTCATGTAAAATTTTAACATGAGAGTAAGAGGATAATTATTGACCAAGTGAGTCAATAATTTGAGCGGGAAATAGATATCTAGGTCATCAGCCCAAAACATACACACGTGCGTAAGCACACACAAAATGCCAGGTAAAATAGACTTAGAATTAGAATATCTCTGTGTGAATTTAGAAATTTTTTTGTATAAAAGCAGAATCAATCTCAAAGTAAAATATTGACAGATTCATCACTATAAAACTATAAAAGTTTCTGTTGAAACAAAAACCACAGAACAACAACAAGCTTAAAATTAAAAAAGCTAAACAAATTTAGGTGAAAAAATTTGCTACAAGTACAAAAATGGATTGATATTTTTAATCTGCAAATTAACAATATCAGTCGATAAAGACACTGATATAGGCTGAACTGGAAAAAAAATAGCAAAGAGCAAGAAGAGAATATTTATACTTGAAAAAACACAAAAGACTTCTAAATATTTTCTTAATGTTCAGCTTCAGAAAAAAAATAACTAAAAAACCTTTATTGGCCTAGAAAATTAATAATTTTTGGAAACATTTTAATATTGTAATATTTAATTCCAGTTAATATGGTTAGAAAGAGACAGTCTCAAGTGATATTGGTAAAAGTTATATTGTTAAGGTCTTCCTGAAAATTTTGCAATCCGTTAATTTATTTCATTTGGTGTAATAATAATTTTATACTATTGAACTTGGCAATTTTATTTCTAATAATTCTCCAAATCCATTACTGAAATTAATTTGAATTGCCAAAAATGTCAAGATCACTACATTAATAAAATGAAGTATGAAAACCTATGACCCTCTCAATAGATGCAGAAAAAGTGTTTAACAAAAAAGTTAAACATCTTTTTCATGATAAAAGCTCTCAACAAATTCAATACAGAAAAGGAAGACTGCAATATAATAAAGGCTATATATGACAAACACACAGTTAACATCATACTCAATGGTGAAAAGCTGAAAGCTTTTTCTTGAAAACCAGGAACAAGGCAAGGATGCCAACTCTTACTACTCCTATTCACCATAGTACCTGAGTCTTAACCAGAGCAATCAGGAAGAAAAAGAGATTAAAGTCATCCAAATCAGAAAGGAAAAGTAATATTGTCTCTGTTTATGAATTATACGAACTTATATATAGAAAACCTTAAATATGTCACCAAAAAATGTTTAGAACTAATTAACGAATTCAGTAAAGTTGCAAAATACTAAATCAATATATAAAAATCTGTTGTGTTTTTGTGTACCAACAATGAACTATCTGTAAAAAAAATAAAGAAAACTATCCCATTCACAATAGCATCAAAGACAATAATATACTTAGGAATAAATTTAACCAAGGAGGTGAAATTAACTGTACACTGAAAAATATAAGGCATTGATGAAAGAAATTGAAAAAGACACAAATAAATGCAAAGATATCGCATGATCATGAATCAGAAGAAATAACACTGTTAAAATGTCTGTAATTCCCAAAGCCATCTATAGATTCAATGCAATTTCTATCAAAATCCTAATGGCATTTTTCACAGAAATAGAAACAATAAACCTAAAATTTGTATGGACCCTGAATAGCCAAAGAAAAATTAAGAACAGAGCTGGCGGCATCACACCTCCTGATTCCAAATTATACTACAAAACCATCATTATTAAAACTGTATAGTTTTGGTATTAAAAACAGACACATAGACCAATGGAATAGAAGAGGGGGCCTAGAAATAAACAGATTCATCGATGGTCAACTAATATTTGACAAGGGAATCAAGAACACTCAATGGAGAAAGGATAGTCTCTTTAATATATAATATTGGGAAAACTGGATAACTACATGCAAAAGAATGAAATTGGACCTCTGTCTTACACCATTCATAAAAACTAACTTGAAATGTATTAAACACTTAAGTGTAAGACCCCAAACTATAAAACTTCTAAAATAAAATGCAGGGAAAAAGTTCCTTGACATTTGTCTTAGCAATGATTTTTGGATCTGATATCAGAAGTGCAGGCAACAAAAGCAAAAATAAACAAGCCAAATTATATCAAACTAAAGAGCTTCTGCATAGCAAAAGAAACAACCAATAGAATGAAGACAACCTATAGAATGTAAGAAAATATTTGCAAACCATATATGAGAGGTTAATATGCAAAATATATAAAGAACTCATATAACTCAATAGCAACAACACAATCTGATTAAAAAATGGGCAAAGTACCTGAATACACATTTTTCCAAAGAAGACATACAAATGGCCAACAGGTACATGAAAAGTTGCCCAACATCACTAATCATCAGAAAAACTGAAATTAGAAGCACAAGGTATCACCTCACACTGTTAGAATGGCTACTATCAAAAAGACAAGATATAACAAGTTTCGTTGACAATGTGGAGGAAAGGGAACCTTAGTGCACTGCTGGTGAAAATGTAAATTGATACAATCATTGTAGAAAACAGTGTGGAGGTTGCTCACAAAATTTCAAATAGAACTACCATATGCTCCAGCCATTCCACTTCTAGGTATATATCTGAAGGAAACAAAATCACTCTCTCAAAGATACCTGCACCACCATGTTCAATGAAGCATTATTCATAACAGTTGAGACATGTTAACAATCTACCAGCAGATGAATGGATAAAGAAAATATGAGATATGTATACACAAACACACACACAATGGAGTATCATTTGGCTATAAAAAAAGAAGGAAATCCTGCCATTTGTGATAACATGGATGGACCTTTAGAACATTATGCTAAGTAAAGTAAGTCTAGGGCTTCCCTGGTGGCCCAGTGGTTGAGAGTCCGCCTGTCGATGCAGGGGACACAGGTTCATGCCCCGGTCTGGGAAGAACCCATATGCTGCGGAACGGCTAGGCCCGTGAGCCATGGCCGCTGAGCCTGCGCGTCCGGAGCCTGTGCTCCGCAATGGGAGAGGCCACAACAGTGAGAGGCCCGCGTACCGCAAAAAAAAAAAACAATAAGTCTGACAGAGAAAGACAAATACGATGAAAACAAAAAGTCAAACTTATAGAAATAGAAAGTAGAATGATGGTGGCTAGGGGTGGGGGAAATGGAGAGACACTGGTCAGAGTTCACAAAAAAATAAAAGTGTCAGGAAATATTTTCTAAGATCTGGCAATGGGCAAAAGAGACTACTGCATGTTTTTAGTAGGTATAACGTTCACAAGGAGCTGATAATATAATGATATTTATTAAGATGTACACCTTGGAGCTTCCCTTGTGGCACAGTGGTTGAGAGTCCGCCTGCCGATGCAGGGGACACGGGTTCGTGCCCCGGTCCGGGAAGATCCCATATGCCGTGGAGCGGCTGGGCCCGTGAGCCATGGCCGCTGAGCCTACGCGTCCGGAGCCTGTGCTCCGCAACGGGAGAGGCTCACAACAGTGAGAGCCCTGCGTACCGCAAAAAAAAAAAAAAAAAGAAGATGTACACCTTAGGAATTATTAGGATATAAGGGTGTGCACCTTTGACTGTCTTTCTAATGACTAGTCTATTTTACCACTTTGTAAGTGTACGAGTATTCTTGAATAATGGTTGTCATACCAATTATTTTTGTCCACAGCAATGCAAATAGATATCATCCACACTAGAGAAAATTGACTTCCTGTCCTCAGAGACATAATCCCAAGCATTATATTTTATTGCCTCATAGAATGCTAACCAAAGTTGCATTTATTAACATGTTAAGTTCGGCATTCCTGATTGCTTTTATCTACTTCTGGTGTTCAAATTCCCCTTCATAGTGGTTTTAATATCTTACTGGTTTCCTCATTAATCAGCAAGCTTAATAAAATATTTGGCATGTATTTTATATTTCCATAATAATCATTTTTAACATTTTGAAAATGATATATTAACAAAAGTTTTATACTCTACAATATACATTGCAGTTTTATTTACAATAGATTAAAAAAAATAAGCCAAATGTCTAACAGTAGTAAAAAGGATAAAGGTAAAGTTTTGAGATGAAGCAACATACTTCTTAAGAATTTGCAATAACTTTGAAACATTCTTATGTCATCATGTTTAGTAATTAAAAGAAGAATATGACATTGAATATGTGAAATGAGGGAGTCTGGCAAGAAACATACCAAAGCTAATACAGTTTTCCTCTTGTTGGTGAATAATTTTTCTTTTCTATATTTTCTAGTTAAACACTTTCTATTTTAAGCATTTACTAACCTTATTATTAAAAAAACACTGTTTATTAGAAATACATTACTGGAAGCATAAAATATCATACAATTTGTGCTAAACAAAGGTTAAATAATATTTAAGCAAGCAATAGTGGGATCTCTGTCAGAGAAATTAGATGTTACATTTACATGAGAATATTCAAACTATGCACATTTTCTGAATGTACTAGTCTACATTATAGTGTGATTAAGAGACGCATTCCAAAAAGATCTCACTCATAATTCTAATAAATACATGCACTACTACATTATGGTTTTTAAACCCACATTAATATTTTAAAGGATGTTAATGACAATGTGTTGCCTCATTCTAGGGATTTGGCAATTTACAAGGAGTTTACTCTAGAAGATACCTGAATCCAAAACCTCAATCTTTTGTTAAAAGAGTAGTTTTATTCATTCAAATGTCACACATGATGAGAAGTAGTGGTGGGAGAAAATTCTCTGCAGCTAAGTTAACAGCTATTTTCATAAAAGATTAAACCCAGGTAGGAGCAAAAGCTATATCCAAACTTGAGCTTAACCTCTGAGTGAAACTGAGCTTGATATTCTCTCTGTAAAACAAGACATCATTCACTCTCTTTAAGAACTTCAGAGTCTCCTGGATAGTTTCATACTCCATCACTTAGATCATAAATTGTACGAGGGTACTGGCCTTTCTATCTTGTTCACATATACCTTCCCAGTGTACAGGGTCTGGCATATACAAGAAACTCAACATATACTTTGTCTAAGTGATCAAAATATTTGACAGCAAATTTGAAGAAATTATATCTGTAATTCATAATATTTAATTGTGAATATCAACGGATTTTTAGGAAGAAGTCACAAAGACTATTAAGATAAAGAAGGACTATCCCTCAACTAAATAAATTTAGGCCAAGAGAAAATCTAGACTTATTTACTCATGTCAAACATGAATCAGAAGAAAATATATAGAATGGGAGAATCTTCAAAACATTTACATATTTACAGAGTGGAAAAAAGGGAATAAAGTGGTAAATAACATGGCATGCTAAAGAAAGGATCATTTCTAGAAGGGATATATTCAGTAAAGAGAATATTTCTTCCCTTTGATAAATTCTTCTAACTCTCAGCAAAATGGAAAGATGATGAAATAAGAAATACAAACTCAAATGAAAGTAAAATTGATTAGAATGAAAAAGCAAAAATATATCACTGAAAAATCAATTTGACTTCAAAAAGACCACTATGTAAAATTAATAGATAAAACCAAATGACATGGTAGAAAACTGAATCAGTTAATTGGAAAAAATCTCCAAGTTATGACAAGAAATGCAGAACAAAGAACCAATTAGAGAAGATAGTTTTTGAAGTCAGACAACAGAGATTGATCAGAGAGGTTGTTAGTGTTTTATAAATAGAGGGCCGATTAAATATACACCGACAATCTTTAAAGTATAATAGAAGAAAATTTTCAAATATAAAGAAATAACAGAATCTACAAATTAATATGCCATCTTATTACAGGTAAATTTTATCTAATTTAATCAACACTATCTAGATTTAGTCTATTGAAAAAATTTTAAAAACCTCAAAAAAGAAATATCATGTATATAAAAGATAATGTATTAGGTAGTCTTACATTCTATGCATACAGTTCAATGCAGAAAAAAATTTACCGAAGATATGAATGAGGTAATATTAAATCCAAGATTTTTTCCAATCAGTCAAGATTTCTTTCAGATAGAAAGGCAACACAGACTTTTAAAAACAGACAAGGTTTCAGGGCACAGCTATTCATTCACATTTCTCCTCTCATCCTTTTCTCTCTATACTTTTAATTTCAAATAAAATGATTGGTTTCTCTTATCTGGGGAGTTGGTATAGGTAGGGAATTAGAGACTCTTTCTGCTCTTGTGTTATTTCCATAGCATTTTAATCTATATTACAAATCCTCTGCAGTCCACTATAAATTAAGGGTTTTTGGACAGGAAATCCAGGTTTGTTTTTTGTTTTCTTTTAGCATTTATGTTCTGGTCATCCCTTCCCTGAGGTAAAGAATACTGAGTGATTTATCTGATTTTATGGGTGGTGGGGTAGGGAAAATAATTTTACAAAACAGCAACAGGTAGACAATTGTTGATCTCAAACAACTAAAGACACAATTTCTTACTTATAAATATTTGCATCCTTATGTATCCAGTCAGGGTCCAGTCAGTAGGCAAAGAAAATTCAATATAGATGTTTTCAACAGTAAAAGGGAATTAACTACTAAGAAGGATAAAAATAAACCTATAAGAAATAAGAGTAGCAGATGTCAAAGCACAGTTACTACTTCTAGGGCTGAGATACAGTACCCAAGGAAGGAAAAGACTTGTGAGAGTCACCACACTCCTCCCCAAACCTGAAGGAGGCCAGTAGAAACCTGCCCTCTAGAGTGCTGCTAAGACTTGGGAATCATCACACTGGACTATTGTCAAGATTCACTGGGAAGCCACTGGGGTTCCAGGGTCCATTGATAGTATTAAAAAGCAGGGCAAATAGGGTGTATCTGAAACTGAGAGCCAGTTTCTTGATAATTGGCACATCTATTGAAATATTTATTATATCCAGGCTTTCTTTTCTAAGAAATTAGAACCTGGGAACCTATCTTGTAGTCAAATGCTCTACCCCTGAGCTAAAATCCCTGCTGGGACTTACCCTAAATTGTGTTTACCATAACCAAAACTCAAACCTAAAAACAGCACAAGACTGCATGAATATTTTTTCAAAGATCACTAGACACTGAGTTGATAAGCCAAGACTTAAAGTGAAAGTTTTTCCTTTTGAAATAGGGTAACTAAGGAGGGGATGCCCACTCTCACCACTTCTATTTAACACAGCATTGGAAATCCTAGCCACAGCAATCAGAAAAGAAAAAGAAATAAGAGGCATCCAAATTGGAAATGAAACGGTCACTATTGCAGATGACATAATACCATATACAGAAAACCCTAAAGTTTCCACCAAAAACAATTAGAACTAATAAATGAATTCATAATTTTCAGGATGAAAAATTAATACAGAGAAATCTGTTGCTCTTTTCTATACTAATAATGAACAATCAAAAAGAAAAGGTAAGAAAACAATTGCATTTAAAATTGCATCAAAAAGAATAAAATACCTAGGAATAATCTTAACCAAGGAGGTAAAAGACCTATACTCTGAAAACTATAAAACACAGATGAAAGAAATAGATGATACAATGAAATGGAATGATACCCTGTGTTCACGGATTGGAAGAATTAATATTGTTAAAATTTCCATACTACCCAAAGCAAGCTACAGATTAATGCAATCCCTACCAAAATATCCATGACATTTTTCACAGAACTAGAACAAGTAACCCTAAAATTTATATGGAACCACAAAAGACACCAAATAGCCAAAGCAATCTTGAGGAAAAAAGAACAAAGCCAGAGATATTATGCACCCTGACTTCAGACTATACTGCAAACCTACAGTAATCAAAGCAGTAGAGTACTTGTACAAAACCAGACACATAGATAATGGAACAGAATAGAGACCAGAAATAAACCTATGTACATATGGTCAATTAATCTATGACAAAAGAAGCAAAAAATATAATACAGAAAAGATAGTTTCTTCAATAAGTGGTGCTGGGAAAACTGGATAGCTACCTGTAAAAGAATGAAATTAGAACATTTCCTCACACCATATATAAAAATAAACTCAAAATGGATTAAAGACCTAAATGTAAGATGGAAACCATAAAACTCCCACAAGAGAACATAGGCAGAACACTCTTTGACATAAATTATAAGCAATATTATTTTGGATCTGTCTCCTAAAGCAAAGGAAATAAAACAAAAATAAACAAATGGGTCCTTATTAAACTCAAAAGCTTTTGCATAGCAAAGGAAATCATCAACAAACAAAAAGACAACCTACAGAATGGGAGAAAATATGTGCAAATGATATGACTGATAAGGGGTTAATATCCAAAATATATAAACAGTTCATACAACTCAATATAGAAAAAAAAGACTGATTAAAAAATGGGCAAGAGATTTGAATAGACATTTTCCAAAGAAGACATATAGATGGCCAGCAGGTATCTCATGAAAAGATGCTCAACACTGCTAATCATCAGAGAAATGCAAATCACAGTGAGATATCACCTCACACATGACAGAATGGCTATCATCAAAAAGAACACAAATAACAAATGTTGGGGAGGATGTGAAGAAAAAGAAACTCCAGAACACCATTGGTGGGAATGTAAATTGGTGCAGCCACTGTGGAAAACAGCATGGAGGTTCCTCAAAAAATTAAAAATAGAGCTACCATTCTATCCAGCAATTCCACTCCTGAGTATTTATCTAAAGGAAACAAAAACACTAATTCAAAAAGATACATGTACCCCAATGTTCCCAGTAGCATTATTTACAACAGCCAAGCCACAGAAGCAACCTAAGTGTCCATGAACAGATGAAGGATAAAGAAGATGTGGTGTATATAAACAATGAGATATTACTCAGCCATAAAAAAAGAATGAAATTCTGCCATTTGCAACAATGTAGATGGACCCAGAGGGTATTATGCTAAGTGAAATAAGTCAGACAGAAAAAGACAAATGCTGTATGTTATCACTTACATGCGGAATCTAAAACATAAAGGAATGAATATAACAAAACAGAAACAGATTCACAGATATAGAGAACAAACTAGTGGTTACCAGAGGGGAGAGGGAAGGGGGAAGGGGGAAGATAGGGGTAGAGGATTAAGAGGTACAAGCTGCTATTCATAAAGTCGATAAGGATATATTGTACAGCACAGGGAATATAGCCAATATTCTATAATAACTTTAAATAGAGTGTAATCTATAAAAATATTGAATCACTGTGTTGTACGCTGAAACTAACATAATATAGTAAACTAACTATACCTCAATACTAAAATAAAATAAAATAAAATGTGAGGATAACTACTTATTCCCCACTCTCCCACTAATGAGGAAGTAACTTCTCATAAAGCCTAGTTTCTTCATTCTCATGCAAGTCTTCCTTCTACTCCTTCTCTTTTTCTTTTTTTCTTTTGATATTCCTAAGTGTCTCCTAACTTTTGCATTTTTCACAAAGTATGAAATTTTGTCTTTACCTTTCTTTGACTCCTAGTAAATTAGGATTACCAATCCTCAGCTTTATTTTGGTGACTCATCCTACCCTCTACTGTATTCTGTTGGTGTAGGGATAAAGGTTACAATATGTTCTCATATATGCCAAGATTATTTATTGGGATCACTTTAACTGGTCTTCCCTATTCTCTTCCCACACTTTGTATATAGCAAATCTTCTGAACATTTCTGAAGTTATGCCAGAATGCTTGAACACCTGGGGTGTCAGCAACACAATCTTCTCTTCCTCTGGAGCTTCTGGACCCTGTGTGAAACTAATGGACCAGAAAGGATTTGGAGTTTAGTGGTTATATATAATGGTTCAAAATAGACTCTCTCTTCATGATGTTCAATGATCACCCACACAAGTCACATCTCAAGACTAGGGTTAAATGACCAGGACTCCGTCTTGTGTACCACAGTCTCCAGAACCTAGAACAGTGCTTGGAATATTTAGTGCTTAATTATTATACATTGAATAAGTAAATAATACTTATATTTTCCCATTTCTTCCATTTCCTTCTGCCACCTACTTTTCTAATCTTTTTCAAATTAGCTTCAAATACTGATGCCTGTAAAATTTAAGTGCTCTTTATCTCTTCAAGAAATGTCACAAACTAAAATAGAAAATAATCTCATTTACCATAAGTCATTAAATTTTTCATATTCTGCTATCCAGTTAACTCTGGCCTTTTTCTAAATTGGTGTTTATGTATATTTCATTTTTCTTTTCTTACATTATGGAGTAGCAGTGATAAGCCTGGGAATTGAGGCTTTGCACTTAGCCTTTAAAGGCCATTGACAACTCTTGATCCATTTTATTTTTTGCTTTCTGTATTTACTATTTGATTATATGTCCAGGGATTTCTGTGGTTTTTGTTGTTGTTGTTTTGTTTTGTTTTTTTTAATGAAGATCTTTGTCTCCCAATATGTATGGTATCATTTACAGAAACCTCTGCTTTATCTTATTCTTGGCATAGATTATCCAACAATATGCATGCTCTGGAGTTAGCTTGGATTTGAATTTATGCAAAGGTACTTATTATTTTAAGACCTTGGGAAAAATAGCTAACATAATTTCTGGTGAAATGTGAGCTGAGGATATGCCCTTTCCTCAAAGAGTTCTTTTCATAATACATATTCGTGCCATATATTAATAGTCATTATTTCTTTAAAAGGCTGACAGTCTCATCATTTAAGAACATGTATTTAAATTCAGTTCATACACTTCTCTTATAAAGTATATAACGAGAAGTTTATAATTGGCTCTCCTGAGAACTATTTCACTGAGTTTTTCTTATTTTTTCTATTTTTTTCTCTCTGGAAATGAAAATGAAACTTTACTCAGCCTACACTGATCAACATTTAAACAAATAAACAAAGAAACAACTGAATGTCACTGAGGAGGTTTGAAGGAAAGCTCATAATTACATATAATTAGGGAGCTGCTTTGATTAAACTTCTCATACAATCAGTGGCAATGAAAATGTGTTAATAAACAACTTGATTAATTCAGATACAATGCTCAATGACAAACGAGAGTAAATAATTGCATTATTTTGCATTTCTCCTTACAAATTTGGGATACATTGGATGAAGGGGTACCATGAAGTCAAATAACAGATGGGAAACCTAGGTACATTGATTCTAGTCAATATTCTCCAAATGAGGGGCCAGAAAATTACTTTAGATGCAGCTTCAAAATAGCTAATTTCAACTACTGATGTCTAACTTATATACACTTCCTGAATGAAAAGTCATTAGCTTAATCACTTACCAGGCACGAAATTGTTGTAAGACAACAAGTCAAATATGATTCAGGGATCAGACTGTGAGTCTTTGTTAATGGTCATCCAAAATGCAAGTTATTGATGTTTGACCAACATCATATTGGTTTGGTTCATTGGGTTGTTATAGCACTAGGATTTTTTTTTTTTTAATTTCCCAATATCTGCTTTGCAATAATCAAAACATAATAGACCATAAGAAAAAACAAACAAACAAAAAGACTTCTGACTATGGATGCAACAATGTTAAGAAAATAAATTAAACAGTCATATACTAAAAGTTTTAACATCTTGAACTAGTTTTGTTTGAATAATGCAAAAATGATTCACTGTGAAAAAAAATCTATGAGTATAATATACAATGTCAATAATCTAAGAAAGTCCATTTTTATTTTATAATTAATAACTGCCAAAATACATTGAAATTTAGCAGCAAGTCTAAATTTAAATAGAAATTTGAATACAAAAAAATACAGGTAATTAATAAAGTTATGGAGAATTAATCCCACTTTCCAAAAGAAGAATCCTGACAAATAAAATCTATATAAAGTTGGTTTATATTCTCTCAGGTTGAATATTTATTTGGAACATGGAATTCAGCCTTAAAAAATATTTTTCGGGCTTCCCTGGTGGCTCAATGGTTGAGAATCTGCCTGCCAATGCAGGGGACACGGGTTCGAGCCCTGGTCTGGGAAGATCTCACATGCCGCCGAGCAACTAGGCCCGTGAGCCACAACTACTGAGCCTGCGCGTCTGGAACCTGTGCTCCGCAACAAGAGAGGCCGTGATTGTGAGAGGCCCACACACCGCGATGAAGAGTGGCCCCCGATTGCCGCAACTAGAGAAGCCCTTGCACAGAAACGAAGGCCCACCACAGCCAAAAATAAGTAAATTAATTAATTTAAAATATATATATATTTCACTAGAAAATATCTTTATATATTCTTTGGCATTGCTTGAAAGGAAATTTTTATTTTTGATTTCAGATCACTATTAGTGATGTTTTGAAAGAGGGGACTTTGAAGGTATCCTAATTTGGTTTTATGCAAACACTGTAATTCTTGTTCAGTTTTATTGTATAGTTAGTTTTTGAGTACATGAACCCTAATTTACCAGGTTCCTTAAGAACTATACTGAAGAAATCACTGAGCCACATCCCTTTAAAACTTGAGCATAGGCCTACATGAAAAACTGTAACTTTGTCCATTAATGCAAAATTAGAAATCCATTTTTCCAATTGTGTCTTAGGTTTCCAGCCATTTCTCTTTTTTCTCCTTGTAAGACCAAGTAGACTTATAGAAAACCAATCATTTAAGATGATTCTGGCAGAAGAGTTATAGAATGAGAGCAAAGAGAATTGCAAAGTAACATGGATAAAACTTGATAAAACCAAGCATTCTGAAAATGAAAGTAACTGATGAAGTTAGAACATTTTTATATCAAGTTGTTACTTAAGTGAAGCATGAAAAGTGTTAACGTTATATGAACTTTGAAATCATAGACTGACTATAGAACTCTGTATAATTTATAATTATTTTATATATAAGTTTAATACATATACTACAACTCTATACATATACACTATATTTATACATATACTGTCATATAATGACATATATATTTCCATATATATTCATCCATATATATATATATATATATATGTATACACACACATATACTTCTATATATATTCATCCCAGCCTTCCCCAAGATATATTCCATGACATAATAGCTTGCATGTATTCAGAATCTGGGCCACTCTTTGTGACATAGGTAAATATTACCATGCTGCACTTTACTTACAAGACAATTGGGACTTGAATATGTTAAATATTGCCTAAAATTATACCTATGAAGTAATAAAGCTGTAGTTTGAACTTGGATGTGTGCACACCAAAGTCTATGAACACATCAATTCCACTGATCTCTCACATATTGATAGAAGTTGAGATGAAAGGTATCCATGGTAAAATTAGTCTGGGACACAGGCAGAGTTAAACGTTAGACATGTTGCTTTACTGCTGAAATGTTCAAAGTCTTTTATATGCTAATGCACATTGTGAATTAATGTACTTTATATAAGAAGGATTTAATATGACAATTTGCTCAAACTTATCGACCAAAGAATCCTTTTCCTTCTCCCAAAATATTTTTAGAATTTCAAGGAATTCATTTGTGAGCTGCTATCATAAGACATATAAAACTGTGAATACTGCAGTGCATTTATTCCAGAGCAACAAATAAAACAATTATGAAACATTTTTAAACAATACTATTTGATATGATGTATGTGTACAGACAAGTTGGGTAGCTGGGAAAAAATAGGACAAAGGGAAAATCAATCTTCTGCATCATTTCCCCTTGCTCCTGATCTCGCGCCCACTTATATCTCCATTGATTTTTTTTTTTTTTTTTTTTTTTTTCGGTACGCGGGCCTCTCACTGTTGTGGCCTCTCTTGTTGCGGAGCTCAGGCCCCGGACGCGCAGGCTCAGCGGCTATGGCTCACTGGCCCAGCCTCTCTGCGGCATGTGGGATCTTCGCAGACCGGGGCACGAACCCGTGTCCCCTGCATTGGCAGGCGGACTCTCAACCACTGCGCCACCAGGGAAGCCCCTCCATTCATTCTTATATATGGTGCTTTTGGGGAAAACCTGCTATATTTCAGATCAGAGCTTTTCAAAGGTTATTGTATATAAGAATCACCTCAGAGGAAGTTAAAATGCAGATTCTGATTTGGAAAGACTGGAGTAGAGCACAAGATTCTGCATTTCTAGTGAGTGCCTAGGGTATGTTTGAACCACACTTTTAATAGCAAGAAGCTAAGGCAGCATCCTCTCCCCATAAGTGTATTTTGAAAAGACTTTCAGAGTAATCGAAGTCTGTCCCTACCAAGCTTTGATCCGATGTAGCTGTTCCACTGGAAAAAAAAATCTAAAATATTTCATAATTTGATGAAAGTGTAGGATACTAATTGCTTTTTTTCTTTCTCTGAATATTTGTATTTAACAAGATAATAAACATGTTTCAAGAAGAGATTCTCTAACTGGAAACTTTTTTCTGTTTTGATACAAATTATATTGCCTTTATGCTTGTGTAAAATAATAATTTTGAGACATATTAAAGGGAGAGAATCATATAAGAATAAATGAGTTCATTAGGATAGGCCTTACTCAATATAACTGGCATTTTTGAAATAAAAGGAAATTTGGACACAGACAGGCAAACACAGAGGGAAGACCACAGGAGGTGGTCATCTTCAAGTCATGGAAAGATGCCTCAGAAGAAATCAAACTTGCTGACCCTTTGATCTTGGACTTCCAGTTTCCAGAACTGTGAGAAAATAAGTTCCTGTTGTTTAAGATACTCAATTTGTGATATTTTGTTATGGCAGCTCTAAGAAACTAATACAAATGCAGTTTATCCAGAATTTGTGAGTATATTTTTATTAAGGCTTAATTGTGTCAAAGGGTTGCAAGATTGTACCTAGTAGATATAATCTATTTCTCATTATATGGAATGTGGCACAGATATGAAGGCTCAGATATGAAAATAAATATAAGATTAGTTTGAAAAATTGAGTTAAGTATTTTTTGAAAATGTGTATGCGTGTGTAAAATATTACACTTCAAATTTTCACTATCAGGTTAGCACAAAGTTCAAACATTTCCTATTTAATTTCTTCACCTGTGAAATGAGGGTAATGACAAACAGCTAACACATTTTTGTTGGGAGATACAGACTAACTGTAAAATACATAGCATATTATCTAGAAAAACTAAGTAATGAAATAGAGCTATTAAAATTCCTCCCCCCCTCAACAAAAGCTGTTCTGCTTTTGTTTCTAATTAAACTCTAACTAGTAAATAAGATCCAGTTGTTTTTAGAATGTCCTCTTGCCAGAAGACCTGTAGACATTAAGCCAGTTCCTCTGCCATTGCTTCCTGTAAACATGCTATGCATGCTTCCATTCCCCAATCATTTTGCCAACATGGCATTAGTAACTATGAGACTTAAAAATCACCCTTGAGGGATGGGACTAAATATAGGGAAATTAAAATAAGAATGCAGATTTAAAGAATGCAGCCACACAGCACAGGGAGATCAGCTCAGTGCTTTGTGACCACCTAGAGGGGTGGGATAGGGAGGGTGGGAGGGAGATGCAAGAGGGAGGGGATATGGGGATATAAGTATATGTATAGCTGATTCACTTTGTTATAAAGCAGAAACTAACACACCATTGTAAAGCAATTATACTCCAATAAAGATGTTAAAAAAAAAGAATAGCTGGTATGCTCTTATCAGTCCCCTTCCATCCAATAAATATGAAATAATATTGGTAGTAATAGGGCAGCTGTAGATCAGTTTAATTTGTCCATTTGTATTGGTAAACTGGATGGGAAAATAGCCACATCATCGTAAAAGAAAAGTGAGTAATATTATTTATTCTAATGTATCACAAAAAGAAAAATTAATGAAAAGGAATAATAATATATCTCTTTTGTAAAATAAGTTAAAGGAGACTCCTTGGACTAATCCCCTATATTAATACATAAAAATGCACATTCTCCAATATGTTTTTGAATTTTTTAATTGATGTTTTCCTGGTTTACATGGAAGTGATATAACTCTAGTGTGATTTTACTATCATGAGCGTCACTATAATTTATTAGTTCCCAAAATTCTTATCCTACTGAATTTTGATTAAAATGATGATGTTGCTGTTTTAAACTGCATTGTGAATTATTGTAAGCAGGCTCCATCATTTTGTAAAATCACAAATGTATTCCTAAATCTTCAACCCTACAGCATTTATTTGCAGATGAACATTTGTCATAAAGAGGAATAAACCATTATTCCTTGACTGGAACAGTTTTAAATGTTAGAATTAGTGAGCTGAGATCATTTAACCTAGATAGTCTTACTTGCAATATAATATTATATAATTGTGAACATATTGATGTGATAACACATGGACCTGCCTTAGATGGATGTTTGGGTGGCACAGCTGGCAATTTTGACTGAGACCTCATTTAGAATCTTTAATTAGGGTTTAACTGTAAATTTAAAAGTCATTTTTAAATGGTTAGTCTTGTATATTCAAATGCTCTTATAATACATTCTAAAAATTCAAATTCATTCTTGATTGAAGTCACAACATAAAGTTTAAATGTTATCTCATGGACACTCATTTTCTCCTCCATAACTAGTTGTGAGTCTCCATTTCAATTCTAAGGCTTTTTCCCTTTTTACTGTAATATATCTTGGAAGATTTAAATCACATATTCAAAAAATAATTGTCATTTTAAATTGAACTCAGAGCAGAACAAACCAATTACTGTAGTTGCATCAGTGTAAAGCATTTTACTCTTTTAGCAGCTGTAGAAGTGTGCATACTTCCTCTATCACAATTATTAACTCATTATTACTGCATTTGTATTCACCTCCTGAAGTAGACTAAAAAGCTTCCAGGGGAATGAATATCCTTGAAGTCCATATTGGATTTTAATGGTCTTATTTGACCCAATTTAAAATATGAGAAATCCATAGTTAAATTAATTTAGATTCATCCACAAAATCTTTGGTTGTATGAAATTCCAGTTGCCCATAACCTCACCAATGCATGGTAGTATCAATTCTAGCAGGTATGTAATAATATTTCCTTCTGGTTTTAATATACATTTCTCAGGTGGCTAATGGTTTTTAGCAACTGTATGTGTTTATTGGCCATTTGTGTGTCTTCTTATATGAAGTGTTTGTTCAAATCTTTTGTCCACTTTTATTGGATCATTTGTCTTATTATTATTGGATTGTAAACTTTCTTTACATATTATGGAGACAACTGTCTGTTACATTGGTACCACAAGCCATAAGAGAGGCTACAAAAGCAATTAGCTGGCTTTTTATAGCCTCTAAGGTGGGAGAAAGGCAAGGTTTAGAAAGCTGGTTTTAGCACTTGCATTAGCTTGTAACCAGTGTTTTCCATGGCTAGCAATCCATATTTATAACAGCTGAAAAAATTCTTATAATATGACATGCAACAATACATGTGGTTATGAGGGCATGTGTGTACAAACATGCATATATAGTTATTATATGTAGTATGTGGCATTGGGTGAGGAACTGAAAAGAATAGTACCCTGTTTACTTTCTGATTAAAAGCAAAATGTGCAAAAAAGTCAAACAAGAGAATAACAATTTTTTTTTTTACAGTTGAATCCCAATTGCTGTGTGATCCCTATCTATGATCATAGGTCCTGGATTTTCTAGGCTAGTTTTAATACTTCATTTTCTTTTCTTTTTTTTTTTAAATTGAGATATAGTTGATTTACAATGTTTCAGGTGTACAACAGTGATTCAGTTATGTGCATATATATATATATTCTTTTTCAGATTCTTTTCCATTATAAGTTATTACAAGATATTAAATATATTTCCCTGTGCTATACAGTAGGTCCTTGTTTTTTATCTATTTTATATATAGTAGTGTGTATCTGTTAATTCTAAACCCTAAGTTTTATTATGATCCCTAAAATGAGGAAAATGTTACATTGTTCTCATTTATTATTATTTGCTATATACTGAGGTAGAGATAAGTGGTGCTAGGTACAGAACACAGACTTAAACATCTACTTAAGGAGAAATGTGACACTGTTTAATTCCAAATGCTAAGTGTCATATAAAATCACAAACCATAAGATTTACAGTCATTCATAGTAAGAGAGACACCATCATAAAGGTGGTAAAGGAGGTGTAGCTTTAAATAGAAATCAGAACATACAAAAGAAAAAAATAAAGCAGAGTTTTTTATATAAAATGATGAGTACAAGCAAAGAGGAACACTGACCACTGAAAAAATTTGAAAAACATATACCACATTTCGGAGAACCAATTGTGTAAGTTGCTTGCCAGGCTCAAGATCCAACAAGAGTCACTGTTTGAGTCTGAGTCCAAAGGCAGTAAAAAAAAAACAAAGAAAGAAAACAAAACAAAACAAAAACAGATATTCCAGCTCAAGGCAGTTAGGCAGGGGGAGTTCCTTCTTACTTAGCCTTTTTTGTTGTACCTAGGTCTTGAATAGATTGCATGAGGCCCATCCAGCTTCGGGAGAACAAGCTGCTTTACTCAGTCTGCCTGTCCAGAAACACCCCAAAGACACACCTAGAATAATGTGTGACCAAATGTCTGGGCATCCCTTGACCTAGTCAGATGGACACATAAATTTAATCATCAAAGTCACATTCCTTCTTAAGTAGATGGTACATCTCTATCTCCACCCCCCATGTGGATGGATATATCTCATGTTATCTCATGTTCAGTGTACAGAAAATTCACTAAATGTATGTAATGTAATATTTTCCTCATTAAGGACACTTAAAACATGATTGAATTTGATTGTATTTGTTGTCTCTTTGACTTTCTTGCTTAAAGAGACATGAGACTCTGCTTTATCTTTAACTCTCTGTATACGTGCTATGTATATGCTTTGTTATATATTTTGATCCATCTGCTTGAATTTAAAATTTCTTGAGGTCAGAGAACATGTCCCAAAATGTGTTTGTATTTTTCTCAATTGCTCAACGAGTTCTGGGCACACTGGTGTCACTAAGTCATTCTCTCAAAATGGTTAATTTGGGTGGTAAGTAAATGTGAAGCAGCAGAGGTGCCAACCAATGTGACTTCCGTATGCTTGGCTACTGATGACTCACGGAGGTTTTTCTATGTAATCAGTATTGTTAGATACTGGACTTCCCATCTGGTACTCAAGAATCCAGTGTTATGTTAACTACTGTCTTTTCTCCCTGTAAGTAATTTCCTGGATTCTTCACTTGTGATGTAGTCCTAATCCCTTGTTCTCTTTCTGGTCCCTGTTAAAGAAAAATCAATGATCGTCAAACTTCTGAATATCTCCCTGGCTTCCAGTCCACTTGGCCACTGACCACTGTAGACTCAGTCTTTTCTACGATTCTTTCTAGATTATTGTACTTGGAATAGCTCACTGTTCTAACTTAACTCATGCCATAGTTCAGGTTGGCTGTGCTAGTCTGTGTATAAAATAAAACAATTTGTCAATTCAGATTAAGAAGGCAAATATAGTAATTAATACAATATAAAAATGAGAGGGATAGAAATATCTCAATCAAAGAATTCATGCTGATGTGTCTAGAGCCATGGTGTGGTTTGAGGCATGGAAAAGACAAGGGGGTTCTTAGAGCAAATAAGAGAGCATAGCACTAGGAGAGGAGCAGAGGCAAAGTGGCGGCCACCACCACTTCTCCACTGAGCAAGGACTATCATTCATCTTAGTTTTGAACTCTTTGGAGACGCCATTAGTGTTTTGTTTTAAATTTTGCTCTGTTATAAATAGTAATGTTTTACCTAAAAAAGAAGTATGATGAAAGTGACATCTACCTTTCTACATTTCTGTCTATACTGATACTACATCTAATCTGTCTCAAGGTACTGGGCTATTTTATCTCTTAAATAAATGTCGTTATTTTTTTCCCACTGTGCTTATTTACTATTTGTTATCTTTCATTAGAGTATACTGCCTATTTTCATTTTATTATGTATAATAATGCCTGTCATATCTTAAGATATTTTCTGTTGCATTGATATCATTCAAAATATCACCCCTGGGAAAATATCTATATCTATCGATCTATATATATAGCTACTGGGAATGCAACATTAAATAAAATGTGGTTCCTTTTGATGAAATTTATTTGACAGGACTTATTTTCTCATATCAAAAGTGATAGAATAATTTTAAACATTTGCCATACAATAATTAAGTTTCTGTAATAATAGTTTGTTACATTATAAGGCATGCAGACCTATAGGGTAATTAATAGCAAGGGCCGTTTAGTACACATTATCTATCCCTTTGAGTGTCCAATGCCTGTTAATTCTTTTTTTGTTATAGTTGTGTGAGTGTGTTTGTTTCTTTCTGTGATGAAACAGAAAGGCAGAAGCAGCCATCAGTCCAAAACTATAGGCATACAAAGACTTGCGGGGTCAGAACTTTTTTCCACACACACACACACACACACACACACACACACACACGTACACATACAGTTAGAATCTGATTGGTAAGACGATTCAAGCATTAGAAAAATTAAACGGCATTCAAAGTGACCAATTAATAAATATTCAATGAAATCTTTACTAACTACTTCAAACATAAAATTGAATAAGACACAATCTCTAAATTTAGAGTTCACATCCTAGGAAAAGATTAAGTCCCATATAAAGATAGGCTATGTGAATACCCTTTCATGGCAGTACAAAGTAACTCCGATACTTGGGAGAGATGAAATGACTGGTCTTCACGAAGCAGATAGTGACATACGACCCAGCTCTTGATAGATGTTTGGGCATTTGTGAAATGAAGAAAAAGAGAGTATTCTATGTAGAAGGAAGAATGAACATAAGGCACAGGTATGTGAAAGACTCTACTATTCCACATTTGGCAAACTAGCTGGAAAAGTAAGTAGAGATAACTTGAGATAGCTTTTGTACTCCTTGAAGAGTACAGCTGACCCTTAGTATCCGCAGAGGATTAGCTCCAGGACTCCTCCATACCAAAATCCGTGGATGCTCTAGTCCCTTGTGTAAAATGGCATAGTACTTGCATATAACCTATGCACATCCTCCCATATACTTTAACTCATCTCTAGATTATTTATAATACCTGATACAATGTCAATGCTACATAAATAATTCCCAGAGTGGGGCAAATTCAAGTTTGCTTTTTGGAACTTTCTGGAATTTTTTTTTGGAATATTTTTGATCAACGGTTGAATCCACATATGTGAAACCCCCGTATATGCAGGGTGACTGCAGTTTGAACTTTATTTGCCTTTGGGCTTCTGTGAGAGAGTGAGATATGCAGCTCTACCTTCATGCTGGGTGACTCTAGCATCAGGGTAAATAATCTTGTAACAGTCGGGGCAAGAAAAGGGACTGGAATATGTTGTACAAAAAGGATGTATAAGAAGGATGGGTAAAATGTTTAATATAGATCTGAGATAATCTGTGACAGCCTGGATGAAAGAGAAAAACGACAGATAAGTAGACGAATTTCAGTACCTACTTATTGAAATACCTATTTATTGAATGAGTAGGATTTCAATAAATTTAGAGAACAGGGAAAGAGAGAGGCTATGGACAAAAAAAGATGGAATTGGCAAGCTGACTCATTTGGCTCGAGCAGAGGGTAGGGTGCAAAGAAACAGAAAATTGAAGAGAGGGTTTTAGGCCCAGAGTTCAGACAAACAAAAGTATCAGATATGGAAGCAGAAAAACTATATGCTGAAAGTGTCTTTCTGGGAAGATGTGTCGATGGCTCTGTAAAGGATAGTATTTGGGGATATGGAAGCCAGCCTTCTGCAAAATGACTAGAGTCGAGAAGCAAGGGTAGAATTTGATGAGAAACCAATAGTTCATTCACAAAGAAATTCACCAATCACGCCATTTAGAATCAGGGCTATTTCAAAAATTTTTTCACACATATGAGCACTGTGAACGATAAAACCAATACTGTGCTGGTAAATAACTAACAATCATTTCTTTAGGGGAAAACAGGAAAAAAAATGAAAAAATTGATATACTGCATCTGCCAAGTACATGGTGTAAATACTCAGACCATGGCTGATTATGGTGTAAATATACCACGGCCGATTTCAAACTACCAATGTGCTCACAAAACTCTTTCTTTCTTCCTTTCTCTTCTTTTCTCTTTCTAACTTTCTTTCCTCCCTCTCCTCTCCTCTCTCCTCCCTCTCTCCCTTCTTTTTTAGTTGAAGTATACTTGATTTACAATACTGTGTTAATTTCAGGTGGACAGCAAAGCTCACAAAAATTCTTGTACATTAACAATTGACTCTCAGATCTAATAGTAAGCTCTGAAAGCACGTCATTGCTAAATCTAATAACTTACAGTAATAAGGCTACCAAGAAACATACAGATTATCTAAATTCCTCAAACATTTCTATTTCAAAAGGAACAGAGAAGAAATATGGTTAGTGGTTTCATAATCTGAGTATGACTTTCAGATATTGGTTAATCCTAGAAGTGTTCTTTGTTGACAGTATAATGTGTATTTTCTGGAGTTCCTAAACTTTGGAAAACAACTACTGTGGCATTATAAAAGCTATGTTTCGTGTCATTTTATAATCCCTCCAATAAACTAGTCTCCTTCCATACAAATTAAGTAGTTCCATTTTCGTTGTTGAAACTCTTTTTCTCTATATGAATGAATTTAGCAATCTAAAGTGCTTAGTGTTGCGGCCCACGGCAGACCTAATCATCTGGGAAATGAAAGTCCTATTATATACCCTTATAAATCTTGTTTTATACAGGCACAAGAACATATAACTCAATACAACATCTGTTCCAAAATACGTAATTTTAAAATTTTGAAGTAATTCAAAGAAGTTAGAAAAGTGAATTCTGTGGAACTAACCACCTAATTCTGAAAATTCTACTTCCAAATTAATGTAATTAAATGTTTTTAATTTTATATTTCAAAAATCTAAACTTCTATTATAGGTTCTTCTGGGTTTTTTTTTTCCTTTTAAATTAAGTCACTTTGCCAAATGCACTGAGCTAAAACTCCCTTTAGCTGAATTTTCTTATATCCACTGTAGATGAATTTAGCAGTTAATTAGTCTTACTCTTAAATGTCTTTTCTATGCAAATAAATCATTTAAATATTAAATTTATGTTTTAATCTCTTGTACTTAGGTGAGTATACATAAGCGTTATTTGATTCATCATAGATCAGTTAATAAAACTTTAAAGATACATAATATACTCAAACTATGGAGATTAAAATACAGATACCTGGTTTAATATGCAATTTAATTAAAGCATATGAGCTATTTGTTTAACACTTCTGCTAATTATATCTGAGGACTTTTTCTCTTTGTAAATTATCACATTTTTTAACACCATGAGATCTAGTCTAGTTAACATAAGACCTTTTATTACTTTGCAAGTGCACAGCAGGATATGTAGTCTGAAAACTAACATTAGATAAAAATAATCTTTGCCTAATTTTACCAAGCATGCTAACTTTCAAAAGCTGATTAGAGGTTTTATATCACTTAATATGAACTTGGGTCTTGTCTAGATGTAGAGTTAACTAACATTTTGTCATTTTCAAAAAGATTTATTGGTCTCTCGCAATTAGATACCTACAAGGAGCATAAAAGAATAATTCAATACTTAAAAATGATAGTGTTGTGTGGGTATGCACTCTCTCGTGTGTGTGTATGTGCATGTTCTATTCGTTTTATTTTATTAGATTTGGACTGGTTTGGTGTAATTTTTACACAAATGCATTGGTATAGGTTTAGAACAAAGGCTTTAACTGTGAAGGAAAACCTTGCTTATTGAAATGCTCCTTCTCTTTGACTACAACTGTTGGTTGTTTCCAGTTCAGATTGAAAATTCAACTCCTAAAACACGATAGCTTTCACTAGGAGCACCAAGTGTACCCAGAATTTTAAAGGGCAACAACATAGCATTCATAGTTATTGTAGACTGAAAGTCTTGTGATTCCCAGGCATAGATGCTGATGTACCAAGATCACTGTGACTTTAGTCATATTGAGCTCACACAGACCATCTCAAGTGAAAGATGCCATCAACCCTCCAGCTTTTAGCTTGCTGGTGATATCCTCAGGAAGACATAGCTAAATTCTATTATCTGGGACAATTGTATTTCATCAATACTTATTTCTCTGTACTCGATAAATATTCTTGATAATGAGAAACAGGTGCTTGTTCCTATAAATCATACCCCCTGGCACATTCTCATTTATGTGGCTCTGCATACGTTCTTAGAGAATTCTTCAGTTACTCTTTCAGGAAAGATTTGATGGATGTTCACACATCTCTAGAGCTAGAGGAAAATCTAGAAAGTATCTGTTAACTCTTCCTTACCACTTGGGCTCCAGCACAAACCAACATAAGAGTGCGAAAAAATGAAATACTGAGGCTTCTGGGAGAAAACAAAAAGGGCAAAACAAACAAGGGATAAATTATATTTTGTGAAATAAAAAATATTAAAATCAAATAAAATTAGTAATAAGTATGTAGTTTTAAGAAATATAACGTCACCACAGTTTTCAATCATCAGAGAATGGGAAGTCAGAGCATTCTTGAGATTATTTCAGAGGTCAATATTAAATTTCACTGTCTTACTTTGAAATTACTTGGGTAACAGAGTTCTTATTTTAAATTAACATTTAAATGATATTTTAGACTTCAAAGACCATATTAATTTGGAGGTAGAGGGATTATAAAATAACCAGGATGCTAAACATTTATAACAAAATAAAATACATCTATGCTCTGACATAGATGAAAACATTTCTTCACTACTCAAATTATATTGCTTTAATATATTATTATACAAAATAATCTATCATATTGTAGTATTTTTTGTACTAAAATGACCAAAGATATATATAAAAATGTAATCTTTATCTCCAGAAATGTAAATGGTTAGATGTTTCTCATTATGGATTAGATATAATCCATATATAGACATATATATAACTATAGTTATAACTATAGTTATATATATGTCACTAGCATGACAGAGAAAGATAAAACAAAAACTACCCTAGAGGGAAAAAAGAGAGAATTTAAATGGGAGCTTTAATCAAATTCTAATTAATATACTCAGTGTCATATAAAGGCTTGCTCTAGTACCCTAAGTTTTGAAGCAATTCGTTTTGTAACATTAGTAATGGTAACATTCATCATAAGATAATAAACTATTATGTAATCTTTGATTTTCATCACATACATATAGAATTATTTTGATAATCCTCAACTAAACAAACATTAAAGTCATAAAGCAAAAAAAGTAATATGAATATACCTAATCATCTATGTTACAAGCCATCAACTCTAAGTCAAACCACGAACATTCCAAAATTTTAAATGGATTTTCTTTCCTTAAGGAAAGGATTATGACTAAGGGTTATGACTATTTCAAAACTATAGACAATTTGAATTTTCTTTTCATATTGACTGAATCATAATCTCTGTAATTGTTTCTGTCCAATTCTATTTATTTTATTCTTATTACACAAACAATGTAGAAATATCATCCTGGTTTTACCAGAAACATTTTGTTCAATTCACTTTCTTTTTTTAGTTGTTCTTCCTGTATTCTTCTGAGTTCTTGATTTAATTTGAGATAAATGCTTTGTGGGTTTGTTAATCATCTCCCACAACATATTTGTTAATATATACATACAGACTCATATGTGTGTATAAAATATGTATGTATGATTAAACATATATATAAAATTGTATATGTATAACTTTACATGTATAAAAAATTTGTATATATATATTAATACCATAGTTGTGGACTTCCCTGATGGGTTTCTTATTTTCACAATGGTTGTGTGGAGTTTGGATTGAGGGGGATAGATTGAGAGGGATGCATTTGACAGGTAACTAGGAGAATATCAATTCCCGCCATTAGGAACTAAAATGATATGCTGAAGAATACAACTTTCCCAATTCAGATAAATAAAAGACTACTGTAGAAACTGGCTTTAGGAATTTAAAACAGTATTCTTTCCACAATTTTGATATATTTTTATTTTTATCTTTATAAACTCAACATACTTTTCCTACAATTCTGTATATTTTATATATATTTTACCTCTTCTCCATATACCCTTCTCATCTGGTCCAAGAATTTAAGTATATCCTTTTAGCAAATGTTCTTCCCCATATCAATCCAGACCCGCTATAAAACAAACTAGTAAAGAGCTAACCACAACATAATGCGATTAGTTCAAAATAAATGTCTGTGCATAGTACCATGGGATATTTCTTAATGGGCAAGTTTTATAATCAAAGAATCAGAAAATGAATGATCCTTATCCCCTGATCTGCTTTCAATAAGTTTTTCACTCATAGACTCTATGAATGGACATTTTAAAAGAAAAATTTAAGTTTGTTCATTTAGTTGAAAGAAGTATGTATATGTATAACCATTCACATTCAGTCCTACTGTATGATTACTTAGGTAAATTAAGATGTTTGGAATTCCTTCCTACATGTAAATATTTATTGCATTTGAAGAGGTTATTTACAAATGAAATACTGTAAACAAGAAAAGCTGGTGGTGCATGGTGCATATTGACAAGGAATTTTTAAAACCATATTTAAGTTTTCAGAAGCTATAGTTTTAAAAGTCAATTCCCATTTTGCTTATATCAAGCTTTGCCACATTAATGAATTGTTTATTTGCCTACTTTGTTTTTTGTGTGGGTTGCTTTATCATTTTTTTCATTTTCTAGTTCACTGAATTCTAAATAAGTTTTATGAATGTGGAAAATTCTGATGGTGTTCTGTGGATTACTCGTTCATTGTCTCCCCCCCTTAATTATATTTAATCTCTCTTGATTTTTTTAATATTCCCCAGATGAAAGACATCTTATATGCAGATTGTGATGATAATCTATAATCTTCTTAAGCATTTTACTTTTTCAGTTCATAAAGTATAAAATCACTTGCATTCTATTTTTAAAGATGAAATGCTTATCTCCACAGATTTTGAATGTAAAATCATATATGCAGTCAGAAACAGGTGAATAAATAGAAGTCCATGCCCTAAGAGAAACTGAAAAACTGCTCCTTTGGAGTTGACAGCTAGGTACGGCTATCTCTATTAAATAGCAACTCAATTGCCTTTCCTAGGAAGAGACATTTTTAGGATGGATTCAAACTTCTAACGAAGTACAAGCTTCTTAAAATACCACAGCAATTCTTATAGGAACGTGTATAGTCCGTCTAAAATCACACTGACATGACTGGGGACCAATAAGCCAAACACTAATGCTGTATCTCAATTCAGGATCTGGTGAGGGAGAGAGGGCTTTAGTTTGGCTTTAGTTTTCAATTGGCTTTAGTTTTCAATCTTCTCATTAGCTCTGTAATGGATATTAAATTGTCAAGCAATTCTGATGAATGCATGTAATGGCACAATTTATATTGGCCTTCACTATTTCTTTTCCAGAGACTCATTGCCCCCCTACCCATCTTCTATATCCCATTTCCCCATAGTCTGAGTAGGGATTTTCTGCCACCTTCTCTCATGTATCATCTCTCAACTATAACCGACGTTCTCAAGTACTTTTCCTGCCCTTGAGAGTGCTAACTTACGAGTACTGTGAAGTAACAAGGCCATGGGCTCCACATTCAAACCGCAAGTCTTTTACTTCTAGCTCTGTGAGTGTAGACAATTCATCTCTTGGAGCCTCAGTCTCCCCATCTGTACAATGTACAATCCCTTTGCAGTGACAACACATTAATGAGACGAAAAGCAAAAGAGAAGGAACTTGGCACAAAGTATTTGATATTAAGATATTTTAAAAACTAAGCCTAAATTACTTATGGATAATTTGTTTCCTGAGACTCATACTTTGATTATCTGGCTAAGAATAGAATATTATGCTTCGAGTGATTTGCCCTTGACCCAATTCAGAATTGGAAGTGCAAATCTCTCTTAATTTTTTGGGTAATAGCCAAAGTAGTGACAAGAAGAAGGCATGGGAGACCCTAGGTGGTTTATGCCTATATTTTATGTTTTTGTTGGAGAATTGGTATCCCAATTAGAATTTTTAAATGTTGACTATGATGAAGTTGCAAATTTATCCACATTGTACTCAGATAAGCAAATTTAGCTTCTTTAACTCTTCCCGTAATTCATCTGATCCTTCTCCATGTACCCTCTTCCCTCGACTTACAGAGAAGTGTGGTGTTAAACACACTCACACTCACATGCATGCACACTCCCCCCACACAAACATACAAACACATGCATGTCCTGAAAGTGCAGTATAACCCTATTTGATAAGCTCAGAATGGCCAAATAGTTTTACCATCAGTTTATGCAATCTATTTGTTCTTGATAATTCAACATTTCAGGTTCAAATCACACCTCCAGATTCTTCCCAAGACAGTATCAGTATACGGAAGTTTGCACGATCATGTTTTGGGAAATATATACTGGTTACTGTTCCCAGAGAAGAGATCGGGCAGAACCTGTTCCTGGGCCCAGTGCAGGTCAAGTTGATGGCTGCTGTGATCTCTTCTCTGGCTTTTCAGAGGTCACTTAACCTCACCTTAGCTATGCCATACCACCACTGCAATTCCCCTTTAGTCTGACCCCAGGTTTCTGCTCTGGAGGTTTCAGTTACAAAGTACTTTCTCTTCCACTTCCCTGAAATCCCCAGTAAACTTGCCAAACAGAACCATCAGATTCATGTGACACAGGTGCTGAAGAGACCCTCAGGCCTTCCTTCTGCTTCAACAGGTCTCAAAGCTCATTTTATTCTCATGGCGGTTACAATGTGAAAGACACAGTCTACAAGTCTAGAAGTCTTCCCACAACAGCGCAAACAGAAAAGAAACAACTCCTCTGCCCTGGGCTGTCTCGTCAACCTGTTTATCACTCCTCAGGGACCCTGGGATTGCAGTTTAGCAAAAAGTGAGCGGAGGTCACAGCATACCCTCTCTCTGCCTTCCTGAAAATCCCTACCCTTCATCCCACAATCCCACTGAGTGGCAGGAGTCAGCTTTTCCCCTTCCTCTTTTGACAGTCCACAGGAGCAGAAAAGATGTGCTTTCTCTTTTCCCTTTTTCCTGGTTAAGACACACATATGTCCCGTCTTCTGATTTTCTAAAATAACATTTATTCACTCTGTCACTCTCATGCCTACCAGAACGGAAACTGGATTACTAAATAGGAAGCATGAATCTGAAGGAAACTCAGAAATTAAAAAATCATTACATAACTTTTATTAATGGATTAACTATTACCTATCATCCCTTATTATATAAAAAAATTTAGCAAATACTGCAGGAATTGAACCTGATTACAAAAGTAAATTTGCGTTTCATTGTTTGTGATAAATGAAGACACAGTTCATATTTTTGTGGCTGGGAATAAGACTTGTATAAGATGTTGTTGTGTATGTGAATATATTATATATATATATATTCTTTCTTTTCTTTATTCGTTATCTTTTAGTCTTCTTCCTTTCAATCTTGTATCTTGGAAAAAGGAGGTTATGTAATTTTTTTTGCCTGTATGTTTGTATTTTATTTCATTTGTAGAGAAACTCTGGCATTGGATATAACATTGAAATAGTTTTACATGGTTGTTTTAGCTCTTCACAGCTTGTTATCACAGTGACCTACACTGGACAAATAGGTTTCCTCACCTGTTGTCCAGAAGCCTTTCAATCCTTATTTGAATTAACAAATTATCTCTTTAAAAAAAAAAAGCCTATGGGGCTTCCCTGGTGGCGCAGTAGTTAGGAGTCCGCCTGCCGATGCAGGGGACACGGGTTCGTGCCCCGGTCCGGGAAGATCCCACATGCCGCAGAGCGGCTGGGCCCGTGGGCCATGGCCGCTGAGCCTGCACGTCCGGAGCCTGTGCTCCGCAGCGGGAGAGGCCACAGCAGTGAGAGGCCCACATACCGCAAAAAAAAAAAAAAAAGCCTATGACTTCATCCTCAAATACAAAACGTACTGCAAATGTGAAAATGTTTTAGTTATTTATTTTGCTATGGATGCTGTATGATTAAATTCTTTAGCTAAATTCTTTAGCATTGTTTTGTCACTTCTGAGAAAAAATTAAAAAGACCTAAATGAAAGTGAGTTGGGCTCTTAGAAGTGAGTACAGATATACTGCTGGCAAACTAGTGCCAGTGAACAGGAAAAGAGAAAATGATCTTTTTACACCATTTAAAAGCTATTTTTTAATGGCCAGTGAGAATGACAGCTCTTTGTACCTGATAAAATTATCTCATTAAGAATCCAACTGCGCCTGAAAATTGTCACTTTAGTCGAGGCTGAATGCATGAGACATATGTCTTATCCCCTGCTTGCACTTCATGGTTTACAGTTTTATTGTTTCTTCACTTGAAATACAATCTGCTATATAGCCATTAGAGCATTACTTTTCCCAGTGCTATAATTAAGGTCTTCTCAGTACTTCTACTGTAATCCCTATTTTTCAAGGATTTTAAATGGTACTATGAAAAATTTTAAATTGGTATTTAATGTTTAAAGGGTAACTGTATATTTTTTTCCAATTAAATTAGAAAAGTAACTGGGTAATTTGGAGTGATGAAATCATTGAAAACAATGAGATATTTTCATGATTTTTTAAGCTACATTTTGAAGATGTGATATATTTTAAAATGTAGCAGCACACGTATATTATAAAGGAAATTCTATGGAAGATTCATACGTAGTAAATATAAAATTAACATGTAAATGCACAAGTCTGGTTTTCAGTTGTAATCGACACTGTTGATTCTGTTCTTCCCCATACCTTTAGCTGGTGATGCTCTCATACTCTGAGTTGCTACTTCCTCCTGGAGAATAGCTCTCAACAGGCCAAGAACAGCTCTATCTGTCTTACTGGGGACTATTAGACTCTTCACCAAAGCAGTTAAAAAATCTGGTCCCCTGGCATTAAATGGGACAAATTTTATTTATTTTATTTTTGCTAGGTTTAGGGTTTAGACATTTTGGTCTTCTGTTTACATAGATGGGGATGGAGATTATGAGTTTATGTCCTGATATATACACAGCTTGAGGGTATTAAACTAGGGGATTGTGGGCAGTTTCACACAAAAGACTAGGAAAGGGAAGTCCCTCAGGGGAGAAAAGAAAGTCAGACATAAAGCTGATGACTTTGGAAATTGATAAGGATTTTCTATGAACCCCCCTTTTTATATTTAGAATTAACAATTTGAATGCCTCACCCCTTGTGGTAAATTTGGTGGTTAAGTAATCAGAGGAGGTGGGAAAAAGAAATAGGAAAATCATTGTGGCACCAGGCCCAAGTTAATCGCCTGCCAAGATAACATCTTTTTTACCTTTGATCCCATAACCTTCCCTGTTTCCTACACTCCTCTTCTCCTGAGAGCACTCCCTCAATCAATTCCTTTCTCAAAAACACTCTCTCTGCTTTTAGGGAACCCAATCTAAGGCATTAGTACTCTTCCCTTTGTCTTTTAATGGAAATTAATTAAAAAGCTCAGAGCCAATATTGCAGAATGAAAGGATACTCTCAATTTAAGACTTTTCCTTATATATATAAATATTTCAAGCCAAATATTTACACAGCTAGAGTGCTTTTCTTGCCAATAAATATTTTTATGAGGCAAGAAAGTAAAATGTTACCTGTATGCTTCTTTTGAAGAGTTTGTCAAATTCAAGTGTTGAAAA
This sequence comes from Leucopleurus acutus, assembly GCF_964270905.1. Classification (NCBI taxonomy): domain Eukaryota; kingdom Metazoa; phylum Chordata; class Mammalia; order Artiodactyla; family Delphinidae; genus Leucopleurus; species Leucopleurus acutus. The sequence continues at coordinate 55,778,774 of NC_139157.1, read as the reverse complement.
ATCATAGCCTTACCCAATGTATTCTATTCCACTGTAGAATATATGTTTATCCAGTTAAATATAGGAATTCCATTAAAGATTCTTCCCAAATGTTAAGATACTCCAGAGTGCAAATAGGGACCTTCTGTCTGCATTTCCTACACCTATTTCATGTCCTCTGAAGGTATCTTTCCACGTGCCCCTAGTGACTCCATCACAGTCTGGTGAATTGTGGAACTCATGCAGTTCAAGTCACTGTTCACTCTGGTTCAACTTACTGCTACACCAAATGGCAACCAATGTTTCACTTAGCACCATCAACAGGAAGTGAATCCTCACTGGTCACATTTTCTTTCATGTTTGTTAGTGAAGACCTTGCTTGCTGCTCTTGAAAGAGAGATGTTGGTTACACTGAGTCACAAGTGTAGGGGAAAGAGATAAGGTCTGTCTCAGATTTTACCACATGTGAATGTGAAAACTCTTCGCCACACCTGGGTTGCACATATTACTAGGTAAGACAATGTCAGGACTGGAAGTACCAAGTACCAAACCCATTCTGGCTTATATTAATAATTTTTTTTTTTTGGACCCACTGCACAGCTTGTGGGATCTTAGTTCCCTGACCAGGCATCGAAACTGGACCCTCGGCAGTGAAAGCGCAGAGTTCTAACCACTGGATAGCCAGGGAATTCCCTTTACTAAAATTATTAATAATAATATTTTGATAAGAAAATAAATAATCCGGGCCAATTTAAAGCTCGATGGAACCCAATATCCGATCCATATAAGTGTGATATATTTAATAAAATATAACTTGTACCTCTGCTTTCAGTCCAGTTCCACTCCTATGAATTATCCATGCTGCTGCAGATGGGATATTTATAAAATCCAAATATGATCATACTACTCCCTGTAAAAAAATTCCTTCTGTTCTCCAATATGCCTCAGAATAAAGAACAAAACCCTTCCTTCTGCGTCCCCTCTCAAGTTCAACCTGGCCTCTACCTTTACTTCCCCAAACATACCAGTTCCTTATGATGTTGTTACATCTTCCTGAATTGCAATTCATCTTTCTCTCTTTCATACATTACTCAGCAATATTCTATTATCCTTCCTAACTCAACTCAAGTGTCATCTCCTCCAGGACACCTTGACCTCTCCACTCCAGCAAGAATTGGTGTTTCTTCCTATGCCCCCATACAGCACTGTGCTTACCTCCATTATGGTAGCTATGAAAAGGTATTAAACTGATGCCTTAATTGTCTTTCTCTAAGCAAACAGACTGCAATATCCAGATGCAAAGGTTTAGCTCCTTGGAAAGTACCTAATACCATACTCCTTAAATATTTGACATAAACTATTGAATAAATAAAATCTGAATGTACAAAAATGGATAGAACATGGTTCCTTTTTCTAAGGAGCCGGCCATCCAGTGTGAACAGATGCTTTTCAACTTATTAAGCTATGTGCAACAATTATAAATAGATTATATCCACATAAAAATTTTTTTTTTAGATTTTAATCCAGAATCTACCTGAGTTTTCTGGGGATTTTTTTGGATGAAGAGAGGAAAGATTTAAAGAGTATATTTGTAACAATGTTTCTTAGCCTTTTTTTGGCTGAAGTTTACATGTTGAAGTGCCAATATGTGGATCAGGTAACATCCCATTCACCCTGCCCAGAACTTCCATCTTTTCTGAGCAGACAAAGCCTTCTTAACTGTCAGTGTACTTGAAACACTTAAATGGGCATCTAGTCAAATGTCTTCATTTAACAGTTGGTTTTACATGCAAATAGACAGACGGTAGAGGGACAATAAAAGCCAAATTTTAGTGAAAGACAATGGGAAACGTGAAGGAAGATGATTTGCATGTAATGTAGGAAGCTGGCCTAATGAGGTTGTGGTGGACACAGTATGAGACTGAGCACAAACTCGCCTTTGAAGTTCAGAACTCTTTCCTTATGCTTCTACCATTGCCTATCAGTGACTCTAAGGCAAGGAATTTTATCAAAATTACAGTGGCAGTGGTGGCAATGAATTTTTCAAACAATGCATACACCTTTGTGAAATAAAATTCATATTTTATGGCAAGACAAGAAAAATTTAAACAAAAAATTTCTTCTCTGCCCTTTGGCCTCTTCTCTCTCCTCTATTGTGCATTATGTATCTGCATTATGCATCGACGACCAGTCCTCCCCACTGGCGGAAATACCTGCTCAGCCATAAAGAGCAACATTCTCCTATCACCATCAAGACAACTCCTTAAAAGACAATATTCCTTCGTGACCTCGTAAGGGTCATGATGACCCACCACTTTGTACTTACAGACCCGGATTGTGCAAACTGCCAATAATACATCATTTAATGTACAGCCCTCTGTCTCAGAAAACCCATATAACTGTACTTTAACTTCTAGTGACTGGAACTGTTCTCAGATGTCTCTCAGAGGCTGTTCCCAGTTTATAATCCTCAATTTTACACAAATAAAAATTTCCATTTCTTTCTTACATTGACTGATTAATTTTTTGTGGACACTCTGGAGATACAGATACATTTTATAGGTCATTTTCCTCTTACCCATCAATTTCTCCCACTCCAATCACCCCCACCCAACACACACAGAAACTCAAACACTGCCACAAAAATCATTAGTGATTCAGTGATAAAGATAGGGATATGTCACGTTCCTCAGATGCAAAGCTGTAGAAAAAAGATGGAGTTCCACTAGCCTATATGTCCTAAGAAAGAGGAGAGAGTGTGGTAGTAAAATAATGTAAAAAACAACAAAAGAGAAAGAAAACAACTTCTAATTTCTTGAGCTACTCTGCAGACACAACCATCTAAAATTAATGGACAGTAAAAGGTAAGGCGTTTTTTGTTTATTTTCAGGTGTCTGCACCTGGACCCTGGGAGGCTGACAACATGGTTAAATTGCAAGACTAAAAGATCAGGAGTGGGCCAGCCCACTTCTTTACAAGGCCAGGGAATCTGCAGACTTAAAGCAAAGGACACCAAAGAGTATGAGAAGATCTGCAAAACTGCAGAAGGCAAATGCAAGTACTTTAATCCATTCTCCTGCCTCATCCTCATTTCTAAAGAGCCACAATTCAAGGAAGGGAAGGGATTAAGGTTTTTAAATTGTTAGGAAGTCCATAAGTCTATTGGATTTAGGGACAGACTATTAAGGCAACTCCTACAGGAACCACAGATTGATGAGATGTAGGGGACATTTTGTATATATCCCGATAAACTTGTAATTGCATTCAGCACTGATTGAGCACCTAATCTCTGCTTTGTCACATGCCAGTTATGATATAAGAATTACTAGTTCATGAAACTATTTCTTTATCCTTTTTCCTTTTCTGGCTCTAGAGATTGTTATTGAAAAATATCTGTACTATGAATGTGACAAACATTTATTTATTATTACTGTGTGGTAAATTCCGTAAAAATAACCCAACTAGCTACGCATGTAGAAATAGAATAGGGAAGATTTCCCAAATCCCTAACATACAGTATTGGCAAAAGTTACAAATAAGTTCTTTTAATTTTTCTCTTTCATTCTTGTAACTTGCAATCAGTTGAATGGTGATACAAGTAACTGAAACAAATAAAATGATGTATATCCAGCATGGGTAGAAGTAGAAACTAGAGATATCTGCTCAGCGGCCATGGCTCACTGGCCCAGCCGCTCCGCGGCATGTGGGATCTTCCCGGACCGAGGCACGAACCTGTGTCCCCTGCATCGGCAGGCGGACTCTCAACCACTGCACCACCAGGGAAGCCCCAAGTTAGCGTACTTAATTGTGCTTTTTAATACATAAATACAGCACTCATTCTTTAGATAATGTCTCCCAAGTTGCTTAAATCTTTTTTTAAACAACTGATGAAAGATGTTCAAGTAAGCACGAAAAGAAACAAGTCTCATTTGGAGTTGAGACTGCACTATTAACCACAGCTCTCACTTTCAACTCATCTCTTTTATTGCTTGCGTTTGTATTTTTTTAATCCTTTCTATTACCTATGATAAATCTCAGTCCATTCTCTTTTTATGACCATAGCTTTTGCTTACATGCACCTACCAGTTGGAATAAAGGTATTACATAACTTATTATTACACATTTGCTGCTGATTCTGAGCTTTAAATGCTCTCGCAGCTATTAAATTTTCTCAGAATAAATGGTCTCTCCAGCCTTTTGAACTTATATTTTAAACCGCTGGCATCTGCTCTCAGTTTTTAACACTACCCAGCTCTACACTTCGATATCTACAGTCAGCTTCTTCTCACTTGTGGGTTTCAACCGTCATAAAAGGCAAGCATATCCTTTTGTTGTTGTTGTGTTTTTCCATATAATATAAGATAAAGTTGTAATTCTTCCAGAGTGCTAGCCTGTTCACTTGGAGCTTCGTGTTTTTATTTTGGTTTAGAAAAACAATGAAATCATTAAGCCGCTTGAATTAAAGCATGCCTTTAGACAGTTAAAGCATATTACTTTATCATGATTCTCATGTAAAGTACATAGCTAAACTTGCATCAGGTAGGAAATGCACCTGTGCCATCTGGAAATTTTAGTTGTTTAACTGTCGATTTCAAAAGCTCTGTATCATACAGTAACATTTTGACCCATAAGTCTAATTTTGTACATCAAAGCTCTCTTTCCATCTTGTAAAGTTTTCAAGTACGTATTTATCATCAAATTATTTGAATCTCCTTTAGTTCATTGAGAATAGGCCACATTAATTTCTTTAATATCTTAAGTATCTCTTGCCATGACTATGTGGTTCATAATACTATTATCTTCTAATAACATTTACACAGCTCATGACTAATCTTTAATTTAAAGTAATTAACTGCAATGTGAGTGAGTAAAGATTTCAAGAAAGACTCCTTTGTTGTTTGGTTATGAGAAAAAATATGAAGCCAAAAAAAAGTTAATGCCAAAGAAGTTATGCCAAAGTGACCTCTATATTTCATTTCATTATCACATTTTTAAGAGCCATCATGCTCATTAACGACGTTAATCTTTCATAAGCTTCTTTCATTTTCAAATCAATTGCTTGTCAACATAATTACTTTTTATAATCATAAAAACATTTACACATACATTAAGAATCACCTGTCTTATACATTTTAAATGTGTTAATGGCTATGGGAGAATTAAAAATATCCTTATAGGAAACAAAAGATTTTAAGAGTACTAAAATGTATCAAGATTATGGGCTTCCCTGGTGGCGCAGTGGTTGAGAGTCTGCCTGCCGCTGCAGGGGACGTGGGTTCGTGCCCTGGTCCGGGAAGATCCCACATGCTGCGGAGCAACTGGGCCCGTGAGCCACAACTACTGAGCCTGCGCATCTGGAGCCTGTGCTCCGCAACGGGAGAGGCCCGCGTACCGCAAAAAAAAAAAAAAAAAGACAAACCAAATCAAAAAAAAGTAAACACACACACACACAACTACTGTTTACTTTGACTCATGTTATGTTCCATCCACTCTGCTGAGCTCAATTTGTCTTCCAAACATGAATATGAGGAAACAGAGGCATAGAAAGTTAAGTAAACCGTCAAAAATTACACAGCTACTAATTGACAGAATTTGTGAAACAAAGAACCAGACAACCTCACTTCAAAATCCAAGTCCTTAACCACTATGATATATTGCCTCTAGAAAATGACATCTGAAATATAAAAGAGTGATCTATCCAGTAATGTTTTTTAATGTTAAGAAACTACTTGACTTAAGAGGTCTCCCAGTCCCAGTTTTAGCAAATATAAAATTAAATCTGTATACATTTCACTGGATCTAATGCGTATACTGTAAACTGTAAAGGATTTACAGAAATAGTTGTAGTTGTACTATCATTATTGAGGTTGGCACCATGGGAATGTTTCAGAATAGCTGTATTGCTATTCCTCAGCAATGGAATAATGCAATTTGACAACGGAAAAATGATGGATGCCTTCTCATTTGTTTCAGCCTCAATTTAAAAAGTAATATTTATTTATGTTGCACAAACATGGAATTCTGACCATCAGTCTATAAAGTAAAGGCTCGAGTTTACAGGTGTATTGTAATTTAATTATATCTATTACTTTTAAGTGTATTTCTTTTAAGCAAGTATCAGGAGGGAAGCCATATAAATTATTTCCTTTGTGGACTCATCATCAAAAAAGATATAATAACACAAAGCCTTTTGTAGTTCTACTTGGCAGAATAAACTAAGACCTCAAAACAAACAGGAGCCTTCTTAAGCCTTTTTGTTTGTTTCCTGAGCTGAGGTATAAGCAGTGAGCAAGCTCTATGTGCTAGAAAAGCAGTACATAGCAGCCGGTGCTTCATGCCTTGTCTAATACATATGGATGTAGCAGCTTTTCATGAAAGGAGTAGTTCTGCCATTGGTATAAGAGAGGGAATAAGTTGTCTAATTCTAAGCTAAGGGCAGGAAGGTCAGCGAGAGAAGCATATTTTACTTCACTTTTAAGACTAGCTTGAATGGTAGCAACTGTGGCTAGAAGCTTAGGCTTCAATCCAAGCATGAAAAGAAAAATATAAAAAAATAAATAACTAAAAGCGGAACAGCAAAAACTAGGGAGAAATCAATAGACTAAATGAGATAGTGTTTGTTTTTCATTTAGTTTTGTATGTTAAAGCAATTGATTTGTCATCCAAACTATAAAATCTGAGAGCTAATTAAATACAAAACCTTCCATTACCTAAATTTTCTCTCAACAAACAATGATATTAAAATGTCAGTAACAATAACAATCTAAGAAGCCAACAGAAATGGAATCAATGACTCACATGTTAGAGTGGAACATATCAGAGTAGTTTAGATGGTCAGAATTTCTTCTATTATTGAGGGATTTTATCTCATATCTATTATACATTATTTTAAAAACAACTCAGAAGGAAAAACACTGCCAGAAATTTATTTCAAGAAATTGGTGCTTGGGCTTCCCTGGTGGCGCAGTGGTTGAGAGTCTGCCTGCTGATGCAGGGGACATGGGTTCGTGTTCCAGTCTGGGAAGATCCCACATGCCGCAGAGCGGCTGGGCCTGTGAGCCATGGCCGCTGAGCCTGTGTGTCCGGAGCCTGTGCTCCGCAACGGGAGAGGCCACAACAGTGAGAGGCCCGTGTACCGCAAAAAAAAAAAAAAAAAAAAAAGAAATTGGTGCTTAGCATAAAATTTCTATATTAGTTAAAAGGAGATTTAAAATTAAAAAATGGTAAACTTCTTTGAGTAACAATTGCCATAGTTTTGTCAAAATGTATGTATCATAATGTATAATAGTTTGTATCATAATGTATAATAGTAAATTTGATGTAGATATCTCTAATTTTTAGAGCACTGTATTAGACCCTTGGGAATGTTTTATTCTTCAATATATATTATGAAATCAATGTTACGTATTTGACACAATAGCTATTTATAATGATTTTTAATTAAGTGTTTTTTAAAATTCAATTCAATGCTTAAATAATAGCATACTAAAATGTTTAAGAACAAATATTCAGATGTACATATTACAATGTGCATATTATTTTTAATATATAAGGTATGATAGCAGACTAAACCTCAGGAGTTCAGTTGCATACAAAAAGACATTAGAGTTTAGAAAGTGTAATAAATAGTTGAATAAAAAACTAGACTATGATAGAATATCAATTGTGTAATTATTATGGCAAAACATATAGGGGATCACCAAACCCAAAACAAACCAAACAAAACAATGGATTATTCCTGGGAAGTTAAATGAAGCTTCTCAGAAGGAGTGCTATTTAAATTAAGCCTTGAGGAATAAATAGCTTAATCAGACCTGTGTGTGACTAAGATAACTCTGACAGCAATGTAAAGAATGATAGAGATCTAGAGAAGCGAGAGAGGAATATTTGTTTTCAACATTTTAAAATAAATTTGAATTCATTAATAATTACAAAATTTATTTTTAAACATTTAAATTAATAAAATTTCATTGAACATGTACCCCAGCTAGATTCAGTTTTTAACTTATTACCACATTTGCTGTATGTACATAAAACAACAATTCAGCATGCATCTACAGAAATTAGAAGTATTTTCTAAATGAACAATACCATTGAGCAAAAAAAAAAAAACACACACAAAAACTTGAAATTCCCTAGAACAGTTAACATTCAATCCATATTGAAATTTCATAATTGTCTCAAAAATGCCTTCTTCAGCTTTTTTCAGTGTGCACACGTTGTATACTGACATCTCTTTAGCCTCCTTTAATATTGAAACAGATCACCCTCTTACATCTTCCTCATGGTATTTACTTTAAGAGACAAGTGCTGTTGTCTTGTAGAATGTCACATAGTCTGGATTTGTCTGACTGTGTCCTTGAGGTGTTATTAAACTGATCTTCACCTCTTGTATTTCCAAAAAAAAAAAAAAGAAGGCAGGTTTAAAGAACTGATTATAGTCACGTGAAATTTTATTTGGTGTAGACTCTTTGCAAGTGATGTGACATTAGGAGACTCATTAAGTCAGGTGGCCCCTCCATTAGCAATGCTCTACTATTACTTGTTTGGTGCTATGGTTTATTTTCACTTCTCTGTAATATTATTTTGTTTTTATCTTTTCGAAGGAGAGCTTTGCATCCACAGCTATGCTATCATGAGCATATAGCATATATGTATGTATATGTTTATCTAGGATATAAATCTAAAAGGGGATCTCTAAGTCATAAATTCTGTTCATGTTTCATATTAAAAATAATGAAAGGTTATTTTCCAAGGTAGATGTACCAGTTTACATTCTTATGTTATACTCTCATCCCTTTAATCTTCATTCATATTTACTATTGTCAGATTTTGTCAATTGCTTAATACTAAATAAGATGCCTTTCTAGTTTTATATTTCACTGGTACTATAGACAAAGGACTAGATTAAAATAGAGCACAAAGGAATTTTGGGGATGACGGCTATGGTAATTATCTTAATTATGGTGAATATATCAAATTGTATGCTTTACATCTATATACATAGTATGTCAGTTATACCTCAATAAAACATAAAAGTCTTTTGCGTTCATAAAGTAAGCCACTTTTTCACAATGTACTATTTAATGTGGTTTCTTATTTTTGCTTTATTTTAGTGTATTTACTTCTATATTCATTCATAAATGAGATTGATTTCTATTTTGTTTTTACCCCTTGTCCAAAAACATAACCAAGACCACAACTTGTCTGCAGGTAGTTTATTTGGGAAGAGTTCAAAAACATGAGAGAGCAAAGAACATGAGAAAGAGAAAGCCAAAAACAAATACAGATGGAATCACTAAGCTGGTTGGTTACCACAGTGTGTTAACTGTGGCCCTGTCTTGCTAAGGACTTGCTGATCAGTTATGAGAATTATCTATTTATTTTCTTAGTTTTACTTTTCCTGATATGAACATGTTTAATTTATTATTATTTGCAAAAGAACAATTTCCCCATGATTTGTGAAATAGAATATACATATCTGTACCCAAACCACAAAAAAAGAGGTGGAGGGAGAGAAAAGCAGGGAGCAAAAGAGCAGGTGAGGCACGCAGTGAGAACTTGACAGACAGACTGCTTGCAGCATGTAAAGGACTGGTCCATGGCACATAAAGCTGAAATCAGAGGTAGACCGAGGGGATATGGCATGGAGCACGAGTAATACTGTGATTGTAAAATAGGACTACATCTTTTACTCTCCTCCCAGTAAGAGGTGAGTTCTATACACTAGTTACTTAAACTTTCAGCCTTTGCTTTGTTCTTGGAGCCCTCAGCCACTATATTAAAAGTTCAAACATTTAGTGGTCACCGTGCTGTGAGGAAGCTCAAGTTACACAGAGAGGCCACAGGTAGGTAAACATTCCTAGCTGATCCTGATCTATCAGTCGTCTCAGCCTAGATGAGATGCAAATGAGTATCAAGATAATTCTTGCCTTCTGTTGCACTCCTCACCTGCAGGTATTTTAAGAGAATGTTTCATAGAAATAGCTGATGCTTTCCAGATGGGCCAGATGTTTCTAAGCTGGGTCACCATATACTGCTACCAGAGGAGTGCAAATAGAGATAGGAAATAGAGATAACTATCCAGATGTGCCCTATCGGAATGCCTGCCCCACACAATGAAATGGTTGTTGTTTTATGCCACTTACTTTGGGATAATTTTTATGCTAAAAACTGAAATAAATAATACCTGTCATAGCCATTAAATTTACTTCCTTGTATAGTTCTTATTTGTAGGTAGTAATTAGGTCATATAATAGGTCATATAATGAGTTAGAAGAGTGTTTCTCTGTTTATTTTCTCTGTTAGAGTTTCAGGCTTGAACTCTCTGTTCTTAACTCACTTAATTTATTCATTATTTATTACATTTGGTCTAAATCATCTTGTCATTTATCTATATGTTTTCCTGCCTATTGTTTCAGTTACATTTCCCTGTATTACGAAATTTCATCTTTCAAGTTCTTAACCTTCTGAGATTCAAGAAAAAAGAACAAAAGACTCATAATAACAGTCAGCATCCTTCTGCTTTTTGAAGTGTTTTATGCATGTCTTGAACATGTCTAATCATAGGGGACATTTTTCGAGACTTGGCTTTCTTCAGTTTTTTTTTTTTCTTCCCTTTGGACAGACATTCAGTATTGACTCAATTATGTGTAGCATATTTATGAACTAACATCCTTGCTTATATAATTTCCCATCAAGTAACCCCTAGCTATTGGCTACTTTTGAAATATGTTTTGGTTTTACATTTTAAGTGGCAGCAACTTTTAAATACGCATATCAAAACTATTGCTTTTTAAAAATTAACCAGGCTTCAGCCTATTCTTACAGGTCAGAAATGTTAATGAAGAGAAATAACTTTTTTGCTAGGTGTTTCCGTATGTATTGTTTCATTTCATTTACACAACCACACTTCTTGCTATTTGTTATTATAACCACACTTTGGAGATGACGATCATGAATTTCATAAGGATTATGTTATTGCGTTGGGTCAATATGGCTAATAAGTTGCACACTTGAAATCTGAACCTAAAATCTCTGATTCCCATGACATATATAAAACACTTAGCCCAGTTCCTGCTGTATACAAAGCAGTCAAGAAATGTTAACTATCATTTATAATGTTTTTATTCAAGACAATAATGATTATGCATATTTTAGATAGTGTCAGCATTTCTAATTTTTCTAGAAGTCATCTGACAAGACACAGGTTATGCAGTCAAATGGTATTTCCATGTTAATTTACTTTTTTAGAAATTTCAACCAATTTAGAGTCTCACAGGCAATATAGATACATGTGTCTTTTATACTTTATACTTTTTACATTGTGTAATTTAATGTTTTATGAAATGAGTAGATGTACGCAAGTTTATTTTAGTTAAAACTAAAACTTTATATCAGAAATGCTCTACATTTTCATTTTATTGATGTACAACATCCAGAGCCTAACTTCTCTTTTTTAATTGTTTTGTTTCAGACTGTGTAGAGGGAAAGAAAATTTGAAGATTTTGTTAGCACTGAGATATTGATTATTCTCACTGATCACACTTAAAAAATTTTTTTTTCTATCTGGAGAACATGTTTCTTCTTTTTATGTATAATTACACATAAATCTGTTTTAAAACATTCATTATTGCTTTCATTCAGAAATAAGGATCTTCTTATATTTAAGTTTATAACTGTAAATAATGTTTATTTTCCTAGTTATGAGAAACTGTTTTGTTATGATTTTAACATTAGCAGGAAAACTTAGCAAGCCAGTATACAAGGATAAATTAAGTGCTTACACTAATGAGAGGAAATATAGTTTGGAGTAATCTATCATTTTTTGTTTATGTGGAAGAGAACAAGCAAGGAATGTTAGGATAGAAAAAAAACCCAAAAATTATTTGGATAAGTAAACAGAACATTGAGAATGTCTGAAAAAGGGCAGATGAGAGACATTGCCTTTAACCCAACTCTCTCAGATACTTGCAGAGAGGAGTAAAATCCTCTAAGGGGCAAAGTCTATTATTCTGGGCATTGGTTAACAGCAAAGGGAGCAATGGACTGCATCAAAAAGAGGAGAAATAGGACAAGATTGTGGTGTTGAGGAGAATCTTCCAAAGGGACATTTAAAATAAACTTACGATCCAACTTTTAGCTCTTTCACTCAACACTAAAGTTAGCCTTTGAAAAGTATGAGAGTTTCACTTACATATTATATTTCAGTTCTATCATCTTTAAAAATAGTATCTTAAACTAAATTTTATTTTCCTATCTCATATGCCCTATCAAAGCTCTTTATTGTATTGGGAATATTTACACTATACAACCCTGGTTTCCATTATTTTTCTCTTATTCTCTGAGTGTTTTTTTTTAACAGTGGTGTCCGTCATGAGATGACCTTCCAGTGTCTCTTGAAAATTAATTTTATGAAAAGACTTTAGATATTTCAGATGTATTTATCCAGTAATTATATATATAATGAATTCTGTTAAAAATATGTGATATATTTCTTCTTTTTTCCAATTTATTTTGTGTCTCTTTGATATAGAATATAGTCTTGATGAGGGCCAGGAATTGTGTTGTTTAACACTGTATCATCAGTAGCATGAAAAAGCATCTGACACATGATAGCATTCCTAATAAATATTTGAGAACTTAGTAGCATATGCAATTTTACAAACTAAATGTTCACTTATTTTAACACAAGTGACTTTTTAATCTTATGCAAAACTTAGTATTCTTAATAACTGTATACCACTGCATTATGTGGATTTATCTCTCTCTCTCTCTCACACACACACACACACACACACACACACACACACTCTCTAAATACAAAGAGAAATTTATCAGTGTATCAATGAATGATACATAAGTTTTTATATGATTTGTTTTTTCTACTTTACTCCAGCTTTACTTATATCTTAATTTTATGTTCCAGGAAAAACAACTGCTTGGATTTTTTCACATTCAGATTTATGTTTTAATGCTGCTATTCATGTTAGATCCTCTGCCTGGAATGATTTTCTTTTCTGCCATTGTTAGGGCGATTAAATATTAAATATTGAAATGTTTAAGATCAACAGTTTTAAATCCAAATTGATTTGGCTGGAACAAGTATGGCCCCACTAAATATCTCATGAACAGTCCTTTCTAGTTAGTAGACATTTAGGCTTTCCTTTCCCCTATACAAGAAATCCCTTCAAGCTCCTAAAGGGGATGGGAGGAGACAGAAGTGGCAAAAATTACTCTTGCAGTATGCTAAGATTTTTCTCTTCAAAAGCCCAGGCCAGTCTTGCCCTCAGACTAACCCCTCTAGTGGACAAGCACAGAGCAGCAAGAAACTACCTCCATGTATGTCTGCATTCTCCCTGTGATCCACCATTCTTACAGTAGGAGGTATGAGTCACCCTGTTTGTGTTTATATTTCTTTTTAGCATTGGAAAACAACACATAGACATTTATCTGAAGGTTCAGTTTTTCCCAGTGTAAGTCAAGGGAACAAACTTTTTTTAGTGAAATGAGAATCAGTCTGGAAATACAAATCTATCTCCAACTCAAAAAACAAATACAAAATTTGTATTCAGAATTGAGCAAAATCATAAAGAGAAAAAAAAAAGCAGGGCACAGACTAGGGTCACTACAGTCAAATCATTTTGTGAGCAGGTAATAACAGAAAACTTATTTTTGTCTTAATGTTTCACACATATGAAAAAGATGGATTAGATTACATCACAGAGTGTTCCATTGTTGAAAATACTTCACTGTGACACCTGGGTAATTCCTACCCATCTTTTAAGACATAACCCCTGACCAGGTTGAACTAGGTGATACTATGTTAAAAGAAAGGCCCCAGTGCGTTCATTTTAGTATTCACATGTCTATTACATCATAGATACTAAGTTTAAAAAATTGTTAGTACTTTATATTTCTAGTATGTAAAAATGCAGGCTATGTGTCTAATATCAGTTGAAGATCCAGAGAGTAGAATCACCATTGGAAAGAATACCTTCCCTCACCCTTGACAAGGTCTCATGAATGGTGATGTCCTGGAGAAACAGGACCTTCTTCTAAGGTCGTGTTTCTCAACTTGTGGGGCCTGGGCCAGCCACATCAATAGCACAAAGAACTTGGTAGGAATGTAAATTCTCAGGGTTCTCACAGAACTACTGAAATAGAAGCCTCAGGGTAGGTCAAATCTGTATTTTAACATGGCCTCCAAGTGATCTGACTCTCACTAGAGTTTGAGAAACAGTGTTCTGGGGCAGTGACTCATTGTGTAGAGATATTGAAGCCAATTGTGATGTTTTTGAAAATTGTGTATGTGCCCCATCTTCTCCAAAGAGGAAATTCTCATATGCTCCCCTGTCGGTTTTATAGGTCACAGTAACAATTAATAATAATGTTCTGCCCTGTCACAGCATGGGTTTCTCTGATAACTGACATCATGTATGTCTATCACATTTAGTTCTTCTCTGATCAATAATACAACTTGTGCATTTTATTCACATCTTTACACTCCAATACAGTTGGCCTTTAGTAGACAAACATAATGTAAAGAACATTCTATAAAATGAAACAATATCAAATAAGTTAAAATCAAGATTTGATCTAAATATAAATATTTTTATAATATACCTGATAGTGGGTCTAATTTTTAAAAGACTGAAGAATATAGTTTGTATGTAGGCGCAAACAAAAGAAAAATAATATTGAAATCAGTCATTACTCGATATAATACATTGTTTCATCTACTTTATATAGTTGTCTGAAAGGCATTAAAAACTACTTTCCTCAAAGACACAAATTTCCTACTTAGCCTTTAAATAGTGGTTTCACCATGAAGAAGCTTTTCTGTTGATGGTGATATGATAATATATTTATATTTCAAAATGTGTGCTTAAAGTGAAGAAGAATATCCAGGTGACTTATTGTATCACAAAATTGTAAATGTCATCTATTATGTTTAAGTGATGAATTTGCCAATATGTATTAATTTCTATACTTTTACCTTATTAACAAGGTTTTTTAAGTAACCTGGAAATGTAGATAAGACAGAGGTCAGAGAAAAATTTAATTTATTGGCAGCATTCCAGATGAAGCAACAACACGTATATCTTCATATTGCTTTACCAACTATATAAAAACTAATATGTAATATATTGCTGTTGCTGACTAATAGTTTCTTGTTCAAAAAGAAGTAAGTTTGCTTCACAATTTTAGATGTTTTTACCTTTTAACATATTTTGACAGACTATATTACTATCATTTGAATTAATAATGGTATTGCTTTTAATTTTTGTAGATTGAAAGCAGGCAATAGAGACAGAAGTTACAGAGACATTACTGTATTAGAATCAGCATCTACTCTAGGTTAATCTGGGATGTTTACACATATTTCATTTTATTCTTCTTTTTTCTCTATATGTTTTCAACATTCAATCCCTATATGAAATTAATTTTGAGGCAATGTCTGTGTATAAAATTCATTCATACATTTCTTTATTCCTCTAAAGATTTTTTACTTTTAAATAAAATCTATATTCTTTACAATCTTTCTAAAAACATATACTAGAGAGTACTGAAGTCATATTTAATACCACATGAATTTCTTTTAAGCCTGAAAATGCACTTTTACTTTTTCACATAAAAGACAGAAAATTTAATAAGGAAGAGTGTCAATGCCATAGTAAACCATAATATTTTAGTCTAAAGAGTATGCATTCTTTATTTATCTACCTACGATCAAGGTTGTATCACAGTAAAATTTTAATTAGACCTGCAATAATTTGCCTATTTTTAAATAAATGTAAAGATCAAATTCCTCATATGAAAACAATTGTTAACTTGCACATCATTTCCCTTGTTAATTATATCTTGCTTCACATTTCAAATGAAATTCTCCAAACTTGCATTATTTTAACTACAAATTAATAATAAAGCTCATGGCAAGATGGTTAGTACTCCTAAAATAATGGAATTTAGTTAATATGCTTCTTGTCTTTGGGTGAATTCAACATAAACTAATATTTAGAGGGTCCTGACTATTTTATAATTTCACATTTAATGCCCAATTTGATCCACTTATGATATTTTCAATAGACAAACTAGATATGTAAATATACATCAGGCAGCCTATTAAAATATTACTGTATGTACTTCTAGGCTTTTACAACTTAAAATGCTTTCCTGTTTGTATCCTATGTGCTTAAAGTAGTGATTTATGCAGAAGGCATATAATTACGTTTTCTTTATCTGTAAACTATGTATCATATCTAAGGAAGTTGTTTTTTAGAATTTAAGTACATTGACTAAGTTAATATGGCTAAAATTTGCATAGTTCAGAGGCAAACACATTTCACTCCAAATGTATGGCTTATTTCCTATAGGGCATTATGTCTCTGTGCCTCCACTTAGCACTTTTACTGGTCACTAGAAAGAGTCCAAGTCTTAATAAAGCCCAGGAGAAGGATTTCCTAGAAGTTAAAGCACAGGAAAAAAAAGAGACCAGTTTGGGTATGTATGTATGTAGTAGCATACAACATTTAGGCAGTTTTAGATGGATATATTCAAGATAGGTCACTCCCAAAGAAATATTCTTAAAATGACAGAAATATACCACTACTGCTAAGGTGAAAAATCATTTGGTTTTCAATTTTAGAACATTTGGATGAGGAAAGAAAACAGACTTATTGAATTACTATTGTTTCATACTCAACTTTTCAAGATGCCCAAGAAAATAAAAGTTAGTGAAACTGATATTGACATGTCTATTATAAAGTAACGGACAAATATTGTGGCTGACAGGAAAAGGCTTGATACTAAAACTACGGAATGTATTTTTCCATTGTATACTTTTGAGGTGGGTCAGAATGTAAAACAAGGTTTTGGGGATTTTTAATACTTTGAAGCAGCATGAATCTAGGGTTAAATTGGTGGAAGAGATTAAAATTGTGTTCACATGTTTTTAATTGAATATACTTCCTATAATCCTATGGTTCAAAAAGTTATTGATGAGCAGCTGCTTACGTAAAGATCAGCAATCTGATGGAAGTTAATACAAGGAAATTTACATGGTGAAAAGAGTAAGCAACACATATATGGATCAGTTTCTGTAAAAAAGGCAAATGACCCTAAACCACCTTATAATATAACCTCAAGCATAGATCTCAAGATATACTCAAAGGATTGCTTTTGAATTCATGATCCTGAATAATGTATTACCAGTCTATAACCTTGGATCATCATTTCTAACATTTAAACAGCTCTGAAAATGCTACTCATCTTTCAATGGAGAAATATGATGTGGTGGATTTACACAGTGCCAATGTTCACTGGGACTTACACATACACGTTTTATATATAGTAAGTTCATCAGAGCTCAATTCTGTTTGCTTTATATAATAATAATAATAGTAGTCACAGTAATAATGCAATTATTATTCTTCATGTGCTGTTTTGCTTTGCAACTCCAGCCACATATATTCTCATATATGGGAATTATCTTCTCCCTTTCCCCTTCCTTTTTCTCTCACACTCTCCCCCCAACCCTTTTTTTTTTGGCTTTGAGGTGCTAAAAGTTCTGAACTGCTATTTTCCTTTGAGCTTTCTCTAGTGTGAAATATTTTTTAAATTTGTTATAAACGTATAATATTTAATAAAAATTGTGTATATATTTTAAATTCAATAAATCATTAAACAGAAGTTTGAGATTAATTATGCTTCTATCATCTTGCATTTGTGTCTTGATTTCCCATTTAAAAAGTGAATTCATGGGCTTCCCTGGTGGCACAGTGGTTGAGAGTCCGCCTGCCGATGCAGGGGACACGGGTTCGTGCCCCGGTACGGGGATATCCCACATGCCGCGGAGCGGCTAGGCCCGTGAGCCATGGCCGCTGAGCCTGCGCGTCCGGAGCCTGTGCTCCGAAACGGGAGAGGCCACAACAGTGAGAGCCCCGTGTACCGCAAAAAAAGAAAAAAAGTGAATTCATATAACTCATCTCATTCTATCTTTGCACAGTCTAGTTAGTTTGATTAGTTTTTCCATTTTGCTTATACACATTCTGTACTAGGAGCATAGATTGCCTTATTTATTGTCCTCATCAGGAATATTAGTTCCTCTGCTGCATAAGTGGATGCCTAGTGAGTATATCTAGTAACTCAGAAGACAAATAGGCTGTAAGCACAGAGCAACTGTGTTTCATTCCCAAAGTACCTGTTAGAGTAAAACAATCATTAAGTGTTGCTTATGACAAAAAGGCATTTCATTTCATAGTCATTTTCATCTCTGAACATATTCAATAATTAAAATGGTGAAATGTAATAACAAGAGAAAAATAATCTATTTAACTTCAAAATTAAGGACCATAAATCAAAAAAATTCTGCTTTGCATACAGAATTTTTAAAAGTGACATTTTAATTTTCCACATAAGTCATTTCTAATTAAATGGTGTCATCATAATAAAAAAAAGATTATTAAAGATTAATATTGAAAGCCTGATATTACCATAAATACTAAGAATATTTGCATTTGTTCTTAGACTGTAATAATGTGACACTAAACTATAATAAGGCTCCTTGTAAAAGTTTTATTTGTCAATATGTTTTGAGTGTCTACTATGTGCAAATCACAGTATTAAAAGCTTTAGGGTCTCAAAAAAACACAAATCCTCAAGGAGCTTAATTACTTTTTGGCAAAAGAAATGATAAAAAAGAGGGACAAAGAAAAATTCTGAGAAGTAAATACTTGCCAAATATGTGGTAAATACTATACCCATCAAAAGCAACTTATCACGAATTGTGTAGGATGACATAGAACACAAATCTGGAAATCTTGGGCATATAGAGATGAATACACAAAACAGAAGAGTTTTAGAAGGCACAGATTTTAGAGACTGAGCCAATAGAATGACGCTGGAGGAGAAAATTGATCAGAAGCAGTAAGAGCTAAAAGGAACAGTTGATCAACAACTTCAAATACTCTGGAGACACAAGTAAAATAGGATCAGAGAAGTGCCTTCTCAGCAAAGCAATGCCATGGTCTTTGGTGATTTTAATTTCAGTTATTGTAGCTTCAAGTTCTAAAATATATATTTGATTCTTCTTTTATAGTTTCCAGTCCTCTGGTGAAATTTTTAACATTGTTCTTTATTCTTTCGATCATATTAACCATACTTATTCTAAAGTCTCCATAATGATGACTGCATTATCTAGATTACTTATACATCTATTCTTATTGTCTGTTGTTCTTCATAGTCTTTTCTGTTTTTACATCTTTACTGGAGTATAATTGCTTTACAATATTGTGTTAGTTTCTGCTGTATAACTAAGTGTATCAGCTATACATATACATATATCCCATATCCCCTCTCTCTTGTGTCTCCCTCCCAAGCTGCCTATCTCACCCCTCTAGGGGGTCACCAAGCACAGAGCTGATCTTCCTGTGCTATGCAGCTGCTTCCCACTAGCTATCTATTTTACATTTTGTAGTATATATAAGTCCATGCCATTCTCTCACTTCGTCCCAGATTACTCTTCCCCCTTCCCATGTCCTCAAGTCCATTCTCTTTGTCTCTGTCTTTATTCCAATCCTGCCCCTAGGTTCTTCAGATCCTTTTTTTTTTTTTTTTAGATTCCATATATATGTGTTAGCATACAGTATTTGTTTTTGTCTTTCTGACTTACTTCACTCTGTATGACAGACTCTAGATCCATCCACCTCACTACAAATAACTCAATTTCGTTTCTTTTTATGGCTGAGTAATATCCCATTGTATATATGTGCCACTTCTTCTATATCTATCCATCTGATGATAGTGCTAAGTAGACACTTAGGTTGTTTCCATGTCCTGGCTATTGTATATAGTGCTGTGATGAATATTGTGGTATATGACTCTATTTGAATTATGGTTTTCTCAGGGTATATGCCCAGTAGAGGGATTTCTGGGTCGTATGGTAGTTCTATTTTTAGCTTTTTAAGGAACTTTCATACTGTTCTCCATAGTAGCTCTATCAATTTACATTCCCACCAAAAGTGCAAGAGGGTTCCCTTTTCTCCACACCCTCTCCAGCATTTATTGTTTGTAGACCTTTTGATGATGGCCATTCTGACCAGTGTGAGGTGATACCTCATTGTAGTTTTGATTTGCATTTCTCTTTTGATTAGTGATGTTGAGCATCCTTTCATGTGTTTGTTGGCAATCTGTATATCTTCTTTGGAGAAATGTCTATTTAGGTCTTCTGCCCATTTTTGGATTGGGTTATTTGTTTTTTTGATAATGAGCTGCATGAGCCACTTGTAAATTTTGGAGATTAACCCTATGTCAGTTGCTTCATTTGCAAATATTTTCCCCCATTCTGAGGGTTGTCTTTTTGACTTGTTTATGGTTTCCTTTGCTGTGCAAAAGCTTTGAAGTTTCATTAGGTCCCATTTGTTTATTTTTGTTTTCATTTCCATTTCTCTAGGAGGTGGGTCAAAAAGGATCTTGCTGTGATTTATGTCATACAGTGTTCTCCCGATGTTTTCCTCTAAGAGTTTTATAGTATCTTCCCTTACATTTAGGTCTTTAATCCATTTTGAGTTTATTTTTGTGTATGGTGTTAGGGAGTGTTCTAATTTCATTCTTTTACATGTAGCTGTCCAGTTTTTCCAGCACTACTTATATGAAGACGCTGTCTTTTCTCCATTGTATATTCCTGCCTCTTTATCAAAGATAAGGTGACCATAAGAGCATGGGTTTATCTCTGGGTTTTCTATCCTGTTCCATTGATCTATATTTCTGTTTTTGTACCAGCACCATACTGTCTTGATTACTGTAGCTTTGTAGTATAGTCTGAAGTCCAGGAGCCTGATTTCTCCAGCTCCGTTTTTCTTTCTCTAGATTGCTTTGGCTATTCGGGGTCTTTTGTGTTTCCATAAAAATTGTGAAATTTTTTGTTCTAGTTCTGTGAAAAATGCCACTGGTAGTTTGATAGGGATTGCAATGAATCTGTAGATTGCTTTGGGTAGTATAGTCACTTTCACAATGTTGATTCTTCCAATACAAGAACATGGTATATCCCTCCATCTTTTTGCATCATCTTTAATTTCTTTCATCAGTGTCTTATAGTTTCCTGCATACAGGTCTTTTGTCTCCTTAGGTAGGTTTATTCCTAGGTATTTTATTCTTTTTGTTGAAATGGTAAGTTGGAGTGTCTCCTTAATTTCTCTTTCAGATTTTTCATCATTAGTGTATAGGAATGCAAGAGATTTCTGTGCATTAATTTTGTATCCTGGTACTTTACCAAATTCATTGATTAGCTCTAGTAGTTTTCTGGTAATGACTTTAGGATTCTCTATGTATAGTACCATGTACTCTGCAAACAGTGACGGTTTTACTTCTTCTTTTCCAATTTGTATTCCTTTTATTTCTTTTTCTTCTCTGATTGCTGTGGCTAGGACTTCCAAAACTATGTTGAATAATAGTGGTGAGAGTGGACATCCTTGTCTTATTCCTGATCTTAGAGGAAATGCTTTCAGTTTTTCCCCATTGAGAATGATGTTGGCTGTGGGTTTGTCATTTATGGCCTTTATTATGTTGAGGTAATTTCCCTCTATGCCTACTTTCTGCAGGGTTTTTATAATAAATGGGTGTTAAATTTTGTTAAAAGCTTTTTCTGCATCTCTTGAGATGATCATATGGTTTTTCTCCTTCAATTTGTTAATATGGTGTATCACATTGATTAATTTGCATATAAAGAAGAATACTTGCACTCCTGGGATAAACCCCACTTGATCATAGTGTATGATCCTTTTAATGTGCTGTTGGATTCTGTTTGCTAGTATGTTGTTGAGGATTTTTGCACCTATGTTCATGAGTGATATTGGCCTCTAGTTTTCTTTCTTTGTGACATCTTGGTCTGGTTTTGGTATCAGCGTGATGGTGGCCTCTTAGAATGAGTTTGGGAGTGTTCCTCCCTCTGCTATGTTTTGGAAGAGTTTGAGAAGGATAGGTGTTAGCTCTTCTCTAAATGTTTGGTAGAATTTGCCAGTGAAGCCATCTGGTCCTGGGCTTTTGTTTGTTGGAAGATTTTTAATCACAGTTTCAATTTCAGTGCTTGTGATTGGCCTGTTTATATTTTCTCTTTCTTCTTGGTTCAGTCTCAGAAGGTTGTGCTTTTCTAAGAATTTGTCCATTTCTTCCAGGCTGTCCATTTTATTGACATATAGTTGCTTGTAGTAATCTCCCATGATCCTTTGTATTTCTGCAGTGTCAGTTGTTACTTCTCCTTTTCCATTTCTAATTCTGTTGATTTGTGCCTTTTCCCTTTGTTTCTTGATGAGTCTGGCGAATGGTTTATCAATTTTGTTTATCTTCTCAAAGAACCTGCTCTTAGTTTTATTGATCTTTGCTATTGTGTCCTTCATTTCTTTTTTCATTTTTTTTCTGATGTGATTTTTGTGATTTCTTTCCTTCTGCTAACTTTTGTTTTCTTTTTTGTTCTTCTTTCTCTAATTGCTGCAGGTGTAAGCTTAGGTGTTTCTTTGAGATTTTTCTTGTTTCTTGAGGTAGGATTATATTGCTATAAACTTCCCTCTTAGAACTGCTTTTGCTGCATCCCATAGGTTTTGGGCTGTTGTGTTTTCATTGTCATTTTTTTCTAGGTATTTTTTGATTTCCTCTTTGATTTCTTCAGTGATCTCTTGGCAGTATTGCGGCCTTGGCTGCGCATGCACATGCACGCCCAGGCATTCCCATAGTCTTTTGTCAGACAGTTTTCACTGATTGCATGTTGAGTTATCTTTGTTATTGGTCTTTTAAACATTTTAATTTTGAAATAATTTTAGATATACAGAAGAATTGCAAAGACAGTATAGAGACATCCTATATACTCCTCACTCATCTTCTCCAAATGTCAACATCTTATGACAAACAGTTCATTTATCAAAAGTAAGAGATAAACACTGGTACAAGACTGTTAACTAAACTAACACACTGCATTCAGAATTCCCAAGTCTTTCCTCTGATGTCCCATTTCTGTCACAGGATACAATCTAGAAGACCACGTTGAGCTTAATCATGAAATCTCCTTAGTTTCCTCTAATCTGTGATAGTTTCTCAGGCTTACCTTGTTTTTGTTGACTTTGATGATTTTGAACTTCAGTGGTCAAATTTTGTAGAATGTCTCTCATTTGAATTTTCCTAATGTTTTCTTATGATTACACTAGATTATATTTTTTGTAGAAGAATAACACAAACGTGATGTGCCCTTCTCATCATGTCATATCAGAGGGTACATGTCACCATGACTTACACTAGTGATGTTAACATTGATCATTAAATTAACATGATATCTTCCAGGTTTCTCCTCTCTAAAGTTACTATTTTTCACTTTCCATAATTTATCTGTTAGAGCAATTCACTAAGTCCAGCCAGCTTTCAAGGAAAATGTATTTAATGCCTACCCCTAGGAGGAGAGATATTAATGATTTTGTGAATATATGTTAAAATGATCACATCAATTTATATATTTTTGAAAAGATTATATGAAAGTATGCAAATATCTTGTTCCTCCTTAATGTCTGGCTTGCTAATTTAATATTCACGAATGGATCTTACCTGCAGTACTCATTATTGTGGAGTACTAATGGTGATTTTCTACGACCACCTGCCTTCTATAAGTTTTATTGGAATTCTTCTATAATAAAGACTTCCTTTTTCTCTAATTTATTTTTTCAACCATGTCTCTATTTTATTTTGGTTTCAAAGATGTGTGGATGTTGTTTATTTTATTCTTTGAGTTATAAGAAACATTATTTATTTTGTTGCTCTAATTGGTCCAGTTTTGACCATTAGGAGCTCTTTTGAGGTTGGCTCCTTTGTCCTTTGACATGACACCAATCCTTTTTATTTATTTATCTTTTTGACAAATTTTTTACCTTATGGCACTACAAGAGTCTCCATGCTCATCGTATGCTTTCCTTTTCCTAGCACGAGAATCAGTGATTTTGTCAAGGAATCTTAGTTCTTTTTATTGGAGAATAACTTTTAGAAACAAAGATCTGAGAACTAGATGTGTTCATTACTATTATGTTGTCACTGGTTATTTGCAGACCCTCTCAAGAGAAACAGCTAGAATATGTGTGTGTGTGCATTTATATATATATATATATATATGCCTTCAGAGCATTTTCTTCAGAAAATGCCTTCAGAGCATTTTCTAATCTATAAAGAGCAAATTATTTTCTCTTCTGTACAAAATCACACACACACATATATATGAATAGATTTTGTACAGAAGAGAAAAATATCTAACATCCCAAACAAAAATTAGAAACAACATCTATGGGAGCCCTTGGCAGAAAGACATTGGCTTTAGGTATTTGGCTAATTAAGTCTAGTGCATAAGCTTGACTCAGAAAGATCTCAAAAGAAATGGTTAAACAGCTGTCCTTCAGTCTTTACTCTAACATCAAGAATGCCTGAGAATCTGAATCTCCTTAATATTCCTTACTCATGGATAGGAATATATCAGATTCAAATTAAATGACCATACTACTAGGTTGTTGTGTAGCCACCTGGTTGTTGAAATTGATTATTTATAACCTAAAATTGATGAGTAGTCATAAATTGATGGGATGTTGCTAAACTAAAGGGTAGGGGCTAGTGATGTCATTGTGAGGGGGTCATGTGACCACCAAAGTAAAAGATCTAAAGGGATGCCAGAGGTGATAATTCCCTAAACAGAAGAGTTTCTTATCCACTTGGCTGCATCTATCTTGATCTGGGTGCCAAGTGAGAGTACGAAGTTCACTATTCTGTTGTGTATATGCTATTGGCTGCCTTCTATGTTTTATTAAAGCTAAATAAACTTGCTTTATTGTGTTGCAGGAGTGTGTTCATCTATTCAAGCCCAAGACTACTGGTGCTGGCAGAGAATAGTGGACATTTCAGCATATATGGCTTTTAATCTCAAAGGTGTTTATAGTAAATTTTAGACAAAATATATATTGAAAAATGCTCCCTTATCTCTAAATCTATTGTCTTTTATTATATACTATAAATTCTAAAATTAATTAAAACTACACATGCAATAAAAATAAAGTCCCCAAACTACAAGCATTTGTTTCAATGTCAATCTGATACACTAATATGGAATTTTATAACATACTTTCAAAGATGAAAATAACTTCTGTGGTACACTTACATTGGAGTTTTATATTGGGGCTTTTTGTGGAATAAAAATATATACTGTTTATAGAAGCATTCATGTGTAAAATATAGTTCAGGAAATATTCTATAAACTTAAACAAGAATATAACTTTCCATTTTAAAATGACTAGTTCCAATTTTTCTACTTTGTGGAATGGTTAAAAGGGCCAAGCATTTTAAAAGACTACAGAAAACAGCATATTAATTCTTGATTTATTTGCACCATTTTTTTCTCTTTCTATCAGTATGAGTCATAAAAAATAAAAAGTAACATGTAAGTATTTGTATAGCTCTTACTGTATCTCTTCAGGAGTCTAACTGACAGTGGTGCTAGCATCCTAGCAGTTGCCTGGGGTTCTGTCAGAGATTAGTCTGTTGAAGGATAAACTATCTTTAATACATTGCTCTTTCATAATCTCTTAGATTTCTATGATATTACATTATAGTGCAACTCCTACTACAAAGATCTCAAAGTGCTTCATAGATTTTATATATTTTATCCTCAAACTCCCTCCAAGGTCAAATTGATAAAGAATTATTTCCCTTTTTTTTAGCAATGGGATTACTCTAAACACATAGCAACCACAACGAAGTGTTCAGCGCAAATAGCACAACCTGCAGTAACAATTATGTGGAGGAATATGCAAAGTAAAATAATCATAACTGGATTTTTAGTTAAAATGAATCTTCCGTTTACATTACATCATCATAATTATTAACATAATTGATAAGAAAACTTTACAAAACCTTCATTATTCAGATATATGCATCTTTTAAAACTAATTCTTTTTTAGTATTTAAAATTTCTTTTTTAATTGAAGTATAGTTGGTTTACAGTTTTGTGTTAGTTTCAGGTGTATGGCAAAGTGATCAGTTTTTCAGATTCTTTTACATTATAGGTTATTACAAGATATTGAATATAGTTCCCTGTGCTATATAGTAGATCCTTGTTGTTTATCTATTTTATACATAGTAGTATGTATCTGTTAATCCCAACCTCCTAATTTATCCTTTCCTCCAACCTTTCCCCTTTGGTAACCATAAGTTTGTTTTCTATGTCTGTGAGTCTATTTCTGTTTTGTAAATACATTCACTTGTATCATTTTTTTAGATCCCACATATAAGTAATATCATATGATTTTTGTCTTTCTCTGTTTGACTTACTTCGCTTAGTATGATAATCTCTAGGTCCACCCATGTTGCTGCAAATGGCATTATTTCATTCATTTTTATGGCTGAGTAAGACTCCAATGTGTGTGTGTGTGTGTGTGTGTGTGTGTGTGTGTGTGTGTGTGTGTATATATATATACATATATATATATATCACACCTTCTTTATCCATTCATCTGTCAATGGACATTTTGGTTGCTTTCATGTCTTGGCTATTGTAAATAGTGCTGCTATGAACATTGAGGTGCGTGTATGTTTTTGAATTAGAGTTTTCATCTTTTCCAGATATATGCCCAGGATTGGGATTGCTGGATCATATGGTAACTCTATTTTTAGTTTTTTAAGTAATCTCCATACTATTCTCCATAGTGGCTGCACAAATTTACATTCCTACCAACAGTGTAGGAGGGCTCACTTTTTCCACAGCCCCCTCCAGTATTTGTTATATTTGTAGTCTTTTGGATGATAGTCATTCTCATCGGTGTGAGGTGATACCTCATTGTAGTTTTGACTCTCATTTCTCTAATAATTAGCAATGTTGAGCATCTTTTCATATGCCTGTTGGCCATCTGTATGTCTTCTTTGGCAAAGGTATATTTAGGTCTTCTGCCCATTTTTTGTTGGGTTGTCTGTTTGATATTGGGCTGTATAAACTGTTTGGCTATTTTGGATAGAAAGCCCAGAAATAAACACACACACTTATGGTCAATTAATCTATGACAAAGGCAGCAAGAATATACAATGGAGAAAAGACAGTCTCTTCAATAAGTGGTGCTGGGAAAACTGGACAACTACATGTAAAAGAATAAAATAACATTCTCTAACACTATACACAAAAATAAACTCAAAATGGATTAAAGACCTAAATGGAAGACCGGTACTGTAAAACTCCTAGAGGAAAACATAGGCAGAACACTCTTTGACATAAATCACAGCAACATTTTTCTGTATCTGTCTCCTAGAGTAATGGAAACAAAAGCAAAAATAAACAAACGGGACCTAATTAAACTTAAAAGCTTTTGCACAAAAAAGGAAACCGTAAGCAAAACAAAAAGACAACCCATGGAATGAGAGAAAATATTTAAAAACAATGCGACCAACAAGGGCTTAATTTCTAAACATAAATTTCATATGCACTGGGAAACCAAAATATTCAAGTAACTCGCTCTATTTTTGATCTTTGCTCTACTGCAATGGTTTGGAACCAAATCGGCAACATCTCCAAGGTATGCCTGCGCAGGTAAAATGATTCAATGGTGTTTGAAGTCAGAATGAGGTATTGTTTGGGTCCTAGGGGCCAGGATTGGCTAGGAAAAGGCACTAAGGAACTTTCCTGGGTAAATATGTATCCACGTGTACATATTTAAATGTGCATATGTAAATATTCATTGAGCTGTATACTGAAATTAATACATTTAACTCAGTTTACTGCATGCTTGTTGTATTTCATAGAATGTTTTAGAAAGAATACATCACAAGAACATCATGTTCATTAAATTAGATTGTATGTGTAACGAACTTTAATACTCCTGTTTCTCACTCCTTTATATTTTACAAACAAGGACACTAAATCTCAGGTTAAGTAGTCAAGAAGGCATGAAATGAAAGATCTTAGAATTAAGATAATGGCAATGAGACTAGAAGTAAAAGAAGATTTGACAAAACATAGTGACTGGTTCTGTGGTCAGAATAAAAACAATTACCCACACAATGTTTTATGTAGATAATGGAGACAAAAGTGATATTAATCAAAAGCAGGATAAACATGTACAGAAGTGGGAAGCTGGAGAATTTATAAATTTGTGTTAAGGCTTGTAGCATTTGTAGTGGTAATAGACTGTTCAATGAGATGTCACGTGCACAACAGAAACTAAAGGCTGTGAGACAGTAGTCATATTATAACTGAAGTGGCTACTCTGGGAGTTAACTGCATATTTGACTATGTGGATGTCATACATTTTACAGTAAATATTTAAATTTTGAAATTTTTAAAAAGTTCAGGTAAACCTAGAAAATGTGAAATACTAGATTTACCTTGAACTTTTTAGGAAAGGTCTGATAGAGGAAGTGAGAGTCTTAAAATATTAGATATAAAAATACATTTGAAAACAGCTTGATAACTAGGTTTAATTTTTATAATTATTATATATTAATTTCTACAAAATGCATTTAAAATATAAATTTGGCTTACACATTATCTCTTCTTTAATATCTGGTTTTGGTGAATGTATTAGTTTCCTACTGCTGTTTGTAACAAGTTATCATAAACTTAGCTACACAAATTTATTATCTTTATTATTCTTTAGGTCAGAAATCTTACACGGGTCTGTCTCACTGAACTAAAATCAAGGTGTCAGCAGGACTGCATTCCTTTCTGGAAGATCTAGGGGAGAATCCAGTTCCTTTTCTTTTCCAGGTTTTAGAGGGTGCCCACATTCCTTTGGTTCAAAGTCAGCAAACTCTGGTGGAGTCTTTCTGACAAAGCATCACTCAAACACGGAAAATTCTGCCTCCCTGTTTCACATTGAAGACCCTTGCAATCACATTGGACCCACTGTGATAATCTCTCCATGTTAAGGTCAGTTGATTAGCACCCTTAATTCCAACTGCTACCTTAATCTTCCTTTGCCATGCAAGGTAACATATTCACAGATTCCAGGGATTAGGATGTGGACATCTTTTAGGGGCCAATAATCTGTCTACCATTCTGGGTACATGAGGTTCCTCCTTGAAATTTTAGTCTAGAATATCAAAGACGTAGCGTGTCATAATTCATATACAAAATTTAATTTCACGTTGTCAACTCTAGGTGCTGTCTGTGGCTTAGGTAATTTGTTGGTCATGCTTGTGGAAGACAAACTGCACTATAAAATTTTAATATGTACCACTCTGACTTTTTAACATGAAAATATTTAAACAAATTGAGTAAAAGAATAAAAGATCTTAATATATCTAGCTAGAAATGGTAATTTTGACCTTTATATTTCTTCTTCTGTGTTTACCACTTGTTCATTTAGATTTATCTCTATTATTCCAATCTCCCTTGTTTCCATAAAACAGTTCACAAATATTGCTAATCATAAAAAAGATGCTATGCGTGTCATAAGAATATAATAATTATGCCAAAGGCCTTAGATTTCTCTATAAAGACCAAACTATATTTGTTTATATACAACTGCATTAATAATGTTTTTAATACTAGATAATTTCATTCAGGTGTCTTTAAGAAAAATATATGTTTCCTAAAGTTCCCTTAAAAGTATTCATTTCTTGAAAACCAGACACTTGCCACTCTGAGCTTTATTTCCAATTTTAGTTAATTGTTACTCAGTTCCAACTTGAAATTGATGAGAGCTTCTCAATAAAAAGCAGTATTGAAGATAAGACAGAAGACAGTTAAATGGGAGAATTCTAAAGTATAGAAAACCCCATAACAAAGAAATACTTTGTCTACATAATTACTCTGGAACTATTATTGCCTGAAGAAGTGCTAAATAACACTAGCGTAGGCAACAGTGAATAGTAGCATGTGGACCTAACTCACAGAACCGGGTACGGTTATATTTGAAAATGATAAGTAAATTCTTATCATAAATTCTTATATTTGAAAATGATAAGTAAATTCTCCAATTCGCTGAGTACACCTCAGTTTCTGGGAAAAATAATTTCATAATTATACATAATTTTTAGTCAGTGTACACTGGTGAGTATATATATGTATGTTAAAGTTGAGGGAACAATTCTATCAAAAACACTGTAATTATAGAGGGGAAAATTTCACTGCTTGATTTCTTTTTTTTAATATGGTTCTTCCCTTTTAAGGTGTAAATAAATAACTTAAGGAAATGAAATAAAACCTTAAGTTTTCTACTTTTCAAGTTTTAATATGTCCTACTATTTTAATATTTACCTATTAACTTACTATCAGCACATGATTTGCAATGTCTTTCTTCTTGTTAGTTTACATGTTTTACTTGGGAGTGGATAAAATGGATTTTCCTACACAACAGAGGATAAAGAATCTATTTAGGGATACCTGCATATCTCTTCTGATCTTTTCCCTCCTCTTTTCCATGCCCAGAGAAGAATATGTGTCCTTGCTGGCCCAAGTGTAGAGGGTTTGAAGTAAGAACTACTACAATATTTGACAGTTCAAATCTCCCTTAATGACATAGATTGTCATCACAGTAGGAAGTAAAACAGTAAACAATGAGGAAATATGTAAACTCAGATTAGAGATTAGCAATTCAAAACCTTAAGAAGATATTTTGTATGTTACATGGAGCACTAAAGATGGCATAATATAGGTAGAATGTAATACTGTTATGGTCATATGATCATCCTAGCTGATGCAATAGGACATCAAAATAAATGAAAAGAATAAAGAATCTGGTTTATTCATAGAGAATATGACTGTGCCTTTAGAAAATCTTAACTAACTAAATAAATAAACAACCAGAAATAACATGGAAATTTAACAAGCCTGCAAAATACCAGGTTATTACACAAAACATATTATTCCTGAATACTACTAATAAAAATATTGGCAAATGAAATGTCAAACATACCTTTAGCAATACCCTAAACATGAAATATTTAGGGTTAAATTTAATGAAATATGTGTGAGATTTGTACACTGAAATCTATATAGTATTCCTGAATTATGTGTTTAAGAGTCTAGATAATTACAGAAAAAGAGATACCATATTCATGAATTAGAAGACTGTAATTTTAAGATGCCAGTTCTCCCCAAATGAATCTACAGATTCCGCATAACACCAATAAAAATTCCAACAGGTTTCTCTCTCTTTTTTATTTTTTTAAGAAATTGATCATCTTACTCTAAAATTCATATAGAAAGGCAAAGAACCAAGAATGAGCCAAAAACTGTTTTTTACGAAATAACGTATTTTGAGGATTCATAATGCTTTATTTGAAGACATGCTATAGAAAGATCCAGCTATCAAGGCAGTGTGGTATTGACATAAGGGGAATCATGTATATGTACGGAATAGATTGGAACATATAGAAATGTGAGAGTAGACTTCTCTAGCTTATTCTCCATCTTAAGAGAAACCATTTAGTCTTTCACCATTAAGCATGTTGGTAGGTTTTATATAGTAATCTTTAATGAGATTCAGGAAGTTCGCTTATATTCCTAGTTTGTTAAAATTTTATTATGAATGAGTATTAAACTAGTCAAAAAATTTTTATCTATTTATATGGGCATCTAATTCTTCTCTTTTATTTTTTTAATATGGTGAATTACATTGTTGTTTTTTTTTTTAAGTTAACCCAAACTTGCTTTCCTTAAATAAACCCACTTGGTCATGACATACTGTCCATTTACATATGGTTGCATTTGATTTGCTCATATTTTGTTTTTGATTTTTTTGTTGAGGTTTATGAAAGTTACTGTTCCGTAGCTTTCTTTTCTTGTGAACTTTTGTCTGGTCAGAGTGATACTGGCCTCATAATATGAGTTGGGAAGTGATCCACCTTTCTCTACTTTCTGACAGAGTTTGCGTAGATAATTTTACACATTTATTTTTTTCTTATATATTTTTCTTAAATACATTTACTTTTGATGAAATTTTTATCAGGGAATCCATCTGTGCCTGAAATTTCCTCTGTGGAAAGTTTTTAAATTATAAATTTATTTTATTTAATAGATATAAGATAACTCAGATTTCTATCCCTTACTTTTGTTTGGTAGTATGGTAGTTTGGTATCAAGTAATTTATTTTATCTTTGCCAGAGGTCAAAATTTTTTTTTCTCTAAGTGTCCAGATATAAATATTTTAGGCTTTGTGGGCCAAGACAACATCAAGGTAATTAAGTAGATACTTCCATACAAGAGAGAAATTTTAAATATGATAATAGATTATAATTTTTTGTAATATACATCTACTATACTTTGTAACACAAGTTGACTAACAAGAAGAATTAAAGTCTTTCCTGGGGGATTACATTTCACTTAATTGGAGTGAAACACTATAGAGTTATAACTGTTTTACAGCAATTTGTAGTGTGCAGAAGAGCAGTGATGATGAGAGCATATATTCAACTTTGCTGTTATAGCATGAAAGCAGCCATAGACAATATACAAATGAATGTGTGGCTGTGTTCCAATGAAACTTTAATTATGGGCACTTAAATTTGAATTTCATGTAATTTTCATGTGTCAAAATATGATTCTTCTATTGATTATTTTTCAATCATTTAAAATTAGCCCTTAAGCTATACAAAAACAGGCTGTAGACAGATTTGGCCTATGGCCTGTAGTTTACTGACCTCTGTTGTAGGCTGCCAAAATTATTGACATAAATGTGTTCTTAATGTTGCTTTATTGGGATTTTAGCATCTGTAGGTTCTCCTGTGATGACGCACTTTTCTTTCTTGATATCAGCAATGTATTTTCCTGTGTTTTATCCATCCAAAAGAATCCTCTGAATAAATCTTGCAATTACACATTAATTCTAGTAGAATACAATTTATCAAATTTTTCATCAATATTTTAAAGCAAAATAAATGCAGTTTTTTGATTTTCAAAGTGTGATGGTTAATTTTACGTGTTACCTTCACTGGGCGAGGAGATGCCCAGATAGTTGGTAAAACATTGTTAAATTATTTCTGGATGTGTCTGTGAGGGTGTTTGTGGAAGGTTAGCATTTGATTCACTAGACTGAAGAGATCTGCCCTCACCAATGTGGACCTACAAGATCCAATCCACTGGGGACCTGAATACCACAGAAAGAAAAAGGAAGGGTGAATTTTCTCTCTCGTTTCTTGAACAGAGATGTCCATCTTTTCTGCCTTCAGTTATCAGAGCTCTTGGTTCTCAGGCCTTCAGCCTCAGGCTATGAATTACACCATTGGTTCTCCTAGTTTTCAGGCAATTGGACTTGAATTGAATTGTATCACCAGCTTTTCTCTGTCTCCAACTTGCAGACAGCAGATTGTGGGAATTCATGGCCTCGATAACTACATGAACTAATTCCTATAATAAATCTCCTCATATATGTGTGTGTGTATTTATATATATCCAAATATATCTTACTGATTCTTTGTCTCTCTGGAGAACCCCAATATACAAAGTTTTGTCTGGGGATAAATATTTTCAGTAATTGAATATTATTCAATAATTGAATATTAAATAAGACACACATTTTCAAAGTTATTTCTTTCCATGGGCAGAAGCCTCTAAGAATTATAGAATATATCAATAGGAAAAGATTGCAGCAATGCAAGTGCCAGGAGGTAAGGTCATGTGCTATAGCAACAGAGGATTGAATGAAGAGATGGAAGCAGATCTAAGGATTATTTTAGAGGTAAAATCATATGCATAAAAGCAGGTCTCTAATGCTTAAAATTAAAAAGAACATGTGGAGTTGATGGCAAAATTTAGGAAGGCATATAAAAACTTGAAATGAAATTATCATTCAATTAAAGAACACATTGGTGAGATGTAGAATTTGTTTTGTCTAGAAAACAGGAGGAAAATACTCCACTAAATTTTTTTTATATTCTGTGATAAAAGAATCAAATTGACATTTTAAATCAAGTTCTTCTGGATAAAACTAAATTGATAGCATTACTTAAGCTAATCATGTTCATTAGTCTTTTAAACTTGATGTGGTATTGAAACTTGTGACCATTTCTAAACATTTAAAAACCTAGAGACATATTTATTTGAGAACACTTTAATGTTATATTTTAATACAAATAATTATGCTCCCCAGGGGAATAGAATTTCTTAATTATTTTATTATAAACTTTTTAAAGCTTAATTTCCTCCAAATAAGTACAGAAATATATTTTAATTAAATAGTTCATTAATCTTTATAAAGGTTATTGTTTTTAGTCCATGACCTTCACACTATATTATATATACTTTGAGATTAGCTAGTTTTTCCCACAGGTAGGAGATGTCAGGGATAGATTTCCATTTTAGGGATTAAGCATGTGAAACACTAAATGGCTGATTACGTTATATAAACCAGGATATTACCTCAGAATTTAAAACTTTGAACTTTTATGCATGTACTCTAGCCACTAATTGTTTCCTTCCATTTTGCCTTGTTCTATCTTCTTATGACCTTAAAAGTACATTCCAACAAGTTAATTATTTCTAGTTTGATTTAATATACCATATGCAGTACAGGGATTATGTACCTACATTTCTAATCCTATGTTGAAGGTCTTGATTTTCATTTTTACTTGTGTTCACTGCATTCTGATTCTCAATAGATAAAGATCCACATTCTTTTTTTCCTGCAACTGATTATAGAGTGCTGTGTCATATATTGCCAGGATTGCTTAGTAATAACATTCATCATGTTACTTTCCTAAAATCTGAAAAAAAAATCTGAATTCCAAAAGATATCTCTTTGCACATGGTTTGGGCAATGGGTTGTGGATTTGTGAAAACAAATCTATAGCCTCTGTACAGAGTGTAGACCTTGATTCCCTGCTGAGAGTTTCTCTGTCATAATGACCTGTGTTCCATCTGCTTTTTCTATACCTCTTAAAGTATCTCACTCTCATGACTCAATTCCTTATTTTAATATTTTATTCTCCCTACCTTTCATCAAACAGTAATAATGTTCCCAAGGGATCACATATCTGGTAATTTTTTTCAGAGAAGACCTTTCTGTGATCTACCATTGTTTATTCATCATCACAGTTCCCCCAATTTTTATTGTTTTTGCATTTTAATGGTGAAACCATCCTGTTATACTAGCCTCTGCTGAGTTCTTCATGCACTCATTCATGAGCTCCTCTGAGGAAATGAGCTATGACTTGAAGGAAGAGTAGGAATCAAGATGAAGGTAGCATATGCAGCTGAATATTTCAGGATGATTGAAAAATATTTGTACAGTTCCTGAGAAAATACTTATCTTGGTAGCTTGGTTAAAAGTGAAAGAATGTTAACATGATTGAAAAATAGGGGCTAAGGGTGGGCATCAGCAAGATACAGACAATATCACCCAGGGAAATAGTATAGAGTTAAGAAAGGAAAAATAGAATGTTATACAGAGAAACAAGTACTGAGGGTGTACTAAGAGAAAAAGAAGCTTATTTTAAAAATTAAGAAGTAGCTAGAGAAATGGCCTGAAAATTAGGGTTTTGTAACTGGAGTAAATCGAAGTAAAAACATCAAGGCAATTAAAACTATCAAAAGCTAGAATGTGGTCTGATGACAAAATATAAAAGTACTAATTAACACCAATTGCATTAACCATAAGTAGGTAACTATTTCAATGAGAAAGTGGTTGGATAAGGAAAGGAAGAAAGTGAAGTATTTGAGGACTTCATTAGGAGTGTGGAAGTAGAAAAGTCAAGGAAAGATAATTTCTGAAGGGGAGCAGAGAGACAGGCTGGCACTTACAGTATGGTACAGGGTAGAGGAAGAATCTGTTTTTTCACAAAATTTGCAAGAAGGTTTGTGTTTAAATGTTGATGTGAAGAACCAGTAAAAGTGAGAGGTTGAAAAATGAGAGATTTGGCATAATTTGTCAGATTTTTTGGAGTGAAGTGGAGGCTGACATAGATGGTAGCCTTGATCTCAAGCACAAGTGGAGGGAGATACATTTCATCTATTAGATATGAAAGAAGGATGGGTGGACAGATGGATGGAAGGATGGCAATAAGTTTCCGAAAGAGTACAGAGGAATGAATGATGATGTGTTTGATAGAGGCTATCTTCTCTGTCAGGAAGGGGCTGTCTATCCAGAGTGAGTAGAAAAGTAGTGGATAAAGGGATTTGGGTAAGTGAACACATTTTGAAAGAGCCTTGAAGGATAATGGGAGATGGACTTACTGGAAAAACAGAACGATTGCCTGGTAGCTCTAAAGGGCCGTGAGGATGGGAGACTAGGAATTTTGGGTGTTAATAATACATTATATATTCAACGATATTTTTTCTCTGGTCAAGTTCAGCTTGTTACAGGGGTGAAAATGGCATATATTTTGCTTACTCTGTACTTGCAATTTTATATATTGCAGTTGTGGGTATAGGCAGGGCCTTGGTTGTGGAGAATAGCCTATATAGGAAAAGAAGAATATACAACAGGGTTTTATAGACTGAGAGAAAGGAGAGGAGTTAGAACCTGGATGTTTGATAAGATTAAAGAACAACTACAGAGTGAACAATTGGTAAGAATTAAATGAACAGTATTATTTTCAGATATTAATTTTGATTTTAAGATTTACAAATAAAAGATTCACTCAAAAATATTTACTGAGCAACTCCTGTATAAGAGAAATTGTCCTTATCATTGTGGAAATGAAGGTGGGACAAGTTTTACCCTCTTACGAAGCTGAGATTCTAGCCAAGTGGATAATATCAAAATAAAAGAATAATGTGGTCTGATAGTCTGCACTGCAGAGGTGACAGGGTGGAAGAAAACACTTCCCACCTCCCTCAGCCAGGGCAGTTGTTTAACAATGCAACACAGATAGCCTCAGGCATTTCGGTATGTGCTGTCCAACTGGGAGAGTCAATCATCAGCTTACAACACAGCAAGGTATTTCTATGCTGAACAGGATGAGAATTAATCCCTACCTTCACCACAGCATAGGCCAGACCCGGGATCCTGACCCTGGCTCAGAACTAAGATCAGAAAGCTGCAGGGTCACAAAGATACACAGAAAAGCCACTCTAAAGCTAACTGGTAATAAGTGGACAAGCTATTACAAAGAAAGTGTTAGAAGCAGTCAATCTGCTTTCAATTTGATTGATTGAAACTCTATTTTTAGTGAATACTGAGGATGTCTATTAACAAAGACTGATAATATGGGTCTTATACATGGGAGGGATATCCTAATATAAAATTGCATGTGATAAAAATCATCAAAGAAAGGACATAAGACAAAGAACAAAACTTAGAAAAGATGTGAATATGATCAGAATAAAGACATTTTCCCTTGGTACGCCATATTTAGGATTTTTGATAATTCCTTATTGAGAAGATAATTATAAAATATTATTAGAATGCAAAAGTTTTGGATTTGTTTGTGCTTATATTATGAATATTTTAATGTGTTTATAGTATAAGTTCAGTGTATGTGTTAATCATTCTCAACCATACTTTTTATTGACTTCATAGCATCTCTACATATTCTCGATATTGTAATTTAATAAGTATCTAAAATTGTCGACCTATGTGGCTTTTAGTGTCTAAAATGGGCATATCAGTAACTCTGTGAACTGTGTAACAAATTATTTCAAAACTTAGTGACAGGAAATAATCTTTCATTTTGCTGGTGTCTAGTGGCAAATGTCGAGAGAAAGAGCCAGTTCAAGCATGAGAGCCATTTCACCTTTATGACTTAGACTAGGAAGTATTATAATACAGCATTATTTTTATATATTCCTCGAGGCATAGAATTCTGCACCAGTTCAAAGGGAAAACAGATTTTGACACATTTCTGGAAGATCATATAAAACTGCAATATTCCTGTGGCCGTTTTTGAAAAAGGTAATCTGTCCCAGTGGGTAATATTAAGCAGTATTCCTTAGAGTTGTTTTAAAAAAGTTGTTTTAATTTTTTTTTTTTTTTTTTTTTTTTCCGGTACGTGGGCCTCTCACTGTTGTGGCCTCTCCCGTTGTGGAGCACAGGCTCCGGACGCACAGGCTCAGCGGCCATGGCTCACAGGCCCAGCCGCTCCGCGGCTTGTGGGATCTTCCCGGACCGGGGCATGAACCCACGTCCCCTGCAACAGCAGGCGGACTCTCAACCACTGCGCCACCAGGGAAGCCCTAAAAGAAGTTAATTTTTGAGAATTCCCTGGCAGTCCAGTGGTTAGGACTCTGTGCTTTCACTGCTGAGGGCCCAGGTTCAATTCTTGGTCAGGGAACTAAGATCTCAGTGTGGCCAAAAAATTTTTAAAATTAAAAAAAAAAAAAAGGTTAATTTTTTTAGGTTTTGTCACTGTTTACTTGTGCTTTGTACTGTAGAAGCACAGTGCATTCATTCTGTCTATAATGGCACCGAATAATGCTTTATAGAGTAGTAGCTGAGCGGTCTCTTTAAGGGCAACCTGGAGTTTATCAGGTAAAGTAAAATGAATTCATTCTATCACCTGTACATATGGGAGAGAGTAATGGCCTATTCAGAGAAGGGTCACTGTCTATAGTAAAGAAAGGGGAGGTTGGAAAGGTCACATGTTAGTCTATCCAACCAGTATTTAAAAGAATAATCATGCATCATTAGTGATAAAACTAAGCTCAAAATGGATTAAAGACTTAAATTTAAGACCTGAAACCATAAAACTTCTAGAAGAAAACATAGGCAGTATGCTCTTTGACATTGATCTTAGCAATATTTTTTTGGATATATCTCCTCAAGGAAGGGAAACAAAAGAAGAAATAAACAAATGGAACTACATTGAACTAAAAAGCATTTGCACAGCAAAAGGAACCATCAACAAAACAAAAAGGCAACCTACTAAGTGGAAGAAGATATTTGTAAATAAGATATCCAACAAGGATTTAATATCCAAAATATACAAAGAACTCATACAACTCAACATCAAAAACAAACAAAAATATTAAGAATGACTAGAGGACCTGAAAAGACATTTTGTCCAAAGAATCCATACACATGGCCAACAGGCACATGAAAAGATGCTCAATATCACTAATCATCAGGAAAATGCTCCCTGATTTCAAACTATACTACAAAGCTACAGTAATCAAAACAGTATGGTGGTACAGAAAAATAGACACATAGAGCAGTGGAACAGAATACAGAGTCAAGAAATAAAGCTATACTTAGATGGTCAATTAATCCAGGACAAAGCAGGCAGGAATATACAATGAGGAAAAGACATCTTCTTCAATAAATGGTGTTGGGAAACTGGACAATT